>NC_133531.1:125300695-125925695 GCF_048544455.1 Silene latifolia | reverse complement strand
CCTTGCCTTGCAAGAAGGCATCCTACCTCATGGTTGTCTTGTTGTGAGTTGAAGGGGCGGAGTGAGACCCGCTAATTGTCTCATATCGGCTATGTTATTAGGTTAGTTTAAATAATGGTCCTAGTCTTTGTCACCTCTTTACTCGGGACGAGCAAAGGTTCGGTTTGGGGATATTTGATGTGACCATAATTAGAGCACACTTAGTCCCTGAATTAGCCTTGTTCCCATGCTTTTTAGTGCATATTTGGGTCATTTATTGTCTTTAGTTCTTTGTTTTGCATATTCTTTGAGGTTTTGATCCCTTGGTAGGAAAGGAGTGCAAACCTTGCATTTTCATGGCAAAACGAGACTAAATTGATTGAATTCAATGACCAGGCATCAAGGAGAGACAAGATTAGAAGGCCTTTGTACATACTATAGTAGATGGGCAATGATAAGAAAAGATCCTTGCATCCCCGAGGAAATCCCCAAGGATCTTATGAAGAAAAAGGAAGAAAAGAAGAAGAAACGAGACTGTCCAGCAATCCGTGCAGATTGTCCTGAAGACGCCCGTCCTCCACCATCACAATCCGTGCGTCTTCACTCCAAGACACCTGGGCAGCAGCCCCAGAAGACGCCCGTCTTCTCCACAAGACGCCCAGACAGAGACCACCGAATCCGCCCGTTCCGTGCTAAAGACGCCCGGATTCTCAGGCAGTCCCATTTCGTCTTCTTCAAGCTTCAAGGAAGGATGCACATCTTTTTCTAGAGACCGGAGTCTCCCTAGAGAATGGAGTCTTTCCAAAAAGACCGGCGTTTCCTTAAGTAGGGACTTAATCGTCATTTAAGCCCTTAGTTAACCCTAATTCATCCACCTAATCCCCACTATAAATACCCCATTAGTCTAATTAGAAGAGCATGTTCTTCTTAGCAATCTTTAGTGTAGTTAATAGCAATCAAATCTCTCTTTAATCTTGTAATCAACAATTAATCAAGTTTTAATACAAGTTTTATTTCCTTAATCTCTCTCTTGTTCATCCTTTATTTTGGGTAATTGAAGATTATTTGGGTTATTATTGGGAGATTGACAACCTTCCAATCAAGCATCAAGTACTTCTTTTATTCTTTGCTTTATTATTGGAATCATTAGTAGGTATAATTCTCTTAATCCCTTTTTAATTATTGTTAATTACTTTCATTTATTCATCATGTTTCACTTTGTTGGTATGATTGACAACCTTGCTAGCATGTTCAACATGATAATGAGTGAGTAGTTCCTTAGCTAGGGTTAATGGGTAATTAGGGGAAACCAACATGGGGAATGATTCATGCTTAAATTAATATGCTTTCATAGTTTATTTGCTTGCTTGTTGTGATATCAACTCATGCACATGTTATGTTTGATGAAATGTGAGCCTATGAATCCTTGCATTTTTTACCCATCACCTATCTTTTCAATGAGACTTGTAAGACATAAACCAACTCGAGTCTCATTAGACCATGCATGTTGTTGAGTAGGGAAGACTAAGTCGACTTGTAGGTGTTGTACAATCTAATCAATTCGGCTCTGGGACCCAAACTTTCCTAGGATTGTAAGATATAAACCAACTCGAACCATCACAACAATAATTGCTTGCTTATAATTTGAGAACATGTTTATATGATCAATTCCCATGAATCCCCTATGACCCCATGACACCCTAGTGCTTTTCATCAATTGTTTACAACCCTTTTAATTCATCTTGCTTTTTTACTTTCATTGCTATTTAGTTTAGTGATCTTCTACATCAACCCCAATTGTGACACCCCCTAAGACACCACTAGTTACAATAGAAATCTCATCTCAATTCCCGTCCCTTGGAATCCGACCTTTACTTGCCTCTTTACTAATTGTAGAGTTGTTGGTGAAGTTATAAATTGTGTTTTGGTCTAGGTGCTCCTAACGACAAGTTATTGAAAAGACATAGTCCGACCAGTACTCGATCGAGTAAGTTGGGGACTCGATCGAGTAAGGGTCACTCGATCGAGTAAGTTACTTACGTGATCGAGTAAGTGTGTTTTACGGGTTATTTTAGCCGAGTTTTGTTAATAACGCGAGATTAATATAAAAGGCTTCCGTCATTGTTCTTAATCATTTTTACTTCTTAAAACCTTTCAAGAGAAGAGAAAAGAGTTACGTAGTTCACATTCGTCACGTTATTAACAAATCCCAAAGGCTACGGTGGTCGGATCGTCTTGTTCTTTACGCCGTTGAGTTTGTCGTGTCGAGAGTAAGATCCTTGTATAGTTTTTATGTTGTTTCTTTGAGTTTGGTTAAAACCCTAATTGGGTAGATTTGGGGGTTTTGGGTGTATTGTATGGATTGGGTGATAATTATGTGAATATGTGTTATAGGAGGAGGATTCGTAGAGGGAAATTACTGTTTAGCTGCTGTGACGGTCTTGTGGCTACTATTCCAGGTAGGGTTTCCCTACTCAGTATTGGTTACATCGTGTTGTTTGTGATTGTCATTGTTATTGTTTGATTATCTTATTGGAATTGGTTTTTGATAATTGTTGATTGTGTAAGGTGATTGTTGTATATCTGTCTCTGATCTTCGGGGTGCGTCCCTGGTTGAGTGAAGTCACTTGCGGGAGTGGCGTCACGCCCTTGATTCGCCTTCTGTGAAACCCTCCATAGAAGGGATGTGCACATTAATGAACATGGGTTTATCCCTCGGATGAGATGAGCGGGGCTTAAGTGGGAACGACTGCGGTCCCCCACTGGCGGTGTGGAATACTTGTTGCGATAAGTATTCTGGCAGGGCTACACACTTTAGTGTGTAGTCAAGTGTGTGGTGATGAGATGGAGTTTGGGTTGATTGAATTGGTTGTGGTATTGTTTTATTGCAGCTGTTTGTTTTGTGTAATCAGTTCTGACCCCGTTTAAATGTTTTAAAAACTGTGGTGATCCATTCGGGGGTGGTGAGCAGTTGTTTGACAGGTATATCTTGGATACGTGCGGGATCTAGCTGGGGATGGAGTCATCATATATCAGAGTCTTTAGTCTTCCGCTGTGTTTGTTAAGACAGTTTCACTTAGTTGGTTTATAGTTTGAGAACTATTGTATTTCACTTTACAGTTTTGGTTATATAATCGCTAAACTTAATTATCTAAAGTATATTCTTTTATGGTCAATTTGATATACATTGCCTCGGGTAACCGAGATGGTAGCACTTCCATGCCTTAAGTGGTCCTGGTAAGGCACTTGGAGTATGGGGGTGTCACAAAGTGGTATCAGAGCGACGATTTTGGAACCTGTAACTAATGAACCCAATGAATCTAGAGAGTCAAAATAAAATGAACCCGGGTAGGAGTTGTTAGGAGCTAATGCAAATATTTAGGAGACGTCCTAAAGTCGCGAACTCGCCCTATAACTTTAAACCGGTCACTATGGGATGTCATGGGATTGCTATGTGTTTATTAATGTTCTATTGCGTATGTTAGATGATGTGTTGTATAGAAATATTAGAAAATGATTGTGGTGGAATGGAAAAGTGTTGTAAATAAACATGTTGCATGATAGTTGGTTTACAATGATGTTTGGAATTGTTGGAAAAGTACATGAGAAGATGAATGATGTGCTAGAAAAGAGAAGTAGTTCATATATGATAATATGTGATGAATAATGATGTTGCAGGATGGATGATTTATAATGTGTCTATACTAGTAACATGTGATTAGGGGATGTGATATGATTATTGTGGACATGGGCCACAAGCCGGCCTACGGGCGCGATGCCGCCTACCGGTCCGTAGTCACAGACCACCTGCATGCCAAGCCAAATTGTGGACATGCAGCGGTCTGAAAGCCATGCTCGATGACGTAAAAATGCTTTCGACTGGATCGCTTTGGATCGGTCGGTTTCGTCTCAGCAAAGGTCTCGAAACGATATTGAGATTTTCGGAATTGCCACCAAGCATTTGTGGGATGCTATGAACCCGTTCGAATCCACTTTATACCTAGGTCAATCAAGCCAAAAAGCGGTGTTTGACATAGGTACTAAAGATAAGGACTCGTCCCCCTTTTAGCATTCTATGCCTAAAATGACTCTCGTACGCCCTGGATAAGGCCATCCACTATCCAAAGGTTCTGAGTAAGGGGTGAGGGTACGTATTGGGAAGCCCTTTAATCGGACACCCAATCCCGCCCGCGTTAGCGGCCTCTACTGATCGATCGTGGTTGTTTAAGTGCAAGAGTTGATAAACGGTTTAAATGCATGAATGCGCATCCAAAAGTTTAACCTAACATGTAAAAGTTTACTAAGTCGGTTTGTTTATCCACATAGCATGAAATTGATGTCCAAGTTGGATTTAGATTGATTTGCATGTGAAAACGGAAACTAAACATCCATTTACCAAATTCGGATTATGATGCTTAACACGATCCATTTATTTGAAAAAGTGTGTTTAAAAGACAAAGTATAAAAACTTAAGCTTGTCAATCTGATCCGTCATGTATTCGGATTAACCGTAATCGGGATCGTCCTAGACAAATATCAAAATGAGACAGAATAGTGCCAGGTAGGGCAGAGTACGGATCGGGTATCCGATCCAAAGTACTAGTTCGGATCGGATATCCATATTAAAAATCCTGAAATTAGATATCCAAGATCCAAACCAAATGTTTCGGATATCCAATGTTTGGGTATCCAAAATAATCAGATCGGATGCGGATATCCATACTTTTTAATTTACTTTAAAATTAAGTTTGAAACACGATTATATTCATAGTCTTACATGATGATTTTCTTTAGTATTCTTACTCCAATGTTCTCGACATAAAATTTAAGTACCACTTAGTTATTTCTCTAATATTTTAAACATTAATTAAGTTGTTGTATCAAATAAAATTTTATTTTCTCGAAATTATACTAGAAAAATATAGTTTCGGATCGGATTGGATATTCAAATGTTTTAATTCTAATATCCATATCCAAACCAAAACGAAAAATTTCGGATCAGATATCCAAACCAAACTTAACGTTCGGATCGGATATCCAAAAATTCGGATCGGATTCGGATCGGATATCGGATCAGTTTGGATAATCGGATTTTTTGCTCAGCCCTAGTGCCAGGCAGCCCCATTGGGGCGCGAGCCTATTGGCGAGGGAAGGGCTCTGCCCAGGTTTTTAAATAAGAAAGCAGACGGCCTCTTGGGGCGCGAGTCAGACGACGACCCAAGGGGCATCTCCTGGTTGTAAAAAGGTTGTTTAAAACATTGTTGAAAAGGTTATTTAAAACCGTATTTGTGATAAATGATTGCAAATATGATTTGCATGACTCAGAATAATTATTATTGTGTTAGTAATATTCGTTGTCGGATTTGCAAGTTTGAAAAGCATAGTTTACAAATAAAAATGTAAAATGTTTGATTTGAACTAAATATGTTAAGTTTATTTCTTTGTAATTAGTCAAGTTTGTCATTGTACTCGGATTAAACCGACATGGTATAAAGAACCAAGGATGATTATGAATTATGACTAATATTGTTCCGGGTGTAATTCCAGAGCAGTTATACGTTACCACCCGTGCTTGTAGGATGACGTCTTTAGTTGAATCCTCCTTGCGGTCTCCTGAAACGATGAACAAACTGAGGGCTCGGCTTTGGACCGAGCGAACTCACTCCGACGCCCAAGTCAGTAAACTTAGAGAGATAGGCTGTTGTTACTTGGCGAAGTATGTATTGTAGAGAGATAAGGAAGATATTACCAGATGAATAGTGATTCTTAGGTTAAATTGTGGATATCTTTGACCTTGCTCAATATGTTGACTGGTCAGCGGGTGCAGAATATGCCCCATCAAATATATTTACAAGTGTAAATAAATGAGAAAAATGGTAAATAAAAGAAAAGGGTGTTAAAATACCCATTAAAATGTAATTAACCAATAATATCATCGAGTCACGGAATAAACCGTCATGTTATAAGGAACCAAGGATGATTTTTGTAATGGTCAAAATATTTGTCATAAAAATGAATTAAAATGGTAAAAACCGTAAAAGGAAAGAAGTAAAAAATAAAAGAAAGTGTTGAAGGAAAGACAAACTCAAACACATTTGAGTCTGACCTGGACACCCACAAGAGGCGCGATCCTCCCTGCATAGCAAGGAGCTTCTATCTCAGGCCAAAACTCGGTTTTGGCTCGTCTAACCTATATTTGAATCGTGTTATGCATTGTTCATGCTCATAATCTCATAAAAACAGTAGAGACATGAAATAAGTGAGATATTTACACCCTCAAACTTACGTGTATTGATGTTTGTGAAGTAGACGACTTTAGAGACGGTTTTCTCGTTGTGACTAATCGAGATCAAAGAAGTTTTAAAAGAGTGCCTTAAAAAAGGATTTTGTTTTGAAAATATATTGAAAATATGTTAATTAAAACATGTTGATTGATGAATTGAGTTGGTCGAATGGGTCGGTCGAATGCACGGCGACGGTACCAAACAAAATGTGTAAGGCTTGTGTTTTCGATCGGTAGGTCGAAAACACGTGTCGATTTTGTGACTTAGGAAGTCGAGTCTAGAAGTTTAAGAGAGAGGTGAAGGGGCGGATGCTCGCATCAGTTTTGTGGTGTGTGAAGGTTGGTATTTATAGAGAAATGGGGTTGGTAACCAGTCGGTTAAATTTGCTTGCTGGCAAAGGGCATGCCTAAAGAGACGCGAGCCACCTTGTGACTGAAAGGGGTGTACTGTCCCTTTCAAAAATTTGGATTTTGCATTTGTTCTAACCAATGTTTTGTTGGTTGTGATTTGTGATCTTTGATGGTTGCTTAGCCGTGTAAGCTTACTCTTGGATGTTATTTGGGGTAGGTATTTGATAGAGTCAAGAAGTGTCGAGTCACTAGGGCCTTCTTAGGCCAAGTATGCTTTTAATTAAGGATCCTTTTGTCGGAATCAAGAGTTAATCTTCCCGTCCCGATGATTGTCACAACTAATGCGTTTTGATTCATGTGTGGAGCTTCGTATGAGGATAGAACCCGGAATCCCAAGATCGAGCCTCTAGCCACACTAGTAGACAAGCAATCACGCGGAGATGACCTTACATGAACCAGTTGCGGAGCCGACACTCCTTGATAGGAAGCATGAAGGCTAAGTAGTGAAGAGCTCGTGTTGAAGAAGTGAAGAAATAATTCGTCCCAGGCACTTTTGGCAGACTGCCACCATCCACAGCAGTCTGCCATTCAGACAGCAGTCTGCCTCTCATCCAGCAGTCTGCCATTGTGCTGTACTCGTGACTTTTATTTAGCCCGTTGGCTTAAATGGAAGCCCAAAATTTCTGTATTACCCCAGAATTTCGTGCAGCCCTATAAATACCCCTCATGTTTGAAGACCTAGGGAGCATCTAATTATTGAAGAATCTCTAGAAACTTGTAGTAGGAAGAACGCTTTATTTTGGGTGAAAGTTGTAATCTTTTAGCTTTGGATGTTAATCTTTCTTCAATTCTTGGGTTTTTCTAAGAAGATGGAAGGCTAATCTTCCCTTTGCTTGATGTAATTTGATCAAAGTACCCAACTTTGGTATTGTAAGACTCTTAAATCTCTCTTAGTTTCTCTAATGCTCTTTTCTTGTGCTTTATTTCTTATGTTGAGTAGATGTATGTATGAATTGATCACTCTTGCATCTTATTTACTTGACTAGTGAAAATCCTAAGGAAATTGTTTAATTTAGTTGGGATTGTTGAAGCAAGTTTGTTGTTTGTTGAATTGGTTTAAAGGATTCTTACAACAAATAGAAAAGTCCATGTCTTTTACTCATTTGTATGGTTTAATCTTATGAGGAATTGATCCTAACTTCATCTTTTGGCAATTTCTTAATGCTCATGCTTAGTCTCTTTTCATGGTTTAATGATTTGTTGCTTAAGCTTGAAGGGTATATGTGGATGGTTTAATTTACATGTATCAACATCTTGAGGTGATAGTATTGGGTAGAAAATAGTAAGAGAGAAATAAAAGAGTCAAACTTTATCATTGTTGGGTTACTAAGAGAGAATTGCATCAAGTTTACCCCTTTATATTGAATTTTCTTGCTCACCAAGTGTTTGTCATATTGCTTGTTAGAAAAAGATTGCAACTTTACTTTGTTTTCATGTTACCAATCAACTCAAAACCCCCCCTTTATCTATGTTCATCTATTGTTTGTCATTGTTGATAACCATTGTTTGTTTATACACTTGTCATTAGTATTCAATAGTTTACAATTCAAGTTTTTAGCTTAAAAGACCTTCTCTTGGGATCGACCCTTGCTTGCACTATATTGCTTTATCATTTGGAGTAATCTAGAGTATAGTTTGGTTTATAAATTGTTAATTTGGTAGCTTAATTCTAGCTTTTTACGACACCTAGTTATTCTCTACCAAATTTTGGCGCCGTTGCCGGGGAAGGGCAACATAGCTAAAGGCTTGATTGTTAAATTACATGTTAGTTTTTATTTCTCTTCTCTTTGTTTTGGATAAGTAAGTGGAAGTTTTAACTTGTGTGTGTAGTGCGAAGGTTTATGTTTAGTTCTCCACAACACGGTGAATCAACCCCCGTGGAAGAGGACGCTTTTGGAGCATATTCGTGGTTATTTACTAATCCTTGGTACCAAAGAGCACAAAGAGAACATAGAGTAGAAGAAGCACCTTTAGAAGAACCTATTGAAGTCAATCCGATTGAAGTAGAGTATCCCCCTATGGCGAATGCCACAAGAACCATCCGGGAGATACGAGCAAGGAATTATGATGAGCAACCCTTGTGTATCACCTATCCCCCTCTAGGAGCCAATGAAAATTTCGAACTCAAAGGCTTCTTTATCCATAACTTGCCTAAGTTCCCTGGCCATGCGGGGAATGACCCAAACCGTCACCTTTCGGAATTTCACATGATGTGTGAAGGTGCTATTCCGAATGGGGTGACGGAGGATCAATTCAAATTACGGGCTTTTCCATTCTCTTTGTTGGATTCGGCCAAAGATTGGCTCTTTTATCTTGATGCGGGATCTATAACAACTTGGAAGGAAATGAAGGCGGCTTTTCTTGATAAGTACTACCCCGATGCCCATCACAACCGTGCCAAGAAGGCCATTACTACCATAGAACAAGACCTCAATGGTGAAACCATGTATGAGTATTGGGAGAGGTTCAAAAAGTTGGTAGCTCAATGCCCTTACCACGGGTTGAGCGATGATGATCTTCTTGTGAACTTCTATGAAGGGCTAAGCTAAGATGATCAAAGAATGGTCAATTCCGCTACCGGAGGAGGGTTGGAAAATTTTTCCATAGTGGATGCCAAGGAAATCATTGAGAGACTTGCTTCTACCACGAGGAATTATGGAAGAACTCAAAGGGGAACAAGGAATACTTCTTCAATGGGAACCTCTTCTTCTTCATCCAATCAAAACCTTGAGCAAAGTGTGAATGATTTGACTCACTTAGTGAAGAATATGATAGTGAACAATCCAAACAAGGATGGGGGAAGGGGGAATAAAGTGGAATGCAACTATTGTCAAGGTCCTCATTTAGAGGAAAATTGTCCCATCATGATTGAAGAAGGAATTGGAGTGGAGAATGTAAGTGCAATGGGGTATGGGAATTACAATGCTAGGAATCCTTCCGGAGGAGGATACTACAATTATGACCCTAGTGGCAACAATTACAATGTTGGGAGTAGAGACAATACTAGACTTGGTTGGAGTGGTGACACCTCAAAGAGCTTTGTGAATGGTCAATTCAACCACTTGTGGGACCAAAATTCCCGACAAGGTCAAGGTTCAAACTCTCAAGGAAATAGGAATGGGAATTTCAATCAAGAAGGAAATAGGAATGGGAATTTCAACAACCAAGGTAGAAACCAAAGCCAAGGTCAATCATCCCAATTTGGCAATCAAGGTAACAACAATTCTCAAAAGGAACCAAGTGTTCAAGACTTGCTTAAAAACATTTTGCAAGAGCAAGTCAAAACGAACAAGAGGCTTGACAAGATTGATGCCGACAAGAATGTTAGTGATGCCAAGGTTGCCAACCTTGAAGTCCAACTTGGCCAAATTGCCCAAGAACTTGCCAAGAAAAATCAAAGAACCTCAACTTCTATTCCCTCCACTACATTTCCTTCTAGAGAGAATGCTAGTGCTATGACATTGAGGAAGGGGAGAACTTTAGAATCCCCTCCCAAGAAGAAGAGAAGGGGCAAGTCACAAGAAAGGGTTATTGACATTGAAGAGCAAATTGAAGAAGAGCTTGTGGTTGAACAAGAGAAAGGATCATCTTCAAAAGCTAATGAGGAAAAAGAGAGGAGTCCTTTGAGCATTGACAAAGGAAAGGAGGGAAGCACCAACACAAAGGATCAACTCAAGGAGATTGAACAAGAGTATGAACCGGAGGTACCATTTCCTAGTGCCCTCACAAGTCCCAAGAAGTTTGATAAAGACACTGATCTTTATGAGACTTTTAGGAAATGTGAGGTCAACATCCCTCTTTTTACTATCATTAACACCGTTCCTAGGTATGCAAAGTTCCTCAAAGAACTTTGCACCCCTAAACGGAAGCCAAGGAAAGGAGTTGAAAGAGTCACGGTTAGTAGGCATGTCTCGGCAATTTTCAAACAAAATCTTCCCAAAAAGTGCGATGATTCGGGCATGCTAACTATACCGTGCTCAATTGGAGGCAAAGCTTTTGCTAGAGCTATGCTAGACTCGGGGTCCTCTATTAATGTCATGCCTTATTCCATTTATGAGACCTTAGAATTGCCTCCCTTGTCTAAGACCAATGTTGTGATCCAATTAGCGGATCGCTCTACAATTCACCCCAAAGGTCTTGTAGAAGATGTGTTGGTAGAGGTTGATAAATTCATTTTCCCGGCCGACTTTTATGTTTTGGACATGGATCCGGACTCCAAGGCTACACCCCTCTTGCTAGGGAGGCCTTTTATGAGAACCTCCAAAACCAAGCTTGACATGTATGATGGAAATTTGACCATGGAATTTGAAGGAAAAACTTTGAAGTATAATGTGTATGAAACAATGAAGAAGAATGATGACTTGAGTTTTTGCTACTTTCTTGACAAAATTGAGCCTTTGGCAAATCATGTTTACCAATTGAGTCGTAGGGATCCACTTGAAGTGGCCCTCACTAACAATGTCGAGAAAGAAGGGTTGCGGTTTTTGTTGTCTAATTATGTGCAGGATTATGTCAACAAGTTAGAGGAGGAAATAACCCTTGAAGACGATCAAATGGAAAAGATAGAGGTCGGAATCAGGGAATTTCGGCAGTCTGCCATACCCTCCGCAGTCTGCCACGACAGTCTGCCGGACAAACCGCAGTCTGCCATGGCAGTCTGCCAGCCCCACGGCAGTCTGCCAAATCTCCTTTTCCCCAAGTACTTGTTTTGCTTAAAGACAAATCCTAGCTACCCCAATTTCCTTCCCCTAGAAGCCTCCCTTGAAAGACCACTTCCATCCATCATTAAGCCACCCACCCCCAATCTAAAACCACTCCCCGACCACTTGAAATACGTCTTTCTTGGGGCAAATAACACTCTATCCCTCATAATTTCAAACCAACTTGAGGGTGATCAAGAGAGGAGTTTGGTGGATGTTTTGCATAAGTACAAAGAAGCATTTGGATGGAGCATCGCGGATATCAAGGGGATAAGTCCAAGCACTTGCATGCACAAAATTCGATTAGAAAAGGATGCAAAACCCGTCCGGCAACCACAACGGAGGCTTAATCCACCTATGATGGAAGTTGTCAAGGAAGAAGTTATCAAACTTCTCCAAATGGGTATTATCTTTCCAATTAATGACTCCCAATGGGTAAGTCCTACTCAAGTTGTGCCAAAGAAGGGAGGGGTGACGGTAGTCAAAAACACTCAAGGGACATTGATCCCCACCCGTTTACAAACGGGAAGGAGGGTGTGTATTGATTATCGCCGCCTCAACCAAGTCACTTGGAAGGACCATTTCCCCTACCCTTTCTAGATCAAATGCTAGAGAGGTTAGGTGGGAAAGAGTACTATTGTTTTTTGGATGGGTATTCCAGGTATTTTCAAATCCCCATTCACCCGGAGGATCAATCCAAAACAACCTTCACTTGCCCATTTGATACTTATGCTTACCGCCGCATGCCCTTTGGATTGTGCAATGCCCCTGGCACTTTCCAACGATGCATGATGAGCATTTTTTCGGACTATGTGGAGCGCATTTTGGAAGTCTTCATGGATGACTTCACCATCCATGGGGACTCATTTGACTCGTGTCTAGACCATCTCGCTATGGTCCTATCACGGTGCATAGACTCTCACCTCGTTTTAAATTCTGAAAAGTGTCACTTATTGGTGAGTAGCGGAATCGTGTTAGGGCACATAGTGTCGAAAAGAGGGATTGAGGTGGATATGGCAAAGGTGGATGTGATTAAAACCTTACCGTATCCATCTAATACTCGAGACGTGAGGTCGTTCTTAGGACGCGCGGGTTTTTATCGAAGGTTTATTAAGGATTTCTCCAAAATAGCTAACCCCTTGTGCAAAATTTTGTACAAGGATGTGGAGTTCGTGTTTGATGATCATTGTAGGGAAGCATTTGACTTGTTGAAGGAGAGACTTATATCGGCCCCAATCATTCAAGCACCCAAGTGGGATCGGCCTTTTGAGATCATGACCGATGCAAGCGATTTTGCCATTGGAGCCGTATTGGGACAAAAAGATGACAAAGCTTCATATGTGATCCAATATGCTTCTTCACTCTTGAATGATGCTCAACGGAACTACACCGTCACGGAAAAGGAATTTTTAGCGGTGGTGTATGCCATTGAAAAATTCCGGGCTTATCTCTTGGGTTCAAAGGTCATCATCTATACCGATCACAAGTCTATAAGGCAACTTGTAGACAAGAAAGACACCAAGGCAAGGCTCATGAGATGGGTGCTTTTGTTGAGCGAGTTTGACATAGAGATTAAGGACAAGCAAGGGAGTGCTAATGTGGTGGCCGACCATTTGAGTAGGCTTCACATCAATGAGGATCTCGTGAAGACTATGGGAGTAGTTGACGGTAGCTTACCACATGAATCTCTTTATTCCATGAAGGCCGTTGAGCCTTGGTATGACAACCTTGTCAATTACATGGTCACCAAGAAGTTTCCCACCTCACTTTCATCTAGTCAAAGGAACAAGATCAAGTCCGATTCTAGATTCTATATATGGGATGAGCCATATTTATGGAAAATGTGTCAAGACCAAGTCATCCGACGTTGTGTACCGGATGTAGAAATCCCATACATCCTAAAGCATTGCCATGAGTACGCTTGTGGGGGTCACTTTGGGCCTCATAGAACGGCACGTAAAATCCTTGAGTGCGAGTTCTATTGGCCCAAGTTGTTTAAAGATGCTCATATTTTCGTTACTACTTGTGATAGATGCCAACGTTTTGGCAACATATCACGTAGGAACGAAATGCCCCAACAACCGATGTTTTACTTAGAAATTTTTGATGTTTGGGGAATAGACTTCATGGGGCCATTCCCTAATTCCTATGGATACATCTACATCCTCTTGGCGGTCGATTACGTGTCTAAGTGGGTGGAAGCCATTCCCACGAAATGTGATGATGCAAAGACGGTGCAAGCATTTGTCAAAAGCAATATATTTTCAAGGTTCGGCTTCCCAAAGGCCATTGTGAGTGATAGGGGCACTCATTTTTGCAACAAGGTGATCTCAACCTTGCTTCAAAAATATGGTGTGCTTCACAAAGTTTCTACGGCATATCACCCCCAAACGAATGGCCAAGCGGAAGTCTCTAACCGGGAGGTTAAACACATCTTGGAAAGAACGGTCAATCCCGACCGAAAGGATTGGAGCAAGAGGCTTGAAGATGCTCTTTGGGCTTGTAGAACGGCTTATAAGACCCCAATCGACATGTCCCCATATAGGCTAATTTATGGGAAGGGATGCCACCTTCCCGTAGAAGTGGAGCACAAAGCCTATTGGGCAATCAAAGCTTTTAATCAAAATGTCGATGAGGCGGGATTGCACCGGAAGCTTCAAATCCAAGAATTGGAAGAGCTTAGGCACAATGCCTATGACAATGCTAGCATCTACAAGGAAAAGGCTCGGTCTTGGCATGACAAGATGGTCACAAGAAGGGTTTTCAAAGAGGGAGAAGATGTGTTGGTTTTTCAAAGTCGTCTTAAGAATTTTCCCGGCAAGCTAAGGTCGAAGTGGTATGGGCCTTACAAAGTGAATAACGTCTTTCCCCACGGAGTGGTGGAGGTAGAAGACCCGACCTCGGGAAAAGTTATAAAGGTAAATGGGCAAAGGTTGAAGCATTACTACAAAGGAATCGAGCTACAAGGCGAAGAGGATCTTCTTTTAGAAGATCCAATTTACAAAGATTGATTCTCCAACATTGACTAAGTCGAGCCATCGACGTTAAAAATACGGCACAAATTTGTAAATATTCTCTTTTTAGTATAGAATTTCCCGTTTTTATAGGTAGAATTTAAATTCGCGTCATTTATCATTCCGTCATTTACATTCTTGTTAATAATACTTGCATTAACATTCATGAAGTTACTAATCCTTCTATGAAGTTTGAAGTTGATTTTTACACCACCTCGGGAAGCGTGTCATCGGTGAAGTGACGAAAATGTGGATGGGAGGTTGAATAGAAGTTTGTTAAGGGAAAGAGCAAGGAAGAGGTGAAGCTTAAGTAGCTAAATTTTGGTTTTATACCAAAATTTAGCTAACAAAAAAAAATGCGACATCAGGGGATTTTGGCAGACTGCCATACCCATCGGCAGTCTGCCACGTCAGTCTGCCAAAACCACGGCAGTCTGCCGGTTTTGCTACAGTACGGGATTGTTCTAAACTTACCCACAAGACTCCCCTTTGTTCCTCATTTCAGAATTTTCGAGCACCTCAAACACCCCATCTCCCTTCAATCATCCTATTTCCACCCAAATCACCCAAAATCCTTCCCAACTTTCATCAAATCTTCAATCCTTCAATATTTAGGCCACCATATTCCCCTCACAAACACAAAACACCTTTAATTCCACCCAAAAATCAGAAATTTTCCCCCAATTTTTTTTTTTTAGCATTAAACAACAAGAAGTTTACATATATTACAATTCATATTCCTCCCCCACACTTAAATTTCACATTGTCCTCAATGTGAAGGAGGTCACAAACTTTGCTTCAAAGGGCATGCCTAAAGAGGCGCGAGCCACCTAGTGACTGAAAGGGGTGTACTGTCCCTTTCAAAAATTTGGATTTTGCATTTGTTCTAACCAATGTTTTGTTGGTTGTGATTTGTGATCTTTGATGGTTGCTTAGCCGTGTAAGCTTACTCTTGGATGTTATTTGGGGTAGGTATTTTGTGTCCTTGACTCGGGTTTGACCCGCATGAGTCGGGATTTGAATTTCGAGTCGGGTTTTGGCCTGATGTCGGTTTTGACTCTAATTAGGGTCATTTTAATGGAAATGAAGTTAGAAAACCATTTTTGAAATCATTTTCCATATCCTAATAGTGCATTAAACCGTCTCATGTAGCCAATTCACTTACGCATATCAAAAACACGTTATAGTCCGATCATCATCTGGTGGTTTTTGGAAGGTGCAGATACTGGGTATCTACAATTATACATAATCTTGTTTGCGTAAAGTTATATAATAAGTTCATATACTTGGTTACTGTTGTATCATATGCACTTGTTAGATGAAGAACGTGGTTGGAATGGATGAATTGATTGGAAAAGATGGAGTGACAATTGCATGAGAATATGAATTTTGTGATTAAGAACATGTTTAGGTGACGAAGTGGATTTGTAGTATTGTTGTATTAGTAACATGGAAATAAGATTTGTAATGTATGAATATGTGTTGTTTTACGAAATGTTATAAAGTTAAAGCATGCGGGTAGTACATGATTGATAAGTTGAATGTTATAGGAGCATAATAAAAGTAATCGTTTGGATTTTGGTAGATAGTAACATGTGATTATTTATAGTGGTTTTATAATTATCGAGTCGCTTTTGTTCACTTTGTTGATGTTTAAGTTGTTTGAAAGAGAAAATCAAATAGTTGTGTTGTTCGATTATAGAGAGGTTGTTTTTAAACTATTATAACTTGAGATGTATATATGATTTTTATGTGATTCCAATTGAAGGTGATAGCTTGTTCTGTTACAATTCCAACGATAGTTCACACGCCCAAAATGACCAAGAAACGAGTGAGATATGACCATTTTACGAAAATTGGACAGTGCTGAGAAATTCGTACGGTACTCGATCGAATAGCCCTTACTCGATCGCGTGCACCTCTTGTTACTCGATCGAGTACCCCTTACTCGATCGAGTAGCCCTGGTAATTTATTATACGTGCTTCTAACGTTCATCTACTCGATCGAGTAGGTTGTACTCGATCTAGTGACCCCTGTTTTGGGTCATATGCTTATCTTTTGACTTCGTTGCATATTATGTTTAATTCAAAGGTGTTATTTTACTTCTTTATTAATTGTTTTACATGTGTGTTGGTCTTGATGCGTAAGTTACCCAATCTTATGGTGTAGTGAGTGGCACCTTATGGTGGGTATGAGTTCGGTGGGGAGGACATGAGTAATATGTGGCTGTGATGGATAGTGGAAAAAGAAAAGGAACTATGATGAGCTAATTGAGGCATGGTGCAAGTTTTGTGAGACGTGGTGAGTGATATAATTGCGATTTTGAGTGATGTAAGTGTAAGGAACGTGAGAATGAAAAGGTTGAAAGGAAGGATGTGGGTAGTAGCAACTTGAGATGTGTAAGGAATTATGGAGGGAGATGGTTAGATTGTGTTGGTTAAGAATATATGTAATGAAAGGTCGTTGTAGGAAGATGGAGAAGAGTGGTATATAGTGAACTTAGATGGAGACATGACGCGACGTGGATTTGTAGATAGTGAGTGAGTTTGGAAGATTTGGTTTATTAAGAGGTAAAACTAGTGTTTGCTTTCTTGGGCAATTAACGGTATGAAACGAGTTCTGGTTTGTGAGTGATAACATGATGAGAGAAGATCCATGGTAAGAAAGATTGAGATGGTACTGATATGAAATAATAAAATTTGAGTTTTGGAGTAACGAAAAGGTAACTGGATTACTAGAGAGTTAGGTACAAGGAGTAAAGAGATGAATTATTAATTGGTATTTTTGAATGTAAAGAGAAAAGAGGGATAAAAGTAAGCTGAGAAAAATGTTGACCGAAGTTATGTGATATAGAAGTAAGGAATCGTCGAGATGTATGATACTATCATGAGGATGTGAGTTAATGGTTATATAAGAGTTTCAGGACAACATGATTAGTCATGCGTTTCGAGGAATTAAGGGAGTAAGAAGTTGGTAGAGTATCTGCACGATATGAGATTTTGGTGGAGAGTTAGATGACTATGCAATTAAGGATAGTATTGGGAAGAATTTTGAGGTAAATTTTGTTGGTGGATTTGATGTCGTTATTTGGAATGCTAACCGAAGATAGGAAATGAGCCATTATATTTAGAGGTGAGTGTAAGAGATTTGTTATACGAGCAGTGGTGGTATTGTAGTGTTGTCACTAGTGGTTAAGGGTGATGATAGATAAGAAAGATAACAATTCTAAAGAGGTTGACTTTGTAGAGGCCGGATTGATATGTACGGTTGTGAGGAAGTATAAGACGTGGTCTTAGGAGGTAGTTGCTAGTAGTTGAGTATTAGCTTTATGGTTATATTTGGCAGGGGGTGAGGGTTATGCGAATGAGAGAATGTGTTATGAAGTGCATACGAGTTAAGCTCGGGCGAGAGATAACCTTTATCAAGTGGTAAATTACGTGATTAGGATTGAATAGTTGGATGTGATTATGGGTCTATGATGTGTGTAAACGTTTGCGTGAGGTTCTGACCTCACGAGAAGTGGTATGGTGTGATAGTTATAAAGTTGTTATTTGAATGTTCTGCAATTAATGCATGTTGGGTACGGTAACCTAATGAAATGATATTCAAAACTGATGGTTTGGGTGATCTGGCATGGCTAGTTATACTTGTATGTGTATTGATGATACATGTTTTCCGTGAAAAGGTATGGATGATATTCATGAGGTTCTTATCTGTTTCTTCCGTATAATATGTTGCGCTGTGATCTAGTTAAGCAGTTTTGAGTAAGTTTTCTTGTCCGGGAAGTTATACTGAGTCAGAGTTTATGGGAATTGTATAAGTTGTGATGTCTGTCGATGTGATTGTTGTGACTCGGGTGGTGATCCGGGCATGGTACTTCATGTTGTGATGAGGGTATTTTGCACAAGGCTGATGCTGCCGTTGGTATGGTGGCGGTGTTACGATGCCATCATCGGTTGTGGTGGAGTAGGTGGGATGATTACGATACGAGTTTTCGAAAGAGTATACCGGTTATATAGATTGTTGTTTTGTTTACTGCTGTTTCTTGTGAGTTTCGTTTGGACATATAGACTATTGTTTTGATTATTGATGTTTCTTGCTAGTTTCAGCTTGGGAGTGAGGGTAGAGAATGATATGGAAGAGAGTTGTGTATGTTTCCTTTGTTGTCATGGTATAGTGATATTCTGTTGATGGGACACAGTAGCGAGAGGTTGTTGGAGTACTTGTGTTATTCTTTTAGAGGAGGCTTTGGTTGACATAGTAATGGTAAGTGATTTGTGGAACATGTGTTGTACTGATCTGGAAGCTGCAAGTGGTTCATAATCTTTTATTGGGACATTGAGTATAGGGTGTTGGAAATTAGTATCATGTTAAGTTATGAATGAGTTTTGCGGTAATAAAAGAAAAGAACTTGAGGACCTAGTGTGAGTGTGGGTAAGAAGTGTGGACAGTGAGTATGCTTTGGTGATATGTTCTTTCTATAGTGAGGTATGTCGTTTTGCGGCAATGTGGAAATGTTGGAGTATTGGTTATGCTAAGGATTTTGTGGTATAGGTTAGGTGGTGTGCCGAATGAATTGAGGTATGGGAACTGTTAGAAGAAGAGAGACCTGGAGATGGGAATGGTTGTAGGTGTTAAGGTTATAGTCAGTTATCGTCGACATGCGGTGGTAATGAGGATTTTGGGAAGTATAGCAAAGGATTTAGTATTAGTGAGTTACGAGGACAAAACATTTATCTTAAGAGGAGTAGGATGGACAAAACAGAGTTTGATGGTTGTGCATGTTGTAGTATAATTGGAAGTAGAGTGTTGGTGTAGCATAAAGGATGGATCTTTGTTGCGATTGATTTTATTAAAAGTCATGGCCGTGCTTGTAGTAGTGTGATGTGTAGGAGTGTAAGAATACTTCGATAGTGTTGACAGTTGGGTGATGATGTTTATGAGTTCAATAGTGTTGACAGTTGGATGATGATGTAATGAGTGGGAGTAAACTTCGAGGACGGAGTTCCTTTTAAGGGTGGTAGAATGTAACATTCCGTTTGATGTTTATGAGTGTCTTGATAATGGATTTTCTAGTGGATAATATGTTACGGGACTAGCAGCGTTTGTGGATGGTAGTTGGTAGTGTATGGAGCTAGTGTAGAGAGAGACTATAATGTAGTTGATATGATATCGTGAGCCATGTTATGGAGGTAGGCATAGCCGGTGGAGTTGGTGTTAAGAGTTCATGTTTTATAGGTTGATGTTTTGTTTTCAGTTCTTAGTTGCGTCGTTGTGTCTTGATCAAGTTAGTACGTTTGTTTTTGAGTATGGGTTTGAACTTCGGGGGACGAAGTTCTTTTTAAGGAGGGAAGACTGTAATACTACGGTTTTCTATGTCTATGGGTACTCTATCGAGTAGGACTTACTTTGTCGAGTAAGTAGCTTTTTACGCAAAACAGTAGTCTGCCTGTTGGGTACTCGATCGAGTAAGTTGGGGACTCGATCGAGTAAGGGTCACTCGATCGAGTAAGTTACTTACTCGATCGAGTAAGTGTGTTTTACGGGTTGTTTTAGCCGGGTTTTGTTAATAACGCGAGATTAATATAAAAGGCTTCCATCATTGTTCTTAATCATTTTTACTTCTTAAAACATTTCAAGAGAAGAGAAAAGAGTTACGTAGTTCGCATTCGTCACGTTATTAACAAATCCCAAAGGCTAAGGTGGTCGGATCGTCGTGTTCTTTACGCCGTTGAGTTTGTCGTGTCGAGGGTAAGATCCTTGTATAATTTTTATGTTGTTTCTTTGAGTTTGGTTAAAACCCTAATTGGGTAGATTTAGGGGTTTTGGGTGTATTGTATGGATTGGGTGATAATTATGTGAATAAGTTTTATAGGAGGAGGATTCGTAGAGGGACATTACTGTTTAGCTACGGTGACGGTCTTGTGTCTGCTATTTCAGGTAGGGTTTCCCTACTCAGTATTGGTTACATCGTGTTGTTGGTGATTGTCATTGTTGTTTGATCATCGTATTGGAATTGGTTTTTGGTAATTGTTGATTGTGTAAGGTGATTGTTGTATATCTGTCTGTGATCTTCAGGGTGCGTCCTTGGCTGAGTGGAGTCACTTGTGGGAGTGGCTTCACGCCCTTGATTCGCCTTCTGTGGAACTCGCCATAGAAGGGATCTGCACATTAATGAACATGGGTTTATCGCTCGGATGAGATGAGCGGGGCTTAGGTGGGAACGGCTGTGGTCCCCCACTGGCGGTGTGGAATACTTGTTGCGATGAGTATTCTGGCAAGGCTATACACTTTAGTGTGTAGTCAGGTGTGTGGTGATGAGATGGAGTTTGGGTTGATTGAATTGGTTGTGGTATTGTTTTATTGCAGCTGTTTGTTTTATGTAGTCAGTTCTAACCCGTTTAAATGTTTTAAAAACTATGGTGATCCATTCGGGGGTGGTGGTGTAACAACCCGAATTCTTAATGACTTATTTAAGGGATAAAAGCGGAATAAACCCAAGTCATTGCTATAAAAATGAATCCAGATCGTTATGGATCACTTACACATGACTAAATAATTTAGTCGAGAGATTTAATTACAAAATTAAACCAACATTGAAAGCTCCTCTCATTACCCAGAAGGCCTTTTTAAGGGTGTCTCCATCTAACTCGTTCTTGGTACCTGAAAAACATATAAACAAAAGTCGCTGAGCGACATTAACCTAACCATTCTCCTATCATCGCCTTAATCATTCAAAAGCAGGAATGCGAATGGAAAAGATATGCATAAATAAGAATCACATAAAGCATACATCACGTAAGTTCTCTTATCACAACATTCTTGATATACAAATGGTACAACAGTATTACTCAAAGATATTAAGTGATGCATGTCGATTATATGATGTTTTACACCCCATTTTACACCCATTTCAGAGCTCATTTGTGTAGTTTAAGCTACCATTTCCCCTATTTCCGTCTACTTTCGTGTTTTTGTACATTATTGCAGAAATGTGAAGAATTCAACGGAAATTGAGCTAAATTCGTCCCCGAGTATCCTGCATTGCATTTGACGTGAAAAATTCACTTAAGGAACGAGCTTGGTGCGCGTTTCAAGGCCCAAAAGACAAATCCACGAGATTATAGAAGCCAACTATCAGCTACTTCAGTCGATCGACCACTGCCTTCAGTCGATCGACCAACCTGCGGGTTTCAGTAGCTACTGTTCAGCTCAGGGTATTCGATCGACCGCCATCCTCAGTCGATCGACCACACCGCTACTCAGACGAGAATTAAAAGATCGAGAAATAGCAAGCCCATAGTACATTAGGTTTTAGAATAAGAACTACGTTGTATTCTATATAACGTAAGTTAGGTTATTCAGTTTTTGCATCTAGTTTTTAGCATACAGTTCTTAACACAATAAAACATTCATTAGGTAGATTATTTTCCGTCAATAAAGTTACTCTTTTCCAATCGGTATTTGGATTCTTTTCTCTGCAATTTCGGTATTTCCTCTGTTCTTATTTCAGTTCCGCTGCCTTTTTATTGTTCATAGATATAGAATTGCTAGTTAGTATCCAAAGCCAATTATCGTTTATCGCTATTCGTTATTTGATTACTTCATGCATGAATTCAATAGTTTATTTCGTTATGATTATTGTTGTTTTTATCAGTATCATGAGTAGCTAAATTAATTGTGCTAGGATGTAGGGGAATTATAGTGTAGGCGGCATTAGAATTAGGGAGCCCTAATTGCGTGTTGGTCGATCGACCACCCTACCCGGTCGATCGACTGACCTCATGAGTTTTATCTCGTTTTAATTGTTTTAATTGTTATTTTTGACGAATCGAATGCATGCGACTAGTTGAATGCTTGGTATAGAACTGACCCATTAGATCGAAAGATAGGGAAAGTTGTTAGATCACCAATTAAAATGACTAAACTATGCTGAGATCGAAAGATAGGTAAGGTTTAGATTATTAGTCACTTTTCAGGACGAAAGTCAGTATTAGTGGTATTAGGGACCTGTAGCAAGATCGAAAGATGCTGCTTGTGAGAGTGGACTGAGAGGACCTCTTATTTTCCCGTCTCACGAGATTGATTTAGACCTACCTAATTTGTTGCCGCCGAAACTGTAGTGAACCGACCATCCTTGCACCCCTTTAATATCTGTTTTATCCGTCTTTTTAGTTTATTGTCTTTTATCGCCTTAGCTATAGATCAAATCAACTCAAAACCCCCCACATTTCTGTTATCTTAGACCGAAATTAAACAACTAGAAATTACGTCTGCCTCTCTGTGGTTCGACCCGACTGCCGCTAGCTATAGTTGTAGTTGGAGATTATAAATTTATTTTTGACACCTCACGACGGGTATCAAATTTTGGCGCCGTTGCCGGGGAGGCAATTGTTCTAATTTTTAGTTGTTTTATTTTAGTCTGTTTTTTAGTTTAAGGGACATCTGTTCCTTAAACTCTTCTTATATCCTATTTGTAGTTTCTTCTTATGCGCAGGTCACAAGGTGGTGAACTACTACCGCTCAATCCTGAGATTGAAAAGACCCTGCACGAGTTGAGACGATCAGCTAGGGTATTGCCGACAGAGGAAGAGCTGAGTACTCTGTCAAGTTACTACGAGAACGCTCTATTCGAGGAAGATCCACCTTCTTCTCCTGTTTCCACCTCTTCAGCTGAGACCATCACATCTCCTGATTTTCCAGTCATGGCTGAAGAAGCGAGTATAGCTAGTCACTCTGAGCCGACAGCTGCGAATCTTTACAAAGGATTCACATTACCAGGGGAAGACAGAAAATTCGAGCCGAAGCCTTCCTATATCAACTTAGTTGAGAGGAACCAGTTCGGGAGTGCTGCAAATGAAGATGCAGCCAAGCATATGGAGATATTTATCGATTACTGCTGCTCTATACCCCCACCGACCGGTGTGACCCAGGACCAGATAAAGGAGACCATGTTTATATTCTCACTCCGCGATCTTTGCAAGGGAGTGGTACGAGAGATCCGGATCGAGCCGCTCATGGGATCACCGATGAAATTCCTTAGCCCTGGCAATTTACAATAAATACTTCTCTGCCTCGAAGACGAATGCCATTAGAGCTCAGATCACGAGCTTTAAAGAAGGGCCGGATGAGAACTTTCATGAGGCATGGGTCCGTTTCAAGAAATTGGTGCGAACCATACCGCACCATGGGTTCGAGAAGTGGAGCCTATGCAATCAGTTCTATAATGGGCTCTATGGTGATCAAAGAGCTATCTTGGATGCTGCAGCCAGTGGCCGATTTGCAGAGAATATGGGAGAGACTAAGGGGTGGAGGATCATTGACAACTTAGCCACCCATAAAGCTGAGTATGGGAATTCCAGAGGGAATCAAAGGAGGAGTGCCGAATCTCCTTCTGTAGCTGCACTTGAAGCTCTCACTGCTATATTTGACAAGTACGAGTTGGGAGGAGCTTCTAAAGGAGGTATTTACCATGTAAATGCTGTGTCAGACGGTCCATTCGTCTGCAAAAGGTGTGGAGCTGAGGGACATGTTTCAGAAAATTGTCCTAGTCCCTTTGAGTCTTGTGCTGCCTTTCAACATTATAGGCAGACAAACACCTACTATGAGCCTAATGTTCATCCCAACTTAAGGTGGAGTAGCCAGAATGTCCTAAATCCAACTCCACCTCCGCAGCAGCAGCAAAGTTATGTGCCCCCTCATAAGCAACAACAATATCAAAAACCTCCTTATGTGCCGCAGCAGCAACAATCCCAAAATTCTGACTTTGCTGAATTAAAGAATATGTTGCAAAAGGAGTCCCAACCTAGAGAGGCCGGAATGAAATTTCTAGAGAGCCAAATTGCTCAATTGGCTAGCAAGAGTACCACTCGAACTCCGGGACACTTACCGACTCAAACCCCGACCCAGAAAAGAGACCCTAAATGCCATTACTTTGAGGAGTGGGTCTACCCTGGAGGGCTGCCATGGCCGAGAACACGATGAAAAGATGGGGCGAAACCGAGTCGAATAAAGCTGTAACAAGTAATAGCAAGAAAAAGGCGTCTACCAGGTATATCAGTCGATCGACTGATACACCCGGTCGATCGACTGAAGTGCGAGTTACAGGAGCTTCTGGTCCTGTTCAAGTCAGTCGATCGACTGACCTAACCGGTCAATCGACCGAGGGCGCTGCTGATATTGAACAATTTCGTCCTCTAATGCCCAATAATCTGAGGGATCACTTGTTTCGGGGTACGACAACTCCGAAAATATTGAGGCCAGACCCGACTGCTGATGGGTCTGTTCCGGTTCCAAAGTACAACCCTATGTCGATCAATGGTTCATATTTGAGACGGTCTGAAGAGGGGTCAAGCTTCAATAAGGAGAAGGTAGTGGACTTCCAGCCTAAGTCCACGGATGCCGGCATGCGAGATTTAGAGGATAGGGCTAAGTTACTTCTTACAGCCCCCTATCCGGAGAGATTGGTGCCGACGAAGGAATAGGTATCTTTCAATAAATTTGAAAATGTTGTTCGTAGTTTAAACGTACAAGTACCTTTCCTTGAATTAGTGAATCAAGTGCCCGCTTACATGAAGTTTATGAAGCAATTACTGTCTAAAAAGAGGTCACTTGAAACGTGCATCTTTATCGCACTCGCTAAAGAGTCATGTTCTTATTTGACTCACACTGCACCCCATAAGCTAGAGGACCCAGGTAGCTTTTCCGTTCCTTGTAATATAGGTACCTTCTCTATTGAGAAGGCATTATGTGACCTAGGAGCTAGTATTAGCGTCATGCCTTTGAGTCTTGCTAGAAAGTTAAAATTGAATAGTTTTGCAGTTACGAGCATGACCGTTTAGATGGCTGATCGCTCTGCGGTCCAGCCTATAGGAGTCTTAGAGGACATCCCTGTGCAAATAGGGAAGTTTTTCTTCCCTGTAGACTTTGTGGTCCTAGATATGCCTGAGGATGCCCACATACCTATCATTCTAGGTAGGCCATTTCTGCACACGGCTAGTATAGTTATTGATGTTGGCTCTGGGACCCTGACCTTCAAAGAAGGGAAACACTCCATTGTCTTTGCTCAAACAGCTAGGAAGAAGGACCTCATGTGGCATGTCACTTACAATACGGTTTCTGAAAAGAAATCCTATTTTATACTTCCTGATATGCCTGTTTCTATTCCTACTCCTGTTGTAACACCTCCGCCCCAGATTGGGAGCAAAGTGGAGGAAGATTCTTCTGTTTTAGATATTGCAGGAGCTGGTTTGGGGAAGGGAGAGATGCCTGTTACTCCAGCTGTGAAGGAGCAAGTCGTTTCAAGAGGCGGTCTAGGTTGCCTTAGCTATGGCACGGATGAGGAGCTCGAAGATGAGCCAGCCAGAGTGAGAAAGTCCGATTTGGACTTTGATGAGCCGGAAGAGGTCATTGATTGGGGAGATGACAAAGCTGTTGATTCATCAAGCTCTACGGATGCTGAAGTTGAGAAAGGTGCAGCTGAGAAGATGAGCACCGTTGAGGCTACCTCTTGTAGCCGTGGCGAAGCGAAGTGGGCCATACCGTGGCCATTCTTGATCAACTACTAGTTGATCACGCGCTTTATCAAAAACTTCATTTTATTGCTTTTAAACTATTTTATTGCTTTTGTGTGCAATTTTGGGCGCGTATTATTGTGCACTTGCAGGTTTTTGGACCTCCTTAGCTCAAGTTATTGAGCAAATACGAAGAAATCAGAAGTTAGAGCAGTGTTTTCGGTCGATCGACTGACCTGTATGGTCGATCGACTGGCTGCACAGTTCCAGGAGCTTCTGTTCCTGTTCACTCTGGTCGATCGACTTCCTGCTATGGTCGATCGACCACCCTGGACTGATGTACCTGTTCACGACCTTTCCCCTGCTGTGTTTGGTCGATTTGCGAAATTGAGGGAGTTTTCTACTCCACTTTATCTTCCGTCATATTATTTATTTCTTCTATTTTCTCAATTATGCACATAATTACCGCTTCATTATTGTTTTTTCGGTTTTATGCGTGATATTTGTTTGTCTTTCAGGTACTTATTGGTAGCACTGCTACCTACTGAAACCTCCTAGCTCACGCTGGTTTGGGGAGGTTTCCTTTGCTGCGCTTAAAGTCTTGTGAGTTCCTGATCTTCACTTCATATCTTCTTTCATTTTCTAGCAAATTCCCGTTTTCCATTTTTCTTCATTACATGATTTTGCACAATGGGGATATTGTGCGATTTGGTTTGGGGAAGGGTTTTGCGTCGCATATTATTTCCTTGCATTCACGCTTACATTTTTGGCTTGCATTGTTTTTTCATTTCTCTTATATATACAAAAAATTCCAAAAGAATTGAAAATTTTCAAAATTTTCAAAAATATATCACGTTTATTTTAGCATATAGGTTGAGTCGGAACGGTAGTATTTCAATGATGACATTGCATTTGCATCTGTTTCTGCCTGAACCTTGCTAATTGACATGTTATTAGTAGAATCGTATAAGTGCAGTTTTCGTTAATTATTTGCTGAACTTGAGACTAGACTTAGAATTTTGGCAAGCTACATCATATTTTCTAAGGTTTAGAGCTTATAACTGGTGTCATCTATGACCAGTTTATCTAGGAATGTGAGTAGTACTCCTTATGAGACATGTTACACAAATATGCATAAATATGAACTTGATCTGCTTAATACCTGTATGCATTCGGTTTGTGGTTTGTTGACACATGTGGTAGAGGTCTCCTTTTCTCATTTTATCCATAAGCCTCACACTGCCAAAAATAGCCTTTTTGTCCCATTACTACATCCTACATCTAGCCTGCCCTTGTCAAGCTAGTAGTTTATGTTCTTGGGATTGTTACTTAGTTTTTGGTAGCATTTGCTCTTATTGAGATTTTGTTGGATAAAAAGAATGAAGGAGGAAATAAGTTCAAAGAAAAGAAAAAAAGAAAGAAAAAAAAATGATTCGAAAAAGAAAAAAAGAGTTCTGTACTGTTTACTTCAGTCGATCGACCACTACATCAAGTCGATCGACTGGGTTCCGAAGGAAATCAATTCGCATAATTCAAAATCCTTATCTTATTGCGATTTTTGCTCCCATGTTGCATTAGTATCTTATGGGGAGTTGGTTGATTACTGTTATACTGGATATTGTGAGTTTTGTGCTTGCTATAGCACCGTATCGATTAAATTTTGAGCAAGAAGAAGGATGTTGTCATATGGTTCCGTTTTGGTACTAGCTTGATCACCTGTACCTCCACTTTCCCGTAAATGTTTTGCCTCTTCTTACCCATACCTCACATATCCATATATACCTCGGCATGTGTCATGGTCTTTTGTTGGTTGGAATGCATATGTACGGTCATAGAGATTACTTTCATATTATTTTGCAGGCATGTTCTTATAGGTCGTAGTTAGGTGAGAGTCTTTACAAAATGAATTCTTTCTATCCTCTTACATATATTCACCTGTGCTTATGTGTGATATGAGCGACCCGTGAGAGTCCAATTTGATAAGTCTCTATAGTTGATGGTTCAGCAGTTTTTAGCGACTTCATAACTCGGTTGCATGATTCATAATTGCTAATTGATTGTTGGTTATTGCATTAAAATGGTTTAGGCTTTACATGTTGTAATTCTCTCTGAGATTGAACTCGTTCCATTAGGTCATTAGATCGAGTTTAGTTCTTGCTTGGGGACAAGCAAGGGTTTGGTTTGGGGAAGTTTGATGCGTGTCATTTATATGATGTTTTACACCCCATTTTACACGCATTTCAGAGCTCATTTGTGTAGTTTAAGCTACCATTTCCCCTATTTCCGTCTACTTTCGTGTTTTTGTACATTATTGCAGAAATGTGAAGAATTCAACGGAAATTGAGCTAAATCCGTCCCCGAGTATCCTGCATTGCATTTGACGTGAAGAATTCACTTAAGGAACGAGCTTGGTGCGTGTTTCAAGGCCCAAAAGACAAATCCACGAGATTATAGAAGCCAACTATCAGCTACTTCAGTCGATCGACCACTGCCTTCAGTCGATCGACCAACCTGCGGGTTCCAGTAGCTACTGTTCAGCTCAGGGCAGTCGATCGACCGCCATCCTCAGTCGATCGACCACACCGCTACTCAGACGAGAATTAAAAGATCGAGAAATAGCAAGCCCATAGTACATTAGGTTTTAGAATAAGAACTACGTTGTATTCTATATAACGTAAGTTAGGTTATTCAGTTTTGGCATCTAGTTTTTAGCATACAGTTCTTAACACAATAAAACATTCATTAGTTAGATTATTTTCCGTCAATAAAGTTACTCTTTTGCAATCGGTATTTGGATTCTTTTCTCTGCAATTTCTGTGGGAAATAATCTGTATATTTTCCTTATAATTAAGGATTATAACGAATTTAATGAAGACGATACTAGTCATAAAATAAAAATACATAAACAAAATTAAAGGATTCAGAAATAACCTTCGGTCCTAGCAAATACGGCCTAAGAATAATATCAAAATAGATATTCGCCTATCAGTTGCACCCAAGACGATATGAGATATGCCCTATTGATTATGCTAGAATCGATCTAAAATTTTCTGTAAAAATTTAGGTTTTTTGTGTTTTTACTGATGAGAAGAGGCAAGAGAATGAGTAGAAAAATTAGGTCTAAAAATAATCTCCCTCTAACCTACTTAAACCGTGAATTAGGTTAGTAATAGGGTAGATATTTTCTTCCTTATTTTCGGTCCATATAACCGAAATAAGGAGTATTATTTCCTTATTTTGGTTATTCCAAAAATGTATAAAATGTGTTAAATTGTCATCTAGTGAGAATTGAACCCATGACCTCTTGGTTTGTGTACCCTCACTATTACCACTATGACACATTCATCTTGTTGATATTAAATATAAGCGATTACATTTAATTACGAATTAACAGATTAATTCGTCCAAGCTAACATTACATACATTTAATTAAATATAACTTATTATATTCAATTTACGAATTGACAGTTAATTCGTCTCAACTAATATTATTTAATCTTCATTAAATAATTATCTCATCAACACATTGACTAACTGTTTAGTCATATTAGGCATCAATGTGATCATATTTCTATAACCACATCTCTCAAACACATCCTATAGGTGTGACCCAAACGATTGATCACCGCCATCTGTATGATAATAACGTCAAACTTTCTAGCAAGCCAACCGTTATTATGTAAACGTTAATCAACTAATTAAATATACGAAGTATACCCTTGTGAACCTGTAAGAGATTTACAAATGTTATCACACTAATTTGTGGAGGACACAAGCTCCAACAAGCTCCCACTTGTCCTCACAAGTGTATGTGCGATAACCGATTCTCATATCCTAAAATTTCTCCCACTCAATGTAAAACAATTTGCAAATCCGTATTCACAAAGGTCGTATTTTACAAGCGATCAATATCAAGAGTGGTTTCCCTGACTAGAGAGTAAGTTAACTGATAAACGAATCAACATTCGAGCATGGCCATGCATTTCAGTTACAACTCCTCGAGTGGCCATGAGAAATAACTATACCTGATAAGGGTTGGATATTTTCCTCAACTCAAATCCTGCAGATGTAAGCACGATGAAATGACCCGGAAAAAATCTACTTAGCCTCCGATTCACGGCATCAGTGAGAAAGAAACCAAAGTCGCCCAAAATCGCCTTAATCTCAAGAGACCATCGATAGTCAAAAGAATCGACTCTAGGAACACAATGGATGTCCTATCCACGACCTGGCACCGAATGTTTTTAAACATTTAGGACTCCATTACTTTGTCACAAAAGGTTGTCCTACGAGGTATCGTTATAATCTCGCATCTGTGATCGATCAGTCAACCGTTTGACTTATGGCTCGTTGAACCCACCATCAATCGACTGCACAATATAATAGCCGGAGTTATCAGCTCACATTGGCGATTACGGACCAAAACAAATATAATGTAATTCATTCACTTTGTGCGTTCAATGTTGTCAATACAATCCACATGAAAAACAAAATATTATATATAAAACGATGAAGTTATAAATAGTATATATGAAAAAGATAATGTATCAAATCCATAATCAAGTACTACAACTCAGGAACGCGTTTAATTCCCATGGAATTAACGTGCCCTACATGCTTATCATAATTCAACGGTTTAGTGAGAGGATCCGCGATGTTATCATCCGTCGCAATCTTGTCTATCACTATCTCCTCTTGCTCCACATAATCACGGATCAGGTGAGCTTTCCGATGTACATGTCTAGATTTGTTGCTAGACTTTGGCTCCTTAGCCTGGAAGATGGCACCTCTATTGTCACAATAGATGGTGATCGGGTCATTTGAACTAGGAACTACCGTAAGTCCTTGTAAGAATTGATGCATCCATATCGCTTCCTTTGCTGCCTCCGAAGCGGCATAGTACTCGGATTCAGTAGTAGAATCTGCTACAACACTCTGTTTGGAACTCTTCCAGCTGACCGCAGCACCATTAAGAGTGAAGACGAACCCGGACTGAGATTTTGAATCATCTCGATCCGTTTGGAAGCTAGCATCTGCGTAACCGATTGCGCATAGCTTAGTATCGCCTCCATAAGTCAATACCCAATCCTTAGTCCTCCGTAGGTACTTGAGGATGTTTTTGACATGCTATCCATGTGTTTCACCCGAGTCTTTTGGTACCGACTCGTCATACTCAATGCATATGCCACGTCCGGACGTGTGCATATCATGGCATACATGATCGATCCTATTGCGGATGCATAAGGAACACGACTCATGCGCTCAATCCCATCGTAAACGTGGGTGATCGAGACTTGCTCAACCGCATCCCGATCGTCATTGGAAGGCTTCCCTTCTTGGAGTTGGTCATGCTGAACTTCTCAAGAATCTTATCCAAATAAGACTCCTGACTAAGTGATAACGTCCGTCGTAATCTATCTCGGTAGATACGGATTCCCAAAATGCGCCGTGCCTCACCCAGATCTTTCATCTGGAAATGGTTCTTCAACCATTCTTTAACCAAAGATAGGAGAGGAATGTCATTCCCAATCAAGAGTATGTCATCGACATACAATATCAAGAAAACAATCTTGCTCCCACTCGACTTGATATATAAGCATGGTTCCTCGACCGATCGAGTGAAGCCATACTCTTTTAACACCTGGTCGAAACGATGATTCCAACTCCGAGAAGCTTGCTTAAGTCCATAAATGGAACGCTTAAGCTTGCATACTTTCTTAGGATGTTCAGGATCTATGAAACCTTCGGGTTGCACCATGTACAACTCTTCCTCCAAATAACCATTTAAGAAGGCGGTTTTCACATCCATTTGCCAAATTTCATAATCATGAAATGCGGCTATCGCTAAGATTATCCGAATGGAACGTAGCATGTCTACAGGTGCAAAAATCTTATCATAATGCAATCCGTGCACTTGAGTGAAACCTTTTGCCACAAGTCGTGCCTTATAGGTATCTGGTTGCGCGTCTACAGAATGCTTTATCTTGTAAAGCCATTTGCACTGTAGAGGTTTTACCTTATTAGGTAAATCAACTAGATCCCATACGTCATTCTTATACATGGAGTCCATCTCGGATTGCATGGCTTCGAGCCATAGCTTTGAGTCGGAACAGGTCATAGCACCTTTATAGGTGACGGGTTCATTATACTCTAGGAGTAAAACGTCATTCTCCTCGACCATACCAATGTATCTGGCCGGAGGATGAGAGACTCTACCCGACCTCCTAGGTTACTCAGGAATATTAACCGTATCATCAGTTGGAGGAACAACTTCCTCCATCTGTTCCTCGGTCGTTGGTTCTGGAATCTCTGACAGCTCGAAGGTTCTATTACTCGTCTTGTTCTCGAGAAATTCTTTCTCTAATAATGTCGCACTAGCCGCAACAAAAACTCGATGTTCGGTAGGCGAATAGAAGTAATGACCAAATGTTCCTTTTGGATAACCTATAAAGTATGTCTTGACCGATCGTGGGCCGAGCTTATCCTCGTGTCTCCACTTGACATAAGCCTCGCAGCCCCAAACCCGAATAAAGGACAAGTTAGGTACCATTCCCTTCCACATTTCATATGGAGTCTTGTCGACAGCTTTAGACGAACTTCGGTTAAGTATAAGAGCAGCTGACAAAAGAGCAAAACCCCATAATGAATCAGGCACTACCGTGTGACTCATCATGGATCGAACCATATCAAGTAAGGTTCGATTCTCCGTTCGGACACACCATTCAATTGAGGTGTTCCAGGTGGAGTTAACTGCAAAACGATTCCACAGTCTTTCAGGTGTTGATCAAACTCATTTGAAAGATATTCGCCACCCCGATCTGAACGGAGTGCTTTAACCTTTCTACCCAGTTGGTTCTTTACCCTGTTCTGGTATTCCTTGAATTTCTCAAAGGACTCACTTTTAATGCTTCATTAAGTAGACATAACCGTATCTACTCAAATCGTCCATGAAAGTGATAAAATATCTATAGCCATCTCTAGCGGTAATTGACATAGGTCTACAAACATCAGTATGTATGAGTCCTAATAGGTCACTAGCGCGCATTCCAACACCTTTGAAGGAAATTTGAGTCATCTTGTCAATGAGACATGATTCACACGTGCCATATGTAGAAAAATCGAATGCGGGAATAGTCCCATCATCGACGAGTTTCTTCACGCATTTCTCATTTATGTGTCCCATTCGACAATGCCATAGATAGGCTTGATCTTTGTCACCAACCTTTATTTTCTTATTATTCACGTGTAATACTTCTGTGGTTTGGTCTAAGATATAAATTCCATTCATGGAAACTGCTTTGCCATAAATCAATTCATTGAAAGAGAAAATACAGCTATTATCCTTTATTGAAAATGCAAAACCGTCTTTAGCAAGTACTGAAACAGAAATAATGTTCTTAGACAAACTGGGTACATAGTAAAGGTTATTTAAAAATAACTCAAAACCACTAGGGAGTTGGATTACATATGTTCCCTTCGAGACAGCAGCAACTCGTGCTCCATTCCCGACACGCAGGTCCACATCTTCTTTTTCGAGAGGTATGATGTTCTTTAGGCCCTGCAAATGATTACATAGATGAGAACCACAACCAGTATCTAGTACCCAAGTTCCGAAACTTGCATGGTTAATCTCAATCATATGAATATAAGATGACATACCAACAGGAACAACGCGGCCTGCTTTGATGTCCTCACGGTAGACGGGATAGTTCCTCCTCCAATGTCCAGTCTTGTGACAATGGTGGCACTCTATGTCACCGCCCTTGCTCTTTGCCTTGCCCTGTGAGCCACTAGTCTCACCAGGCGCACTCTTACCGTTTCCTGGCTTCTTAAACTTTGGCTTACCTACAGCTAGGTCGCCATGAGCCTTGCCCTTACCTTTACCCTTGTTGTAAATCGTGAGAACATCCTGCTTCATGCTCCCACTCAATTTCATATCCTTCTCGGTCTGTACGAGAAGAGGGTGTAGTTCATGAGGACTCTTTTTCAAGTCATTCATGTAATAGTTCGCCCTGAAAAGGGTAAAACCATCGTGAAGAGAGTGAAGCATTCGGTCAATGACAATGCTCTCACTGATTTTACAATTCAGTGCCTCCAGCTTCTCGACATTCTCAATCATGTGAAGAATGTGTGGGCTAACCGGTTGGCCCTTCTGGAGTTTCGCATCAAAGAAGCGACTGGTATGCTCATATGTAACGATTCTCGGTGCTTTTGAGAACTCGTTAGTGAGCGTAGTGAAAATCTTGTTTGCACTTTGGGCAATGAAGCGTCTCTGCAAATTGGTTTCCATTGCAAAGATGAGTACGTTCTTTATCGCACCCGCTTCCATAACGAAATCACTATAAGCGAGTGTCTCGTTGACTCCTGCATTGGGGCCTGGGTTGACCGGTATTGGCTCAGTTAAGTACTTGAGCTTACCGTCAGCAATGGCGAGCATTCCGTAGTCTGCCGCCTCCCGATCCGCAAAGTTGGACCCGTCATTTTTCAGACGTGTGAACTGATTCATCTGGTCCATGAATATTTTCAGCCAGGACGCGCGATCAAGTGTGGCACTAGGCATTGGGATTGCGTTATTTCCAGCCATTTGTTGTAACAGTATTATCAAAAATAATTGTGTTCTACACTGCGAAAGAAAAATAAAAATAATAAGCATGTGCATCGTTTTGATTTTAAGTCTAATGAATTAATGTCATAACGCGAAGACTCAAAACATTTATACAATTGACCTCCCTCAAGAATTATATAAATGATCCCAAGACTCAATTCTCTGTAAATTGATAAGCTAACCTTTTAGCTAATTCTACCGTTAGAATTCTTGGTCAATAAATTTTTGTAAATTCTATCTTTAGTCCATCATAATCACGAGAAACTCTTCGGACTATGATGTTGAGGTAAACTAAGTCAACACAACTACTTACCCAACGTAGAAGGGGTCATATTATGCCTACCGACGAAGAAGGGATTCATAGTTGTTTGCCCTTATAAAGACTAATCTCAATTTCCATTTTAGAGGAAGATCCCATCAACTTTATTTTAATTCATTTTAAGTGAACTAATATCTAGCATGCGAGAATGAATAAACTAAGGTGATGGCTTAACAAGTGTGTGACATCTGTATGTCCATGAAAACTAACATACAACCTATATGAGTCAATTTTCATGCATTTTATTAGTAGGTGGTTTGGTTTTAGGCGGAATATGATGCATAAACTAACATGTGAATGAAAAGCAATAAGAATGAAAAACGTAAAAACAGTAAAAGTCCCTTTTTGGCCTATCCTATCAAAATGAACAATAAATACAAGTTTGGAATCCTCCTTGGACCCAAGAAGCTTGTCTTGATGTACCATCTTGATCCGTGTAGCGGGAGTGAGCTCCAATCTCCATCTTTAGTCTTCTTTTGAAAATTACAATAAATAAAATTTACATAATAAACCTATTTATTACATTCTAATTTCAAAACCCAAAAACTAAAGAAAAATAAAGGAGATTCGAGATCTCATAATTACATTAAAAATTATGTTTCCTTCATTACGAAAACATAATTTGACTAAGGCCACAGTAAGTATTACAATTTACAACCGATTGCAAAAATAAATACGTAAATAAAATTCATTCATTCGATTCATCAACAAAATTAAAATGCATCAACTAAAAATAAATTAAACATACATGACACAATTCCTTAATTATGTTGATTAATTTATCCAAACCACCTATTTAATTGACAATTCATCAATAATCACTATAAATTTAATCTTAATTCACATTAAACTTGTAGTATGAATTCAATCCGTCAAAATTTTAAACTGCTTTAAAATAATTAGGTATCTTATAATTATGAACCGCTTCACAATAAATAATTTGCCAAAACAAAATAAAAACAAGACTACTTTTTTTATTGTCTCGGCAAAACCCAAAAAAAAAACAGATTATTTATTTATTTATTTATTATTTTTATTTTTTATACAGCCTTGTCGTGAACAGTAACAAAACAGGAAAAAAAATTTTTTATCTTTTCTCGGTAAACTTGAAAAGAAACAAAAACAGCCCGTAATCTTTTCTCGGTTTTTCAGCAAAAACCGAATGGCAAAAAGAAAACAGATTTTTTTTTTTTTAAAAAAAAAATTACTGTTCATCCGTGAACAGTAACGGAAACGGAAAAAAAAAATTCCACGGCTCAAAAAACAATCCAGCCGATTACATTTTTTTCTCGCAAACCCTAATTATTGTTTATAAACAATTTTATGAAAATCATCAAAATTAAAATTCGTGGCCTTGGCTCTGATACCACTTGTGGGAAATAATCTGTATATTTCCCTTATAATTAAGGATTATAACGAATTTAATGAAGACGATACTAGTCATAAAATAAAAATACATAAACAAAATTAAAGGATTCAGAAATAACCTTCGGTCCTAGCAAATACGGCCTAAGAATAATATCAAAATAGATATTCGCCTATCAGTTGCACCCAAGACGATATGAGATATGCCCTATTGATTATGCTAGAATCGATCTAAAATTTTCTGTAAAAATTTAGGTTTTTTGTGTTTTTACTGATGAGAAGAGGCAAGAGAATGAGTAGAAAAATTAGGTCTAAAAATAATCTCCCTCTAACCTACTTAAACCGTGAATTAGGTTAGTAATAGGGTAGATATTTTCTTCCTTATTTTCGGTCCATATAACCGAAATAAGGAGTATTATTTCCTTATTTTGGTTATTCCAAAAATGTATAAAATGTGTTAAATTGTCATCTAGTGAGGATCGAACCCATGACCTCTTGGTTTGTGTACCCTCACTATTACCACTATGACACATTCATCTTGTTAATATTAAATATAACCGATTACATTTAATTACGAATTAACAGATTAATTCGTCCAAACTAACATTACATACATTTAATTAAATATAACTTATTATATTCAATTTACTTAATTGATTAATTAATTCTCAACTAATATTATTTAATCTTCATTAAATAATTGTCTCATCAACACATTGACTAACTGTTTAGTCATATTAGGCATCAATGTGATCATATTTCTATAACCACATCTCTCAAACACATCCTATAGGTGTGACCTTTAGGGACCAGTTGATCACCGCCATCTGTATGATAATAACGTCAAACTTTCTAGCAAGTCAACCGTTATTAGGTAAACGTTAATCAACTGATTAAATATACGAAGTATACCCTTGTGAACCTATAAGAGATTTACAAATGTTATCACACTAATTTGTGGAGGACACAATCTCCAACAATTTCGGTATTTCCTCTGTTCTTATTTCAGTTCCGTTGCCTTTTTATTGTTCATAGATATAGAATTGCTAGTTAGTATCCAAAGCCAATTATCGTTTATCGCTATTCGTTATTTGATTACTTCAAGCATGAATTCAATAGTTTATTTCGTTATGATTATTGTTGTTTTTATCAGTATCATGAGTAGCTAAATTAATTGTGCTAGGATGTAGGGGAATTATAGTGTAGGCGGCATTAGAATTAGGGAGCCCTAATCGCGTGTTGGTCGATCGACCACCCTACCCGGTCGATCGACTGACCTCGTGAGTTTTATCTCGTTTTAATTGTTTTAATTGTTATTTTTGACGAATCGAATGCATGCGACTAGTTGAATGCTTGGTATAGAACTGACCCATTAGATCGAAAGATAGGGAAAGTTGTTAGATCACCAATTAAAATGACTAAACTATGCTGAGATCGAAAGATAGGTAAGGTTTAGATTATTAGTCACTTTTCAGGACGAAAGTCAGTATTAGTGGTATTAGGGACCTGTGGCAAGATCGAAAGATGCTGCTTGTGAGAGTGGACCGAGAGGACCTCTTATTTTCCCGTCTCACGAGATTGATTTAGACCTACCTAATTTGCTGCCGCCGAAACTGTAATGAACCGACCATCCTTGCACCCCTTTAATATCTTTTTTATCCGTCTTTTTAGTTTATTGTCTTTTATCGCCTTAGCTATAGATCAAATCAACTCAAAACCCCCACATTTCTGTTACCTTAGACTGAAATTAAACAACTAGAAATTACGTCTGCCTCTCCGTGGTTCGACCCGACTGCCGCTAGCTATAGTTGTAGTTGGAGATTATAAATTTATTTTTGACACCTCACGACGGGTATCATTAAGAAACCATTTTAGTAATACAACAAAACTTAAAAAAGTTAAGCACACGTGAGCACAACAAGTCCCAATCATCAAACATGTGACATTATTACCTTGATCTTCCTTTATCACGCAGTAACATTATTCACCATATAACAATTTCATCGATAACTCTAACATGTATCATGTGAGTAAAAACTGTAGTCATTTCTTTTAAAAACCTTTGTTTTCTTAACAAATAAGCACGGGACGTGTCTACTAATGTCACACCCATACTCACGGCTTGCATCTCACCTTAAGTATGAATGTGAACATCAATCCCGCCAATCATATCGATTCTAGGAGGTTTACATCTCACCCCTAGTGCTCAGTAGGACCGGACAACTAAATTGACTTGGTTTAACAACCAGAATCGTGGGGAAGAACAGACTGCTAATGGATGGTCTCAGAGGTCCCATTTAAGTGACATGTCCCATACACTTCGAGGCACCAAGACAATCGCAACCATCAAGGTCTGCACACGATCGCAACCGTGAAATAATAATTGCCAAGATATCTGAAAGGTAGTAAAGCTGATCAAGCTCTTGTCAATATATGCGCATATACCCACTCCACAACTTCTTGGAACACGCAGCTCCTCAGTGGCAGCTGGTCGACTACTATCCTAGCGACAATCCCTCCACACGCAGCTTCAGGATGTGCTGTCCATACTTGTATAGCATAAGCTCTCTAAGCATTCTTCCGTCACGTCGATCCCTAAACCTTACCAAGTTAGCGCCCAACATGTAACACGAAAGACTCACAGGTGTCTCATAGAGACGATGATACGTCGATATACGGACCATCCCGGTATACCGACAATACAAAGGTACTTGGCTCAGAGGTCCCATTCAAGGGGCATACCCAAGTAAACTGGGGAAAGATTCCATGGCTCAGAGGTCCCATTTAAGAGGCATAGCCAGGTTACCGTTTACTGATATTCTGGTCTCAACGGTCCCATTTAAGGGACATGTCCCAGAGTGCTAGAAACTTTTGAATAAGAAACGTAAACATACATAAATTCATCTTACTTTATCTTTTCTGAAATCTTTAGGATTTGGCAAATCTTATTTGGAATTTATTATTTCTAAATTCTTTATTTGAGGGAGGTATTTAGATTTCTACTATAGTAAGCTTAAGTTTAAGCTTCATTTTAAAAAAGCTTATTCAATCTTCTTTTTAATAAAAATTTGGTTATTTAATAAACATTTTGTGTAAATCATTTGAAAATATTATCAAATCATTTTAAATATTTTTACCAACTATAGGTGTAAAACTTTTATAGAAGATATGAATTAAGACACTTATTTATTAAGTAACTTTCCTTGTAATTGCAGAAACGTTTAAATCACGTAAACCATCTTGGTTTTGAAAACGTTATCGAATGTTTTTAATTTTCAAACATTTAAAAGAGTTGTTATTAAACTTTAATATTTAATAAAATTTAAACTTATCAATTCTAGCCTTAACTGTATTTAAAAAGGAAAGGTATAATTCTTTTAGGCTAGAGGCTAATAGCTAATATGCTTTTATTCATTTAAACGTTAACATCTCAATGGACTACGTATTACTTAATAAAGTAAATGCAAGAATCATAAGATAACATATCGGGATATACGTCACACGACCATAATGAAATGTAGCCAATCAAGATATTACTTAATTATATATCTTAATCATATTTCTAGGCGAGAAAATAGCACAACGATAAATCACTTGTTATCAAGAAAGTTTAACATACAAATCCAACCAATTGAGTAATTAACTAGCGCATATGTATATTTCATGCCATTGTTAATAATTTAGCGGTCTAGTATTTCTACTCAATATTTAATTGTCAACAAGTTACATAACTCATATTTAAACATATTCATTCACATTAGCATATCGAGTTTTGTAAAATTAAGGAGGGATAGAAGAAGGTCGGGTTACCGAAGTTAGTGAAATAAGAGAATGCGCTTATTAATCCGATTTAATAAGAAATTAATCGTTATTAATAAAGTCACAAGTCCGTCTTGAATTCGTCATAAAAGCAGGAGAATTCCAAGTCCGAATCCCGTCAATCAAACCTTGGATTACGAAAAGTCAAGTTAGTAAATCGGTTCAAACCCGTATCATATAAAAGGAAGAAAAGGAACTGTGTGACTTATAACGTTATCCAGCTGAACAAATCCCAAATCGATTTAGGGATTAAGTCACCATTACTCACTAGTTTCTGAAATGTGCAGCGGCATTGATAGCAACAGAGGGCGAGGCATCAACGGCGGCTCCGATAGTGGTCCTGTGGCGGCGGTGGAAGAACAGAACAAGGAGGAAAGGTAAGAGTAGATCACAGGGAGAACGAAGAGGAGGGAAAGATGCTTACGGTGATTTAATGTCAACTATGGCGGCTGCGATTGACAACAGAAAGGCGACGTGGACTATGGTTCGACGGTGGTGACCGGTGGTGCACGAAAACAAGCGAGGGAGGAGGGTGAGTTGGATTATTTGTATATGAAAAGGGAATAAGGAGGAAGGAGAAGAAGGGAGGCTCACGACGGTGGTGTTGCTCTGACGGCAATAGGAGTTGTCCTGATGGCAGCTGATAAAGGCGCGCGAGATGACAGAGGTGATAGGATATGGCTTCCGTTTCCGAAACAGAGGAAAACAGAGGAGCAAAACGGAGGTAAGGCTGTGGTTTGATAGCCGAGGGTGGTCAGGTGGATTGAAGGTGTTGTGTTGGCCGTGGCTTCTGTTTGAAACAGGGACGGAGAGCAGGGGTAGCTTTAAAGGAAAAGGAGTGGTGGTACGGTGGTGGAGTTCGTGGTAGTTAAACGGAGTTAAAATGTCGTTTGGTGGTTGTTTGATGGAAGGGGATGATGGTGTTTGGGGTTTTATTGTGTGGGTTAGGCACGAGTGTTGGTTGGTAACGGCTCAGTGTTGACTCGGATTAGGTGGCTGTCACAAATGTAAGAAATGGTGAAGCTGATTATAACAAGGTTGCCGTTAAGGATGCTTGTCACAATGTAAGGGGTTAGTGTAGTTATGAAGGAAGGCATGTGAATGAGTGAAGTGGTAGTGACAAAAACATGAGCAGAGGAAAAGATACATGTGAAGGCATAGAAGACATGTGAACTATAGAAGGCATGTGAATGTGTATAGTGGAGTTGACAAAACTACATGCAGGAAAAAACAAGAGAAGCAAGGTTGACATAGCCAAATGTTTGATACACTACAAAGTGAGTAATGTAAAAGTTTGGGGTGATGTGAAGAAACATTATTGAATAAGGTAACGATTGTCATCGTATTTTTATTTAAGACAAGCTTTTGATTATAATAAAAATTAACGAAATAATTTATAAAAACGTGTGTTAATAAATTTAGATTGAGAACGAATTGAGATAAACGTAACTTAATATAATTGGGAAATTATAAAAGTAGTTTTAATTGTAATTAAATCAAATTAATTTGTAGCAGTTTAACACGGGGTGTTACATTATGTAAATCTTTTTGATCAAAAGTAAGATTAACGAAATTGCTTGTAAGATGTAGGAATAATTTAAATTAAAATGGAAATGTGACGAAAACAATTTAAAATATGCATGGAAAAATATAAAAGCAGATCTATATATAATTAAGTCAAATTAATCAGTAGTGATTTAATACGGGGTGTTACAGTAGTACCCCCTTAAAGAAGTTTCGTCCTCGAAACTTGAAAAAAAAAGTCGAACTTTAAAACAATCAACATTTTAAACGAGATTCAAGTATGGCACCCATTTTGAACAATCTAAATTTACTACAATGTGAGAGTGGAGTAATGAAATATAATTTGAAATATTTTTATTTGATCATGAAAAACTTCATTTTTGAAATTTGATATTCCCAAATAGTAAGAAGGTACTTGAAATTGTTTGAAAAACTATAAAGGGTTTGAAAAGATTGTCAAATAACACCTGAACAAAATTATTAAATTCCAATGAGAAGAAAATGAAGGTTAACGACTTTCAAATTTTTTGAAGATTCGATGACAAAAAGACCTATCGGGAGGAAAGGTAGGCAACATACACTGCACGGAAAAAAGTTCGATCAAAGGAAGAGGAGATGCCCGAAGGATTGGTGTAAACAAAGGCGGTTTTGAAAAGTGGCAGAAATTTTCGAGCACTTCAGCGGAATAAAAGAAAACAATATACATATATATATATATATATATATATATATATATATATATATATATATATATATATATATATATATATATGTATATACACACACACATGTCAGAGATAAGATGAGAGGAGAGGGTAAAGAGAAGTTAAAGGAAGTATCGATGATTTTATAAAAGGACAAGTTACGGTTCTATCATCGTTCATTCTTCTCTCTTTACTATTCCCAACGGATCCCTACACCACGCTACTCCTTCTTTTTCGAACGGCACTGCTACAGTAACTCCTCCTCTACAAAACACTCAAATTCAAACATCTTACTCACTTATTTCCTTCTTTCCATAAACATCTTTCAAGTCCCAAAATTTCAAGTCCATAATCATTAATCATAGCTACTTCATACGACAAGCTCCATGAGTCAGTTAAGAAGTCTCTCGATGAAGTGAAGACTCTGCTTAGTTGGTTAATGGTCCTCTTTGTTGTAATGGTTGCTTTCTTTGTATTGCTTGTGGTAAACCTATGTAAAGAAATTGGGTAACAACCCCGATCCAATAAACGATGTTTTTAATACAGTGAAATCTTTTCCACTTCCAGCTTACAAAATTCCTTACACTCGAATTTCATTACATTCCAATGACGGATTATTCCTTAAAATTGTAAGGTAAAAACCTCGAATTCCCATTAAACAAACTGGTTATAATCCTTTAGTAAAGAAGCTAAGTGGAACGGATTCCTTTCCTTTATCCAATTAATCATCACTTTAACTTGTCCTCTATTATGGGATTTATACCAATACCCGAAGTGGTTACTACGGAAGCCATTATATCCCAAAAATTTCGTACACTAAAATCAAATAATTGTGTACAATCATACTTCTCTTTAAGAAAATTTCTCTAACATGTTAGTCCCACAATAAAAGTTGTCCTGACATTTTTGGGCGTATTCCTGTTCGGTTGTTGCCAAGTTGAAACTTGAATTTCGACCACAAAATTTTCCACAAGTTCAAACAAACTCTTATTCGGATGTATGTTTTCTAAGTCATTAGTTCCGTTATAAATAGGTGGTAAACGTTTCATATATCACACCACTCTCTCTTCTCATAATTCTCCTTCAAATCCAGCATCTTTACACGAAATGTCTTTTACCACTGATGTCAATATAGTTAGGCACTATGAGAGTAAGATTGGGGAAATAGTTCAACAAATTCCTCCCTTTTTCATCCGACTGAAGGTAGTTCTTACGGAAGAAACTATTTGGAACCTACTAAACCATGCTCCGGCATTAAGTCTCTTGGGAAACATTCTATGGGAGGGTCCCGATCCACATCTCTCTCCAATAACTCCGGCCGAAGAGGTTACCAGGGGTAAGTCTGACTCTATCATGCTCTGTACGTAAAATCACTTATTCCACAAATTATAATGAACTCAACCTTCTTGTCCTGTTACAGAAATTATTCGGAAGAAAAGTGAAGAGTTAAAACAGCTAGAAGATGAGGTTGTGGAGATATGCAAGCGACTTCAAAATATTATGGTGTGGAAAACAGTGGTTGATTTGTGCACAGGATGGGGAAGGATCTTTATCGGTCCATATGAGGATACTAAGCTCCTCGATATATACATCGACCGAATGATTGAGGAGGCTGGGGAAGAAGCGATGCAAGCTGCCTCGTCATCTTCAGAAGACAGTTGTAACATTGGGGCTACATTCTATTAGGGTTAAGATCTTAATAAATGAAGAAACAAGCTAAAGTGTATTACACTTGTATTCCTTCCAATGTTATGAATCATCAAATCCATTACTGCAATATTACCATGATATCCAAAATCAAAACTTCTAATTCTCGCATATCCACTAGCATTGAAACTTGTGTCCTATAAATCCTTTATACACTCAATTGAGTCCAAAATCGTCATACATATGTCTCCAATAGGTCATATACATCCACAATAATAGTGAGTCACTACATCCTAAAGTCCCAGTTAATCTATCACGGCAGGTATAACCTCAAAATAGATACTCCTTAAATATAACACAACTTTTAAACGGTTACTCTTAAACTGTTATACTTTACTGTAAGGGGTCTTGTCAGCCGAATTCTGACTTTCATACTACCAAGGTTGATTTCTTACTGACTCAACCGACTAATAATCCACCGTCATGACAATCGTGACGCTATTCGTTCCACTGGTCACTCAACTGTATGGTTCACCTCCCTAACTTCTGAACAAGCTACCACACACGAGCCAGTAGTAATATATCTTCATACTGTGTCATTCTGACTCCCTAAGAACATTGATTATCGCTAAGGCTAAAAGAAGCATTGATTTGCTCATATAAAGGTCTCAGATCACTCCATGATTTGGCACTACTCTATTTTCTCTCCTTACTATAGACATTTAACCCAAAGAAAATATGCCCCGTAGAACTGCCATTGAAAAGGTTAGGTCTTATGAAAAGAAGATTGATGATATTGTGAGTGAACTTCCGGAGTTCTTTTCTCGCTTAAAAGTGGTTTTCGTTGATGTCATACTCGGCAGGCTGTTGAGCTTGGGTCCTGCATTAACCCTCATCGAAATTATCTTAAGGGGTGGTATAGATCTTCGCTTGACTCCGGTGGTCTTAGCTAACGAAATCATGAGAGGTAAGCTATTATGTAATATACTTAGCAGCATATTACGCTATGGTGTGACCTGATGCTCATCCCTTTTTTTTTTCAACTTGTCTCAGCAACCGATCGTATGAAGCGTGAAGAGCTGAAGAAACTGGAGGGCGAAGTAGTGGAGTTCTTCAAGCGTCTGGAGAGGGTGCTTAGATGGACTGCTTTGGTCGATTTGTGTCAAGGCAACGGAAGAATCTTCGTGGGTCCTTATTAAGAAACCATACTCTTGGATGTGTATATGGACCACTTTTTAGAAGCGGCCTATGCGAGCACGGCATCATCGTCTTCTCTTGAGGATTAGTAACAAAATAGTACTATGGCTAGCTATTGTAGGAGAGTTAGTCTTCTTGATGTTCTGTACGAGCTTACTAGTATTATCGTTATTACGTTAGTTGTTAAAGGCTTGTTTGCTTTTGAAAGCATGTTTTAAAACACATGTGAAAACAGGTAAGTTGGATGGTTAGAAAAACCTATTATTATGATTAGCAACAATAATCGCACATAACAAACAACATAAAAATACAAAATCAAGGGTGACGCAAATAGCATATCACGATTACCTTGCAATAAAATCAAATATGACGCGCTAGGTCTGGGGTTGGTCACTAGACATATTTACCCATGCTAATCGTTCTACCCCAATAAATTATTTAGACGAATCCTAAGTGTTTCTAAGTGAATCTCTCATTTTAGTGATCTAAATAATTCTACTCATTTTAATAAGTCTCACCCAGGCGCGCTCCTCATTAGGTAAACGAAGTCTAGTCCTCATTTACGGTCACAAGGTCGCTCTGATACCAACTGTAACAACCCGGATTCTTAATGACTTAATTAAGGGATAAAAGCGGAATAAACCCAAGTCATTGCTATAAAAATGAATCCAGATCGTCATGGATCACTTACACATGACTAAATAATTTAGTCGAGAGATTTAATTACAAAATTAAACCAACATTGAAAGCTCCTCTCATTACCCAGAAGGCCTTTTTAAGGGTGTCTCCATCTAACTCGTTCTTGGTACCTGAAAAACATATAAACAAAAGTCGCTGAGCGACAGTAACCTAACCATTCTCCTATCATCGCCTTAATCATTCAAAAGCAGGAATGCGAATGGAAAAGATATTCATAAATAAGAATCACATAAAGCATACATCACGTAAGTTCTCTTATCACAACATTCTTGATATACAAATGGTACAACAGTATTACTCAAAGATATTAAGAAACCATTTTAGTAATACAACAACACTTAACAAATTTAAGCACATGTGAGCACAACAAGTCCCAATCATCAAACATGTGACATTATTACCTTGATCTTCCTTTATCACACAGTAACATTATTCACCATATAACAATTTCATCGATAAGTCTAACATGTATCATGTGAGTAAAAACTGTAGTCATTTCTTTTAAAAACCTTTGTTTTATTAACAAATAAGCACGGGACGTGTCTACTAATGTCACACGCATACTCACGGCTTGCATCTCACCTTAAGTATGAATGTGAACATCAATCCCGCCAATCATACCAATTCTAGGAGGTTTACATCTCACCCCTAGTGCTCAGTAGGACCGGACAACTAAACTGACTTGGTTTAACAACTAGAATCGTGGGGAAGAACAGACTGCTAATGGATGGTCTCAGAGGTCCCATTTAAGTGACATGTCCCATACACTTCGAGGCACCAAGAAAATCGCAACCGTCAAGGTCTGCACACGATCGCAACCGTGAAATAATAATTGCCAAGATATCTGAAAGGTAGTAAAGCTGATCAAGCTCCTGTCAATATATGCGCATATACCCACTCCACAACTTCTTGGAACATGCAGCTCCTCAGTGGCAGCTGGTCGACTACTATCCTAACGACAATCCCTCCACACGCACTTCGGATGTCTTTGTCCATACTTGTATAGCATAAGCTCTCTAAGCATTCTTCCGTCACGTCGATCCCTAAACCTTACCAAGTTAGCGCCCAACATGTAACACGAAAGACTCACAGGTGTCTCATAGAGACGATGATACGTCGATATACGGACCATCCCGGTATACCGACAATACAAAGGTACTTGGCTCAGAGGTCCCATTCAAGGGGCATACCCAAGTAAACCGGGGAAAGATTCCATGGCTCAGAGGTCCCATTTAAGAGGCATAGCCAGGTTACTGTTTACTGATATTCTGGTCTCAACGGTCCCATTTAAGGGACATGTCCCAGAGTGCTAGAAACTTTTGAATAAGAAACGTAAACATACATAAATTCATCTTACTTTATCTTTTCTGAAATCTTTAGGATTTGGCAAATCTTATTTGGAATTTATTATTTCTAAATTCTTTATTTGAGGGAGGTTTAAATCACGTAAACCACGTAAACACTTATTTATTAAGTAACTTTCCTTGTAATTGCAGAAACGTTTAAATCACGTAAACCATCTTGGTTTTGAAAACGTTATCGAATGTTTTTAATTTTCAAACATTTAAAAGAGTTGTTATTAAACTTTAATATTTAATAAAATTTAAACTTATCAATTCTAGCCTTAACTGTATTTAAAGAGGAAAGGTATAATTCTTTTAGGCTAGAGGTTAATAGCTAATATGCTTTTATTCATTTAAACGTTAACATCTCAATGGACTACGTACTACTTAATAAAGTAAATGCAAGAATCATAAGATAACATATCGGGATATACGTCACACGACCATAAAGAAATGTAGCCAATTAAGATATTACTTAATTATATATCTTAATCATATTTCTAGGTGAGAAAATAGCACAACGATAAATCACTTGTTATCAAGAAATTTTAACATACAAATCCAACCAATTGAGTAATTAACTAGCGCATATGTATATTTCATGCCATTGTTAATAATTTAGCGGTCTAGTATTTCTACTCAATATTTAATCGTCAACAAGTTACATAACTCATATTTAAACATATTCATTCACATTAGCATATCGAGTTTTGTAAAATTAAGGAGGGATAGAAGAAGGTCGGGTTACCGAAGTTAGTGAAATAAGAGAATGCGCTTATTAATCCGATTTAATAAGAAATTAATCGTTATTAATAAAGTCACAAGTCCGTCTTGAATTCGTCATAAAAGCAGGAGAATTCCAAGTCCGAATCCCGTCAATCAAACCTTGGATTACGAAAAGTCAAGTTAGTAAATCGGGTCAAACCCGTATCATATAAAAGGAAGAAAAGGAACGGTGTGACTTATAACGTTATCCAGCTGAACAAATCCCAAATCGATTTAGGGATTAAGTCACCATTACTCACTATTTTCTGAAATCTGCAGCGGCATTGATAGCAACAGAGGGCGAGGCATCAACGGCGGCTCCGACAGTGGTCCTGTGGCGGCGGTGGAAGAACAGAACAAGGAGGAAAGGTAAGAGTAGATCTCAGGGAGAACGAAGAGGAGGGAAAGATGCTTACGGTGATTTAATGTCAACGATGGCGGCTGCGATTGACAACAGAAAGGCGACGTGGACTATGGTTCGACGGTGGTGACCGGTGGTGCACGAAAACAGGCGAAGGAGGAGGGTGAGTTGGATTATTTGTATATGAAAAGGGAATAAGGAGGATGGAGAAGAAGGGAGGCTCACGGCGGTGGTGCTGCTCTGATGTCAACAGGAGTTGTCCTAATGGCAGCTAATAAAGGCGCGCGAGATGACAGAGGTGATAGGATATGGCTTCCGTTTCCGAAACAGAGGAGCAAAACGGAGGTAAGGCTGTGGTTTGATAGTCGAGGGTGGTCAGGTGGGTTGAAGGTGTTGTGTTGGCCGTGGCTTCTGTTTGAAACAGGGACGGAGAGCAGGGGTAGCTTTAAAGGAAAAGGGGTGGTGGTACGGTGGTGGAGTTCGTGGTAGTTAAACGGAGTTAAAATGCCGTTTGGTGGTTGTTTGATTGAAGGGGATGATGGTGTTTGGGGTTGTATTGTGTGGGTTAGGCACGAGTGTTGGTTGGTAACGACTCAGTGTTGACTCGGATTAGGTGGCTGTCACAAATGTAAGAAATGGTGAAGCTGATTATAACAAGGTTGCCGTTAAGGATGCTTGTCACAATGTAAGGGGTTAGTGTAGTTATGAAGGAAGGCATGTGAATGAGTGAAGTGGTAGTGACAAAAACATGAGCAGAGGAAAAGATACATGTGAAGGCATAGAAGACATGTGAACTATAGAAGGCATGTGAATGTGTATAGTGGAGATGACAAAACTACATGCAGGGAAAAACAAGAGAAGCAAGGTTGACATAGCCAAATGTTTGATACACTACAAAGTGAGTAATGTAAAAGTTTGGGGTGATGTGAAGAAACATTATTGAATAAGGCAACGATTGTCATCGTATTTTTATTTAAGACAAGCTTTTGATTATAATAAAAATTAACGAAATAATTTATAAAAACGTGTGTTAATAAATTTAGATTGAGAACGAATTGAGATAAACGTAACTTAATATAATTGGGAAATTATAAAAGTAGTTTTAATTGTATTAAATCAAATTAATTTGTAGCAGTTTAACACGGGGTGTTACATTATGTAAATCTTTTTGATCAAAAGTAAGATTAACGAAATTGCTTGTAAGATGTAGGAATAATTTAAATTAAAATGGAAATGTGACGAAAACAATTTAAAATATGTGTGGAAAAATATAAAAGCAGATCTATATATAATTAAGTCAAATTAATCAGTAGTGATTTAATACGGGGTGTTACATGTGGGCAGTTGTTTTCAGGTATATATTGGATACGCGCGGGATCTAACTGGGGATGGAGACATCATATATCAGAGTCTTTAGTCTTCCGTTGTGTTTGTTAAGACAGTTTCACTTAGTTGGTTTATAGTTTGAGAACAGTTGTATTTGCCTTTACAGTTTTGGTTATGTAATCGTTAAACTTAATTATCTAAAGTATGTTCTTTTATGGTCAATTTGATATACATTGCCTCGGGTAACCGAGATGGTAGCACTTTCATGCCTTAAGTGGTCCTGGTAAGGCACTTGGAGTATGGGGGTGTCACAGATTTCATCTTAAATCCTTCTTGTTCATCCATTCAATCCTTTTGCAAACTCATTCAAGGTAAATTTATACTTCTTTTCTTTGATTTTAATCAATTTGTAGTATGTAATGGTGTTTAAATTTTCTGAAATTTTCGATTTATACCTAAAGTTTTTGCATTATCATTGTTAGATTTTGATAGAAATCACTTTAAATCATTGTTGTTGATGTTAGAAGTTGCAAAATCAAACTGATTTGTGACCATATGTGAACCGAATTTTCTAGGGTTTACTCTTGAATTTTGATTTTTGTTCATCTTTTGCATCTTTAAAGGTTGAAATAGAGTAGAGAATGGTACTAATATCATGTTTAGTGCTTGATTTTGATTAATTTCCTCCAAAATTTCGTCTTAAAACTTCGTCTTAAAAGTGCCCAAAACTGAAATTTTGCCCCAATTTTGGTGATAATATTCAATTTGTGAAGGTTATTTTGAGAGATTAAAGTCCAATTACTTCTACCACTTGTGAAAACTTGATGTTTTGGAGATTTGAAACCATTTTTTTTTTAGAATTATAAGAGTAAAGGGAAGTGGAAAATTCTTGTTTTGTCTCCAAATTTTACTTGTCTTGGCTAATAAATCCACTTTAGTTGTTGTTTTTCTCCACATGAATCCTTTGGAAAGTTAACTTTGATTATGTAAAACCCGATGTGTGTGGCTAAAACCATGTTGAAACAGATGCCGAGAGCTGCAGCTGCAACCTGCCAAAGCAAGAGGTCACGAGCCGCTGAGCCGGAGGTAGGGGAGGGAAGTCAGGGGCCTACTGTTCCACCAGTCACGACTACTCTACGATCATCTTTGCTGATTTTATGCAAAGAGATGCTTTCGTAGAGTTGATGAGTCATCGCATGAGACCCACTAGGTGCATCGACACGGGTATTTTGGAGGATCTAAAAATAGAAGTAGATGTCAGACACATCTCTGTGATACTGGGTTTGGAGGGGTTGTATCACCTAAGGAAACACTCTTACCCTTTTCTGACCTTAGAATTTATGAGTGCCTTCACCTATGATGTGGTGGAGAAGACAGTAGCGTTTCGGTTGATGAACACTAGTTTCTACCTGACCCTGGACTAGTTCGCTGATCACCTGAGGCTTTCATGAGCCAAGAAGGGATATCTTAGAGATGTCCCGACTGAGTGTCATGCCAGTAGCTACATGCCTTATTTCACCGGTAGATCTACTCCTACTTCAACTAACATGTTAATTAATGACGTTCAACATGTTACTTTGAAGATCTTTCTCCGAGCCCTGACCTGTTTATTCTATGATAGGAAGGATGTGAGTAAGCTCAACTCACACGAGGTTATATTGTTGGTTGCTTACCTGAACCCCACCCGAGTGGAGAGCGTTGCTTACAGTGCCCCGACCATCGTGTGTGCCAGTTTGGCCTTGATGGCTAGGTCCACGACCCGTTACCTCAGTTGTGGTGTTATTGCCACCCGTCTAGCAGAGAGGTTAACTAGTTTTGAGGCCTCTTCGGCTCTCAAATCTTTGGTTTTGGTTGTTCCCACTATGAGTAGGGCTTACTTCATCGCTCAGAAGTGGCTGAGGGTGTTGGAGGATGGTGGGTTAGCTTGGAGGGTGAGAGGTAGGAGTTGGATGATAGTACCCGGTCCGGACCATCTTCCAGTGACTGAGCCGTTGGCTGCGACTGTGGTTACATCGGACTCAGATGAGGATGAGGCCGCCCCTACCCGTTAGACATACCTGATCATGGATGACCATTTGGAGGAGATGCTTGAGCCGGTCAGGGGAGACCACTCTAAACCGGAGGAATAGGTATCCAGAGTGGGGAGAGGCCCTTGGAGAGTGAGAGAGGTGGTTGGAGAGTCCCAGCCAGTGCAGCCCGGTCCACCCCGGTACCAGTATCCCAGCTACCCTTCCTCTTTTAGCCCCCAGATGCAGGTGAGTAAGCTCACGGAGAAGGTGTCCAACGACTTAGTGCTCCGGAACCTCCATGAGATGGCATACATGCAGGGTCTGGGCAACAACTTGGCCCAACCAGTTTGGTGGCGAGGTGTGGGGAACGATAGTGGAGTCTTTCACTTCTACGGAGTTGACCCGACCACATTGGGAGTCCCTGAGAGCTAGCCCTACGGATGTCTAGCGCCAAGGAGAGCATGAGGAGACTAAGGCACGGGAGCGGCCACAAGAGGAGGCATGTCAAGAGCCGGCACATCAGGAGGAGGAGGAGGGGATGAGGAGATGGAGGAGGACCGAGGTGGCGACCTCGAGTGATTTCTTGTTGGTGTTGTTTAGAGGACTTATGTTATTTGTTACATTTGTTTTGGTCGTACTTGGATTTATTTTTGTATGTAGTTAGCCATAAGGCCGTATTTTATTGGATTTCTGAACTTGTTATGCAGATATGTGGTATCGGGGATGAAACCCCAGAAATTTGTTATATTTTATTGGCTTAACGTTGCATGTGGAGGGCATTCTGACCTGCAGCTACTCGATCGAGTGCCCTCAAGTCGATCGAGAACGCTTCACTCGATCGAGTAGCCTACCCTGGACTCGATCGAGTAACCCCAACTCAATCGAGTGCCCCCCTGTTGTGCTTTTAATCCGTTTCGATGTATTAGTTGGCATCATGAGAGTACCTTATTGATAATACCTTTCGTTCTCATGGCTTTTAGTCACGATCCTTATGCGTTATCTTTCAATACAGATGATATCAAGACTTTGTTAAGCTTATTAAGTTGTTGGTAATAATCTCAAGATAGTTATGTCGAGTAATCATGTTTCGTAATGTGACATAAATAATTATTTAATTTCCACATATATTGGTTTGATAACGCTGCGTTTAATTTAATCATTTGTGTGATGTTTTTATTTAGTATACCCATATACATACATGTTATACAAGTAATGTCAAAGGAGGTTAGATTGTAATTTTTTTGTTTCATCATGTGTTGGATCCTCTCGTAATGTCAAGATTCTGTGACGATTTTATTTTCTTGTAATATTTATATCTCGTCTTGAAGGTTAACTTCGGGGACGAAGTTCCCTTTAAGAGGGGAAGAGTAATGTCGCATGGGAAAAATGTCAAAAATATCGTGTTTTGAGTAATTTATTGGTAAAATTTCACTATGTTGTTACTCTATTTCGTTAAATAAAATTTAAACTTTGGATGCGGGAAAGTAATGTAAGTAATTTTTAAGTAAATTTATTAAGTAATTTAATTTGTTGCGCAATATAAGTTGTTGTGTAAATAGTTTAAATGAGTGTTGAATCATTTATTGAATAATTTGATTGTTAACTTACTGTACATTAGATGTTTAATGATTAAGCGTTGGATGAGTAAGTAGAGTGTTCGTGCAAAATGTGTATGATATGTATGGTGTATGGAGCTGTGCGGTGTTAAATATGGTTGATAAAATAGAAGTAACAGTCTGTCATACTGTGTCTTTTGTGTGTAATACGTGGTTGATGACTCAGAGGGAAGTTGTGTTTGATGGTCATATTCGCAGAAGTAGATGATGATGATGAGTAGTCGACATGGGCAGTTGGGTGGTATATGGGGAATGGTTAAAATTGTTCTTGCCGGGATGAGTTGTCGTCAGTTACCTTAAGTTACATTACACCTTGGGTTGTGAGAGACGATGACTTGAACTTTTGGGAAGAAGTTATTTTTAAGGGGGGAAGACTGTAATACCCGCCCCGTTAGGGACCCGTTGACCGTCGTTGACTGACCTTAGACACATGTCTAGACCTCTTGAGACCTTTGTTGGTTCGATCTTACGTTATAATAACCCTTTGGTTTAGGATGGTCAATCTAGTGTAGGTTACTCGATCGAGTAGCTCAGTGACTCGATCGAGTAGAGGCCACTCGATCGAGTAAGTTCCACACTTGATCGAGTAAGTCGAGCCCAGCGGTAAAATATAAATCGTGAAGTCATGAACCCAAAATCAGTTTTCATTTTCATTTCTTCCTAAACCTAATCATCGGTACATCTCTTCTTCACCAACCTGCATCCCTTAAAACCCTTTTGTGCTTTGAGACACCATAGGGATGGGAGGCATGAGTCGGGTAGCGGTCTTATCGCCGGAACACTGAGCGTAGGTAAGTCATACCGTCATCATCGTCTTCCTTAGTTTTGGTTGTGTTTGTTATTGGTAGTAATAGGGTTTGCCATACTGTTTGTAATAGGTGGTAATGGTGGTTGTTTGTCATCATATGGTCGTATGCGGTGTTGCTGCTGATTGCTAAAGGTAGGTTTTCCTACTCAGTGCTATTGATTGTTTGATATGTTGGTTGTGTTGAATGGTTGGTATTGGTTATGTTTACAGTGATATTGTGATTAGTTGTTGTTGATTGTCTGTGGTTCGCGAGGTGCGTCCTCGGCTGAGTGGAGTTATCTCGGAAATGGCTCAACGTCCTTGATTCGCCCCATGTGGTTCCAACCATTAAGGGGATGTGCATATTAATGGACATGGATTATGCGCTCAATGGAGATGAGTGGGGCTTAGGCGAGAACAGCTGCGGTCCCCCACTGGCGGTGTGGAATATCTGTTGCGACGGATATTCCGGCAGGACTTTACCCTAGGGTAGTCAGATGATTGATGGGTGATTGGAGGTGGAGTTGGGTTTGTGTATGTCGTACTTTGTGTTTTGTATTTCTTCGGCTACTGACCTTGTGTGGTGTTGTCTGTGTTTCTTCTGTGTTGTGTCTACCGTGATCCATTATGGTAAGCAATCAGTCTTAGCAGGTGTTGATATGTGGAGCTTAGCTGGGTGCTTTGGAGGGACGAGTCTATCACTGGTTCATGGCATGGATAGTATCACCGTAGCTGATAGTGTTTGTTATTAGTTGTATCTTTTCTTTTGTCGAGTTAAACTTGTAATAAACATAATTATTCTTTTATTGACGTTATGATATTTACTATTCCTCGGGAAACCGAGATGGTATTGCCCTTATCTGCTGGGGAAGGTCTTGTTAAGGCTCCTTGGTAGATGGGGGTGTTATAAAGTGGTATCAGAGAACCGACTTTGGAACCTGTAACCAATGAATCTAATGAACGTAGTGAGTCTAATAAAATGAACCTGGTGTATGTGTGTTGGGAGCCCCTTGAATTGCTTGATTTTGGGTTAGAAGGCGTCCTCATTCCAAAATCCTGGCCCAATATGCTTAAGCCAGCCACTCCGAATGGGAATATTGAGTCGGGAATTGTGTGTGTGTATGTATGTGTGTGTAGTGTACGAAGTGGATATAGGTATATGTGAGTATGAGATGATGTCTTGTGTGTGCAAGTGATAGAGTAGGAATGTGTCATTGTTTGTATAGTTGTGTATGCTTAAGTACTTTCCTTTTTTTTGCATGGTCTAACGGGTGGTCAAAGGGAGCAGGGTTTGCTTAGGGTCCTTGGCTGATTCTACTAGTGACATGATAAAAGGGTATTTGATTTATGAAGATGCTGGAGTAAGTAAGGCTTCCGGGGTATGCTAACTAGCTAGTCTTCATATACGCTTCCTTCGTTCCCAAGCTGGAGTGGCTATTAAATTAGGGTCTCTATTACTCCTCCCTATCCCAAACCATGACATATTAACTTTTAGAAAACATTTTTTTTAGCGAACAAGACTACGATAGAGTAATATGTGGAATGCACATGTCTAACTAGCTATGATGAATGTTATCTAATGCTGAAATGGACTTCGTGCTGGTGTAAGGCTTAACTGCAAAAACTAATTTCCTTTTAATATGTGCCGGAGCATCAGACTTCATACTGATCAGTGATCACACTAAATGTAGAGCTTATCAAGCTAGTCGGCTAGTCGATGAATGGGTAAGCCTATGTATTGACTTACGATTCCTTTCTAAGTGCTCAGATTATGTACATAAGCATGCCCTACTGATGAATGCAATATTTCATGGACAGATGATGATACGTGACTTATTTATTACGTTGAATGCATATGCCTAGGATGCATGTTTTATTTATCTGTGACATTTAAATGGACTGAATGATGCACATAAGTTTTAATGCAGGTGTTTGGGCTAAAAATAACGTAATAAAGAAAGCCCACTTGGTGAAATAAAGATTATAGAGAAGAGGTGAGGAGGATGGGAGCCCGTAGTCAGGAGAAGGGGGAACGGGCTTAAGAAGGATCAAGAGCCCATCACAGTAGGCGCCCGTGTTAAGGAAAGGAGTGTCAGGGAGAAGTTAGGGAGAAGTTAGGGAGATCGGGGAGAATTGGCAAGGGAATCCGGATTAGGAAAGAAGTCCTTATGGAAATAATATTCTCTTTCCATATTCGAGATAGAGTATATCTAGGGTTCTTACCCTATAAATAGCAGAAGAAGGAAATCAAGAAGGACATTCATTCAAAAAACACCCGCATTCATACATCAACACTCAAGATCACATCTCGGCAAATAATACACGTTCATTCTCGATCTTGCAGGCCTGACACCTAAGGCCAGCAGGATTAGCTTCGTACCATAATTGTAATCATCCTCCAATTTATATAGTGCAATACTTGGCAGGGTACCGTCCCTCCCGCGGTTGTTCCCACATTGGGTTTTCCGCGTCACCAAAATCTTACGTGTCAATTTACATTACGCACTTTATTTCCCGTTTACTTATTAACATACAAATCATCATACAATCGACCAACGAATATAGACTACATTGACCCTAAATCGACTTAGGTAAAAAAGACCTAAACAGTTTGGCGCCCACCGTGGGGCATTGTGGTCGCCAATCGTTGATATTCTGAATATACAATGGAAAAGCAAGTATCGAAGCCATGTCGGGAGCAGATACCATCGCCACCACCATCGTCTACCCAAAGTCCAACATCGACGGTGGCCACGCAGCTCCGGACATACCCCAAGAATCATACCGACAACAAAAGCCTCTCTACCTCCCAGACCCCTGTTGTCTCGGCCACCGGATCGGACAAAGGAACATCAAGCTCGGGCGTCACTCCGCCGCCTTGTCCCACGCAGATTCTCGCTCACCGCGTGAAAAATCTTGAAAGCTATGGAAAACATGAGAGAAGATCAAAGGAGAGCAGATCTTTGAGGTAAGAAGGAGAGACAGAGAGCTCGGGCACAAATTGATCTCCTAAAGCGGCGAGCCTAACACTCCGGAAACAAGGCGGTGAAGGAAGATTTCCTTTGGTAGATCTGACACAAGGAGCATCAGGCAGCAGGCAGATACCAGCTGAAATAATCACAAGATTGGATTTGGCTACGACACCATCAGATGGAAGGATAACCCCACGAGGATTAGGATACCTCACGCCAGATAGCTGGCAGCCAGCCGGCTGCGTGGGGGTACAAACAGGTGGCCTCTCCGTCGCGATCCTGCGCAAAAATCGATCGACACCGCAGCAGGGATCCGGTCAAGCCAAGCAAGTGAACCGGCAAAGCAGGGGACAATCGTTACCACAACCCCCCGGCTGCCGGAACTTACCGAACCTTCCGTAACCGGGATCGGGAGGAAATATGCGAGACAATGACAAAGCGCACCCCAAATTCAGCCAATATAACTAACCAGCAGTACTTGGAGCTAAATGAGATGCTGAGCAGGGTTCCAGGGCTACCACCCCCACTCGAGAAAGCAGCTCTAGACAGCTATGCCCACTCACCATTCGTGGACACCATATCCGTCACAGCCATGACAAAAGGATTCACAAATCCAAACATGCCTCTCTTTGACAGCACAGCAGATCCCTTTGATCATGTCAGCCAATACAAGCGAAAAATGATGACGGTAAATAAATAGGGGTGTCAAGGAGGCTTGCATGTGCAAAGGATTCGGGTCCACCTTAACGGGACCAGCACTTCGATGGTTTGTAAGCCCGCAAACAGTCGATATCTACATTTTCGAATTGGTAAACGCATTTACTCAACAAATTCGCAAAGCAAATGTAAAGCCACGAAGCACGCGGGGGACCCGTACGGAATCGTCCGGGGGCGGGAGAGAGCATTGGAGAATACAATACCAGATTTAACAATGAGAAGGTAGCGATGCGAGAGTGTGATATCTCAACGGCAGAGAAGCCTTCGAAGAGGCCTCCGCCATGACTCGATCTATACAAGCACGACTATGCATCCTTGCCATAGTTTCGGCGAAGTCAAGAGAAGGCAAATGCGGCTGCGCGATCGGGCGGGAGGAATATATCCTAGCCGAGCCGCTTGCGAGCACGCCAAGTATTTCTAGTATTTCACCCGTGGAGAAATCGGAAGAAAGCAAACCACCAACGGAAGGACGAGAGATACGAGCCATATGGGAGGGGAGTCACGAGAATCGAGGAAAACCAACTACTCCCCACCTTGGTAGAATATGGGTTCACTACAGGTATCATAGGAATCTTGAAGGCACTTAGAGAGATGGGAGACGGAGTCGGTGGCCTAACCCACCAAAGAGGAGAGCAAGCCCGGAGAAAGGATAGCAAGAAGAAGTGCGAATTTCACCGTGATATTGGGCACAATACGAGGACTCGCTATACATTGAGAAGAGAGATCAAGCGCCCCGCACGAACAAGGAAAGCTGAGCCACCTGTTACCACGTGGGGGCAAGCGGCGGATAAGGTAGGCTCCGCCAAGCCGTCAGACCCACCCACATGCACTAAAATTATAAACGTGATAACAAAGCGCTCAAACTTAAGCGGCCCGACATATTCAAGCAGCTAAAAGGCATGCCACCGAGACCAAAGGAGACAGACCACCAATTCTTGCGAATATCTCACGGTGATCTCCAAAGATCGGCTTCGATGAGGGAGATACATACGATGAAAGAGAACACCATGATGCATTTATTATCACCTTGTCAATGGCCAACTGCACAGTAAGAAAGGTCTTGGTAGATACAGGAAGCTCGGTCAACTTAATCATGATGAAAACCATAGAAAACATGGGATTCAGCGAGAAGGATTTACAGAAGAAGACTATTCCGCTAGTAAGCTTCAGCGGGTAAACAGCCAGCTCGCTAGGTGAGATAGTCATCCCAACCTATGTGGGAGGAGTCAACAAGCAAGTCAGGTACCTGGTTATAGATGGCCCCTCTACTTACAACGTCATCCTATGAAGACCATGGCTGCACCAGATGAAAGCAGTCCCTTCAACATATCACCAGTGCATAAAGTTCCCCACCCCATGGGGAGTAGAGACGATAAGAGGAGATCAGGAGGAAGCTAGAGGCTGCTACATGAAGGCACTCAAGGGCACCGCCAGCCCTCCCGCATAGCAATTACAGAAGCTGCCTGTCCAGGACGAATACATCGAGCCCTCGGCAGAAGAGCTGGACCAGATTAACCTGGATAAGTTGCACCCAGAGAGAACTGTGCTCATTGGTGCAGGATGCACAGGGAGCTTACGACAGCAGCTAGTCAAATTCTTACAAGATAACATGGATTGCTTTGCATGGTCACATGATGATATGGTAGGCATAGATCCATCCATCATAACACACAAGCTTAGCGTGGACCCAAAGTGTAAACCCATCCAGCAGAGAAGGAGAAAGTTTGCAGCATAGAGAAATAAGGTAATCAACCAGGAAGTAGACAGCCTGCTGGCAGCAAAGAAGATAAGAGAAGTGAAATACCCAGAATGGTTGTCTAATGTAGTGGTGGTGCCTAAAAAGAATGGGAAGTGGAGAGTATGTGTGGACTTCACTAATCTCAACAAAGCGTGTCCCAAAGATCCATTCTCGCTGCCTCATATTGATGCAATGGTAGATGCAATAGCTGGACATGAGATGCTAACATTTCTGGACGCATGGAGTGGATATAATCAAATCAAGATGGATCCTACAGATCAAGAGAAGACAACATTTATGTCCGAAAGAGGAATATATTGCTACAACGTCATGCCATTCGGCCTAAAGAACGCAGGCTCCACATATCAAAGGCTGGTTAACCGCATGTTCAAAGAACAAATAGGAAGAACCATGGAGGTTTACATTGATGACATGGTGGTGAAGTCAGAAAAAGCTAAAGATCATATGCGGCATCTAGCGAAACATTCAAAGACCCTCGGGGAATACAAGATGAAACTAAACCCATCTAAATGCACCTTCGGGGTATCTTCTGGCAAGTTCTTGGGCTATATCGTGACTCAAAGAGGGATAGATGCCAGCATCGAGCAGATCAAAGCTGTCTTACAGCTGGAATCACCGGAGAAGCCTAAAGATGTTCAAAGGCTAGCCGGGAAGGTAGCGACCAATGTTTCATTTCAAGGTCTTGAGACAAGTGCGAGCTATTTTACGACGTACTAAGAAAGAGTCGAAGTTTGAATGGACCCCGAACACGAGCAAGCCTTCGAGACCTGAAGCACTATCTCAAAGACGGCCCACAATCTTTGTCAAAACCAAAACCAGGAGAACCATTATTCCTATACCTAGCCGTCACGAAGTAGCGGTGAGTGATGTTCGGTCGGAGAACAAGAAAAGGAATAGAAGCCAAGATATACTACGTGAGCAAGTCTCTCTGCCGCCGTGCAGAGACCAGTACACATCCCTTGAAAAGTTAGTACTAGCATTGGTAGTAGCATCCCGCAAATCGTCCCTATTTTGAGTCACACATCATACATGTTGTGACAAACTACCCGCTAAAAGCTATCATGAGGAAGCCTCGAATCGTCGGAAGAATGTCTAAATGGTCTGTACACCTCGGTGGATACGACATCCAATACGACCCTAGAACAAAGAATTAAATCACAAGCACTGGCCAATTTTGTGTCGGACTTGATCCCACCATCCGAGAATCCGCGGATACGTAAATCCTCACTCTAGAAAGAAGCAAGCAGACAGACGTCTGGCAGATGCATATCGACGGGGCCTCCAACCAAAGAGGGGCAGGTGTAGGATTAATCCTGCGATCACCACAGGGAGACCTGATAGCACAAGCTGTAAGATGTGAATTCAAGGCAACCAACAATGAAACAGAATACGAGGCCTTGATACTAGGAATGAAGCTAGCTCTAGAATCAGGTGTCAGACACCTACTCATATCCAGTGACTCTCTGTTGATAGTTAACCACGTGAATGATGAGTTTATAGCCAGAGATTCGAAGATGATTGCATACCTGAAAGTAGCAAAGGAATTAAAACAAAAATTCGAAACTTGCAAGCTTAAACAGGTTCCCAGAGACCAGAACGTGGAAGCAGACGCCCTAGCAACCTTGGGGGCAACATTCAAACCAACAGAGCTATCCAGCATTCCAATAGCACATATGCTGGAACCTTTTATCCAGAAAGCAGACGAAATAGACAGAGGTGAACTGGAAGATCCGCAAAACGAAAAGGACATCCAAGCAGTTACAGAGGAAGGTGAGAGCTCTCGGTCACACAGCAAAGCGCCGACCAGAAGCCGATCCAAATAGACGATCGGCGTACACCTTACCTAGACGGCCGCGCCACAACAAGCTACCAGACGATAAGAAGGAAGTGAGAGCTTTTAAAATAAAGGCTTCCAGGTTCGTACTCATTGATGATAAACTATACAAAAAATCGCTAGCAGGTCCCTACCTACGGTGCCTGGACAAGGAAGAAGCACAGACTATGTTGCATGCTCTCCACAGTGGCCAATGTGGAAACCATGCAGGGGGCAGGAGTCTAGCAAATAAAGCCCTCAGACAGGGATACTATTGGCCTACAATAAAGGCAGATGCAGCAGAGTACGCACGAAAATGTGACGCCCGCCAGCGCTCAAAGACCAATGATTCACCAAACCAGAACCTCTGCACCCTATTATTTCTCCCTGGCCATTCATGACATGGGGCATGGACATAGTAGGCCCTCTACCACGGGACACAAGAAACAGAACCTGGATGCTAGCAATGACAGATTACTTCTCCAAGTGAATAAAGGCAGAAGCATTCACGGAAGTAAAGGACAAACAAGTCATCTCATTCATAAAACGAAACATCATCTGCAGATTTGGTATCCCATCAGAAATCATATGTGACAATGGCTCACAATTCATCTCAAACGATATCGAAGGATACTTTGTGCCGGTGGAACATCACCTTAAAAAGTCGACCCAGGACTCCAAAGTCAAATGGACTAGCCAATCCAAAGAATAAAATCATTATGGACAATCTAAGAAAGAGGCTACAGGAGTTAGGAGGAAAGTGGGCGGATGAATTGCCACTAGTGTTATGGTCGAGACAGACGACGCCAAAGATAGCAACAGTCAAACACCCTTCACCTGGTGTTTGGCGCAGAAGCAGTCATTCCATCAGAAGTTCTAGTTGCCACTCACAGGTATGAAAATATGACGAGGGAACTGAACAATGTAGAGATGGCCAGAAGCCTGGACACAGTTGACGAGCTGAGAGCAAGCGCAAAAATCCGTCTGGCTGCCTACAAACAGTCTGTGGCCAGGCATTACAACAAGAATGTAAGGGTCAGGCTCCTAGAGGTAGGAGACCTGGTTCTCCGAAAGGTGGTCCAGAACACCAAGAATCGAAAAGCAGGCAAATTCGCCTACAAATGGGAAGGACCATACCAGGTAGAAGGAGTTGTTGGCCATGGTGCATACAGACTGATGACTATGGACGGTCAAATCATACAACGCCCATGGAACATACTTCACCTGAAGAGATATTACTTTTGATAATAAGTAGACTCTAGCTTTCAGAATAATGTACTATGAGAAGCCAAATCATTTTTAAAGATAAAATAAAAATCCGGTAGTAGGCATACTGTCAGTTTCACTCTTATTTCTGGTGTCTTTAGTTGTTTTAAAACTTTAAACTACTATTGGATGGTGTGGTCTGGCAGCGTCCTGGGACCACAATTGCTCTGGTACCCCATGAGATGGCGACAGGTACTTCACATCATTCTGATAGATTTTCTTATTTTCAGGCTTCTCTAAGTACATCACTTTGAATTCTGGTATCTATGGTACTTTGAAAGGATGTCTAGCAGGACTGTCAACTGCCAATGCGGGGTGACAAGGCACATCGCACTCCAACTTGCCTAACCTATTTTCTCCACAAGGAGCACCCTCACCAGGCGGACTGTGGAACATACGAAAGGGAGCCTGGTTGACAGTTGAATACGCTTATCTAGCTACCCCTGATACCACCCCCTGGACGTAGCTCGCACTAATCGCACTTAATCAGGGCCCCAGCATGCATGCAAAAATGAACATGGAACGTAGGGATATCTGCGCTACCAGAATCCTGCAGCGTCTCCATCTGGTCCTAGAATGACGATAAACTTGCCTCAATGACGCCACCGGCATAAAAACGAGACGAACACACCTTGCGTCATGAACAAGGTTAAGTAGTCCACAAATCACGGCATACGCCTAAATCAACCAAAATGGGGTCGACACGGCCTAGCTTGGTCTAGATCGGTCTTTTCAGTGACTGTGTCGGTCAAATCACCCCCAGGTTGACACGACCACTCCTCCTTACATTGCGATACGCCAAATCACCATCAGGTGACACGGCAGCTAGCCGAGTCGAACGTTAGCCTTTTCGTGGTAACAGACTCGCCGAAATCGATCAAGCGGTGACACGGCATAAACTTCCTAAAACAGGGAGAATAAACAAACAAGTACACGATATGTAAAAACCTTGCCAAACTATGACAAGGGGCATTCAAAATATGGCCAAAATACGGCCCCAAGTTCAAACCGCCACCCTGGCGAAGCAAACACAAAACAAGTTTAAAAACTTACAAAGTCTGCCACCTCCTCGGGCCGACAAAAAAGTTTATCAAAATATAAAAACTTAATTATCGGTCACATTAATGACCTCCACCTCTGGTACCTCCTCTGCCTGCTGACCACTCATTTCAGGTACTGCACCAGCTTGCATATCCTCAGCCGCCATAGCTCCCTGAGCTCCGTCAGCAGCATCCTGGGACATTCCAAAGATCACCCCAAAGAACTCCGCTCGGCCCAACGCAGGATAATTTACCTCACCAACCTCGGGCATCGCATGCTCGGATCGGTTGAGCGGGGTAGAGCATCTCCACCGCTTCTCCTCTTCCTCTATGGCCTGGGTGGGAGCCTCCTCAAGGGCAGCACGCATCCCACTGATCTTTCCCCGCCAGGTGGCATAAGCAACGACATTGGTGGCCAGGGAGATCAGCTCAGTGATCTTCTCCTCAGACTGCTTCAGAGAGTCAGAAAAAGTGCTGCACACCGCCTGGGTTCGAGCCAGCTGATCAGCTCCCTCCTTCAACTTCTTCTTGGTGACAGCAAGCTCAGTCTTCAGCTCCACCACACGCTCCTTCAGATCAACCCGCTGCTGTGCCAGATCTGCAACAGTTTCCTTCAGTTCCTGGTTCTTGGCGCTGGTAGCACGACTGGTGGTCTGCACTATGTTGATCATCTTCCTGTTGTAGAGTGCAGACTGAAGAGTTTAGGGCATAAATAATCAGAAGTCAGCAAAAGAGTTGGGAGGTAGAATTTAAGCAAGAAACAGACAGACAGACAGGTAGAAAATGAAGAATATTTACCATGAAAGCGTTGTGCACGTCATTTTCAGCCATCTCCTCTGGGGAGAACTCCGAAAACGTTTCCTCAACAGGAGGAAAGAGCAGCTGATCAATCTCCGGCCAGTAGGGCACCTTGTCCACATTCCCAAAGCCTTCTGGAAAATGAGCAATGATGCCTCCACTAGTAGAAGCACAGGGACTGGCAGGAGGACTAGGAGGATGGCAAGATAACGGATCGACCTCCAGGGGCACGCGAGCAGCAGAACTAGAAACTGCAGGAGGAGTCTGAAAAGAGGCGGCAGGAGCACTCCTCTTGGAGGCAGAGGCCACATCAGGGCTGGCAGAAGGTCTCTTTCTTTTAGCACTTTGGAGGATGAGTTCCAGTTGATCAACTTTTGAACCTGCAAGCATACACAGTCTCAGACGGCAGAATGCTTAAAACATCAGCAGCAACGGCATGCAAACAGAAGTGGTTACAGAAACCTTACCAGAAGACATGTTGTGGGCTGATTGAGGAGGATTGGAGGAAGAAGCAGGTGAAAAACCAGGAAGCAGGTCTGGGAATTTTCTCTCAGACTCAGAAATACTGAACAGCTTGTTGCAGGTAGGGATCTTGGCACCAATACGGGTAAGGTCACAGGGGCCTGCCGAAAACGATGAAGTAAGCTAGTAAGCAGCGAGATAAAACAAATCAAGTAGCAGGAAAGCTACTTACTCGAAGTCATAACCCATTTCTTGAAAATATAATCGGCAGGAGGCTGGATGGAGTCCTTTCTCACGTAGAAGAAGTCCTCAAACCATTTCTCATCACGGGATTTTGACACATGTCTAAAGGGAGCCTCTCCACGGCCCCGGAAGGAGAATTGACCCCTGCCCAGGGACCTGATGTTGTACATATAGGCCAGATCACCCAGAGTAACAACTTTGCCAGTATTCTGACCAGCGGCCAGAGAGTAGAGAAGAACTCTCCAAATGGCGGCAGAGATTTGTGCCATGGCAAAATTGTTGGTAAAAATGAAATCTTGGACGAGTTTAGGGAAAGGAAAACGAAGGCCATATCTAAACGGGTACAAGTAGAAGCAAACCTACCCCGGACGGAGGGCGTCAGCTTTCTGTCCCGGTTCAGGGATGGCGATCTCAACCCCATCACCAAGACCAAGCAAGTTCTTGATCGTCGGAATGTCGGCCGGAGTTAGGGCGGAGTCACAATCGTGTGGGTGTTTGAAAAGTTCCCGAGAAGGGAAAGTAGGGTCGAGATTACGGTCGGAGGGCGTCGAGGTTGACGAAGACTGTCGAGTTTTGCCCATAATGGAGAAAGAAAGAAAGAAGATGGATTACCTGATGATGAAGACGGGGGAGGGAACAGTGAAGCTGATGAAGATTAAAGGGAAGAAGATTGAGGGTTTAAGAGAGAGTTTTTTGAAATGATTTGGAGTGATTAATGAGAGTGGAAGAGAGACGTTGGGGTTATAAAGAGGAGAGAGGGAGTTGGGTGCGGAGAAAGAGGAGAAAGGCGGCTTGCATGGGAAGGAGTAAAAGGACGGCGTAGGGTTTTAAATATTTGGTTACGTAAATTCCTTGCTCGATACTTGAAGGCGTACTTCGCAAGAAATTTGGGGCAAACTGTTTGGGCTAAAAATAGCGTAATAAAGAAAGCCCACTTGGTGAAATAAAGATTATAGAGAAGAGGTGAGGAGGATGGGAGCCCGCAGTCAGGAGAAGGGGGAACGGGCTTAAGAAGGATCAAGAGCCCATCACAGTAGGCGCCCGTCTTAAGGAAAGGAGTGTTAGGGAGAAGTTAGGGAGATCGGGGAGAATTGGTAAGGGAATCCGGATTAGGAAAGAAGTCCTTATGGAAATAATATTCTCTTTCCATATTCGAGATAGAGTATATCTAGGGTTCTTACCCTATAAATAGCAGAAGAAGGAAATCAAGAAGGACATTCATTCAAAAAACACCCGCATTCGTACATCAACACTCAAGATCACATCTCGGCAAATAATACACGCTCATTCTCGATCTTGCAGGCCTGACACCTAAGGCCAGCAGGATTAGCTTCGTACCATAATTGTAATCATCCTCCAATTCATATAGTGCAATACTTGGCAGGGTACCGTCCCTCCCGCGGTTGTTCCCATATTATGTTTTCCGCGTCACCAAAATCTTACGTGTCAATTTACATTACGCACTTTATTTTCCGTTTACTTATTAACATACAAATCATCATACAATCGACCAACGAATATAGACTACATTGACCCTAAATCGACTTAGGTAAAAAAGACCTAAACATCAGGTACTAATCACATGTGCGGGACTGACAAGCGGACTGACAGACTGACGAACGGATGAACTAATGCACAGAAGGATTGACGGACTGTCGTACTGAACTGGCTAAATGCAAAACCTATATAATGACTTATGATGCTTTCCTAAATGCGATGGTTCATGATGCAAACAGATACAAACAAAAAAAAGCTGAGGTTGGTTCTGAAGACGGAATGGACATGTTGGATTCTTCATTAAATATGAAACCCATGGCACAACTAGTGTATATTTATCCTACGTTTTTTTAATCATAGCTATGTGGGTTATCATACAAAGGAAATTATACAATGCGTCGAAATATTTACAAATAACCAGCACAAGAAGTCCTAACAAAGGTTCTACGGGATCTATGGTTAGGTTTGTGGGTAGAAAATTGGGTACACATGACATTAAAACACCACGAGGGCATCTCTCGCTTTTGTGCTCACCCAGTCAAATAGACCAAACGAGTTGCCAAAACACGACGTCATGAGGTGGAAAATACATGTAAGGCCTAGACGGTCGAATGGACCTTCTAAGTATACAACGTTAACGCACTTTACCAAGGATGAATTAGGGTAGATTAAGATGGCGTAATATTGGCTTACGGGGAGCCTACACCTTTTTGTCCAAAATAATATACAATAAACCAAGAAAGGTCATAGAAAGAGACAAAAAGAAAGAAAAAGGTTAGTGCGTGAACATTCATACGTAAAAAAAACAAACACCATATGTGTATCAGAGACGTAGGATCCATGCATGCCACAACCATGTTGATTAAATTTTTGACACACAAAATATGATTACCGGGTGAACACAATTTATAACAAATATATCCTTATCATATTTATTTTAAAAAAAGTCAAATATATAAGATTATAAATAAATTTCAAGTTTTACCCTCTTAATAAGTCCCTAGCAGAATCGTCACTATGAGATCCCTGAAAAAAATCTCCTTTTTTAAAATAATAATAATAGGTAGAGTTTCCAGTAGGTTTTATACAAAAACATACAAAAATAATTTTAACAGAAAAGCACCTTTTGATCCCTGGTATGGGAACTGATCCGTCACTCCAGTCTGAACAAAAGATTGCGGATTCGGGGGTAAAGGTACGGCCAGGAAAGGTGTTAGGCACCCAGACCGCCCATCAAACTGCGGCCTCTACTATTTATTTGTAATATTATATATTTGACGAAAGTTAATGATAAAAAAGGTTATAAAACAAAAGCGATATAAATTATTTATAGAGACAAATTAAATAGGTTAGTACAATTATACAAGCAACATGATAAAATGCGAGAAAATAAATAAAAGACAAAATAAAAGGACTAAAGAAAACTTATTTAAATTTGGTACCCTCAGGCGGCCTATTTGGATCTTGACTATGAATGAATTTCGACTTTGTCGTAAATTAACGGCTCTTATGCGCTTGTATGGAACTGGGGCGATTTAATATATGTGTGTAAACTTGAAACTGGGATAGTTTATTTGAGACGGGGTACGAGAGTAGAATTTATGAATCTGGTTTTTGTACGTCACTTGGTAATTTTCGTCCGTCTCCCTTACTTGTAAACCCAAGACATGTGAGTATTTATAGCTTACGTTGACTTGTGTCGTACATGTCATTGAGTTGCCGTTTTGATCAACTTTCTTGGCTATTCTGATCTTTATTGCTCATGTATTATAAAGTATAATAAATAATAATATCGCAACTTGATCTTTTTTGAGCAAATTTTATCTTGTTGTCTTCGATGTTTGTGCACATAGCAATTTGTAGCAAAATCGGTTATCTCTTATGTCTTTATCGAGATAATATAACTAATAATTCCCTTGATCTCTACTTGCACTCAAACATTGTCCATCTAGAAGACTATACTACATCGTGTAACTTGGATTCTACGTGAAAATTGTGGGCTTGTACCCGCAGGCCTATTTGGATATTTGCATTTTACATATCATTGGAATGGAGCATCCTTTTTCATAAGATGGTTGAACGGCTGGCAATGTCCTGCGAGGTTTTAGATAAACCTTCGAATGTATGCCGAACCTCCTTGCAATCCGCGTAGCTCCTTTAGCATCTTTGGTTCTTGCATTTCGCTGATGGCTTTGATTTTTGCTTGGTCAATTTCAATGCCTCTATGCTTGACTACGAATCCCAAAAACTTCCCAGATGTGACGCCGAATGCACACTTCTTTATGGGTTCATCTTGAGTTGACATTTTCTAAGTCTCTCAAAGATGGTTCGAAGGTCTTTGATATGGTCCTCTTTTTTCTTTGATTTGACAATCACGTCATCAACATAACACTCTATTATTTTATGAAGCATATAATTAAAGATCTTTTGCATTACACGTTAGTACATAGCGCCAACATTCTTCAATCCAAACGGCATGACCGTTTAACAAAATATCCCTTTTGGGGTTCGAAAGCCCGTTGCTTCTTGATCTTCAGGTGCCATATGTATTTGATTATAACCAGCCATATAATCCATGGATGAGAGTGCTTCGTGACCAGTGGTTGTGTCAATCATCAACTCTGTGACTGGCAAAGGGAAGTCATCCTTTGGGCATGCATCATTAAGATCTCTAAAGTCTAACACATATGCGTAGTTGTCCATTTTTCTTTCTGACTGGGACAATGTTTGATATCCAGGTAGGATATTTGACTTCGCGAATGAAACCTGCCTCTATGAGTTTGTTGACTTCCTTTTCAGTTTCAGGTACAAGCTCCGGCCTGAAACGACATTGAAACTGCTTTTTTGGACGGATGCCCTTCTTGATTGCTAGACGATGAACTACAACTTTTGGACTGAGTCCAGGAATCTCTTTATAGCTCCAAGTAAAGACATCTTTGTACTCGACCAATAACTTGTAGTACTCCTCTTCTTCTTCCTTAGTCAGCAGAGCACTAACATAAATGGGGCGAGGATATTAATTAATTCCCAAGTTGAGTTCCTTGAGTTCATCCACAATCGATTGCCTCCCTCTTCTTCAAGTGTTTCAGGGTTCTCGTCAGCCTCAAATTATTCGTCCTCGTCAGGTATCTCTTCTACTGTGATATGATATGACGACGTTGTAACTTCTAAGTCTATTGGCTTCTTTGCACCAGAGGGATGCGAAGATGAAGCAACATGCTCTTCAACATTTTTTGACTGGCCCGTGAGAACGAACCAGTACATGCCTCCTTGCTTTGAGTGGCTCATGCTGGATGATATCCACTACTTGCATACGCTTCATGCGAGACGGTATTGTGCTTCTCAAGTCATCACTTACTCTTACTTCTTCTTCATTTTGTTTTGCAGAATTTGAGAGAGGACGACCCTCACCATTCATCTAGGGAGACCCTACTCGATTAAAGACCGTTTTTTGATGGACCGCCTAAGCGATCATGTGTTGTGCCCTTCTTGTTTGTGTGCAACAAAGGCGTTGATGTTTTCACTTCACATTCACCTTGATTGCCAAGCCTAGCAAATACAGAAGTGTGTTTGGTTGAAACACTTGGTCTTCCGAACCTTGAAAATACAGAAGGACGAGACTTTTCTACAGGTTGACTTATTCAATCGAAGACTCAAGATGAATGAACTTTTTCTTCTTCTTCTTCTTCTTCTTCTTCTTCTTCTTCTTCTTCTTCTTCTTCTTCTTCTTCTTCTTCTTCTTCTTCTTCTTCAACCTTTTCCACTGTGATATGCTGATAAGATGTAGTAGCTCCTTTTCTACGAGCACCAATCTTCACAGGTGCATGAGACTCATATCCAAGACCAGCCTTGGTCACCATGAAGCTCCCATCTTGCTTGAATAGTTCATGTTGCGCTTTGTTAAAACGGTACAGCTCAATTTCTATAACTTTGCCGAGAGGAGTCGGATTTGTAAATTCATATCCAGCCTTTGCCAGTAGCTTGTAAGCATTGGAATCAAATATCCTCTTGTTTCCCTCACTTAACGATTGACTGGACGAACAGATAAAGCAAGTAGGAAGAGGTCTCATAATCTTCGTTTGAGATGAACTTGGCAGAGGTGCAACGATTTTAGCCACCCATTCTTGTTTGATCACCTGACTTGATTTTTTATCCTTAGGCTGTGTCTTTGGTGTTAGGCACTCTGCAAAAGGACTCTCCCCATCTTTGCGGCAGGACTTCGGGATGTAGCGCAGTACTGGCGATGTAGTCTTCTTTGCCATGTCTTGCTTTTTGGGCGATACAACAGAAGTAGCAATTTTGCTGGCCTTGTCTACATCTTTCTTAACATCATTTTTTTTAGCAGGACTTGCGGCTGCATCTTCTTTAATGATGTTATTTTCCCGCATTCCTCCTTTTCTCGTTGAAGAGATATTGGTTGGCATGAATTCACTAGAAGTACCATTTTCTTCAAAGAATTTTGCATCAGCGAAGAAAGAGTCGGCCTTAGAGAAGGGTTTGGCGTCTCCGTCTATTTTCCTTTCGCCACCGCAATAATACTTTAAGCATTGATGGAGGGTTGAGGAGACAACTTCATTCTCGTGCTTCCAAGGTCGTCCAAGCAATAATTTGAATGATGTCTTACCTTCATTGACATGGAACAATGTGTCAGAAGAAAGATCACCCATGCTAAGGTTTATGCGGATCATGCCAACTGCGCGCTCCTTATTCAAGTTGAAACCATGAATCACTGTTCGACTATTGGAGTGTTCATCCATCGTGGTCCCTAATTCGTTCATGGTGGCTTTTGGCATGAGATTGACTCTTGAGCCTCCATCTATTAAGATGCACTTGACCTTTTGCCCCCGGATGTACCCAGACACATAAAGTGGCCTGTTGTGAGGGTTGGATCCAAGAAGCAAATCCTCATCTAAAAAACTCAAGGCTGCATTGCAGGAGACACATCCAGTTGATTGTTCAGCAGGCTCGATTTTGTCTTTTATCTTGCCCGCATACAACTCTGGCTTCTCAACTCCTTGAACTATCAGTTGACGCTTCTCTTTATGGAGGTGAAAAATTTGTCTCTACCCCATGTCTGCAGGAAGGGCGTCAAGAGCAGCCACTACTTCAATCTCCTTTTGAGAATGGGACAGTTATGATGGCACCGCAGCATCTGCATCTCCTCCCTTTATCATTTCTTTATCATTGTTACCTTTTATAGCTGAGATGGTGCACACAGAAATTTTGTTTAAGAAATCCTCTGGGAAGAATTCCTCTAGAGTGACGGGACTTAGTGATTCTTGTTCCTGCAGGTGTATAGGAAAGACACGTGGTTTGACCACTGTTTTAGACTTTTTTTTCCCCTTTGACTTGCGGGGTTTTGTCTTCTTTGATTTACTTCGTTAACGATGGACAGGTCTGACCATTTGCTTCACTTGTTTTCTTGGCTTCCTACGTGTCACCAAGGTCCAACCTTCACCATCATCATCTTCATCCTTCTTTTCCTCATTCTTATTCTGAGGAGCTAGCTTTTCTTCCAATGACATTGGAGGTAGTGACGGCAATGACCCTTGGATCCATAACGACATAGGCTCCAAACTTCTGAATTATAACATATGCACAAGCCATCCTTGATGCATAATTGGCTCCTCGGGCTGCTCTAAGACTACAGTAGTTTGATTTGTAGTTACTGTGTTATCCAAGCTAAGAATGATCTTACCTTCCTTGGAAAGCTCCATGATCTTCTCCTTAAGTGTGATACGCTTTTCAATGGGATGACTCACTAGCCTGTGGTAACGACAATAGTTGGGATCGCTTGTCTTGTTTGCTTGCTCAGGGCGCTTGGACTCTGGTAACTTTATAACCTTCTTCTCCAAGAGGTCATCAAGCATTCCGGATAAGTCTGAATCTAGGAATGAATACTTCTTTGCTTGCAACTCCTTCAAGGTAGGCTTTTCTCGTTGATTGTTTTAAGTAAACGTCTCCTTCTTCTTTTCATACGTAGGCTTGGATGAGATCTTCACGGGCGCGTTTCTGGTTTCAATGACCATTGTCTCTTTTGTCTCCGACTTGGAGCCCTTGTCAATTTTCTTGAACTCCTTCTTTTCACTTGGCGCCTTGGCAGAAGTTGGTCGAGCATTGTCGTGTTCTTTGATTGTGATCTCCATGTTATGAGCACGGGTTGCCAGCTCTTGAAAGATTTTTGCTTCGATCCCTTTCAGGATGTAGATAATTTTCCAGCTCATCCCATTAATCACATATATCTCAACTGCTGACGTTTCACTTAAGCGATCCTTGCATTCCAGGCTCAATGCACGCCATCTGTTGTGTTGGAATATGTGTCCTCCGACAATAATGCGATCACAACTGTTGATCATGATGATCACATGTTTAAGTCTCATTATAAAGAATACAATTGGGAAGTAATATTTACTGTCAACTGGTCCACACATATCGGTAATGATTGGCTGACTAGAGTTTGACATTACTGTCGTGCGACGGTGGTGATCAGTTGATCCCTTAGGTCATACCTAAAGGGCAACACTCTTAATTGATCAATTAATTGATCGTATAACGTTACGAGTCAATTAATTTATTTAAAATTGACGGGCGATTTTGGAAGTAATATTTACGTGTCTCATTGAAATTTGATTAAATGAGATACGGTCTGAGTAATCGAATTGTTTCATTACTCAGATGAAATTATTGTTTAAAGAAACAATTGAAATTGAATGAATTATTATAAATACAAATTATTGTGATTTATAATTGGTAAAACATTTTGGTACAAGTAATTATGAATTACTAGGTCGATTTTTGTATATGACGTATTTTTATTAATACGTTGATTTTTAATATGTTAAAAATACATAACAAATTTATGCAACATATGACATGTGACATAGTACAAATTGACATTTTGACAAAGATAATATGGAGTCCATATTATTTATGTGTGCCGAAATTAAGAGGAGAATTAGGCTAATATTGTGTTGATTATATTAGTGGAGAACATGATGATTACCTAAAGACTAGTCATGCAAAACCTATTTGTCATTGTGAAGAACAACTAGTGCATGCATTGGCTCCCTCTTCTCCCTCTTCCACCCGGTTTTACACAAAGAAAAGCAAAGGGTTTTTGCCTTATATTTATCATATTCAATACATAACATATTATGGTATTGGCATTATTCATTCATTCATCATAAATTAAGAATTTTAGAAAGATAAAAACTTCCTTTTCTCCTCTCTTAAACCGGTTTTTAGGAGACCAAAAACCAATTTATTTTGGGTCATTTTTATGCTAAATTAATATTGTACTAGTATTCATAATATTAATTTTATTAAGAGTGTGCTTTGGGTAGTATAATTTGGGAGAGATCCTATACTTGGATCTTAGTTCTTTTATTAAGGAAAGCACAAGAACAAGAGAGAAGGAGATCTCTCTTGTGCCCTTATAAACCGAAATTCCAATGTAAGATAAAGATTTCTTCTTTATATTGTTTATAGTTTGCATGCATAAGATCACCAATTAATTTTATGATTAAATTAACCTAAAACATATATGAATATGTTGAGTATATAGATCTAGTTTTCCTTCAATCGGTATCAAGAGCCATGGTTGTTTGCATGCAAATCGGTTAAAAGTTTTTCCGAGTTATACGATTAACATATAAAACTTGTTAAATTTGTGTTATTATGATATATCACGAAAATCATTATGCATGTTAAAATTTCTGGTCCTAAAATGTTTTTAGGATATTTTGGTTAATTTATGGATTTTTATTGTTCATATTATATAATAATGGCATTAAAATATGATTTTATGAATAAAATGTCATTTTCGGACTAAAATTAGCTAAACTTCGAATTTTTCAGTGATTTTTGGATATGTTGTCACATATATTATTTTGAGATGACCTGTAAATTTTCATAATTTTTGGACTTTTTATGCTCGAAAAATGGATTTTTCATTATTAAAATTGGATTTAGATGAAAAATAGGTTAATATGAGATAAATTTCGAATCTGGTCATAGAAATTTAGTATTTTGTCACATGCTATTTTACAAGATGTGTGTAAAATAATAGGCTATATTTAAGTTTATGCATGATTTATGATTTTTTGAAGAAAAATAGCATAAATAGTGACTTAATTAGTGAAATATTAATAAAACATACTCTATGACTAAGGAAAAACATCACATGTTGAATTTTATTATCTTTTTCATATCTAAAATTGAAAAGTTGATGAATATAATTTTTCTCATGTTTTTTATGATTATTTTGTTAAAACCGATAAACCGCAACATTGTTTTTCCGGATAAATTTCGAAATTTTTAACCTAAGTTTTTGAACATTATGAGTGTCATGGTTTTTTTCCAGAATGTTCATGAGTTTAAATTTTGAATTTTGAATTTATTTGAAATTTTTGTGATTTATTTGAAGTTTATAGCTTATTTTTATAATTTTAGGTCCATTAATGAACAACTTTTAGAAATATGAGTTAATTATGGTCAAATAATTAGTGAAGACTAAATTTTGAGTCCTAAGAGGTTAGGGTAATTAACTTATGCATAAATATGAATTTATAAAATTTTTGTGATTATAAAATGTTGAATCACGCAAATCCGTAAAAACCGAGTAATATACGATATTGGCTATTTAAAGGCGATTTAGCATAAAATTGGACATGTTCATACATATTATAATGCTGCATTTTCTTCATGATTGTCATAATTTTATTTATGTAATTTTGAATTATGTAATTTTTACTTAGTATGGCCTTAGTTTTTAATTGGTATTACCCGAAATGAATGGGAATATCGATTCGGTTGTAATTTTTTGTGATTTCGTATCACCGTTTTGTAATTTAATAGATTTATTTTATTTTAGTTACAAATGTATAATAGGAAATTATGTAATTTTATTTATTTCGGAGTTCCCAAAGACGGATTTCTTCAAGATGGCGATACATAAAGACGGTGTTACCTCGAGATGCGTGCCACAACCGAAGTTCAAGGGACCAATGGAGTTGGTTTCCAAATATGTAATAGTTAATTAGATTTTCTATTTTAGGAAGGCCATACTAGGATTTATTTTTATGCTTTGCATTTTATTTATATGTCGCATGCATAGCTAAATCGCCATAACTAAAACATGCATCATCTTTCATCGAGTTTATCGACCGTGTCAATTACAATTATTGTAGTTCACCGCTTTAGTTCACTTAAAACGTGATAGATAATAAATTGACATGACCTCTCGCTAAAATAAACAATTGAGACATAGCCTTACCAAAGAGTAGAAACCATGAAAACCTATTTCGTGAGGGAGTGCACTCGGCCCTACCGGGGTACAAACCTTGTTACGTAGGGGAAGTGGGTGATGAATGTTTATCCACCGAGTTCATGTTAATGAGGGTTTCATCGGCCATACCGTGCCCAAGTTGATGTGGATTTGGATCATGGACACATTTATTCGAAATTTGGATTGAGCTCAACGGAAGTATTCGTGACCGTAGTCGCATGTGTTCCGGGCTATAGATAATTATTAGAGTAATTTTATCGACCAAGAGTTCTAAAAGTAGAATCGATTAAACGTTAATCCACCGAGTTATATTGATAAAGGATGTATCGGCCCTACCGTGCCTAAATCAATATGAATTTGGGTCTTGGAATCATTTATCTAGTTGGGTAGAGGTCACTAGAAAAATGCATAAAACTTGTTTAAATTATACATTTTTACGAGTATTATTATTAAAACGACATTTGTTTTACTCCTTTTTTTTGTTTTGTAGACCATTTCTTTTTTCTCATAACAAATGGCAACACCAACCCCTAATGCCACGCCTCTTGCTAATTCATCATGACTCCGATTCTTCATGGATCGATGTAAACTTGAAAAAAATGGGTCAAATTTCTCCGATTGGGATGTTCAATTCAAATTAGCCGCCCAAGGTGACGACAAGCTTCGTTACCTTACCGAGGCCTCTCCACCCGAACCTACTACTAAGTCGACCGCCGCCACTAGGGAAGCATATGAGGCTTACCATAAGGAGTCCGCCGCAATGAAAAACGTGTTGATATTTGCGATGGAGACGGATCTCCAAAGGAGAGCCTTTAAAATGGGCACCGCTAATGAGATTTACTCCAAACTTATGACAATGTTTTCACAAACTCCGCGGATCGTCCAATATGAGGCGGCCGCGGCATTCTTTGATCTCGACTTCAAAGAGGGCCAAAAGGTTAGCCCTCATGTGCTCAAACTTATGGAGCTAGTCGAGACCTTGAAGATTCAAAAGGTTGAAATCCCCAAAGAACTCATTGTAGATAGGATTCTACACTCCTTATCCAAAGTCAAAGCGTATGTTCAATTCCGGGTGAATTTTAACATGCAAGACAAGGATGTGTCTCTTGAAGAATTGCACAAGTTACTTGTGCAAGCCGAGAGGGACATGGGGTTAAATGTGAACCCACCAAAGGATGTGCTTAACATAAGCACTAAGAGCAAGGGGAAGTTCAAGAAGAATGGGAGGAAGGGTAAGAAACAAGCTCCCACTTTCACCAAGACTAAGACTAATGAAGTTAGCACTTCAAAAATCAAGAAGGGTCCTCTTGATAAATGCCATTATTGTAATGGTGTTGGACATTGGAAAAGAAATTGTTCCAAATACCTTGGTGATATTAAGGCTGGAAAGATCACTCCAAAGAGGGGTAAATGACTATCCTATCTTTTATGTTTCTAATTCAACTATGGTATTGTGATACAAAGTTGTGATAATGTATCTCCCTTTTTATTGTAAATAGGGCCTCCACCAAGCAAAGACAAGGGAAAAGAAAAGCAAGCATGAGAAACCATCAAGAAGCTAGGAATAGCTTTCATGGAGCTTTGCTTTTTATTGTCTTATTTTAATCATGTTTTGGATTTTCGAACCTTTAAGTTTCCGTGTTCGACATGGAAAGGTATTTTGGATAATTGGTTGTATTTTGGATAATGGTGACTTGGTTTGCAACCCAAGTCACCCGTTTTATCATTTTATCCTTTGTTCTAAAATTCGTATTTAAATGCTTGCTCTTAGAAATATATGATTATTCACTTAAAGTGATATAATAGACAAATATAATGACGGGATTCATTATATGTCCACATGCTTAAGGTAGACCTGGCAAAACGGGTCACTCGGGTCGGGTACGGGTCGGGTAAGTTTGGGTCGGGTCATTTCGGGTCTGTCACATATTTCGGGTCGGGTTGGGTCGGGCCGGGTCACTTTCGGGTTTCGGGTCAATTTCGGGTGCCCTGTTGTCGGGTCATTTCGGGTCAGGTTATTTTCGAGTATAGGTCATTTTGGGTCAGGTTGCTTTTGAGTTAATGGCTAAGCACTTAAGTTAATACTATTTTGATTAAGAAATACTATTTTGCAAATTTAACTATTTATTAGGGATTATTGTAACCAATGAAATTTTATTTTGATATATATAGTATTAATATGAGTTAGTACTAGTCATTTCGGGTTACTTCGGGTCATTTGGAATCAGGTCAGTTATGAGTTAGGTTTTTTCGGATTGGGTCACCTCGGGTCGGGTCAACATTGGGTCAGACAATGTTCGGGTTGGGTCTGGGTCAGGTCGGGTTAATTCGGGTTTCGGGTCATATTCGGGTCAAGCAAGTTCGGGTCATTTTCGGGTCTCGGGTCAGCCTTTTCGGGTCGGGTCATTCGGGTCTGACCCATTTTGCCAGGTCTAGCTTAAGGCTTATGTATGATCATTTACAAAGTGATTTTGAGTTTATGAACTCTTTTAAAGGAATGTCAATCACCAAGTACACTTGCGAAATCTAAAACTATTAGTCAACCTATGAGATAGTTCTCCTTATACTTCAAATTCATTATTTGTGTCTCATATGCTATCTTTGAATCTATAGTGTATTTATTCTAAAGATAGAGTGGGAGAAAAATGAGAACACAACACACAAGGCAAGATAAATTTGTGTACTTATGTAAATGAGATCTACGCAAGGTAGAATGATTTGAATGAAGGTATATCTATTTATATAGTATACCCAATAGATGAGATCTATGGTCTCAAGTAAGTTCTATATGACTAAAGAGACCAAGTGAAGTAATCATAAGAGTATGTTCTCAACATAACTACACGAGGAGACCAAAAGAAAGTTTTGGAACAAGAATAACTAATGTAAAGTCTTAATTGACTAGTTTATGATAAAATTTTGACCAATAGTTTCAAACTTTACTTAAGAGCCTAAATGAATCAAAGTAACATACTAATAATAAACGAGTTGCAAGGATTGATATACCGATATCTTCAATAGCCAAGTTTTAACCACGCAGATGTCATTACTTAACCTCATTATGAAAATGAATTGGTTAAACCTCCTTCTGAAAGGGATATTTTGAAGGACTTGTATTAGATATTATTTATATTTAAACAATGACATTGCTACGTATCATTATGACATGAACGAATTAGAGATTAAAATCTCTTTCCATAAGGTTAAGATGAGACCTCTTCAAAATAGGAATTTTGAAAGGATATGATGGGAACATATATGGCTTCATCTTAATAACTTTGCAAAGCAACATACATTCCAATTTTGAAATATTTTCGATTGAGTAATCAATTTCGAAACAAGTGGAATTAAGTGGGAGTTTAGAAATTATCATGTGAAGACATGGAATTTAGTGGGAGCTATCATCCTTTGAATGTTTACAACTCATTACTCATTAGGAATGACGACCTAATATCTTCTTTCACAAAGAAGTATTTGAGTTTTCAATTCTGGATGAATATGGACTATGATGAATCCAATTACATCCAGAAATATTGGATTAGTATTAAGAAATACACATCGTATCAACATACACATAGGTTATTCATGTAAATGAAAATGGAATTGCCATTAGTAGTCATGGTCGTTCATTGAACCTAAGAACGGTTGATCTCATGATCATTAGTAACTAATGTTTCCGCCATTAGAATAATCATGCACATGTCCAATGGTGAATCATATGCATAAGAGCATGATGATTCATTGGTAAGCCATAATAGAAACGTCATGAATTCTCGAGTAGAATCCGATGAGCGATTTCGGTGTTTGATAGAATGCTCTGTTATGTGACAAGAGGTTGCACATATTAATGAAAATCCGAGCACATGTAAGGATTTATGAGAATCCTAAGCCTTTCAAGCTAAAAGTGAAATAAGAAGTTTGGAAAGATACTTAGTTGAATAAGAAGTTGCTCAAAACTAATCTTTCCTAATATGCTAGGACTTGTGAGAAGTGCTAGACTAATCATTTTGCCAAATTGTTGCAAGACTCTACAAAACATATACCTAGTGCATTGTGTGTGGATGGAGCACTTGATCAGTACAAGTTATATCATTCACCACAAATTCGTTCGTTATGTGATAATCGATAAGGAAGTTCTTTCAAGATAAAGAACCGAAACCAAGGTCGGGAACCTTGATGTGTACTTGGTAAGGTTCATGCTATGAGTGATAACATGAATGTAAAGGATAATACGATTAAGAAGTTTGAACACATGGACACGTAACATGTTAAACTTCTATTGAAATCAACAAGTGTTTACACACTTACGATATGCATCACAAGGTTGTAATCTTGTATTGACTACCCGAGTGTGATGTCGACATTTGTCGTTTGAGTTATTATTAACTCACCATATACTTTGTTACATCCAAACGGGTTGTGGAGACAATTGAACCCCGTTAAAGTGAACATGGATTAGCATTGTATTTGCCCATAGTCACTTGTATGAGGTGACGTCTCGAAGTGACTAGAGTGTGATGCGATTGATGACAAGTTCAAGTGCCATAGAGTCGTGTGAGATGACTAGTCGATCACATAGGCAGACTGTTAGGAACTTTTTGTCGGGCCTAATGACCGCTTATAGAGTTCTGACAAATTTATATAGCCTGGTCGTGGCGAGAGCTGCTATAGTATTCAAATGAGTCGATTCTTTTGACTAAAGACTATTCACCTAAGATGGCACAGCTTTCGATTTGATTAACTTTGATTTGTGTTACTACGACCTTCGTAAATGGGGTCAAATGGGCATATTTTGGGTTATGATGGCTGTGGCTAGTTGAAGGGAATGAGTGCGATAGGAATTGTTCATCCCTAGTCAGGGTTATAACAATATCTCAGGGCCATTCGAGGAGTAATGAACTGAAAATGCGTGGCCACGCTCGGATTGTATCCATGGTGGATAAATCCGGTCAATCAGTTATTCTCCAGATCGAGGAAACCACTCTCGATATGATCACTTGCAAGTACGACCTGAAAGACACCTTGCATTGAGTGGGAGATAGTAATAGGACAAGAGAATTGGTGACGCACACTTGTCGAGGACAAGTGGGAGATTGTTGGAATATGTGTCCTCCGACAATAATGCGATCATAACTGTTGATCATGATGATCACATGTTTAAGTCTCATTATAAAGAATACAATTGGGAAATAATATTTACTGTCAACTGGTCCACACATATCGGTAATGATTGGATGACTAGAGTTTGACATTACTGTCGTGCGACGGTGGTGATCAGTTGATCCCCTAGGTCATACCTAAAGGGCAACACTCTTAATTGATCAATTAATTGATCGTATAACGTTACGAGTCAATTAATTTATTTAAAATTGACGGACGATTTTGGAAGTAATATTTACGTGTCTCATTGAAATTTGATTAAATGAGATACGGTCTGAGTAATCGAATTGTTTCATTACTCAGATGAAATTATTGTTTAAAGAAACAATTGAAATTGAATGAATTATTATAAATACAAATTATTGTGATTTATAATTGGTAAAACATTTTGGTACAAGTAATTATGAATTACTAGGTCGATTTTTGTATATAACGTATTTTTATTAATACGTTGATTTTTAATATGTTAAAAATACATAACAAATTTATGCAACATATGACATGTGACATAAGACAAATTGACATTTTGACAAAGATAATATGGAGTCCATATTATCTATGTGTGCCGAAATTAAGAGGAGAATTAGGCTAATATTGTGTTGATTATATTAGTGGAGAACATGATGATTACCTAAAGACTAGCCATGCAAAACCTATTTGTCATTGTGAAGAACAACTAGTGCATTCATTGGCTCCCTCTTCTCCCTCTTCCACCCGGTTTTACACAAAGAAAAGCAAAGGGTTTTTGCCTTATATTTATCATATTCAATACATAACATATTATGGTATTGGCATCATTCATTCATTCATCATAAATTAAGAATTTTAGAAAGATAAAAACTTCCTTTTCTCCTCTCTTAAACCGGTTTTTAGGAGACCAAAAACCAATTTATTTTGGGTCATTTTTATGCTAAATTAATATTGTACTAGTATTCATAATATTAATTTTATTAAGAGTGTGCTTTGGGTATTATACTTTGGGAGAGATCCTATACTTGGATCTTAGTTCTTCCATTAAGGAAAGCACAAGAACAAGAGAGAAGGAGATCTCTCTTGTGCCCTTATAAACCGAAATTTCAATGTAAGATAAAGATTTCTTCTTTATATTGTTTATAGTTTGCATGCATAAGATCACCAATTAATTTTATGATTAAATTAACCTAAAACATATATGAATATGTTGAGTATATAGATCTACTTTTCCTTCATGTTGATGCAATTGACGACAGGTTCATCTTGCCATTGAGTCGTTTTTGTCAACTCGCTCATGGTGACGATGTGTCTGGTGTTGTAGAATATGTTAAGAAATTTATCCTCCATCTGACCCCAGCTATCGATTGACTTAGAGTCCAGATTTATGTACTAGTCGAATGCGATCCCCTTGAATGAACGTACGAACTGCTTCACTAAACGATCTCCTTCATTTCCAGCATTGTTGCATGTCTCGACGAAGTGAGCAATGTGTTGTTTTGGGTTCTCCTTCCCGTCGAAAAGTTGAAACTTTGGAGGTTTATAACCAGAAGACATGCGCATGCTGTCAATCCTCTTAGTATAAGGCTTTATGTAGCGTCCACTGCTTGTCGAGCTATCATCTAACTGACACTTGATCGTCTTGGCTATTAACTCATGTAGCTTTTCTTCCGTGAAGGCGCCAATCTCATTGTTTGGCTTTCCACTGTCATCCTCGCCAATATCTTTATCGCTATCACCATCCTTGTCAGTGTCACTATGCTCGCTCTCGGCCTTCCTGACACGGAGTGCCACCACTTCTTTTTGGAGCTCATCAATTTTCTTGTTCTTTACTTCATTCTCCGTCATCATCTTTTCAAGGAGTTTATTCATGTTCTGCACTCGCACCTCAAGAGTATCGCCACTTATCACTATGACTGAAGCAACGTTAGGAGTTTAGGCTTCCTTCTTCTTCGGTGACGCCTTGGGTTTGCAAGGGGACGCCTTGTTGTCAACCTTAACACTTTTAGTCTCCTCGCGTGAACGAGAAGAGGCAGTCAGGAGTGTTGTAGAAGCAACAGCTATGGAGGCGACAAAGATCTTGCACGGCCTAGTAGGGACGTGTGCATAGCGTAGACTGGCAGCAGCAACATTGACAACAACCTTCTTCATCATTCCTCTTGTGCAGATGCCAAATGATGCGGTGAAAGGTGTAGCGACAATGGGAGTGCCTTACAAGATATCTGCGTAGGTCTTCTTGGATGGACTGGAGGAGATGTTCTGCTTGGTAGACATCTTGTTGTAGTTGTAAACTTGATTAATAGGGCAGTAGAGATGAGAGGTAGAATCTTCACGTCGGGTTCACCAAAATTTATAACAACAAATTTTGTTTTGCGATAACTGAAATACAAAACAAGTAAACAAATTAATTTTATTAATAAATATCAAAAGTACGTGTACAATATCTAATGTATCTTCTGATTCTAATATGCCATAAGGGGTATGTGTACGCGGTACACGTGAGGGGTGCGCGTGTAGACAACTTTTATTGCTCTACGCGCGATGCAGATTTGATTTCTTGAGAAGGTCGCGATGACTTGAATTTCTCTTGAAGGTTTGAACTTGTGATTGAATCTTCAACGCAGGCGGCACGATTTGATGTGCTTGTTGACTGCTTGCAATGATTTTGATAGAGAGATTTTGTAGGAATTTGTACCTTGTTCTCTCTAGCTCCTTTGGAATTACGAATTTTTCAACCCCTCAAATGAATGAAGAGAGTTCTATTTATAGAGTTTTGATTCTCCCTGTTGGACATTGGTGGTCACAGGCCCATTTGTGGGTTTACTAGCAATCTTGGCCCAAATTTGATTCTTTCTGTGTTTAGTGACCGAATAGTCCATTTAATTATACGAATCGATCCGTATTTCAATTATTTGGGGCAAAATAGTTAAATCAAGTTAAAATATATTATTAACTCAAAATAATTTATTTATTTTATTTATTCGGCACATTAATAAATTTTCCATCTCTACAAATTGCATATTAATGGGTAAGTGATATTAGCTTCACATTATCAATTGAATTGCATTATAACATGAAATTAGAGAATTGTTGACTAATAGATTGCAATAATGACGAACATATGCATTCATGTCATATTGTGATTCATGTTAATGTGGAAAGGTATATTTGACATATATTGTGTGTATCTTGGTTACTTGTGGATGTTGGAGGAGGTTGGTGGTGGATTGTTGGTGTATGGTTGAGTTGAGTTGTTGAGGAGACGTAAGGCGGATCGGGAGACCGTCTTATACTTGGGTAGCCTTTTGGAGTTTCCCATTCCAAGAGTGACCCGCACGTTTATGACTTGAGTATGGAGGGACTCGTGTGGCGTCACGACGTCTGGTTAGCACCCGGGCTTTGTACTTTGGGCGTGTTCAGAGTCTCTTTAACGGACTGCGGTCCAGCTGTTGGTGGCGGTGTTAAGATGTCGTCACCGAGTTTGGTTTTGAGGAGGAGTGGTGATTGGAGGTGACGTGTGCTATCATTAATACACTTCATATTGTATACTCATGTTGTATCGTAAGCACTTGTATTATTGAGACTGACCTTAAATGTTTTCAAAATCTGTGGTGAAACATATGATATTTTCGGTCATATAGGGAGCAGTGGATTGACAGGTAGCTTTGTGCATATGACGAGTCGGAGGCTTGGAGCGGTCCTTCACTTAGCGTGTCACCATTTGACATTTCTTAGTTTTTGACATTATTCATTAGACTCCACTTATTTCTGGTTGGTTTTTATAATTGGTATTGTAGCTTAATTCCCGAATATGTATTAATTAACTCTCTTAACTCTAAACTTATTAATGCTAAATTGCTTCTAATTTAGTTGTTCACACTACTAATTTGGGAAACCAAGATGTGTAGCGCCTACATTGGCTAGGAAGGCTTTGCTAAAGGCTTCCTAATTAATGAGGGTGTTACAGTTTTGATATGAGTTTTTACGGATCTCGTCATTTTTTGGTCGAATTATACGATTGGAGAAGTATAAAGTATAAAGTTTACCTTGGAAAAGTGTTACGCCGAGTAACGCTTTGAAGACTAGAGAGAAGTTTCGTCAAAGAAGGCTAGAAAGAAGAAATTTTTTTTTAGAAAGTGAATTTTTGGCGGCCAAAATGAGGGGTAACTGCCCTATTTATAGAGCAGAGCCCACTCAATCCGACCAATCAGAGCAAAGCCCATGAAGCGTCAACCAATCAACGCCGAGCCACGTGTCAAGCATGCAGCCATTGAATGTCAATCGACAAACAGTTACAAAACTTCTTCAACACGCTCCTTGACAGAATGCCAATCGACGTATCTTCTTCAAAACAACCCTTGGTATCTACTTGCCAAACGGCCAGCTGTTTAACCGAGCTTGGGAGCACCGGCTGGGGGCAATCAAAAGCACACAGCACTCGCAACCTCGGTCTCGGCCAGCGCCATTTTCTTTTCCACATTTGATGCCCTTTACACATCCATGTGGAGGGGAGATACTACGGCCTGAGCAGAACCAAGCCGAGGAAGAAGAAGCCGGGGAAGAAATTTTTACTTGCGCAGAATACGCTCAACACTCATCGAAGGTCCATACCACGGCATGACTACTACGGGGGCAAATTGATGGGGCATATTCTCGCACCCGCCGACCGAGTCAACATATTGAGCAAGGTCAAAGATATCCACAACAAGTCAACACCTTGGACAGCCTTTAACCGACGCAGCGGTCGGCTGTCACTGGGTCTCGGCTAGGCAACTAGCCAGCCGGGATACACATCCGCGTACTCACATCCAAGACCCCTCGGCATGGAGTCAACAAGGCCCGCCGGCCTGCCATGGGTCCCTCGGCCGAGGGTAGAACAGTCTTTCCACCTGCTAGCCACTTGGCCACTTGGCCACTACGTGACAAAAGGTGAAAGCCTATAAATACTCCTCAACCCTCATTGAGGAAAGGATCCGAAAATAATCAGTTAAACACACTAATCTGGTATAAACTCCCTTATCTCTCTACAATATACTTTGTGCCAAGTAACACACAACTTAATCCCTTTTAAGTTTACTGACTTGAGCGTCGGAGTGAGTTCGCTCGGTACCAAGCCGAGCCTCAGTTTGTTCATTGTTTCAGGAGAGGCCGAAAGGAAGAGTCAGGCAAAGTCATCATTCTACAAGCTTACGTGGTAACAAACCTGCTCTGGAATTACACCCGGAACAGGTTTGTTTTAAATTTCAGATAAGACTTAAGTTGTTAACGATGAATCTCAAATTATTTTTTTTTCGAGTTTACTATTCTGACAAGGGTAGTTTTGTTAAATATCATTCGAATAATAGAGAGTTTATTAAAATGAAAGTTTGTTTGCCAATTCGTCACAATCAATACATTTTTTACCAATGTTTCACATGACACTTTTTTTTTTACCAATTTGGTTACTACCCTTCACTTTTTTTACCAATATGGTAGTTTGGCCTTGAAGATACAAATTCACAAATACTATTCTACAACCAGTTGTATAATAACATTGTACAACCGCCTCAAAGTTGTTGAGCTCTTACAGGAGCTATTTTACAAATTGAGCTGTTTTACGAAGTTATGAGTTTAATAATTATTTTGTTAGGCTCAATAACTTTATACCATAGCTCGATAATTTTGTTAATAAAGCTCGACAACTTTATAACAAAGCTCAACTACATTGAATAAATTGTATATACAACCAATTGTATAATACATTAACTGATACAAATTGACAATTAAACGAATCCCCCTAATAACTAATCCCTCCGGCTTGCAGTTTTCTTCCCATTTCATTATAATACTCCTCACATATATTAGAGAAACGGGAAGAAAATTAAAAGCCCGAGGGAGTAAAAGAATAAGTCTCCTTATTTTTTATGGCTCAAATGCATTATCTAGGAAGTGGGCCACCTTAGATTATGACATTCTATCAAATTAATGTGTAATTAAAGTTTGGCCCACATGTATATAAAATTAAATCGCTCCATAACTAAAAGAATAAGTCTCCTTATTTTTTTCTTGCTCAAATGTATTAGCTTGGAAGTGGGCCACCTTAGATTATGGCATTCTATCATGTGTAACTAAAATTGGGCCCACATGTGTATAAAATTAAATTTTTGTGAACATTCAATTTCTAAAGATCTTTTCCAATTTAAACCTCCCAAAAAATATCATGCTTCTAAAATACCACATATATAACCCCCATATAGGCCAAATTCTATATTTTATGTATCAAAAACACAAAAATTGAATTCTCAACTACTATAGGTGGTCCAAAATAATAATATAATCGTCTCAGTACAAAACTTTATAAATAATAAATTTATTAAATGTAAAAATGAGTTAATGACAACATTTTAATTACAACATTTTCTAACATAACCCTCTACAAATACCGTATTATAACGTGAGATCTAAACTAGTTATTTATAAGGGCATAATTGTCAAATGTCAATTAAATGATTGTACTGTCAATCAATGGTTGGGCTAGTGCTTGTTAGTTGTGATTTGCCTTAACCTCAATCAAACGAATTATATTATGTTAGACCATCTCCAAACATGATTATTTCTTCTCCCTATCTCCTTATCTCACTCTCTCTTATCACTTCTTACTCATCCACCTCATTATTCCTCAACTTTTCAATTTTACACCTCCAATAATAATTTACACTCATTCCTCATCACTCTCAATAACAAAATAATGGTGCGTGATTTAGTCAACAAATCTCAATTGACAGCCAAAAAATAATAAAAATAATTAGCCAAAAAGGCATGTTTGTGGAGCAAATAAATTAAAGGAGTACAAAAAAAGAATCTGCAGGGGGTGTGCGGGCCTTTCAAGCTATGGGTTTAAATACTTGACAAACCGTTGTGCGTCTTCTTCCTCATATTCTTGTGTTGGCTTCATCATGGTTGGCAAACCACGCTTTACTCATCCTCGTTTTTCGGATAGTCCATTCCTTATGGTTGAGGATGGTCTTAGAGCACCTCCAACCATGAGTTTCACACTACGCGAAAAATTGAGGAAGAGGAAAGTTGAGGAACAAAGCTCTCCAACCATGAATATACTTTGCAATGAAAAGCGAGGAAGAAACGCACAAAATGGAAAAGCAAGGAAGAAAACGCACAGCGTGAACACCAAATTCTACTGCTAAAATATTTTTTTTACACAATCCAAGTTAGGGGGGCCCACTTTTTGTGGAGATTATTTTAGTCATGTTTGTATTTTGTTAACTATTTTATCTTCAAATTTTATTTTTCCCAATAATTAATATGTTACTAATTTATTTAAAAATAATAATTACACCATAATTTTTATCTTTTTTTTCTCTTCAAATAGGTAGTAATATTGATATATATCCACACACTTTTCCTTCTCTTCCTTCTTTGATGTTTTTTGACTCTCTTACATATCGTTTTTTAATAGACGTTCAAGAATCGTAATTTGTGGGGTAATTGAATAACATTGATAAAAACGATTACATTGATAACTGACAACTGACAACACATAAATAAAACTGACAAAAAATAAAGCTAACACGTAAATAAAGTTGACGGAAATAAAGCTAACACATAAATAAAGGTGACAACTCATGACAACGCCACTAATTAATTCCTTAGTCAGTGGAATAACCTTCTGATGAAGAATCCTTTGGCTTCCATAACTCCTCCTCTTGATAACTGAAATAAATCTCGTATAAATCGATCTTCTCAAGCGGGCCTGCGAATATCTGACCGGTGGCCGAGCATAGGTGATATATAGTCATGGGAGGGATGATCGTTTCACACCTCTTGAATAACGCAATAACCTCAGCCTCTAGATTGCTTAATTCATTCCTCTTCAATATGACAATTTCTGAATAAGAACATAAAGGTATAAAGTTAAGAAAAGCAAAAGCGAAAATGTATATTATAACGAGTTAATTATAACACATATTTGTACCTCTGGTTATGTTTTCATCAGGAACGTGTGGATTATTGTGTCTGTAACGCGGTCCCATCATTAGTTCTAGTGACGTGAGACGGGGTTCACCTTGTTCCAAGAAGTTCCAAATAACGTCATTATTCAGCACTATCATTAGGCGGTGGAATAATCCCTTGAATCCATTAACAATTTCATCAATTTTATTTTGTAAATAATGAACCTCTTCAACATTATTCATAGGCATAATGAAGAATAAAGAAAATGATAAGAGAGATTTTAGAGAGAATAAAGAAGAGAAGGGGAGTTGTGTGCAAATTATGGGTTGGTGAAGCTCACTTTAAATAGAGAAGAGATTAGGGTTTGTTCTATCCAGATTACGGATAAGATTGTTTAAACTTATCTTTGTTGTTTGATCATGGTTGGTCTATATGGATTACAGATAAGATTGGATAAATTTGGATAAACGATATCCCAGTTGTTTGATCGTGGTTGGTCTATCTAGATTACAGATAAGATTGGATAATATCGATTGGATAAATGAAATCTCTGTTGTTTGATCGTGGTTGGTCTATATAGATTACAGATAAGATTGGATAAACTTGGATTAACGATATCCCAGTTGTTTGATCGTGGTTGGTCTATCTAGATTACAGATAAGATTGGATAATATCGATTGGATAAATGAAATCTCTGTTGTTTGATCGTGGTTGGTCTATATAGATTACAGATAAGATTGGATAAATTTGGATAAATGATATCCCAGTTGTTTGATCGTGGTTGGTCTATCTAGATTACAGATAAGATTGGATAATATCGATTGGATAAATGAAATCTCTGTTGTTTGATCGTGGTTGGTCTATATAGATTACAGATAAGATTGGATAAATATCGATAAATGAGATCCTAGTTGTTTGATCATGGTTGGTTCTATCCAGATTACGGATAAGATTGGATAATATCCCAGTTGTTTGATCATGACTGGTCTAACTAGATTACAATTCATAGTTTTTTCTCTATAAATAACTATCAATATTGACATATATCAACACACCATTTTCTTTCTTACTTGTTTTATTTCCTTTACCCTCTAAAAAAAATTCTAATTTTATCATGGATCCTTATGAAACTGAAATGTTAGAAATTTTTAGGAGAATGAGAGATAACAATTTGATTCCTCGAGTGGTAGAGTCAAATCCACAAAATGTCTCTGGTCCTCCAGAATATGGCCAAAATAACTCAATTACTCCAGAATATGACCTTAATCAAAATTATAATCCTTCCCCACAAAATATCCAAAATTATTCAAATTATGAACAAAGTTATCCACAAATTTCATCCCAAATGCCGTCAATTAACTTATCTGAAAATTCTATGAGTGATTGGGATAATGAGGTTGAACAAAACCAAGTACCTGAAACTCAAACTGTAACTGAACGATCAAAACCACCATCAAGATGGTCAGTTCAAGAAGATGAAGCACTCATTTCATCTTTTATGAGACATTCAACTGATAATATGATCGGCACAAATCAAAAGAAAGTTGCACTTTGGATTAAAGTCACAAAGTTATTTGATGAAGCACGTAAAGCTAATCCAGCTCTCATGCCTAAAGATAGAAATTCAGGCATGTTAGGTGGTCGCTTTCGTAGAATATCTGCCGGTGTTATGAAATGGGTTGGTTGTTATGAAGAAGCTCTAAGGAGAAAATCTAGTGGAATGAACGAGTAAGATGTAATTCAAGAAGCTCACGCACTTCATGATGAAACAGAGGGTAAGTTTCAATATGAACGTGCATGGATTTTGTTAAAAAAATATCCTAAATGGAAAGAAATTGTCGGGCGCTATGTTGAAGACAACATTGGTACCAGTGCAAGAAAACATAAGTCTCGAAAGACTATGTCTATTGATGATGTTGATATTGATGAGTGTCCTGATCCAAATACCCCTACATTTGGTAGTGACCTTGACTCAGCGGGTAGTGGTAAGAGATTCAGGTTAAATGATGGCGGATTTTCTACACCAAATAGTGAAGACGATGAAGTAGATATGGGTAGGCAACACCCTCAAGGTATAAAGGCAGCTAAAAAGAACAAAGGAAAAATGAAAGTAGGCGAGGTTGCCTATTTAGCTGAAAGCATTGACCGATTTGGTGACCGTTTTGGTGAAAAAAAGTTTGGCGATGCGGAATTGCAATGGGAGAAAATAAAATATCAAAATAAAAAGATAGAGATGAGGGTTGAGCAAATGGCTCTCGCTAATAAGAAGCTCCAACAGGATGAAAGGTTGTACAAATGGAATGCATATCAATCTTTAGCATCAAGGAATAATTTAACTTCGGCGGAAGAACAATGGAAATTATCACCGTTTCAAGACTTGCAAAACAGCTAGATTATTAGAGTGTTGTCTTTTCGTTTTCCAGAGTGTTGTCTTTTCGTTTTCCAGAGTGTTTTCTTTTCGTTTTCCAGAGTGTTGTCTTTTGTAATATATTGTATTAATGTAGGCTTGTAAAATATTGTTTTAATGAAATCCCAGTTGTTTGCTCATGGTTGGTTCTATCTAGATTACGGATAAGATTGGATAATATCGATTGGATAAATGAAATCCCAGTTGTTTACTCATGATTGGTTCTATCTAGATTACGGATAAGATTGGATAATATCTCTTATCTATATATAGATATATACTTAATCTCTTAGTTGTATTATTCATCACACTCATCTTCCTTCTTTTTCACCTCAAATGGATTTTTGATTTGAATTCTCATCATCTTCATCCTCTAGTGATGACAATAATGAAAATGAAAATGAAATAATAGAAGAAGCTATTGTTCCTGTTATATCTCAAGCATCTCGAATAATCAATCGTAATCGTCGAAGACGTCCTTATCAAAGAAGGTACATTGAGAGGAATCGTGAAACTGGTCACGAGAACCTCTACAATGACTACTTCTCCCCTAATCCTACCTATCCTCCAAACTTGTTCCGGCGTAGATTTCGAATGCATCGACATGTATTCCTTCGCCTAGTGCAAGCAAATGGAAGCCTATGATACATTTTTTGCTCCAGGTCCTGACGGAAGTGGTAGAGTGCCAATATCATCTTTGCAGAAGTGCACAGCAGCCTTACGCATGTTAGCGTATGGAGAAGGAGCAGATAGAACAGATGAGTATTGTCGGCTTGGTGAATCAACAACATTTGTTGCATTAGAAAAATTTACTGCAGCTGTTATCGATGCATTTGGAGAAGAGTACTTACGATCACCTAATGCAAATGACCTCCAAAGGCTCCTACAAATCGGTGCTCATCGAGGGTTACCTGGAATGATGGGAAGTATTGATTGCATGCATTGGCAATGGAAGAATTGCCCGGTTGGTTGGAGGGGGATGTATCAAGGCCGAAGTGGTAGAGCTACTGTCATTCTTGAAGCAGTTGCCTCACAAGACCTTTGGATATGGCATTCTTTTTTTGGGATTCCAGGGTCTTGTAATGACTTGACTGTACTCCATCGATCTCCTATTTTTGATGATATGATGAATGGGGGAGCACCTCGTGTTAACTATATGGTTAATGGAAAGCATTATAACATGGGGTATTATCTAACCGATGGGATCTATCCACAGTGGACGACCTTCATACAATCAATTCCACTCCCACAAACACCCAAGGATAGATTATTTGCAGAGCGTCAAGAAGCGGCTCGTAAAGATGTTGAGCGGGCGTTCGGCGTACTACAAGCTAGATTTGCAGTTATTCGTAAACCAGCACTTACTTGGAGCGAGCAACTGATGCGCAAAATTTTAAAATGTTGCATCATAATACATAACATGGTAGTGGAAGATGAAAGGGATACGTATGCTAACTACTCCGACCCTACTGAGTTCGACAATAACGGGAATGAGGAAGGTCATCTTAATGTTGAAGATCCCGAGTATGAAGTTGGATATACAACTCCTATAATCACGTATATTCAAAATGAAATCGTATAAGAAATGTAAGGGCACATCAAGTCCTAAGAGCGGATCTAATTGAAAATATCCGCGAGAAATTTGGTGACCACAACTAATATTGTATTATTTTCTTTTTCAACGGTATTTTAATTTATTGTATTTTCTTTATCGTTTTAATTTATCTATGTAATATTGGTGTTTTTTTTTAAATATTGTATTAATGTATCCTTGTAAAATAATGTTTTAAATTTTAAATTTTTATGTTTTAGAAATTGTCTTGGAAAATATTTTTTTTTAAGAGAAAAAACGTTTTAACCTTTTTTTCTATAATAAAACTGAAGTCGATTAATTATCGAGTTGAAAACCCGAACAAATTACGAAAATAGATTTTAATGTAAAAAAATATGTGGGGTATGTTAAAGTAAGAGAGATAAATGATGAAAGAGGGTGATGAGGAATAAGTGTAAATTATTGTTGGAGAAGTGTTTTGGTTGTAAATTGAAAAGTTGAGGAATAATGAGGTGGATGAGTGAGAAGTGATAAGAGAGAGTGAGATGAGGAGGTGAGAAAATCATGGTTGGAGATGGTCTTAGTACTTGCTTCTTCTGACTTGTTTAAGATGAATCCCGTATTATTTTGTATATGTTTTTAGTTTAATTGAACTTTGTTTCAAAGTATTATCTCTTGATAATTGTATTAATTATTTCTAGAATTTGAATCAACAACATTTCTTTCTCTTTATTTCTTTTCTAATACACCCATATTTTAATACATTTTCTCTTACCTTCCATTAAAACTTTATTTTTATGAAACAATTTTAAGCATTGGATGATTTGGATCATCACAATATTTGATCCCGACCGTTAATAAAAAATGGAGGTTCAATTATTTTGAGAAAATGGAAAGAATCCAGACCATTATTTCTTAATGACTTTTAGCCATAATGAAAATATAATTTGAATATAGGTATACATCTTTTTGTCATCTACTTGGAGAAAAACGCAAACTTTGATATCACATACATAAACTTTGTCATCTACTCACCTCTCATAATTTTACTAAGGGCAAGATTATTGGTAATTTTGAGACAAGATTTTGGTAATTAAATCTTAAGACAAGACTCACTCAAAACTAACAACAATTTACCAAAGTCTTAAGTTGAGTCTTGGAAATCCAAAACTCAGCTTAAAACTTTGGGTGAATCTTGAGTCTAGACGTGACAAAATCAACCCGACCCGCGACCCGAAATCGACCCGATCTGCCGCACCCGAATGACACCCGAAGCCCGAATTGACCCATCTCGACCCGAAAATGACCCGGGCTTTCATGGACCAGTAACACACCCGACCCGAAAATGACCCGATCTAAAACCATCCAACCCGAAAATGACCCGACAAAACATAACTTTAGTTGACCCCAAAAGACTTGAAACGTCTTTTTTTAATGACCCGGTCCGAAATAACCCGACCCGCTTGACCCGAAAATGACTCGACAAACATACCCGAAACAACCCGGAAACCCGAAAGGACCCCACCCGACTCGAACTAACCCGATAGTGTGACAAACTCGAGCTAACCCAACCGGAACTGGCCTGACCCGAACCCGACTCTTGACCCCACTTTGAAGGGAATTTATCCAATAAGTGGATCCCATGTGTCATTTCTTTTCTGTAAAAAAAAATAAGTAAAGTGGAAAAGTAGAGTATTAGGTGAGTCCGACGGATAGTGTATAAAGTCCGAGATAAATTTGAGGCGAGTCTGAACAATAAAAAAAATAATAAAAATTAGTGAAAAGCTAATATAACAGAGTCTAAAAGATTTAAAAGTCTCTTATCAATAATCTTACCCTAATCTATGGCAAATTATACCATGCACCCAGGAGTATGGTGCATGGTACTCCCTTTTCTTTATTTGTTTTCTTATAATAAATAAATTATAAATTTAATAAATTAGAAAATAATAAAAAATATATTATTATTCATAATTTTTATTCCTCTACAAATTGAGATCATATTTGATATATTTTGTTATTTGTTTTATTTTTTCTCACATATTCACATAACGTAATTGACATATTCATATCATATTACATAATTTTTTTTCCTTAAATTATTTTGTATTATGCGATTTAGGTATGAAATTAAACGTTCATGATTATTGTTCAATATATTTGAACAAATAAAGTCATATTCACTAAACTATAAATGACATATTCACTAAAGTGAAAGTGAATATAATAGAACAATCGATGAATATCACACCCCATAATACATATTCATCAAACTACACTGTCATATTCACTAAATTGAAAGTGAATATGATAGTGTCGTATTGTGAATATCGCACTTTAAAGCACATATTCATTCAACAATATTGTCATATTCACTAAACTTAAAATGAATATAATAGAGTCATATCGTGAATGTAACACTACGTAACACTTAAACTGAATATGACCGTGGTAACTTTTTCTTAAAAATGGAAGTTAATTTTTGTTTTAAAATTTTAAAAGAAAAAAAAAGTAAAAGAAGAAAAAAAAGAAAAAAAAAGGAGGAAGTTGAGGATGAGTGGGGAGTGGGGGGTTGGAGGGAGTATGTAGTATCCTACACATGGGTGTAGGATATAAGAATTGGTTATTTGCATGACATATGTCCTTGTATGATGTCATTATTTACTTTTTTGCCACTCTTCATTTTTTAATATGCTTTTCAAGTAGTATAGATATCCTGACACTTATTTGCATGGCATATGTCCTTGTATTACGTCATTATTTACTTTTTTGCCACTCTTCATTTTTTAATATGCTTTTCTGAGATTACTTTGGGCTGTCAGATAGAAACAGACAAAGTTGAAGATAGGAGATGTGAAGAGCCACGCTGAAGTGGATCCTTTAGTTTTAAAGCTACGTGGAATATTTAGATTATTTTTGGTACTTCACCCGTCACTAACTTGAACCACCACAAACTTGTGACTGATATATCAGTTACAATAGAGACTTATTGAAGAAATAAATAACACTAAATCTATCAACTAAAATGTCTGTGCTTCGTTTAAATTATTATTTGTACTTACTTTGAGTATAAAGATTTATGGACCCTAAAAATTATATCAGTTCATTAGTAATTACCGTACAGAAATGATGACCCATAAAGAAAAGGTAAAGAAATTCGCAAATTGTAATTTAATACGGACTGTTTTCACGTCTGAAATAAGACGGATACAAATATTGTCCTTTTTTTAATAAAAAATTTAACCATTAAATTTGTAGAACGTTTTAACTTGAGATGTCAATTTTTACACTGAAAATGAAGTGAGAAAGACTATAAACATGTTGACGTAGAATAATTTTTTTGTATTCTATAATGCTTATATGTTATCCATCGTATTTAAGACGAAAAACAAACGTCTAAAGAAAGACGCACTGAAAGAACTTATCAAAACGGAGTACGCAAACACAAGTTCAATAGTTGACACACTTAAAAAAAAACTACTACCATGTATTTCATCTAGCATAGAAAAAACGAAAAATCTTTTTCAGACGGGAACTTTTCCTCTGAACTTTTCCCGTCTGAAATAAGACCGGTAAAATTTTGCCATTTTTTAATTAAATGTAAGCAGTTAATACAATAATTGTATAATATATCCCCTATTGTTTTTTTTTTAAATGTTTATTTGTATTAATAAATAAAATAATGTTTTTCTATACTTTTTATATCGAATTTTAATAGCAGTCTTTATCATTTACAATATTAAACAACTTAAAAATGGTTGTATAATCGTATGCAAACACAACTGCTGCAATTGAAAAACGTTGGATGCCGCGTGCTCGGCTTTCCAACTAGTAAGTTAAAATGTGAATATAGCAAGAGATTGCATGCGCGACTATGAGCCCAGGCCCCGTCTAAAATAACGTGGGGACTAGGAGCCTAGGAGCCCAATATTGAATTTTGTACATCATGCAAAATCTTTTTTCCGTACAAGTTGCATTTTGAAGATCCATACTCCGTATAAGCCAAAAACATATCAAATTCTTATTTGTGACAGCGGATATCGGTCACAACTCACAAACTTGTGATGAGTCATATTGATAGATAAGACCAATTATTTTAAATGATTTGGGTGATACTTAACCTAGTATCACCCTTTTCTTGGCCTTTGCAAAATCAAAGGACAATAAATAACCGGAACGGAGGGAGTATATTAACGTACAAAAAATTAGAAAACAAAATAGCTATTTTTGCATGAGAGTACAATTACTACTCGTATCATCGTATGGGTGAATTATACTTCTAGGTTTTTGTTTATTTAAAAAAAGTTTTTTCTTTTTTTTTTTCACAATAATGAACTTTCATACAAAAAAAAATAACATAAAGCTTGGTTAGATGCTACTCCCTCTGTTTCAGTGATATGTTTACACTTCCTCTATTTTGTGAGGGGAAAATAAATAAAGTGAGTGTAAATATATCATTGGAACGGAGGGAGTAATAAGTTGCAACGTAAATGGCGGGGCATTAGAAGCCCCTAAATCAGTAGTTATCCAACTAACTGAGCTAAAATTACAAATAAATCAACCTGGTACAGAAAGACGATTATTCTTCATAAGGCGAGTGATGATAAAAGTCATCAAACTGGATCAGGTAAGCCTTTTTTGTTTAATTTAAAAGAAAAAAAAGTTAGCATGATAGAGTTATACATTTGAAAAACACAAATTCTCACTTAAGATGGGCACTATCCGTTTAAGTTGTAGAAAAGGACTTGAATATGCAACCTAGCAATCATCCACACAATATGGGTAGTCTAGATCAGTCTTCTACATCGTTCTACTACTATTGTCCTAATTGACGACTGGGACCAGAAGCCGACTACGTACTTATATATAGGATCTTTAGCGTAGCTTGGGGCTGTTATCTCCAGTTCCCCACTACTACTACAACTGAACTACTAGCTAGGCAGTTAACGTACATCAAGCAATGTCAGACATTCAAACCAATTTCATAAGAAACCCAATGATCATCTACATAAATGTAACCTTTGTTCTCATCGTGGGATGACATTTTATAACGCTTACTGTTACGTACCATAATATTGTGTTAAATGTGTGAATATTGTGCTATTCAATAGGTTTTTGACGGATAATTGGATTTTCCAAAAGCCAATCATTCAAATGGTTCATAACGTAAGTTTAGTAAACCAAAACTTAATGGTTTGCGAGTTGATCACACCAGATAAACAATGAAATGTTTTAAATTAAAATTAAATTCTTTTGTCATTGTAGATATTGTTAAAAAAATTATTGACCTATTCCAGGAATGATTTTCCATGCATACACAATATTTTTTTTGGTATGCAAAAGTTTGGGTTAAGGGTAGGCCTTACTTATTTCAAGGCCAGAGTAGACCACTGGCTTCTTTACGGGTTTAAAGTGGTGTTTACAGATCTCCTATCAACAGGGCTATATTTTAACTCAATGGAAATCCAACTCTTGATTTCATGGTCTGAATGTGGACTTTTTACCATTGGGGCCAACCCATGTTGGTCCATGCATATACAAACTGGGATGTGAGTTTACCGCATCAGATTAACATTCATGTCCTATACATTTGAGGTGAGTTTACAGCTAATAACTTTCAGTCTTTTCTCTTATCCGAAAGGATGAGATAGGTTAGTTCAACTTTAGAGAATCAACCTAGCCAGTTCTTTCCTTACTAAAAAGTAGGCATAGAATATTTCATACTTAACATACATGTGATATATTTTGTCCTTGCTAATATAGACTAGTTTAGTAGTAGTCTGATAATAGTCGATCAAATATTAAGCCTAATGAGGCTCCTTCCTTGTGTATATATTGTACTAGGTAGTATCCCGCGCTTCGCGCGGTCTATTTTAATATTTTATGATTATAATTGAAGAAAAAATATACTATAATTCATATATGACCTTCAATATTTTCTCTTATAAATAATTTTTTCTCAAATTTAATATTTTTAGGTTAACATCAATGTTTTAAATAATATACATAAGAGTTTTAATTAAAACAAAATAAGTGATAATTAGTTATGCATGATCAACGTTTTATAAATAAATTTGTGTTTGGTGAAATATCATATTAATCAAAAATAAATTTATTCGAATAACACAACAATCAACAATAAGTTCTCAAATTATATCATTTCACAATACTTTATGTCTCAAATCAATTAATATTTATTCAAAATGATGTGAATATAATTTTATGTAATTTTAAATTTTTTATGTATAACATGTAACATTTATCTATCAACCATATAGAGTTCAAACTCAACTTATTCAAAAGTTTTGATTGTGTCTTGCATGTCATATGTGTCAAACTTATCTATGAGAAATTTGCACCTTTTGTTTTTTTTAAACAATTATATATAATGATGTTTAAGAGTTTATTACGTGTAAATATAATAGATTGAACTTTCTCAAATATTATTTTTTGATGTTTAACTTCAAAGTATTTAAAAGATAACATATAAAATATTTAACTAATAGTAATACGGAGTATTTGGTTAGTCATAATCAATATTTTATATTTGACTTATACATATTTAATTAAAGATATTAAAGAAAAATGTAACGTGTTTTCTACGTTTTCATGTCGTTTATAATACATATTACTTAATAATCATTACTTTTGTTTTGATTATTCAAATGCACTCGTGATCACTATGTACATACACACTCGTTATCACACTATTGAAACTTATCAAAATCTCAAATGTATTCAATTTGTCCAATATAATTTTTTTCATTCCCAGACTATAAAACTTTATCTCTGAGTAGTTTTTTTTTAAAGTTGTGTTTTTAATATATACAATGACTCTTCCAAATATATTTTTCTTAATGGATTTAATAGTCTAAGTTTTATAACTTTTCTCAAAGTGTTTTTTTACGTAAATGTAAAACATTGTGAGACACTCACTTTAATCATCTCTACATATCAAAATAAATATTTCAATAAATATAATGAAAATTATACTCAATTGAAAGCATTTTTCACAATGAACGTAATTATTTACATTTTAGAATTTTTATCAAAATAACTTTTTAGTAAATTAGAATCAAATCATCGTAATTATTTAATAAAAGTTATTAAATTATAATTAATATTTTGCTGAGATTTATATAACATTATGTTTGTATTTAATTTCAGTTGTAATTAATACATATATTTAACGCTGAGTTGACACATGGCGCTTCCACAACGTTTTAACCCAGTTTTATATATATAGTAGGTAGTATCCCGCGCTTCGCGCGACCTGTTTTAAAATTTTATTATTATAGTTGAAGAAAAATAATATAATTCATATATAACCTTTAATATTTTTACCTATAAATAAAAATAAATTATTTTTTTTCTCAAATTTTATTTTTTTAGGTTTAAATTCAGTGTTTTAAAATAAAATACATATAATTTTAATTAAAACTAATACTAAGGTATAGTTAATTACGCATGATCAACATTTTACAAAAGAAATTGTAACTGATCAAATATCACATTAATTAAAATAAAATTTATTCGAATAATGTAACAATCAACATTAAGGTATTAAATTATATCATTTTACGATACATTATGTTCCAAATCAGTTAAAATATTTGTTCAAAATGATGTGAATATAATTTTATGCAATTTTTAATTTTGTATGTATAACGTTTGGTATTTATGTATCAAACATATATGGACCAAACTAAACTTATTCAAATGTTTTGGTTGTATCTTACATGTGCTATGTGTCAAATATATCTATCAGAAATTTGCACCTTTTTTTTAACAACTATATATAACGATGTTTAAGAGTTTACCGTAAATAAAATAGGTTGAATTTTTTCAAATATAATTTTTATATGATAACATATAAAATATTTAAATAAAAGTAATATCTAGTTAGTTATAACTAATGCTTTGTTCTTGACGTATACATATTTAACTAAAGATATTAAAGGAAAAAAGTAATGTGTATTATACTTTTTCATGTTTATATAATAGGGTTTTTCTACATGATACCCTTGTATTTATTCGAATTCTACGTGATACCCCTCGCTTTTCATAAATACATGTGGTACCCCTAAACATGATAAAAACATCTTAAAATACCCAAAATGTTCTAATCCGCCTCTTTAAAATGTTTAATTTATACATTTTTTATTGAATTTTTGGTAATGTCATGTCATTAACATAAACATCGTCTACTCAATTGTAAACATATTTTCTTTACAAAATCTAACATATTAAAACGTGATTTTTAGTAGATTGGGTATTTTTAGAACATTTTACTAAATTCAGGGATACCACTTATATTTTCAAAAATATAGGGGTACCACGTAGAATGCGACAAAACACGGGGTACCACGTACAAAAACCCTATATAATATTATATTACTTAATAATCATATTACTTTTCTTTTAATTATTCAAACCCACTCGTAATCACTGTGTACATACATACTCGTTATCATAGTATTTAAACATCTCAAAATCTCATATGTATTCATTTTATCGCAATATAATTTTTTCGTTCCCAGAATATAAAAACTTATATCTTAGTTGCTTTTTTTAAGTTTTGTTTTTAATAAATACAATGACTCTTCAAAGTATATTTTTCTTAATAAAATTAATGGTCTAAGTTTTATAACTTTCTCAAAATATTTTTTTACGTAAATGTAAAACATTGTAAGATGCTCACTTTAATCATCTCTACATATCAAAATATGTTAATAAATATAATGAAAAGTATACTCGATTGAAAGCATTTTTCGCAATGAACATTTTTATTTACAATTTAGAATTTTTATCAATTTTTTTTTAATAAATTTAGAATCAAATCAACGTAATTTTTTAATATAATTTTATAATAAAATTTATTAAAATATAATTAATATTTACTGATATTTTTGCTGCATTTATTATTTATTATGTTTATATTTAATGTTCAGCTGTAATTAATACTCGTATTTAATGCTGGGTTGACACGTGTCGCATCCACAACGTTTCAACCCAGTTTTATATATATATATATTGATCATTAATATACAATGGAATGCAAGCAATATTATTCTTCGGTTAAAATTATACAAGTGACAAGAATTTGGTGAGAATTGGCTTATGGAATGTATCTATATAAAGTGGTTAAAAGACCAGGTGCAGAGCCAAGATTTAAAAGTACTTGACGTTTGATCAACAAATCATATATAACCGGTTTTGACCACACACCCCATAAATTAGGGACAATGTTCACTTTATAATTAGTCTAAAAAAATTCTCTCCTTTTCTATCAATGTAAAACACTCACATATGAAAATATATAAATTTCTTCAATCATTAGTCGCGTGTAGCCGTATGGTCATGCTCCGCGCTTTGTATATATGCTTGTGTGTAGTGATCATTGGCCAAGCCATAGTTTTAAATTTTTTTTTGAGTAAAGATTAACTTGTTTCTTTTTTTTTCTTTTTCTCATTTCACATACATTTTAATTGGAATCAAAGTTGGAAAATCTTGACTAAAAATATGTTGGAAAATATTAAATTTTGATGAATGAAACTAAAGTTATCGTATTTAAAGACAATATTTCACAACATATTAGTGTAAAATCATTTTACACAAGAGTTACTCTAGGAATTGAGGGACACATCAAATAGCAATACGTGTGTACAGTAGCTGTCGTACGAAAAACATTACATGGAGTATATTTAACCTGTCCAAACTACAGGACTACAGGACTACGGAGTACATTTCGGTTACTCCGTAAGAACTAAGAATATGAAAACACTTACGCATCAACGTTTATATAATTCTTGTACTCGTACAATTTTATTCATAAACAAAGTATATATAAACACCCATATTGTATTACATATATATAATTATCTTGAGAAAGCATGGTAGAAATCCCATTACTTAATTAGGTAGAATACATTTTTTTTTGCACGTACATGTACGTACTGCTAACCATGCAGCGCATCATGCACGTACTAATTACTTAATTAGGTAGAACATTTGAAGTTGGTAGCGTTAAAACCACAAGCATTAACAAGGGCTAGAATCTCTTGGTTAAGAACATTCAAGGGAAGGCCACCAAATATGCTACCAAGTAGAGGGAGGCCGCTACTGAGATTAAGGACGGAAGCTAGGAGGCTACCGAGAAGGGTAGTCTGGAGGCTAGTGCAGAGGCATGCTGTTGCATCAAGTCCGACTAGTCCACCAATCAATTGACAACAATTAGAGGTCGCTTGACTGCCTAACTGAACGGTCGCCAGGTTACTGGCTATGTTCAGGCATGCACTCAGGTTAGGGCACGCTGCGTTGGTGGAGACGAAGGTGAACATGGCTAGGTTAAGTAGGATAAAAATTGGTGCAATGGACTTGGTGGTGGCCATTTTGGTCAAGGATGATAGGTTTGTAAGGGTGTTTAATGGTTTGTTTAATTAAGGATGTGTTTGTTGCTTTGGGATGAGAAGTGTAAGGGTTGCTTATGGGATATTTATAGGGGACTTCAAGGGTATTATGGGAATTGTCAAGTAACTAGCTAGATAAGTGGGTATGTGCTTAGTTGATTGGGTTATCTTTACATGTACAAGTTGTGTAAATGTTTGTGTGGTAATTCTAGAGCTGATCAAGTGCGGGCCAACCCGTTCAGTCCGACCCGTCCAACCCGCTTAGTAAACAGGCTTGGTCAAGAAATTTTAAAAAATAAATGGGCAATGGGCAACGAAATTAGGCCCGCTAAAATAAATGGGCGGGCTTAGACTTGAGAAAATTGTCCATGAGCAGCCTGCTATGTCCGCTATTAATCTTATGATTCTATTTTTTATTTTTTATAAAAAAAAGAATAACTTACAAATTACAAAATTTAGAATATATAGATAGAGTAGTAAACTAAACAGCCTACACTCTAAACCTTAACCAGTTAACCGTATAAATTTTGAACCTCTAACATCTAAAAGACTAAACTTAATACCTATAAAATACTAACCGAGCAAGCCAACATCATTGTTTAGTAGATTTATTTTTGAATTTCAATATCTAATTAAGAGTAACGGAGACTACTATTTTCTAACCGTAAAATGTTTGTAAATTTAGCGATGTTAGACTTCTATAATTTTAATAACAAAAGTAAATTAATATTATTTAGGCCCACGGGCCGGCCCACTTTCTTGTAGTGGGCGGGCTTGGACAACGGAATATGGCCCGTTGTAGCGGGCACGGGCTACAAAATATGGCCCGCCGAACACTTTTTTCATGGTTTGTCCCGTCCATGTCCGGCCCAAGCCCGCTAATGATCACCTCTAGGTAATTCATGAAGTCAATAGCTAGATAGTTAGGCCCTAGTACGTACCTCCGCCCTACTCCGTCCCGACGTGAGGATGACACATTGAAAATTTGGGCTGAGCAAAAAACCCGATTATCCAAATCGATCTGATATCTGATCTGTTTCTGATCCGAATTTTTGGATATCCGAGCCGAAAGTTAAGTTTGGATCGGATATCTGATCCAAAATCTTTGGTTTTGGTTTAGATATGGATATTAGAATTAAAACATTAGGATATTCGATCCGATCCGAAACTACAATTTTCTAGTATAATTTCGTGAAAATAAAGTTTTATCTGATACAAAAACTTAATTAAAGTTACAAATATTAGAGAAATATGTAACTGGTACTTAAATTTTATGTCAAGAATATTGGAGAAAGAATACTAAAAAAATCATCATGTAAGGCGATGAATATGATCGTATTTCAACTTAATTTAAAGTAAATTCCCAAATATGGGTATCCGATAGATATCTGCATCCGATCCGATTATTTTGGATATCCGAAATATTTTGTTTGGGTATGGATATTGACTTCATGAATTTTTAATATGGATATCCGATCCGAACTAACACTTTAGATCAGATATCCGATCCGTGCTCTGCCCTATTGACTATTTGAGAGTAATGTAATGTCACATGTTCGACTTGTAGATAAATTTAATAAGCCTCTAATGAGGATGAAATTGCCGTTTTTACGAGACTTTAATTTTTTTTTTTTTTTGATAAAATGTAAGTATATTATCAAAAGAAGAAGTCACCCTACAAGGAAGACGGATCAGAAACATAACTCGACATTATCTGATCCAAACTACCTACCAAACAAGAGCAACCCAATAAAATAGTTTCTGACCTGTTGGGTACTCGATCGAGTACCTTAGCTACTCGATCGAGTAGCCGGTTTACGGGGGCTGTTTTGTCGGGTTTTGTTAATAATGTGATTAAAGTATAAAACACTTCCGTCATTGTTTCTAAATCACTTTTCAAAACCTAATCACTGTGAGAAGAGAAAGCAAACTACGTTCATCACCTTAATCGCATTGTTAGCAAATTCCGGAGCTTGGAAGGTCGGATTTCACCTTTCTTTACATCGTTGTGATCCTTGCGTCGAGGGTAAGACCTTTGTACCATTTTTATTATATTTCTCCAAAGTTAGTTAAACCCTAATTTTGGGAATTGGGGATTTTGTTGTGTCATGTGCATAGTAGTGATTATATGTTTGTATAATTAGGAGGAGGATTCGTAGAGGAAGCTTTCTGATATCAGCTGTGAGATCGTCTGATTATTGTGCTTTCCAGGTAGGGTTTCCCTACTCGGTATTACTTACATAATGTGTGGTGATTGTGTTGTAGTTAGTGTAATTGGTTGATTCAGACGGTTGTGGATATTGTGATTGTGATTGTTTGTCTGTGGTTCTCGAGATGCGTTCTCGGCTGAGTGGAGTCACTTGCGGGAGTGGCTTCACGCCCTAGTTTCGCTCTTCGTGGAACCCGCCACGGAAGGGGATGTGCACATTAATGGGACAGGGTTATCGCTCGGTATGATGAGCGGGGCTTAGGTGGGAACGGTTGCGGTCCCCCACTGGCAGGGCTGGTCCAGTGGACAGTCGGTGGCGGAGATGGAGTGGAGTGCTTGATTGTGTCTGATTGCTTGAGCTGTGTTTGTTGCTGTACGGTTGATTATATTGCTTGTGTAAATAGTATCGACCGGTTTAATGTTTTTAAAACTGCGGTGATCTATTCGGGGATGGTGAGCGAGATATTGAGCGGGTATGAGATGGGTACTGGGATAGGCTGGGATGGCCACGATATGATGATAGAAGTCTTCCGTGTAGCTTAGTATTTCTATAACATTTCGATTAGATCGATGCTTGATTAGTTTGAGAACATGTATTGTACTTTTGGTTTTGGTTTCGAGTTTGTAACCTTTCACTAAGTAATTCTATTTAAATGTTGTTTCTTCATTGTTTATTTGATTATCATTGCCTCGGGTAACCGAGATAGTAACGTCCTTATACCTGGGTGGTCCTGGTAAGGCACTTGGAGTATGGGGGTGTTACAAAATGGTATCAGAGCGACGATCCTGAAACCTGTAACCAATGAATCCAATGAATATAGGGAGTCAATTAAAATGAACCCGGGGTAAAGGTTGTAGGAGCTAATGCAAAGGCTTGGGAGACGTCCTAAAGTCGCGAACTCGCCCTACAATTTTGAACCGGTCACATGGGGGAATATCTCATTAAGTCGTATGTGTTGTTTGTTCGCTTGTGTGTGGATGTGATGAGGTGTCTTTGTAAATGTTGGATGTTGAAGTAGAAGTTGAGAATATGGATGAAAGATTGATGAGATATATATATATATATATATATATATATATATATATATATATATATATATATATATATATATATATATATATATATATATATATATATATATAGAACTCGTGTTGGAATGAGAAGTATGTTGAGTGATTACTATGTGGCATTGATAACATGATATAATTGTTTGTTAATCGCATGAGCAGTTGAGTAGCATAGTATGCTTAGCTATGAAATGATATCGTGTTTATAAGTTGTTTTACATGTTAGAATATGTTATAGCATGCGGGCAGCATATTCGAGTTAGCATGACTCGATCGAGTGGGACTGACTCGATCGGGTGGGTTTTTGACGATTTTGAGTCCAGAATCGTGTTTTTGGGTACTCGATCGAGTAACTAGGGGTACTCGATCGAGTAGGGGGCCACTCGATCGAGTAGCCTGACTACTCGGTCGAGTATGTTAGAGGTCAGAAGGTCTGTTTGTGTTCTGAAGTCGAGGTACTCGATCGAGTATGTTGGGCACTCGATCGAGTAGCCTCTTACTCGACCGAGTAGGTTGGGGCACTCGATCGAGTGTCACCTGGGCAACCTGTTTTCGTGTTTTGAGGTTTAGTGCACGTGTTTATGTCTACCCTTTCTTATATATAGCTTCAAGATGCCGCCTAAGAGAAACGCTTACTATGCGAGAGCTGAGACCATGAATACGGATGATATTGTTAAGATGTTGGAGCACCAGGATGCTCTTACTGAGGCCTTAAAGAAAGTGAATAAGGATAAGGAGGTTGATCACTCTAAGATCAGCCTTTACATAGCTAGGTTCAACCCAAAGGAGTACAAGGGGACCGGGGAACCAAACCTTCTTGACAACTGGCATCGTGAGATGGAGAATATACTGGACCTGGTTCATTGTCTTGATGAGATGAGAGTAGAGTAAGCTGCGTTCTACCCGAGGAGGCGGTGATGAGTGGTGGGATAAGGTGAAGGTGAGTGCCGGAGAGAGATGTATGCCAACCAAGGCTTACCCGCTATACCTTGGGATGAGTTCCAGCAGGCCATGAGGAAAGAGTTTGTGCGAGCATGTGAGAAGTAAGCGAGAGAGAGAGTTTGATGGGTTTAAGATGACATCGACATGTCCGTGGTGAGTACTATAAACAGTTCAATGAGAAGTCTAGGTATCTTTGAGGATATGGGTTTGAGTCGGAGAACCTGGCACTGAGGTTTGAGAGGGGGTTGACCCCTAAGATCATGGATAAGCTACCTGTAGGAGTCCTTACTGATGTTAAGGAAGCTTATGAGAGAGCTGGGAGAGCTGAGAGGTTAGTAGAGATGGCTCAGGAGAGGGCAGGCGGTGAGAAAAGAAAGGCTGAGAGTGAGGGTGGTGGCCAATCTAGTCACAAGAAAGGCAACCACAATCAAGCTAAAGGGTTTTCTATTTGGGTCGGGGTTTAGTCTTTGGGGCTTCCTTCGGGCGTGGCCGTGTGGGTAACAGTGGTAGTTGGGGTATGACTTGTTTTGGTTGTGGCGGTGTGGGCCACAAGAGACATGAGTGTACGAGTATGCCCGAGCTTTTCAGAGAACAGCTCGGGAAGCTATTCTCGGGGACCTACACGAGTTATGCGAGCAACGACCAAGTGGGTCATGGTCTAACCGGGAAGTCGAGCTATCGGGGTGGAGGTAACCGCAATGGCGGTAATTCTTATCGGAAACCAGCTACGAACAACAACAACAATCGGGGTCGGGTGCTAAGCCGGCCACATCGGCACCAATCTTTGTCCGGGGAGGTGGACGGAAGACCGATGGAAAGTCTGTCATGATGGACAAGAAAGCAAATGAGGAGGATGCACATGTTATCACTGGTACCTTTTTTGTTAACGGTATTCATACCTTTGTTTTGTTTGATTCGGGGCTTCCCATCGTTTGTATCGTCGAGTCATGTTAAAAGGTTGGGTTTGAGAGTATATGAGTCTGTGAGTGAGAAAGTTTTTATACCTTCGGGAGAGTTTGTATCTTGTGGGAGGTTGTTTAGAGATGTGTCTATGATAGTTGGGCAAGTTGATCTACCTGTAGACTTGCTAGAGTTTCCTCTTAACGGTTTTGAGATGATAGTCGGGATGGATTGGTTGGGAAAGTATAAAGCTAAGATAGACCGTCATCAAAAGAAAGTGTCTTTGAGAGGGCCTAAGGGTGTTAGTGTGTCTTATCGTGGGTTTTTAGTCAAACCCAAAGTTAAGTTGATTGCACTGTCACTTTGAAGTCTTATCCGAGGAAGGGATGCCCTTTGATCTTGTGCCATGTGAGAGATGACCGGATAGAGAGTCCGACGATTGATGAGATACCGGTGGTGGAAGAGTTTGCCGATGTTTTTCCCCGACGAGATTCCGGTTGCCACCGAAGAGGGAGATAGATTTCACCGTTGAGTTGAAACCGGGGACGGGGGCCAATCTCTAAGGCACCGTACCGGATGGGTCCTAAAGAGATGGAGGAACTCAGGAAGCAGTTAGATGATCTGATAGAGAAGGGATACATTAGACCTAGTGTATCGCCGTGGGGAGCACCGGTTCTTTTCGTGAAGAAGAAGGATGGGAGCTTGAGGTTATGCATAGATTACAGAGAGCTAAACCGAGTGACGGTGAAGAACAAGTATCCTTTGCCAAGGATAGATGACCTGTTTGATCAGTTGAGTGGTGCATCAGTCTTTTCTAAGATTGATTTGAGGTCGGGGTACCATCAGGTGAAGATTAGAGAGGTGGACATACCAAAGACGGCTTTCACATCGAGGTATGGTCACTATGAGTATGTGGTGATGCCGTTTGGGTTATCTAACGCACCAGCAGTGTTTATGGATTTGATGAACAGAATCTTCAGACAGTTTCTGGACAAGTTCGTGGTGGTGTTTATTGATGACATCTTAGTCTACTCTAAGACTAAGGAGGAGCATGAGGAGCATCTGAGGATCGTGTTGCATACTTTGAGAGAGCATGAGTTGTATGCTAAGCTGTCCAAGTGTGAGTTCTGGTTGGAGAAAGTTGCTTTTCTGGGGCATGTGATCTCTAAAGAGGGAGTAGCTGTGGATCCGGCGAAGATTGAGGCAGTGACAAGGTGGGAAGCACCAAAGAATGTCGCTGAGATTAGGAGTTTCTTGGGTTTAGCTGGATACTACAGACGGTTCGTGAAAGATTTCTCCAAGATAGCTAGACCTATGACAGCTTTGATGAGGAAAGAGAACAGGTTTCGTTGGGATGAGAGTTGTGAAAAGGCGTTCCAAACATTAAAGGAGCGTTTGACCACAGCTCCTATCTTAGCATTGCTGAAGGGATTGAGAACTTTGAGGTTTATACGGATGCCCTCAAAGAATGGGTTGGGATGTGTGTTGATGCGAGACGGTAAGGTGATTGCCTATGCTTCTAGGCAATTGAAGCCGTATGAGGAGAACTACCCTACACATGATCTAGAGTTGGGTGCGGTGGTGTTTGCTCTCAAGATTTGGAGAAATTACCTTTATGGGGCGACCTTTAAGGTATTTTCGGATCACAAGAGTCTCAAGTACATCTTCACTCAAAAGGAGTTGAACATGAGACAGAAGAGGTGGATGGAGCTGATTGGCGATTATGACATGGATATTATCTACCATGAAGGGAAAGCCAATGTCGTTGCAGATGCTTTGAGTAGGAAGAGTGTACACTCCCTGTGTACAGCTCTATCTTTGATGAGGCTGAGAGATGAGGTGGGGAAGTTCGGGATACATATGATTCAGAGAGGAGATGATGTGGGAGATTTGACAGTGCAGCCTGATCTTTATGATGATATTCGAGGTAAACAGGCTTTTGATCCTAAGATGGTTGAGTGGAGAGCTGGAGTAGAGAAAGGGACAGTGTCCCGATTTTCTATTCACACAGATGGTAGTTTGAGGTTTGATGGTAGGTGGTGTGTCCCTAATGATGAGGAGCTGAAAAAGACAATCATGACAGAGGCACATTGTACACCATATTCTGTACATCCAGGCGGAGACAAGCTATACAAGGACTTGAAGAACACGTTTTGGTGGCCTGGGATGAAGAAAGAAATAGCTGAGTTTGTGGCCCGTTGTTTGACATGCCAGAGAGTTAAAGGGGAACAGCGACGACCACAAGGTAAGATTCAGTCTTTAGAGGTACCTGAGTGGAAGTGGAAATCCATTTCTATGGATTTTATCGTGGGTTTACCAAAGAGTCAACAGGGTAATAACATGATATGGGTGATAGTGGATCAACTGACCAAGTCAGCTCACTTTATTCCAATGAAAGATACATGGACTAAAGCACAGTTGGCTATGACTTATCGAAAGAATGTGCTTAAGTTATATGGAGTCCCTAAGGACATAGTGTCTGACAGAGATGCGAGGTTTATATCACGGTTTTGGAAAGAGTTGCAGGAATCCTTGGGAACAACTTTGAAGATGAGTACAGCTTTTCATCCTGCGACAGACGGTCAGACTGAGAGAACAATCAAAACTCTTGAAGATATGTTACGAGCTTATGTGATGGACTTTGGTGGTAGCTGGGAACAGAGATTGGATTTGATAGAGTTTTCTTACAACAACAGCTATCACACTAGTATTGGCATGGCACCGTTTGAGGCTTTATATGGGAGGAGATGCAGGAGTCCGATTTGTTGGGACGACAGTGTTGAGGCAGTGGTTCTAGGACCAGAGATGGTACATGAGATGGTTGAAGAGATTAAGATGATCAGGGAACGGATGAGAGCAGCTCAGGATAGACAAAAGAGTTATGCAGATCTACATCGCCGAGATATAGAGTTTTAGGTTGGGGACAAAGTTCTTCTGAAAGTGTCTCATATGCGTGGGGTTATGAGATTTGGGAAGAAAGGCAAGCTGAGTCAGAAGTTCATCGGTCCTTATGAGATCTTAGAGCGTGTTGGGGAGGTTGCTTACCGTCTGGCTTTACCTGCTGCGTTAGAGAGAGTGCATAATGTGTTTCATGTATCACAGCTGCGGAAGTATGTGAGTGACCCGTCACATGTGTTAGAGGCAGAGAGCTTAGAGCTAGATGAGTCTTTATCATATCTTGAGGTACCTAAGCAGATTCTTAACCGGAAGGTTAGGAAGACTAGGAGTGGTGAGACAGTTTTGCTTAAGATCCTTTGGTCTAACCACGAGACTGAGGAAGCTAGATGGGAGGCAGAGGATATCATGAGAGAGCGCTACCCTTTCCTTTTCGATCAGGTATGTTTGGTTACGAGGACGTAACTTTGTTTCTTTTAGGGGGGTAGGAGATGATCGCAAAGAGTTTTTATGAGTCCTATACCTTTTCTTATGTTGTGTCGGCATGGTGGATATCGTTGAGTCGGGTTGAGTTTGAGTTGGAGTCATGTTTTATGTTGAGTTCTGTTTTGATTTGTCGAGTCTGGAGTGTTGTAGTGTGAGTCTTTGTTTGGTGTTGGTTTGAACTTCGGGGACGAAGTTCTTTTTAAGGAGGGAAGACTGTAATACTCTGTATTTATGAGTCTTGGGGTACTCTATCGAGTAGGCCTTACTCTGTCGAGTAAGGAAGTTTTGCGAAATAAAATAGTTTCTGACCTGTTGGGTACTCGATCGAGTAACTAGGGTACTCGATCGAGAAAGGGGGCACTCGATCGAGTACCTTAGCTACTCGATCGAGTAGCAGGTTTACGGGGGCTGTTTTGTCGGGTTTTGTTAATAATGCGATTAATGTATAAAACACTTCCGTCATTGTTTCTAAATCACTTTTCAAAACCTAATCACTGTGAGAAGAGAAAGCAAACTACGTTCATCACCTTAATCGCATTGTTAGCAAATCCCGGAGCTTGGAAGGTCGGATTTCACCTTTCTTTACATCGTTGTGATCCTTGCGTCGAGGGTAAGACCTTTGTACCATTTTTATTATATTTCTCCAAAGTTAGTTAAACCCTAATTTTGGGAATTGGGGATTTTGTTGTGTCATGTGCATAGTAGTGATTATGTGTTTGTATAATTAGGAGGAGGATTCGTAGAGGAAGCTTTCTGATATCAGCTGTGAGATCGTCTGATTATTGTGCTTTCCAGGTAGGGTTTTCCTACTCGGTATTACTTACATAATGTGTGGTGATTGTGCTGTAGTTAGTGTAATTGGTTGATTCAGACGGTTGTGGATATTGTGATTGTGATTGTTTGTCTGTGGTTCTCGAGATGCGTTCTCGGCTGAGTGGAGTCACTTGCGGGAGTGGCTTCACGCCCTAGTTTCGCCCTTCGTGGAACCCGCCACGGAAGGGGATGTGCACATTAATGGGACAGGGTTATCGCTCGGTATGATGAGCGGGGCTTAGGTGGGAACGGTTGCGGTACCCCACTGGCAGGGCTGGTCCAGTGGACAGTCGGTGACGGAGATGGAGTGGAGTGCTTGATTGTGTCTGATTGCTTGAGCTGTGTTTGTTGCTGTACGGTTGATTATATCGCTTGTGTAAATAATCGACCCGGTTTAATGTTTTAAAACTGCGGTGATCCATTCGGGGATGGTGAGCGAGAGATTGAGCAGTATGAGATGAGTCTTGGGATAGGGGGATGGCCACGATATGATGATAGAAGTCTTCCGCTGTAGCTTAGTATTTCCATAACATTTCGATTAGATCGATGAAATGATTAGTTTGAGAACATGTATTGTACTTTTGGTTTTGGTTTCGAGTTTGTAACCTTTCACTAAGTAATTCTATTTAAATGTTGTTTCTTCATTGTTTATTTGATTATCATTGCCTCGGGTAACCGAGATGGTAACGTCCTTATACCTGGGTGGTCCTGGTAAGGCACTTGGAGTATGGGGGTGTTACAAAGGGAGCCCAACAACAAAAAACAATAGGAAGCAACACCCGTCTACCTGATCAAACAAATACTCAGATCACAACAAAACCCGATTGTTGACCTTCCCTACCAAAAATCCCTCTTTTCAGACACAAACCCTTTTCTAACACCTCTGATCATCTTCTCCCCGATCACTACGGTCTGCTGCCCAGAAGCCGATCAATCCAAGTAGCATCATTTCTCTCAACCTTTTTATTAGTTGCATCTCTCAATCTAACTTGCAGCTCCTGAATAATATCTCGAGCAATTTTATGGGGACGATGCAAAATTGATTCATGCTTACAGAAGTTTCTTTGTCTCCAGATATGATAAAAGCAGGCATTTATCGTAGCATTAAGAACTCCCTTCTGTAATTGGGATCCCGATCTGGCGAGCCTCCATTCCAGCACATCCTGCAATGGTAATACGATACCAATCCAGTCCCCTACTACAGACATGACGATCTCACTGTACCGGCAAGCTAAGAACAGATGCGTAATACTTTCAGTATCAGCCCCACAGATATAGTAGGTATCCTCTTCACCAATCCCTAATTTAAGGAGTTTATCTCTTGTGTTCATGTTTCCATGATGATAGATCCAGTCTAGAAAAGCATGCTTAGGGATAGTCCAACTATTCCAGATTAATTTATGCCAACTAACCTCAGCTCCTCTAACTCTGAGATAGTCGTAGTCTCTAGCTATGGTATATTGCTGATGATTTTGAGTTTGCCATATCTGCAATTGATATGCATTGAGAAGATTAGTTTTGAATTGACAAATTTTCCTCCAGTACCACGCTGAATTCGTGGGAGGTGAATAATTTTTCCAGTTCACACCTCGAGACTTTAATTTAAACTGTATTTTCTATAAATTATAAATTCAGAAATTTAGTCAATTTTTAAAGCTTTTCGATTTTAGTTTACAATACTATTCCCTTGTTCCAGTAGTTTGTATACATTTAGGGGGATGTTTGGTAATGGAATTTCAGAAAAGGGAAAAAGGAATAATGAAGGACCCTCATTTCCTTTGTTAGTGTTTGTTTTCATAAATCAATCATTCCCTTTACCCCCACCACTACACCAACTCCCTCTACACCCATTCCCCCCATCCCCCTAGCGCATCCCACTCTCTTTCCCCCTTCATCACCAAATCACCCTAACCTAAAAACTACTCCCTCCCATCCACTCTTTTCTTTCCTATTTCCTAAAACGGATTATTCATGTTTTCTTCCTCTTTCCTTTTTGGGAAAGTTTTTATTAATATTATACTACTACATCTCTCCACTCATCAAACCCCACCATATCCTTTATTAATATTTAATTCTAATTATTCCAACCTCTCTCCAATAATCAAACCCCACCATATCATTTATTAATAGTTAATTCTAATTATTCTTACCTCTCTCCAATAACCAAACTCCACTCATCTCCTTTATTACACTACAAGAAAAACGCGGGTTACTGACGGCCCTACCGACGGAAAAAAGAGGCCGTCAGAAAACACGGGTTACTGACGGATGTGTGACGGAATTTCCGTCAGTAAAGTTTTCTGACGGATATCCCGTCAGTATCTATTGGCGCGTTGACCAAGTCAAAGGCGCCAAAAGAACTGTGACGGATATTCCGTCAGTAATCTTTTAATACTGACGGAAAATCCGTCAATGGTCTTAGCACGTTAAATTAGATTACAGCTGGAAATCACTTTTTCCTACTGACGGAATATCCGTCAGTTTTTTCAAAAAACTGACGGAATATCCGTCACTTGGTCAATTATTAGTTGGTGGTAGTGTGTGACAGGGTGTCACAATAATTGACCTCGACGGATATTCCGTCGCATTTTGAAAAAAAGCGACGGATATTCCGTCAGGAGTTTTACTTTAACTGACGTGTACAGTCCTTGCATTATTTTTCTGATAAAGTGAGCAGTGACGGATTTTCCGTCAGTATAATAAGAATACTGACGGAATTTCCGTCAGGATTTATATTTAACTGACGGAATTTCCGTCAGTGGTTTCTATTAACTGAAACACGCGAAGAGATCCTCCTTCACTTTACTAAAATTCCCCCAAATCAATTAAAATCGCCTTAACCCCTTACCTCCTTAAAACCCGACACCACCACCACCCTCCTTCACTTCCGGCGCCACCACCACCACCACCAACACCACCACGCCGTCGCCATCACTATAAGGTAATTAACTTTATCTTTTTCTTCTATTTCCTTTATCTTTTTCCTTCTCCTTCATCCTTTTCCTTCTCCTTTTCTTATTTATCTTTTTTTTTGTTAATAGTAGGCCGCCGCCTCCGCCAGCCGCCGCCGTCAATGGATGCATGCTTTTCTGGGAGGAAAATTCTAATCTTGAAGAATGTACAAAGTGTCGTGCATCTCGGTATAAAGGTAAAAAGAATTCAAGTGGGAGGCGAATTCCATGTAAACCAATAACTTATTTCCCGCTTGCGCCAAGGTTACAACGACTATATGCAACCAAGCACATAGCAGGTGAAATGAGTTGGCACTACAAAAACTCTCGATTAAGAGAAAGGGGGACAATGGCACATCCAAGTGATGGAGAGGCGTGGAAGCATTTCGATAGAGAGCATCCATATTTTGCAAGTGAACCCCGGAATGTTAGGCTAGGTTTGTGTACGGATGGATTTCAACCTTTTGGGCAGTTTGGGACGAAATACTCTTGTTGGCCCGTGATTGTGACTCCGTACAACTTACCTCCTTGGTTATGCATGAAGAGACAATTTCTGTTCTTGTCTGTGCTAGTTCCCGGTCCTAAGAATCCGAAAACAAATTTAGATGTTTTCCTCCAACCGTTGATCAAAGAGTTGAAACAACTTTGGGAAACCGGCGTGGACACCTATGATGTCTCTAAGAAACAAAATTTTCAATTAAAGGCTGCATTAATGTGGACGATCAACGATTTCCCGGCATATGGCATGCTTTCTGGTTGGTCCACAAGTGGATATCGTACCTGTCCTTATTGTCCTGAAAATGATCATAGATCTTTTTGGCTTAAAAATAGCAAAAAGGTTTGTTGGTTTGATTGTCACCGTGAGTTCTTAACACCTGATCATCCTTTCCGCGACAATTGTAAGCATTTTCTTAAAAACAGAAAAACTGAGAATCGCATAGCCGCATCGAAACTAACGGGTGATGAAGTGTGGGAATCCGTAAAAGACTTGCCTAAAATAGTTGATGCTTCTGATAAAGAATTGAAAAGATTGAAAGATCAGAATGAAGGTTGGTGGAAACAAAGCATATTCTGGGAACTTCCCTATTGGAAAACGTTGCTGATTCGACACAACTTGGATGTTATGCACATTGAGAAAATTTTTTTTGAACAACTTATCAACACCATCATGGATGTACCAGGTAAAACTAAATTTGACACTAAGGGTAAAGAAGACTTTAATGAACTTTGCTATAAACGGACCACATCATCTAGGTTTGTTTTATCAAACGCGGAGAAAAAGGCTCTATGTGACTGGGTTGCTAACTTAAAATTCCCGGATGGTTATGCTTCATATTTGAGTCGGTGTGTTGACCATAAAAAGATGGTGTTACATTCCATGAAAAGTCATGATTGTCATGTCTTTATGGAACGACTACTCCCCGTTGCCTTGAAAGAGTTGCTCCCGACAGGTCCTTGGAATGCAATAACTGAGATAAGCCAATTTTTTAGAGACCTGTGTACTTCTACTATTAGAGTTGATTCTATGGAACGTCTAGAGTCAAACATTGCGGAGATAATATGCAAGTTAGAGAAGATATTTCCCCCGTCTTTTTTCAATTCCATGGAGCATTTGCCTCTTCACCTACCTTATGAAGCAAAAGTTGGAGGACCTGTTCAATATCGATGGATGTATCCATTTGAGAGATTTCTTAATCATATAAAAAAAAGATTGGCAACAAAGCTCGGGTGGAGGGTTCAATATGCAACGCTTTTTTGTTAGAGGAAATTTCAAATTTCTGTTCTTTTTTATTTCAAGATCACATTGACACAAAAGCAAAAGACTTAGATGTTGGTGTAAATTCCGATGACCAGTTGAAATCTAAGTTACCTGAGTTATTCAATGATGACATGGGAACTACAACCGGAAAATGTATACAGAGGTACTTAACTGAGAAAGAGTATGAAGAAGCTCATTTTTATGTGCTAAGGAACTGTGGAGATTTTTTAGATACTTATGAAAAGTAAGTTAATACTTCATCATTACTCAATTGTTTTTTAATTATCAAATTAGATCGAATTTATAGGTAATTAATACATAACTAAAACATGCTTTCCCTACTTATAGGGAATTTGAGGCACATATCAAAATCAATTTTCCTGATGTCACATCCTCTGATGATGTTTGGGCATCACATGAGAAAAGTTTTCCGAAATGGTTCCGAAATCAAGTAAGTGATGATACATTTTCTTTGAAATTGAACTATACATTTAGATTTCTTATTAGATATTGAAAAAAATATAACAACTTAATTAACATTTTTTTATTCATAGGTTCATAGATTGAAGGATCATCTAATAATAGCTTTAGCATTGGGTCCTAGTAACATGGTGAAGTCTTGGAGACGGTATTCCATCAACGGCTATAAGTTTCGAGCTTATAAGGAGGGAGTTGATGTTTCGAAGTCTACGTTAAGCAATGGGGTTTCTGTGAATTCAACTGAAGGGTTGGACTACTATGGAACCCTAAATGAAGTAATTGAGCTTTCTTATTATGCCGGGCAAAGGGTTTATAGGGTTATATTGTTTAAATGTGATTGGCTTGATAATTCCCCACAAGGACTTAGTATCCATAAGGTTTATGAACTTGTAGATGTAAACGAGAAAAAGAAACTTCGTGGACATAACCCATTTGTGGCAGCTTTTCAAGTCGATCAAGTTTGTTATGCTCCTTATCCAACCATTAAGAAAGGTAATCAAGGCATTCAGTGGTCCGCGGTTTTTAAAACCAAGGCAAGATCACAAGTTGATGCTCCTATTGAAGAAAGTGTCTTTCAAGAAGATGTGGTTGTGAATGATCACTCAATTTCACCGATTTTGTTGGAAGATACAGATGATGAAGATGTATACGAAGTGACAGTGGAAAGAGGTCAAGGGGAATATGACAGAGACGTCGAAGAAGAAGGGGATGAAGTTGAAGAACTTATTAGATACGAAAATGAGGAATCAGAGGAAGAAGTGAGAGTGCTTTTTTCAAAGATGAACTGTTTTGATTTGTAGTGATAGTGATAGTGAGGAGGACTAGTTGTAATTGTACAATTATTAAACATTCAATAAAATATGCCCTCCGTTTTTTATTACTTGTCGTTCTAAGCTATTTGGTTTTTTGTTTTATACATGTCGTTTTAGCTTAACATCAATAGTGTGTTTAAATTTTGAAGATTTGGTTATAAGAAACCTCTCAATTCACCCAATAAAATGCATTAAAGAAGAGGCAAGTGGTAATTAGTTCACAGTTTTCCATAGTGTTTTTTTCAATTGTTTATATATACCCTGCAGAAATGGTTGTTTTGAACTAACGATTTGAATTGTTAACATGCAGTGATTATGCCGAACATTTTTCGCCGTATGATTGGGAGCAATAGTAAGGCAAATGCATCTCAACGGAATCGGGAGGACGACGAGGTTGAGGATGAGGAAAATCCTGAATTTCCATCGGATAGACAGAAGAACATGCAGGTGATTCTCTCGAGGCCCGTGCTCGGCCGGATCATTTTGGTAAGTTTATGTTAATTTTTCTTAAGTTTAAAAAAACTTAACATTTACGTTTTAATTTCAAATATTTATGTGTTTTTCAGGTGGGATGACGAACCAATCAAGAAATATGTTACTTGGTCATTCACCTCAGTAACACGAGAGATGAGTACTTCACTAGGTGGGGTGAAGCGAGTAACGCACAACGTCGGAAGATGTGGAATTACTTTGCGGTAATTATGTTTTTCAATAATAATTTTCTTAAGTTTATAATAATTTTCTTAAGTTTATAATAATTTTCTTAAGTTTATAAGAATTTTCCAAAGTTTTAAATAACTAATTTCACACTTGTTTTTTGAAACAGACTCATGTAAGATCCATCGATCGTGGGTATGATCCTATTCCTGAGTGGCAGGCGAGGGTAACGAGGCGGATTACCACTCTTATCAATGGAATAAAATATAACAAGAAACCGCCAAAGTGGGTGCCTGTTTCTTGGTTGGAGAACCTTAGTAATAGGCCAAATGATGCTACTTTTGCCAAACATTCGAAAATCAACACGGCAAATAGGAAGTCGGGTGGGAAAGATGGGAAAGCATTGGGCACCCACACTCTTGGTCGGAAGAGTTGCTCCGATGCTTTCAAGGAATTGGTAAGTATTGTTTATATTGCTTTTAAAAAGTGGTTAATATATATGATTGACAAAAATATACTTGATTTTACTTGTTTCCATAATAATTTCAGAGTCAAGAGGCCACCCCCCACAAGATGTTCATGAAGACGAAGAAAAATAAGAAGGGCGAGTGGGTTAACCCTCGAGCGGCTGATGTTGAGGTAAATTCTTGAATTTAATTTAATATTTATTTTTATTACAAAAAACGATAATCTCTTTCTTATAAAGATAGGTATATATATATATATATATCATTTCTGACGATTTTCTATTTTTATTTTTTTCAGCGTGATTTCCAAGAGGAGATGAGCCACCATTGCCACACAGGGACAGTCTCACGACGAGATTCGGGCCTACTACAAGGTCAGTAGGAGGATTTGACGAGAAGAACCGGATGTTTGGGACAGGGACCTACGGGGCCCAAATATGGTATGATCTTCCTCCTAACAAAGCTGGCCGACGGTCTTTATCTTATGCTCCTAGCATGATTTCACAACTTTCCACCCAAATGAATGATGAGCGATCCGCTCGAGTTGCTCTTGAAAGACGGGTTCGTGAACAGTTTGAAGAAATGGCGGCAATGAGAAAGGCTTGGGCTGATTTGCAAGCATCTCAACCCCCAAACACGTGTTCCCAATTTACTCCACATAGACGGGATGACTTTGGGGGTGGTGATGACGGGTTTGGAGGTATTGGTGGTAGTTTTATTGACCCTATAAACACTTAGAGCCTTTAAGTTAGAGCCTTTAGGTTAGAGCCTTTAGGTTAGAACTTTAGTTTAGTTAGTATTGTCGTCTAGTAAGTATGAAAGACATGGTAAAACAATTCTCTGTTTAATTTGTAAGACAATGTACAAATTTGACTATGTTTTTATGTAAAACAATTTGCGTCCCCTTCTCTTTTGTTGTCTATTGATTCCCGCATTAGCGGTCGACGTGAAAATGGATTCCCGCTTGGCGGTCGACGATTGGATGTGTTTTGCAGGTTTTGTTTATATTGGAAACGATGCAAATAGGCATCGTGGTGGCAAGACAGTCAGTATTTGAAACGATGCAAAAACGCATCGTGGTAGGCGTGACAGTTTCTTTGTTTCTGGCTGTTATTTAATACATCTGACGGAAATTCCGTCAGTAATTTTAAAATACCGACGGAATTTCCGTCACTGCGTTTTCCTCCCCATTTTCCAGATTTAACTAGAAACTGCCACGTGTCCCACAAACTGACGGAATTTCCGTCAGTAAAATTAAAAACTCGACGGAAATTCCGTCACTACCCTCTGTTAATTTGATTTGAAATCGCCACGTGTCCCACAAATCGACGGAATTTCCGTCGATAAAATTAAAAACAAACTGACGGAAATTCCGTCACTACCCTCTGTTAATTTGATTTGAAAACTTACGTGGAATGCCACGTGGCGGGGAGACCTGGCCACGGAAATTCCGTCGGTAATGCTAAACACTCTTGTGGAAATTCCGTCACTATTTACCTATAAATAAAGACGGATTTTCCGTCAAATATCCGTAGGATTTTTGGAAGACTGACGGAAATTCCGTCGATGCGGTATTTTCTTGTGAAATAAGTGACCACGATTCTGACGGAATTTCCGTCAGTAAATTGAAATACCGACGGAAAGGCCGTCAGTATGGGCTTTATTTTTCCGTCAGTTTCCCGCGTTTTTCCTGTAGTGTTAATATTTAATCTTAATTATTCATACCTCTCTCCAATTACCAAACCCTACTCATATCTTTATCAATACTATATTCCTCACCCTTAATCTCCGTGCTCACTTCAAAGGGGAAGAAAAGAGTGGATGGGAGGGAGTAATACCCACCATCACCATCCCTTCCTTACCACCTCAACCCGTCTGCCGTCACACCGACCGCTTCACTGTCGTCGCCGGCTGCCCTACCTCCGGCGATCCCACCCTTGCTGCTCCCACCCCTTAAACCTCACTCCCACCATAAGGCAACCCCAAAAACAACCTTACAACCGCCAAACGCCACCCCCATTACCCCACCCACCACCCCTCATTCCCGAAATACCCTTCCCCACCCCCGAAAACACCAGATCTAGGTATTTTTGGCATTGAGGGCAGGTATTTCGGGGATGGAGTTGGTGGACGTAGGGTTATCTTGAGGTGGGGACTGCATTTTAGATGGTGGCGGTGGCGTATGATGTCTCTTTAGCGTCGGAGGAGGGGCTGCCGGCGATGACGGTGGAAGTGAGGTTGTTCATGGGGCAGTAGGTGTGGTGGCAACACAGGTTGTTGAGGGTGAGGGAGGTGTTTTGGGTGGTGGATTAAGCTTGAGTTTAATTTGCTGGTTGATTTTCTCATTCCCTTTCATGGCATACCAAACAAGTGATTAAATTTAAGGGTTTTCCTTTCCTTTTGATGCGTGGTTTTTATATGTATTTATTTCATCTATTTGCACGGATTTCTATGCATTATTTTGTAGCGTAAGCTACCATTCTCCTTTGTATCGATTACTTTGTGCGTGTATGCATTTTATGCAGGATATTGATCCAAGTTCGTACAACGAACCAAATACCGTTTCTGGAGTTGTAACCTCGACGTTGGTGAGGAATAAGCTCGGAAATCGCACGGCAAAAGTTTTTATGACTGAAAATCGCACGATCCGAGAGCACCTTTTTAGTTTTTACTCCCTCTCATCCACTCTTTTCTTCCCTATTTCCTAAAACGGATTATTCAGGTTTTCTTCCCCTTTCCTTTTTGAGAAATTTTTTATTAATATAATACTCCTACCTCTTTCCACCCATCAAACCCCACTATATTCTTTATTAATATTTAATTCTAATTATTCCTACCTCTCTCCAATAACCAAACCTCACCCATCTCCTTTATTAATATTTAATCCTAATTATTCATACCTCTCTCCAATTACCAAACCCCACTCATATCTTTATCAATATTATACTCCCCACCCTTAATCTCCGTGCCCACTTCAAATGGGAAGAAAAGAGTGGATGGGAGGGAGTACTAGCCCGAAAACCGTTTTTATGACTGATCTTTGACCCTAGACTTGACCGCTGTGTTTCCATGGTGACTCGATGTCCTAACTTTTTCTCTCATTATTTAAACTCATTTTCTACTCTTAATTTCTCTTTCCTTCACTACTTTTAGTTTAGAAACCAAACAAATAACCCCCCGATATTGTTACTGGACGGATTATAATTTAGCAAGTAGATCATTTTAGTCTCTCTTTATATACGATCCCGACTTTCCTAGCTATATTAGTTGGAGACCAGTTGGTTATCTTTGGTTGGTATACGATTAGCCTGTCAAATTTTGGCGCCGTTGCTGGGGAGACGGTGATTTTCTATTTGTCTATTTTAGTTTGTCTTTTTCCCAGGGAACTTTAGTTCCTTCAGACCATTTTTATTCTTTTTCTTTAGTGTTTTTTTATGCCTAGGTCTCACAGGTCCGAGCTCATATTATTATTATTGTTGTTTGTATTACTGTGTTATTATGTTCAATCTCATAATTTCCATCCTATAATATCGTCTGCAATGTTTCCAAATTAAATTTTATTTTATACAAATAGTATTAACAAAAAAAGAAATTTGTATAAGACTCGTAATTTTTCACGGGTTTCAAAACTAGTTGCTTGTTTAAAAACCTTTCTAAAACCAAGATTCATATTGTATTGTCAAAAGAGATTAGAAAATCCAAGCTCACTCTTCCGTATAAGTAGAACAAATTTAAAATTCATGAAATATTGAATTTGTTATATGGTTTGCAATTGGGATAGAGTTACTTTGAGGATGGGATCTTCAAATTGGGGAAAATGAGAGAGAAGGAAGAGGATGAATAATTAATTCCCCTTATACTAAAAGAATAAGAAATTCTAAAGTTTTCCCGCCTAAATGAATTACTCTATAATTGGGCTTTGGCTTCATTTTTTCATACTTATAACTGAGGCATATTGATTTAACTTCATAAAAAAAAAATTCTATGTCATTTAAAAGAAGGGATGTTATTTTTTCAACTTGTATAGACAAATTAATAGAATATTCTTATTTTGTTACATGAATGAAATTGCACTAATTATATACGTATGATGGGTAGAAATATTTTTCTACTATTATTTTTAAAACTAAATATGATGGTTACGAACACTTTTTTTAGCAAACACTTTCTAATTAATTCTAAAGTTTTGTCTTTTGATACAAGCGTACTATAAGTTAAGAATATTTATAGATTGTTTACTTCTAAAAAGAAAAGATTACGTAATTAATATCACATTTATTTCATACTATGTAAAACATTTAAATATTCGTTAATTTTACAAGTTAACAATATTGAATGTTCTCTTTTCTACCTGTTCCGGGTATAGTTCCAGAGCAGATGTTTGATACCACTCGTAGCTAGTAGAATGATGTCCTTGCTGGAATCCTTCCTGCGGTCTCCTGAAACGATGAACAAACTGAGGGCTCGGCTTTGGCCGAGCGTACTCACTCCGACGCTCAAGTCAGTAAACTTAGAGAGGTAAGTTGTTGTTACTTGGCTAAGAGTGTATTGTAGAGAGATAAGGAAGATATTACCAGATGAATAGTGGTTATTAGGTCAATTTGTGGATGCTTTCCTCAATGAAGGTTGAGGAGTATTTATAGGCATTCACCTTTTGTCACGTAGTGGCCAGGTGGCCACGTGACAAAAGGTGAAAAGACCGTTGTACCCTCGGCCGATGGACCTGTGGCAGGCTCGCCGAGGGTCTTGGATATGAGTACGCGGATTTGGGTCTCGGCTGGCTAGTTGTCTGGCCGGGACCCAGGTGACAGGCCGATGGGATGCATCGGCTAGACTGTCTAAGTCGTTGACTTTGCTGTGGATACCCTTGACCTTGCTCGATATTGTTGACTTGGTCAGCGGTGCAGAATATGCCCCATCAATTTGCCCCCAGCGTAGTCTATGCCGTGGCATGGGCTCCGGTGTATGTTGAGCGTATATTCTGCGCAAGTATTTTGCAAAAATTTCTGCGTCGGCCTCTTCTGGTGCATCGGCTTGATCATTCGTAGGCCTACCATATGGGGCATATTCTGAAAAATGAACATTTTGATGAAAGACTTGGTTCCTTTTACATTTGATATTAACATGCGTCGGGGTGCCCACAGCTGTTTTGGGCACCTCCGGCGCTAAACAAGGTCTATTAGTTTCCTAATGCCTTATTAGAGGTGCTCCGCCTCTGTCAGCCGTCGGTTGCATCCATAAGGTCGCCCTTTGGTTGTGAGGACGAGCTTTTCCCATTCTCCGACTGCTTCGCCACTTTGAGGGATTGCATGTTGCATCCTCTGGCAGATATCTGGATGTTGACTACCTCGTCCTTCTCGTCCTTGGAGACGAGTTTATGTGCTTCCCCCCGGTCCGAGACATACATTAGTGTCAGGGCCCGGATGGACATCACTGCGTCGGCATCGCTCAGAGTAACTCGGCCTATTAGGGCGTTGTAGGCGGACGAGCCGTTGATGACGACGAACTCGGCTAAGACATTTTTGGCCGCATTCCCCTCGCCGAACATCACCGGAGCCCGATTGAACCGAGGGTACCGGTGCCACCCCGGAGAAGTCGATAGTGGATGGGTGCAGGGGCTCAAATCCTTGAGTCTAAGGCCGAGGTCATTAAAGCACTCCCTAAACATAATGTTTGTGTAGGCGCCTGTGTCAATCAGACACCTCTTCACCAGGTGATTGGCTATGTCCAAGTTGACTACGAGTGGGTCGCTGTGAGGGGCGATGACTCCTTCGTAGTCCTTCCCTCCAATAGTCATATCGGGAATGCTGGAGGCGGGGGTCGCTGTGTTGGGCACAAAGTTGATGGCCTGATACAGCTCGTTCAGGTGCCTTTTGTGCCCATGAGCCGACCCACCGTTCTCGTTACCTCCGATGACTACGTGGATAACTCCTATCCGTTGAAAAACGGATTTCTTATCTGAGACCCGGGCGTCGTGTCTTCGGCCTTTGGCCACATACTTGTCGAGGCACCCCTTTCGGATTAGCTCTTCAATGGCATTCTTCAGTGCCGCGATTGTCGATGAGGTGGCGGCGCAACCGTGGTACTCGCGATCGGTTCGCGTCTCCGTCTCCTTTTGCTTGGGAGGCCGCTCCCCACTTCGGCCCTCGCCGCTCGGGCGAAACCCACAGGCGGCCGATGCGACCGAGGGTTTTGTCATGGTAATGCCTTTGGTAAAACAAACGCCCCGAATTCCCCCGGCGCCCGTCGAGTCCTCGCTTCTTGGCGATCTATCGGACCGTGACCTGTTTTTGTCACGGCGTTTCTCATCGACCGCGACCCGTAGTGTCGCGGCGTCTCTCATCCGGTTTGTCATCCCGATGGCTTTTCTTCTTTGAGGATCGGCCTCGTTGGGGCCTACCCGAGGTCTTGTGGTAATCTTCCACCTTGATGGCCTGATCGGCCATCTTCCTTGCGGCGTCCAGGCCCAGGCCCCCGTGCTTGATGAGCTCGTCTTTCAAGCTTCCCTTCGGGAGGCCTTTCATTAGTGCGAACGCCGCTAGTTCGGGGTTGATCTCCCGAATCTGTTGAACCTTGCCGTCGAACCTTTTCACGTAGGCTCGTAGAGACTCGCCCTCCTCCTGTTTGATAGTTAGGAGGTCCGATGTCTCCACGGCCCTCCTTTTGTTACAAGAGTACTGGGCCAAGAAAGCGTCCTTTAGGTCGGCGAAACAGTATATCGAGCCGTCGGGGAGCCCCTTGTACCAACTCTGAGCCAATCCATGTAGGGTCGTTGGGAAGACCCGGCACCAGACCTCGTCGGGCTGCTCCCATACCGACATGTGAGACTCAAAGGCCTCGGCGTGGTCGGTTGGGTCACTATCTCCTTTGTATGTGAGCGTTGGTAACTTCAGCTTGGGTGGCACGGCGGTCTCTAGAACATAATCACTGAGAGGCTGCTTGACTACGTGTCGGATGACACGCGGCGACCGACTCCTCGTGTTCCTGGTCCGGCTTCTCTCTTCGTAGCGGGAAGGACTCCTTCTTCGACTCGGACTTCTTCTCCGGCTCTCCTGAGTCGGACTTCGCTGGTTCCCCCGGGGTGTTCCCCGTCGGTGTGGCGGCGACGCTGTCCTCTCCCGAGTGCGAGATGGACTTATGTTCACCACGACCACTCTGGGCTCCTCCGGCGTCTTGATAGGGTCTGCTTCTCCCAGTGCTTCGTTCAAATTTCTTGGAGTCACGCCCTGGCCTGGTTTTTGACGGTTTCCGCCGCTCGTGTCGGCGAGCTGCGTGAGTTGGTGCACTCCCAATCAGTCTAGGAGTGTCTTGGTTTTGCTATGTCAACCACCCGTCCCATGATGGTGACCTGGTTGTGGCGGCGATCGTCCGGCGCTATCGGCATTCCGAATTCGGTTGGACTACTCCTCCGGTGGAGGGGTCGCACTACTCGAAATGGTGAAATGTATCATCCTGGTGTGGCTCGGTTTTTAAATCGGTCACGACTACATGTTGTTTTGACATCCTCTTGGCTTTTGGGGTGGGTTTTTCTTGTGTTTTTGTTTTTGTTGTTTGGGAATGAATGTGACTAGCTTTTAGTGATTCTCCCCACAGACGGCGCCAATTGTTCCGGGTATAGTTCCAGAGCAGATGTTTGATACCACTCGTAGCTAGTAGAATGATGTCCTTCTTTGGAATCCTTCCCGGTCTCTGAAACGATGAACAAACTGAGGGCTCGGCTTTGGCCGAGCGTACTCACTCCGACGCTCAAGTCAGTAAACTTAGAGAGGTAAGTTGTTGTTACTTGGCTAAGAGTGTATTGTAGAGAGATAAGGAAGATATTACCAGATGAATAGTGGTTATTAGGTCAATTTGTGGATGCTTTCCTCAATGAAGGTTGAGGAGTATTTATAGGCATTCACCTTTTTGTCACGCGTGGTGGCCAGGTGCCACGTGACAAAAGGTGAAAAGACCGTTGTACCCTCGGCCGATGGACTGTGGCGGCTCGCTCGAGGGTCTTGGATATGAGTACGCGGTTTGGGTCTCGGTACAAGCTAGTTGTCCGGCCGGGACCAGTGACAGCCGATGGGATGCATCGGCTAGACCGTCTAAGTCGTTGACTTTGCTGTGGATACCCTTGACCTTGCTCGATATTGTTGACTTGGTCAGCGGTGCAGAATATGCCCCATCACTACCTCTTAATACAAAATATTACTAATAGTAAATTCCATAATTAAATTTCAAGGGAGGTTAAATACCAGTAATATAATTATAAAATTCTCTAGTATCCCTATTTAAAAAACCGCACGACTACGCGGGATCTATACTAGTGTGGGAGTAAGTGAAAAAAAATTGGATTAAAACGTAAAAGTAATTGATAATTTACTCTAATATTAATTCAGATACATAAAATAGGAATGGTCATAAATCGGTTCACGATTTGCTGGGCTAAGTGAATATTGAATTGTTTCGAGTTATTTTTTGGCAATTTTGATGAAGAACACGTCTTCGCATCATAAGAATCACGTCCTAGTTGTAAATCCATTTGAAAATGACTTTTTCACTGAATTTATCAAATTTTACGAAGTTGATCCCAAATTGATCAAGACCTGCAATATCTTGTGCTTTTGTATTTTTATATTTTCCTATATTTTGAAAGAATCCGAACAATCAGAATCCGAATAGACCGGATTAAATCCGATTCAATTGACTTGTTTGCACTTGCCAGGTCTAGTTAGTGGTGGGGTTTGAAGTCGTAAAGAAGAGGTGAAGGCGCATTATTATGTCCATATGGAGGTATGTAATACAATACTTAGGAGGGACGGCTGAACCATTAGTTCATTACCTCCCTAATAGAGTGAGTATTACTTCGTATACTATTTTCCCCTACTATCTTAAATCTCATCATTTCCCTCTATCTTTTAGTTTGTACCACCATTTTAAGCATGGACAAATAAATGAGCCAAATTCCTAAAGTTGGTTAAGTTTGTACCACCATTTTTCCCTATTCTCGATTTAAATTTATTAGGAGTCGTTTGGTTCACCATGGAAAGATATAATTACCGGGAAGATTAAATTCATGTGAAGTTGAAAATCATGTGAATTGTAGAAATCTTGTTTGGTTGGATGTGGGAACTTGAATTCATGTGAGAACTCCCACTTACCTCGGGGGATAGGTAAGTGACTTCCTACATTATGTAGGAATTGTAGTTCCATTGGAAGTTCTACTTCCCATGAATTGGGCAACCCAACAAACCTTCATTTACCTACTTCCCATAATTTTCCAATTCCTATGAATTTAGAAGGCAACCAAACAACCCCTTAGTGTGGATATGATTATATGTAAATTAGTTATGTAAATATTTCTGGGTCTTATGCCAAAGTAGCCGTTTAACTCAAACTATTTTCCAAAATGACCATTTTATAAATCTAATTACCCAAATGACCATGTAAATTATAAAGTTGCCAAATTACAGCCAAACTAAAAAATTTCATCCAGATAATCAAATTTATTATATTCTCTCAAAATAATATAAATATATATACAAATTATGAAAATATTCTACAAAATTGAACGATAGTAATACCAAGTATATCATAACTATTTTCAGAAAATTAACCAAACTATCAATTGGCCTATGAAATTACTTTTGAATGAAAGAATATGATTATTTTTTAAGTTCCAAAGTAAAAAAAAAAAAAAAAAAGTATGCACTTTCATAAAATATCAAAAAAGAAGACAAAAAGAGAAAAAGAAGAACAACCTGCAATTTTATTAAAAAAAATATAAAAAAAAATAACGAACAGGCCCTACCATCAATGTAACTATGTAAGATTGTAAATGTATTTATTGATTTTCTAGATGTTAATGAAGATTTAACTTAAAATTTTCTTATTTTCTAAACATGCTTAAATTTTCATATATTTTGAAAACAAACGATTTTTTCATATATCGTTATAAACTAAAAATATCTATTTTTTAAGAAAATTAAATTTGAATACCATGTTTAGTTTAATTAGATATTCATAAATCATAATACTATGTTATTATATGGTCATTTTGGGGAATATAATGAAGATATGGTCATTTTGGTGAATAGTTTAGGCCAAATGGCTACTTTAGCAAAAGACTCAATATTTCTCCTGGATACTAGCCTTAGTTTAGCCTTGTATTTAGGGTTGTTATACCTGTCACATATCTTGTATGTGTCTATATATACGTAATACAATCTCATCCCAACTCAAGGGATTACAAACTAATAAAATTTTAACTTTTTATAAAAGAATTCTGAACTTCGATTTTAAAACCTATAAATTTACATTGATTATGTATTATGTTTCGCTCTCCCTTTTGTTTTTTACTTTTTTTTTTTCGCATTTTAAGGTGTGCATTCACTCATGAACGGTTCTAAAGGATGATTAATGTCGGCCGACCCCAAATCAAAGGCTCTGATGTTGTTGTTGTATCTAAAGTCTGAACGTATTTGTTTCGCCTAATACTAAGATTTAGTAGTAAATCGGTGTATGTCAACAAAATTTGTGCACAACGAATCACGCAACAACGTTGACGTACAAAATCTAATTCGCTAGCTACTTGCATTGGTGGAATTGATAATTATATACGCCATGCATGTCGCCATCTATGAAATGCATAACTTTGTCTGAACAAAATAAATCTTACAACAAATATTAAATACGGAGTACAAGTAAGTACGCCTCTTTAAATAGAGGCTATTTATGTTGGTAATTATACAAAACCTGTGATATTATACGATTGATTAATAATAAGTGATTAAAAATGGCAAATGCTATGAAGGTTGTAAGGTTGGGTAGGGAATATATAAAACCATCCTCACCCACTCCTCTTCACCTTAGGAATTTCAAGCTCTCCCTCTTGGATCAACTTGCACCTTCGGTCTATGCTTCTATGGTATTCTTCTACCCTATGGAACATAGCCACGGTCATCCGAAAATCGAGGCTAGGCATCGAGTTGAATACCTCAAGAAATCGCTTTCCCCTTTCTTGACCGACTTCTATCCCTTTGCCGGGAGGATAAAAGACCATGTATCGATTGATTGTAATGACGCGGGTGTTGCATTTTCCATGGCACATGTTAACACCCGTTTGAATGACTTCCTAAAACAACCTAACGCTAATGCCCTAAAACACTTGCTTCCGGTTGATATAGAGTCTCGAAATATGAGAATGGTTGGTGATGATGATGATCACCAATTGGCTCATGTTCAAACCAATACATTCGAGTGTGGAGGGATGGCATTAGGGATTTGCTGGTCACATAAGATCACTGATGGCGGGACTGTGTCCGCTTTCATGAGAGGTTGGTCTGATATTGCTTCTTGCTCGGCCAATAGAGTGATTCCCGAGTACCTGGCCTCGTCTTTGTTCCCTCCCATGGATTCCTCGATCACACAAGATTCGTTGAACCTAGGCATGGATCGGACATCCACGAGAAGGTTTGTATTTGAAGCATCCAAGATCGCAGAGCTTAGGACAAGGGGTGCTAGTCAAGATGTTTCTCGGCCTACACGAGTTGAGGTCGTGTCCTCCCTTCTATGGAAATGTGCCACCAAGGCATCAAGAGCAAATTCACGGGATAAGCGATATTCAGTGATGTCCCAGTCAATGAACATTCGTAAGAGAACCACACCGCCATTGCCAAGCACTACCATTGGTAACCTGGTTGGTTACTACGTTGCTAAGATGGAAGACAACAACAACAACATATGTATGTGTGATTTGGTAGCAAAGCAAAGGCAGGGGAAAACAGAGGCCATCAGCAACTACGCGAAGAAGCTACAAGGGAAGGACGCGTACTCAGTGATACGCGAACTATTCAAAGAGGCTGGAACCTTGCTAAGAAAGGAGGATGTTGATTTCTTTAAATGCCTTAGCACATGTGGAGATGGACTGTACGATGCCGCCGATTTTGGATGGGGGAAGCCAATTTGGCAAAGTTTGGTTAGTTTGGGGTATAAAAACACATTTGCTTTGAGTCAAACAAGGGATGGGAGTGGAATTGAAGCTTGGGTTACTTTAAGTGAAGATGATATGACCATTTTTGAACGTGATCTAGAACTCCTTTCGTTTGCTTTGTCAAACTCAAGTGTTGTAGAATTTTTCAGAGGTTCTAGCCAAGATCGCCACAATTAACTAATTAAAATGGCAGGTTATAAGTCTACAAAAAACGCTACTATTACATTGTATATGATTGTTAAAATTATGATTGTATTGAGTTTCGACTCAAAAAGATTGTATATGATTGTTATCAATTTTCAACTCACATGGTTGTTTCGAATTTGGAGTTGCATGTCAAAGCCTCAAATGCGTATAACAAAGCGATCAAACCCTTTAAACCAATCGCATCTGATTTTCAAGCTTATAAACACTGATCAATACTAGATAAAACTCCCTCCCAGCATTTATGTGCCTATTCGAATTTCGAGTTCCATCAGTATGTTGTCTCAATTGAAACCATTAAGAACCTCATTAAAACCCTCATCATCAACCACAAACCCTTTCCCTTCCATCTCCTCATATTGCACAAAAAGGCCTCAACATGCGCTCGTATTCTGAATTCTATAACCCAATAGGTCTCGAGTTAGTAATTTGCTTCCGCTACAACGAAAGTTCCAAGTAATTTTCGTATCACTTTGATAATGATTTGCGTAAATAGAATTGGCTACCTCAAAGGTTCAGGGAATATAGTGTTTTGATGCCATCTTTTACAGTAATGTAGTATTATTTAAACGGCAAGGATAACCTGAAACACTTAACAAGTTTGCATTATAACCTGAATTGAAATAACTTGTCTATAACAACCCGAAATAAAAAGAGCGAGGAAGACAAATTCACCAGCAGATACTTAAAGCAAACTCTATTCCCTAAAAAAAAAAAAAAAAAATCATAAAAAAAAGGTGATACTAATCCACGACAACAAGTTTCTGGTACTCCTTACCGGAAATGGCAGCTTCCATGGTCTTGACGGGGCTTAGACACCCGTCTTCTTGAATAAACACCTTTATTAAGTTCTTGGAAAACCCACTGACCATGGCCACCCCTGGCTGATGGCTCAGAACAGGGGTAGCACTTGAGTTCCTCAGGTTCCAGAACACGATCTCAGGGACCCTCGTATACCCTTTCTCATTGAACTTCCTCACAATTGCCTCGTAGTCAGTCTCCCAATCATTAGCCGATGCCTGATCAAACTCCATGTCACTGAACACGAAAAGCCGTTTGATCATCTCGTCGTCTGTGAGTTTCCTTTGAATTGCAACTTCAAGTATTCTATCAAACACCCTTTGGAAATCCGTGTTCATATCCCAATTCATTTCTTCAATGCAGTTTATCTTAGAATAAAGTGTTTCACCCTCGATGACTTGAAACTGCGGCCACTCGCTAAATGTGATTAGTTTCCCCTTCCATGGCTCCTCACTCAGTTCAGAAATTAACAATCCAAGAGCAATGCTCACGTCCAAGGGCTCTCCGTACATGCTCCCAGATACATCGCATATGGCCAGGCAGTTTTTGAGCTTTCCCAATGCCGAAAGCTCCTCCACAATTGTCTTCCATTGGAGCTCCGCAACTTGGTCGTCTTCGTGCCTGACCTTGTTGACTATTTGGTGAGGGAGTAACGCTCCAGCTGCTATCTTTGCCTCTCCTTTCTCGACTCTCTTGAGGAACCATTGGAACCGTGCCTCATCGTGTTTATAAAATAGGTCAGTGTAGTTGCTCATGGCAATGGATGCGACCCGCGAGTAGTCGATGGAGCTCCATTCATGGGCACTAATGTATACCTCAGGGAGCTTTAGTGCTCTACGCAAAGGGACAAGAACCTCTTTCCTTAGCCGATCTCTTATTCTATATGCGTAATGAGAGTCTTCAATTCCTTGGTATTCGGGGTATTTGTCACGTGGAAATAGATTTCTGGCTATGCTCTCGCACATCAAAGTGCACCTGTCGAAAGATGAGTCCAACGAAGGGCACCATTTGGCTGCCAGGCTTAACTTGTTGCACTTCCCGGATGTAAGTTGCTCCATGTCGGATTTCAGATAATACGCAAAGAGTTGGGATACCTGAGCATGCAAGAAACGGTAGTTAGGATCGTCGTTGTACTTACTCATCCCCTTTCCGGCTGCCTCAAGTCTCTTTTCTTCTTGAGACTTGCGCTTGTAAGTTTTGGGGTCAGCACCGTGGGGCCACTTTCTGACAAAGGTATTACCTTGAGGGCCATTGACTAGACGATACAAGATTTCTAGAAGGTCCTTGAAATATCCGAACTCAGCAATGGGTTCAACATTGGCAGCCAGGGTTTTAGGATGGTGGTGGTGAATCCAGAGAGCACAAGCATAGAAGCCTTTACGATCATTTTTACCGGTCCCTCTAACCCCCCTCAGGTTGCACACAAGCTTAAGTGCTGTTAATGGGTCTTGCTCCCACGCAGATTCCAATCGTTTGGTGACCTGATCAGCTGGTGTACTCGGGACCACATGGAAAAAATAATCCAGGCACGGATTCCCAGAGGTGAGGTAAGTTGGGGAGTAGTTTTCTGTATATCCCATCATTTCCGGAGGTACTACTTGATTGTAGGCGTTGTACTTGTTCATCATTGCATACATGAATGGGTCACCTGTACTGGATTTTGGTGTGGCCTCCTCCTTAACATCGTTTACTCTTATATTATTATTATTATTATTATTATTATTATTATTATTATTATTATTATTATTATTATTATTATTATTATTATTATTAGATGGGCAAGACGGCTGGGTGTGGCGGTATAACTCTGGAGGTCCAAGAAGACGGAACTGGCCATCGTAAGCTGATCTCATACCACAAGCTAGTGTGCAGTAAGTACGGAAAATCTTCGAGCAGTTGGGCAAGCCTCCAAAGAGCCTTTGAATCATCGACATGCCTACACAAGCACCCAACAGTTGACTTTTAATTGAGGGACTCAAATAAAAAGGGCAATCAATCGGTCGAACCACCATACATGCTACTATGCTAGGGCCAATATTTCACATAAATTTGCTATTACTCGTAAAAAAACAGATGCTGTATAATACAACCGAGAAGGGGACTCAAATCTACAACCTATCGTCCACATTAACTCCGTCTTTATCACTGGTTAGTATATACAACAAAAAAAGTAAACCAAACTCTACACGTTTTATTTTTCAAGAAAGACAAAAATACAAATAAAACCGTCATGCACATTAACAATTTTTTTATATACCACAAGGCCAATTACTCGTAAAAAAGAACGTGATTTAACCATGTAAACATGTGAATAATTTAATCGTCTCGATCAAACACATAACCAAACGCATAGACAAAATGACGAAGAAAGTGGGATTTTACCTTATTGTTACCAAGTAGTCCGATTTTTGGCAGGGTAAATTAAACTAGTGAAGCAGTCAGTAGAGGAGAGTTTCACAATTAACACACTGTTAGGGTTTAGTGTAAATGTGTGAAGAAAATTCTGGAATTTAATTAAATACTTTCGAGCAATTTTAAAATAATATATAAAAAACTTGGTGATTAGATTATTAGATATCATATTTTATTGACATATCGAATGAGGATATAAAATTTTGTCTAGAAAAAAAGGAAATAAAAGTAATATACTCCCGTCCAAATTGATAGCGTAGGTTTTGTTTAAATAATACTCGTATAAATGAGTATGTACTTGTGGTGCTTTATTTGTAGTCCCCGTCCAAAGCTTTTTATTTGTAAAAGATAGCTATTTTGAATTTGTGTGTGTTTACTGTTTATATCTCAATGGGTTTAAATGTGCCTCATATTTCGATTTACTATTATTTGAATTTAATCGTTGCAAATTATTTGTAGGTTTAATAAAAGTATGATATGGTGATAATAGCTTTGGAATTATGTATCAATTACGATTCAAGAGGTATCTCTAAAATTTACAGTTCACAAATTTATTTACTTATTTATTGGCGTCATATAACACAGTTTCTAAAATTAATTGAGTAAAATTTATTTACTTATTTTTTCCAGGATAGTTGGGGTAAAACTCAATTAATTTCAATAATTAGTTGAGATCCCGTGCTAAAGCACGACATTTGTGAGGGTTAAATTAATTAAGCTTGTGTGTACTGATTATTCTATAAAAGGGCATTCTTGGGTGTATACATATTATTCGATCGTTGTTTCAAAGTGTGCAAGTTCGATGGTTACTTTGCTTTTATTTTAGCATATATACAACAATATCGCGAGTGACTCAAGGGATTCACAAATGGCGGGGGTAACCGAGGTTAGATACTTGGATGTATGTAGTATGTAGTATGTAGTTTATACTATGTAGTCTCGAGTCTTCACCATTGTTATCGATAACAGATTGAGAATTTCATAGAAACATCGTTGGTGGATGGTATCGGAAATGCGTGCCACTGATATGATACCGGAGTAACATTGGAATAGACATTGAAAATTTGAGACATAGTAGAAAGTAAATGGAAGTACTTGTAACAAAAACAAAAACTTGGCATTTCTTCATTGAGAGAGTGGAACTGTGTTACATTATGCAAGACTCGCAATAGTACTATAGTCATAATATTTTTTGATTTTTTTGGTGAGATAGTATTTATGACCTCTAAAGCGCCATGGATTTTCTCCGAGTGAACTCTCCATGCATGGTTTATATTGCCATTAATCCTTGCATCAACAACCTCTCTGAAATTGAACAAGAAAAAAAGGAACATATCATAGCTAGCTTCCATTTTTTTTCTTATTTCTTCCTCTTCTCTCATTTATGCATTTCTTGGTACGATGCGTGTGTAGAATTTTCGAGTGGGACGCTCTTGTTTCCGCCTTAGACCGTGTAGTTGTTCTGGATAGTATTGATATCTAGTCCCTTCAGCTTGACAACCGATTCAACATGTCCTTTCAGTGTGTGGAGTTCCCTCAACCTGAAAATATTTTTGAATGTTAATTAAAACATTGGCTCATTTTGGGGAGACCTTAAAGGCACCAAAGTAATGTCACTGTTGTCCTACATTTCATGACCTAGAACTTCTGAACTTGACCACATTCTAGAACGATTGTCAAGAACGCAACCTCACACTTCTTCATAGTCACCACAACTCTATCAAGTCCGTCAATGACTTGTTCTGCCCAGTAAATGATTATTAAGATATGCACTAAACCCTGTTTTCATCAATCAAAAAGAGAGCACGAAGGCCAGAATGCCAAGTATAATTTACCTCCGTCTGTCTTGAACTCAAAAGGGCTCATCTCCTTCTCTGTGAGCCTTGTTTACAAAAACAATTCCATCTTGACGCTTTCTAATCAGTTTCGCTGCCAGAACACATTCACATTATGTCAGGAAATGCACAACCAATAAATGCATTCAATAGTGAACAAACAACAATGGCACCAGGTGGATAAAACTACTTCATTTTACAAACTATGGATGCCCTTTTCAACATCTCCTACGACAAAATGGAGTTGAACATAAAGAGAAGTGTGAAAAAAACAAATAAAGAGAAATAAGCAAAAACAATCACCAAAACGCATCGCTTAAAAGGGGAAAGCGCAAAACCAAAAAAAAAAAATGGTAATGTTTGTATGTACAGTGGCCTTCCATAGTTTTAGTAAGGTGGATAGATCATTACAAACATTTAACTTGTTGAGTGGGAAAAAAAGAAGCGCTTTACAATTTCTTTGCACTCTTAAATTGGAGTAGTCTGCCTAAAAAGAGACGAATAAACGTTGCATCCATATATCAATAATCGAGTAGAGGTCTTAACTCTTAATCGAGTATCAAAGTTGGAGACGACAGCTACCTTTACGCCAGCGTTTCTCAACAGATGAGAGACTTTCTCTGCATTTGGATTAAAAAGCTTCCTGGTCTTCAAATAAATGACAACGGTATCACATCGCTCAGTACAGACTTTTAGTGAAAGAAAGAACAGTTTAGTACAAAATTTCAGTGAAACAGCGAATATTTTAGGAGTACATAACTTAAAGTGAAAGAAAGAACAATATCAAAACTCGTCAAAGGCATTTGCTCACCTTGTCAGTAATAATGTAGTACTCCGCAGTTGTATAGCCCTTTGAAGTACTGAGCATCTGAGCAACCCATGGAATAAGCAACAATGTATTGCCAGAAAGTTGTACTATCATCAACATATCTGCAATACAGAAGATTCGCCAATCTTAATCCTCATACCCCAAATGAAGATCATTGTAATCAATATTATATTGAGTGAATGATCTAATCCCTCCGTCTCGTTAAGATTGTTCATATATGTCCTTGTTGGTCTCATGATGTAAACTTTGATGGGTAGTGTCTTGTGTCCATTTATCAATTCATATGATACAGAGTAATATGAAAATAGTTTTGATAAATCAAGCATGAGAAATGTTAAGACGGTATCTAGAGATATATATTTGGACAGTTAATGGCCAGACTTGCCAGCGGTTAACAATCAAAGTCAGAAGAAGACGGCATAATTAAAACGGAGATAGTACAATTCTTGGTCGGAAACGTGTTCTCGACATCAATTGTCAATTGATCACTCTGTTGATTTTTGCACTCAACTTCAACATTCTATCTAGCATATGAGTTGATTGTAGAGGAGTACCAAAGCTTTTTAAGGTTTTTTATCGACTACCACCAAGGACAGCCGACCTTACCCTTTCCTCCCCTCCCCTCCTCGATATAAGATGGAAAAGAACATGACACGACTGCCTTGCTCTGTTTCAATTTTTTTAATCCAAAAGTCTACTACACTGGTAGACTTTACCACCCTACACTCAAAATCAATACAGGCACAAATCATATTTAGACCCCAAGTCCCAACACCGCCAAAAACATCCGCAGTGTGCGACTGTGGGGCGAAACCATCTGGGGGCTGATCAGCGGCAAACGAACATGCACCCAGCAAACGAACATGCATTGAGTAATCCACATCTAGACTCATGACAATTGCACCCGAAACAAAGGCCACAAATAGGTAAGCAAAGCATAGTTACCGTAATGGGGCGAGCGAGTAAGAGAAGAATCGACAGGTGACTGAGCTCAAGAAGGTGTAGTGGGAAAGGTTGACATTGCAGCCACCTTTAGCGATTTTTAGCCACCTTAAAGCTACCAAAAAGTGTAGGTTGAGCGGTTGACTTGGCACCGCTACTGACTGTTGACATGGCAGTTACCTGAAATTCAAATGGGAGGCTGAAATGCACGCAAGTAAACACGATTAACTATGACAGCCTACTACGTACGAGAATAATGGCTCATACAAGGATTTGGTTGGTCTCACATGTGTGATCATTTAAATAACTTGTCACATTCTCTAGACATAATGAACTTGCCTCGAATGAGTAATTCAATAGGATCGGGGTGGTCCCAGATTTAAGGTGTCTCATATGAGATCCGCTGGTAAAAGCTAGCTAAGTAGAGGCGCAATAGTTTATCAAGTGAGAAGAAGACGACTATACAGCTAGATTGCAAGATCCGTTGGTAAAAGGTAGCTAAATAGAGGTGCAATAGTTGATCAAGTGAGAAGACGACGAAGAGGACTATGCAGATAGATTGGGATTGAGAAGTGAAGTAGTGAACACATAAAAGCAACAACTTCCGTTGCAATCTTATCACTAAACACAAACATTCTAACATTATAAATCAAACGATAGCCTCAGTATTTCAACTCATTAAATCACGACCTTAAACAAATCCCATAAGATTATCAATATACAATGTACTAAGTGAAGTAAATACAAGCATACGACAAAATAAAAGGTAAGCCAAGCCAATATCAGCCACGACAAACAAAAACCCAAGAGTGCTTTAAAAACCCGAGAATATAATAGCGGATCTAATTGAACCATAATCTTTTAAAATCAATCAAAAGGAAAAAATCAAAGCAGGTCAAAAACAGTATATTAACAACTCAACAATTTTCGAAAGTTGTAAACGGAAGTTACATATAAATAATCACTTATGGTCTCAAGTTATCGTTATGCGATAAGGATGTAGCAGCAAGGGTAGGCTACTGAGCATATTCTTCCTTGGATAATTAGATATATTTTGACAGCAAATATTTAGGTCAGCCGGTCAAATTGAAAGTGTTACATTATCCGGAAAGTGTATTAACCTTTTAAATTTCAGCAAGACCCTTCTAGCTCTTACTATCATCCTGTTGATAGAAGGCAAAAGATGGGCAAAATCAAGTCGATGAAAGACAAAAGGCAAAAGATAGCTACCAAATGGTAGTGAAATTCAGGACATATGTACAAAAGAGGATAAACTGACCAACTCCTTTTTCAGATACATTGAAGTTATATATAACAATGAAGAAAAGACGAAGTGCAAATAAGGTTTACTTACTTCGCATCACGACTGAGTTAAGGCCATCTCCGATCAAGAACTTTGCTGCTTCGTCAAGTAAGATCAGCTTGGCTTAAAAGCGTGAATACTAACTTTCCGTAGCCATTTAAAGCTCAAGACATAAGTAAAATTGATGTAAAAAGTTGAAAAGAATCACATCTAAAGCAATACTTAGCAGGATCACAATAATAAAAGAACAATCAAATCATAGTTTATTGATCTAAAAACCATGAAAACAAATTAGAGGGATTGAATTAGGATGTGGGGAGAGAGAGTTTACCTGGAGTGAATAATTGGAGGAAAATGAAAGTGATGGAGGGAAGCAGATTAGGGAAGAAGAAAACGATGATTTGAAAGGCGCAGACCATGGAGATGATGAAGATACCACCGTTATCATCGTTAGTTTGTCTATTGATAAGACCGTTCACTATTTCTTGAAGCTCGATCTCTCCACTATGAACCAGAATAGTAGAGCTTGTCCCTGAGTAAATATTTCGTGGTAGCCTCATTAGACCGTACATTTAGGGATGACAGTCTCACCTTTACCCTGTGGATATCCACCCGAAATTAAATGGGTGAGATATGGATGACGAATTTTTTTCGAATTTAGGGTAGGATATGGATATGGGTGAATTTAGGGTGGGATATGGATTATCGTCTTTCACCCGCTTAACCACCCTGTGGATATCCGAAATTAATATTTATAATTAATTTTTCATTAAGTTAATAATTATTTAGGTCATTAAAGATTTTCCTTCAAAAGTATATTTTTTTTATCAAAAATTTTACTTAATTTTAATATCATACTGTTATTTAGGAAAAGTAAACTTGGGTTTATGTGGATATTGTTATTTTCACTAATTAAAGTAACTGACTTTTGTTAGTTTAATCAATAATATAATGCGTTGATGGTTTTTTTGTAGTTGGCGTGACTATTTGTATGGTCATTTGCTTTGCAAAGACACTTTGTTGTTGGATATATACTGGGTTGCTATTTGCTAACACATATTGTTAGTTGAATTATGTATACCTTTTAATTTTATCGCCAATTTTTTTTTACGATATATTATCTTTAAATTTTATGAGCTGTGAAAATATCCAACGGGTACCCGCTCCACCCGCTTCACCCGGTGGATATGGATATGGATGGATGAAAAAATATTAAATGGACGAGGGTGGGATATGGATGACCATAAATTAAATAGATATGGATATGACTCCACCCCATCCATATGACCATATTCCCTACGTACATCTTTCTTGGTATATCAGATAACTGGTTTTAAACCCGTGCAAATTGCACGGGTATGCTATTTAAAATTTTGTTATTTAAAAAACATAAATATTTAAGATAAATTTATATGGCTTAATTATCTTTTTGAAGTTTATTCTCTTTAGTAGTAAATTTTAAAAATAAAGTACCTCTACTTTTTGTTAAACAATCTTGAAACTACAAATGTAATAACTAAGTGATAAAATCATAGTTAAGTTTTTAGATTTGAAATATAAATTTCATTTGTAATTAGTGTAAATTGAGTGTTAATGATTTAGAGTCAATTAGTTGAATAATTGTAGTGATATATTCTGTTGTAGCTGAAATTAAGTTTTTGCATTGTCTTGTTATTCTCAGAACTTCATAAAAACCCGATATATATGAAACCAATTTATTTATATATTTTATTAATTTATTTAAATTCTAGATGCTTATTTTAGATAATACCAATTTTTATACCAGGTTTTCACTTGGTACAATTGTTAGTGAAACTTGATAAAATTAAATTTGTGACCCGTGCATGTGTAAAAGATTTTATCAAATGGTTAAATAATCAAACTCGTGATATATCACATAATTATATACAGTAATAATTAAAAAGTAACAATAATTTTATATATTTTAGAAATTTTATCAAAATATAAGATGCACTATGACCGTTATCTATATAAAAAAAATCCGATGTGATTATACTCTAATAAGCCCAAAAAAATTGCACAATGTAAAGTCATATTAAATCATTCAAACATGGGGAGTATGTAGAGCTGGCAAGTCTGGCACCCGAGCAAACCCGAGAATATTGCAAACCGAAACCGACCCGACCCGATGACGACCTGTAACCTAACACGACCCGATAATTAGTGACCCGGACCCGACCCAGACCGATCCGATATGAACCCGGCTCGGTAATGACCCGATTAAATTGATGACTCGATAATTATCAAGTTTAATATTGATCAAATTGAAAACGATTTAGTGTTTAATTTGATACCTTTGACTTAATAATGAAGTAATTAAACCAATTAAAGATCGAAATATTAATTTTATTGGTTAAAAAATGAAATAATTCGATAAAATCGCCGAACCCGATAATGACCCTACCCAACCCAATACATCGTTCGATCCGAAATGACCCGACTCGATAACGATCTGAAACGACTCGAAAGAGTTGCCTGACCCGATATGACTCGAACCCAATATGACCCAACCCGACTTAACCCGACACAAACCCACCTGATTGACCCGATTGCCAACTCTAGTAATATATATGGCTCATTAGCTTAAAAATGTCCTAAGAAATCATTTGTAACCAACTAATTTAAACCGACTTTTTTCTACAACTAATATGTTAAATTTTAACCCACATATAAATAAAATAATTATATACTCCGTAGTAAAAATCCATGTGAGTTGTGACAGTTGACATATTTCGATTTTATAAGATCTATCATACTATCACCCTAAATATATAACAACAATTGTAAAACACTAATTCTCAATTAAAATGTCACTATCCGTCTTAAGCTTAAAACGGGTCAAATATTATACCAGTATACTACTTGTATAAATAAGACAAATATATTATTTTTCTTTATGAATTCTCATATACACAAGTGGTATATACTTGACCAGTACCGTCTTAGGGGAGACTTAATTGGTTGCAAAATGCCCGATCTGCCGGTCAGTCAATTTGTTTAGCTCACACTAATGTGTGTATTATAGGCTTTATAGCCCATCTAGTCTAACACAATCTTATGGACTTCATTTTCTGTCCAAAAATCTCTCTAGGATCATTTTAATGATCATTAATCCATTATCCATATCAAAACAATTTGTGCAAATTAATTTATAGACCCTAAACTTAGCAAACCCTAAAACAAAAACAATCACCTAGCCAAAACGCTCATCTCTTTGCCCCTTTCGCCTCTCACTCGACGTCTCAACCTTAGCCCTTCCTCAATAATAGAAAACAAAAAAGGCACTACTCTAAAAAAGACTCCATTGTATGTCAATCCTTATACTAATCACTAAAAAAACCTTCCTCTATCTCATCAAAATTACACTCATCTTTATAATTTGACCCTTATGAGAGGTCAAAACTTGAAGAAGGGCATACATGCATGTTGTCAAAAGATCTTGATATTTAAAGAAAGTCTATTTATTTATTTTTGTAAATATTACAAATATTTTGGGTTCTTTTCTTTTTGCATATTCACTTTTCTTTTATTTTTTTTGGTCTTTATATGAACAATTAACTCTCTTTTTTTGTACCCAATTGTTTTTTAAATAATCGTTTATTTCTAATTTATTTTTTGTATTTAATGTGTGAAATAGATAGCATGTAAACCATATTCTTATAACTGGTGACTTTTTCATTTTTTGAGCGAGTAATAATAAATATAATAAAGTATATTAGTTTTTCTTTTTGAGAAAAAAATTCTGATACAAATTTCTCCGAGTCCAAATTTCTCAGCATAAACTTTGAAGAGATAGAAGTTGATTCTGAGTTTTGTATAAATAAAAGGGAAATAAAATGGTTGATTGAACGTGGTAGGGTAGTCTTTAAAAAAAAAAAAATTAATAAAGCACTTTCAACAACAGTATTAATTAATAAAATGTAGATGGGTAATGGCGGGTCCCACATTTTTTAAAAAAAAAGGATGAATTTGACGACGTGGATTAATGAGAGGGGTTTAGATGTTTTTGTATTTATGAAGATAAGATAGGTAGGAGCATAAACTGAAACATTCTGGAGCATTCTTATCGGAGTAAACTTCAAAGTGAAGGTGTCCGCCATTGAGAGAATAATTGAGGTGAGAGGCAAATAAGAGGGAAAAGTAGAAATAATGAAGAGGTTGTTCAAAGTGTTGCGTTTTGAACAGAAAGCTACCAAAGTGATGTTCTCAGTCACTGTTCATTATGAGAAATGAGAATAGTATCTATCTTTGTGCACTGTACCCAACATAGTTATATCAATTTAGATTTATCTTCTGAGTGTGGCTAGGGGTGTAAACGAGTCGAGCCGAGCTTGGGTGGGCTCGGGCTCGGCTCGAATTTTTTAGCTCGAGCTCGGACTCGGCTCGAAGCTCTTCGAGCCTAAAAAATTGAAGCTTGAGCTCGGCTCGGGAAAAGTTTGAGCTCGGCTCGAGTTCGAATCGAGCTCGTTTTGTCATTATATATTTTTCCTTTCTCACCTTTTAAATCTAACTAAATATAAATATTTTTGAAAAATAACTAAATTATAAAATAGTAAAAAATATTATATCATAATATACTTATAAAAATGTCTAAATAACATATAATTTGAAATAAAAATAATACTACAATATAAAGATTGTACAAAAAAAAATTATAAACGAGTCCAAACGAGCTTCCGAGCCGAGCCTTGCTGAGCTCGGGCTCTGCTCGTATTTAGCCAAGCTCGGCTCGAGCTCGAGCTCGTTTTGACCGAGCACGAGCCGGGATTTGACCGAGCCGATTCCGAGAGCTCAACGAGCCGGCTCATATCATTGACAGCCCTAAGTGTAGCGAGAAAATAAATTAATTAAGGGTATTTATTTGAATCTACTAGTTGGTTGTACGGCGCGCGATGCGCGCCGTCCCCTAAGATATTTTAATCATTTACGTTTCAAATGCATAGTAACGAATCTTGATTTGGTTGGCGATCACAATGAAATTTTTGTCGTTATAATTTTTTGAAAGTTTGAATCGATTGCAAACAAGATCACATTCGTAAATATTTCCTATCTAACTTTGTTGGAAACATGAATATACGATTTTGTTCGGTTGTTTGTACATGTTGAGTATGGATCACAATGAAACTCTTGTTGTTATATTATTTTGATGGTTGAATCGATTGCAAACAAATTCATAACCATTCGTAAATAATCTGTATTTAACTTTGTTGAGAGCATGAATAACCGAATATAACTACACTTTTTGCTTAGATGATTAACTGTTAAAGAACACAATTACATGGAATACATAAGACATTAGTATTATCTTGTACTTTGCGAAGTAATGTAAACATCACACCTCCTTCTCCCCTTCCTCCTCATACTAATCGCTCTTCTTCCCTTAGCCCTCCAGCTTACTCGTCCTCTTCTTTCTTCTTTTCCACAACGTTCTTCACCCCTCTACATTGTCATCCTATTTATCTCCTTATTTTCTCTACAACGCCGTCGCATTTTAAACCACATTTTCTTCTTCAACCTCGTAGTCCTCCTTCCCTTTCCCCTTTCTCCTTCTTTATACCTTCTATGTTTCCGCGACTTTTGCTTAGATGGCTAATTCCTTTTACGCTTACAATTTGGTTTGTGGTTTTTTCGTGTTTTCAGCTAGCTATATTCATTAGGAGCGTGTTTAGTCTTATTTGAACAAAATGTGCGAGTATTCTATAGAATTAGGATAATTCAATTAGCATAGTATACCCATCAACTTAGTCCTACTCCCCTTACCCCCTTCCTCCTTCACTCCCTTATTCATCTCCCACCTCCCTATTTCCTTCTCTCTTTTCTCTTTAATGTTACCACCTCCTCATCCTCCACCTCTTGTCATTCAGATCCTTCTATTTCCATCTTTACAACTCATTTGCTTTCACCATACTCTCTTTCTCGACCTCCATACCTCTCCCCTAGCTTCCTCCTCTCTTATACCTTCCATGTCTCTTATCCTCCTCTTATATATATCCTCCATTTCCCCTCCTCCTCCACTTCCTTTCATAATATTAATCCTCCCATTTTTTTCGTACTATTCCTCCATATATTCCCTTTTCTCATCCCTCTCCGTTCCTCTTTTTGTTTCCTCTTATCATTCACATCTTTCGATTTCCCTCTCCCTACCTCTTATTCTTTCCCTTAGTTCTCTTCCTCGGCTTTAATCCCTTTCCCTTTCCCCTTCCCACCCCTCGTTCTCTTCTTTCCCCCCTTTTTTTTCTCTTAAACATTGTCACTTTATAATCCTATTAATGTCGTGTGAGTATTAGCAACATAACGACTGTCTACAATGTAGGCACGTCAATTTTTGGTCACCTTAGACTGCAAGTAGTTAATCTTTTTTTTTGGGTGCGGGTTTGTGCTACACTTAGAAGGCAATTAAGGTGGTATATTTATAGTCAAAGATGTGCTGAACTTTATTTGATGCTACTTGTAATTTTTTCCTACTTGTGTCCTTGGAAGATTTAATTTTAATAAAGTGGATATTACAAGGATTCTTTTCCTAGATTTGGCCAAACAAAGCATAGAAGAATCAAATATTTGATGGTAGGTAAATTTATTTGTACCAGTGAATATAGCGGGCGTAATGCCCAGTTTGGCTGAATGGTAACCTCCCCCTTTCATCCTTGTGGTCCTCCTCTTTAACTTTCTCATCCCCCCTCCCTTATACCTTATTCCATGTGCCTCGTCATCCTCTTATATATCATTTGTTTCCCCTCCTCTTCCACATATTCTTATAGTACACCTCTCCCATTTTTTTTCCTCGTACCCCTCCTCCATATCATCCCATTATTCTCATCCCTACCTTCCGCGTTCCTACGGATGGCAATGGGTAGGGTCTGGGTTGGGTCCACCCAGACCCGGATCCGAACCCGCAATTTTCCATTTGGACCCGTACCTGACCCAGACCCGCAAGGGTCTAAAAATTGAGGACCCATACCCGAACCCTCAAGGTCTGGGTCAGGTCCCCGACCCACTGCCATCCCTACTCGTTTCCCTTCCTCTTATTATCCACAACCTATTTCCCTTTCTCTACCTCATCTTCTTTCCCCTTACTCTCTTTCTCCACCTTCATCCCTTTCCCCTTCCTCCTCCCTTATAGCTTGCATGTGAGTACGTCCCTCTTGGTAACTTTTTTCCTCTACATTGCGTTAGAATTTTTATTTCCCTTAATATTGTTCATATAAAAATTGTGACGGGTGGCTTAAAAATCGTATATATTGTTTGATGCTGTTTCCTAATTAACATGGATTGTTGTTAAGGCGTACTCCATTTTTATATACATAAAGCACTTAAAAGACTAAAACTTTTCATGTCTGAATTTACCTCCAAACTTCCCATGTCTGAATTTCATAGACCACATACCTAACTGCAATCACAACCCAAAAAAAATATATAAGTAACATCATCTGGAGTTGTACACTATTGACTTACAAACCTCGGCTTAAACCTAGGCACATCGGCTCTTGTTTGACCGTATTTTTTTAGCTCGTATTAAAGATGAACCCTAGGAACAATTCTTGTTTGATTGTTTATTAGCTCCCTCTGTCCCGGTCAATTGTTGTCCTTAGGTTTTGACACAAAAAGACCAAGAAAAGAGAAGGGGCCAATTACTAAATGTTCATGAATGACCCTCGTATAATTGCGTTGAAATTGTACAAAATGATTGCTACATCACAAATTCACACAGACATATTTTCGTGTCATCATGTTCAATAGGAACATCGTAATGATTTTAGACGATCCCTTTACAAAGATTCAATTTGTACTCCGTTGTGATATTAATTTTTTGTAATTCTCAGTGACGACATTTATAACGGGTGATACATATTAGGATACTGGATCCATTAAGGGCAACCAAATGTATTGTTTGTCATTTAAATTTGGAACGAAACATTGTTTTATAAGAGATCGATTCCAGTTGAGATCATTTGGCATTTCGACTCCTAGTTAGTTATGAACATTTGTCACTGGCTGCAAATTCACTACGATATCGAAAGACCACTTAAGTAATTTATGACAAATGTGCAGTTATTATAGTTTCTACTAACATTACAAGTGACGTACTGTTTACGAAACAATTCAGAGTGAAAAAGTGTCAATTATACATGTTGATACAAACTCTATTTTGCGGATCCGTTTACTACGGAATTACCATTCACGATCTTTTTTTAGCTCATTGCTCAAATGGGTGTTTCAGTTTTAAGGAAATTCAGTTTAAGTGGGAGTTTGTCATATTAGACACATTAAAGTTTACGGTTATTAAGTTCTGCAGAAATTAGGTTTTTTGTTTACAGTTTCACTCAGTCTTATTTTGGTTGATCTCACTAAGACGGGCCAGTTGAAAATATGCATATTTGGATCACATTCGGATGCTATTTTCATGCTGCACTCCCATGCTCAATTCATGTCGTTGGTTATATTGACATATGTGACCATTGAGGGTCCTGCTAGGACAAACTATAGTAAAGGCTGCTTTGATCCTATGTTGGTATGATTAATGGACCGAATTACTTAAGACGGTTGGTTTGATAGCATTCTTGAGCTCATAAAGTTATATTGTAAATAAAATTATCAGACTTCACATATATATGGATGTATTTGGCCCAAGTGGGAGATTGTAAAAAATATGGGCCTAATACAATTATATATGTGAACGAATATTAATTCGGTAATAATTGTATTTATGCGCTATCAGTTAAGGTTAGCCCAAATATATAGTGAGCCACTATAGTTTATTAAATACGGGCTTATTTACGTCTTAAAAAGTAAGGTTCAGTCTATTGTCTAAGTGTAGATACCCATTAGGTTTGCTAATGCATGATGGACGCATTAGACTAAGAAGACTATATATAAGTCACCTAGATTATGGTCCCCGGTAGCACACAATAACCTAATCTCCCCGCATCCCATCAGTAGAGAGATCCTGTCGGTATGTATGTCTACTAGAAGACCTAATTCCAAAGACTGTTCTTCTGGCGGTTCATCCCAACCTATCGTCATGTAATCAGGAACGCTTCCGCTCTACCGTTTACCAAGTAATTTAGTTTGAAGTTATGCTCTCTATTCGGATTAATTCGTGATAACATATGATACTTCGTATATGTAATACTACGATTTTATGAGTCATACTACGATTTTATGAGTCTCTGGGTACTCTATCGAGTGGGCCTTACTCTGTCGAGTAAGGGTGTTGTGCGATTTAAAATAGTTTCTGACCTGTTGGGTACTCGATCGAGTAGCCTCGTTACTCGATCGAGTAGGCGGCACTCGATCGAGTACGTCAGTTACTCGATCGAGTAGCCCGGTTTACGGGTAGTGTTTTGTCGGGCTTTGTTAATAATGCGAATTAATATATAAACACTTCCGTCACTTTCATAATACGCTTTTACAAACCTAATTACTTTCAAAAGAGATTTCAATCTACGTACTTCGCACTCATCGCATTATTGACAAATCCCGGAGCTTGGAAGGTCGGAATTCATCTTTCTTTACATCTTTGTGATCCTTGCGCCGAGGGTAAGATCTACGTACCGAATTTGCTACATTTAATTAAGTTTTGTTAAACCCTAATTTTGGGAATTGGGGGATTTGTGTTAGTTTTGTGTGGTTTGTGATATATGTGATGTTATGTTAGGAGGAGAATTCGTAGAGGAGGCTTTTTTATAACAGCTGTTGAGATCGTCTGACTGTGTTGCTTTCCAGGTAGGGTTTCCCTACTCAATATTAGTCCCATAATGTGTTGGTGGTGATTTGTGATTGTTGATTGTTATCATACGAGTATTGTGACGGTTGTTGGTTTTGATTGTTGATTAGTAGTTGTGATTGTTTGTATCTGTCTGTGTTCTTCGGGGTGCGTCCCTGGCTGAGTGGAGTCACTTGCGGGAGTGGCTTCACGCCCATTATTCGCCTTCTGTGGAACCCGCCACAGAAGGGATGTGCACATTAATGGATTTGGGTTTATCGCTCGATGGAGATGAGCGGGGCTTAGGTGGGAACGGCTGCGGTCCCCCACTGGCGGCGAGGAGTGACCTGTTGCGGTGGGCACTCTGGCAGGGCTACACACTTTAGTGTGTAGTTAGTATTGTGGAGTTGGTGATGGAGTTCGGAGTATATATCTGTGACGATTGAGCTGTGTTGTTTGTTGTGTTGTTGAATTATATAAATTGTGTGATTAGTACTGACCCCGTTTATTGTTTTAAAAACTGTGGTGATCCATTCGGGGATGGTGAGCAGTTGTTGAGCAGGTTTGATATGGTGCTTAAGAGCTAGCTGGGATGAGTCATCAATTGCAGTTAGAAGAGTCTTCCGCTGTTGTCAGACATTATGTTTAGCTTTTTGACATTTGGTTTTTGGAGAACATGTATTCATATTTTATCAGTTTGGTTTTCGGATTGTAATCTTTCACTTAACCTTATACTATGTAAATGTTGTTTCGTTATTGTCTTATGATTATCATTGCCTCGGGGAACCGAGATGGTAACAGCTTTATACCCGAGTGGTCCTGGTAAGGCACTTGGAGTATGGAGGTGTTACAAAATGGTATCAGAGCGACGATCCTGAAACCTGTAACCAATGAATCTAATGAATATAGGGAGTCAATTAAAATGAACCCGGGGTAAAGGTTGTAGGAGCTAATGCAAAGGCTTGGGAGACATCCTAAAGTCGCGAACTCACCCTACAATTTTGAACCGGTCACATGGGGGGTATGTGTCAAGGTCGTATGTGGTGTGTTTGTCAGCTTATGTGAACGTAACGATGTATGTTGTGAATTGTTGGATGTTGGGAGTAGAAGGTTGATGTTGTGATTGAAAATTTGGTGGGGTGTGTACATATGTTAGTTTGAATAAAGAAGCATGATGGTTGTTTATTATGTGGCATTTGATAACATGAAATAGTTTGTTTTGTTGATTGTATGAGGAATTGTGTAGAATTGCATGTTTAGTCGTATTATAATGTTGAGTTTATAAAGTTGCATAGTAAGTTGGGTTATGAGAGATAACATGCGGGTAGTATATACGAGTCAGCATGACTCGATCGAGTAGGGGGTACTCGATCGAGTAGGTGAGGTACTCGATCGAGTGGGTCTGACTCGATCGAGTGGGTATTTTGACGTTTTTATAACCAGAATCGTGTTTTTGGGTACTCGATCGAGTACATAGGGCACTCGATCGAGTAGGGGGTCACTCGATCGAGTAGCTGTGCTACTTGGTCGAGTATGTTAGAGATCAGAAGGTCTGTTTTGGGTCTGAAGTCGGGGCACTCGATCGAGTATGGTGGGCACTCGATCGAGTAGCCGCTACTCGATCGAGTAGGTTTAGGCACTCGATCGAGTGGGTTCTGAGCAGGGTGTTTTCGTCTTTTGGGTTATAGTATGTATGTTTATATCTACCCTTTTCTTATATAGTTTCAAGATGCCGCCAAAGAAAACCGCGTTGTATGCGAGATCTGAGAGCATGAACATCGACGACATAGTTAAGATGTTGGAGCATCAAGATGCTCTTACGGAGGCCCTAAAGAGAGTGGAGAAGGATAAGGAGGTTGATCACTCTAAGATCAGTCTTTATATAGCGAGGTTTAACCTAAAAGAGTACAAGGGGACCGGGGAGCCAATTCTTCTTGATAATTGGCATCGTGAGATAGAGAACATTCTGGACCTGGTGCATTGTCTTGATGAGTTGAAAGTAGAACAAGCTGTGTTCTACTTGAGGGAGGCAGCTGGTGAGTGGTAGGATAAGGTGAAAGCGAGTGCTAGAGAGATGTATACGAAGCAGGGCTTACCTGCTATACCTTGGGAAGAGTTTCGGAGGGCTATGAGGAGAGAGTTTGTACCTGAGCATGTGAGGAGTAAGCTGAGGGAAGAGTTTGATGGGTTTAAGATGACATTTGATATGTCGGTTGCTGAGTACTACAAGCAGTTTAATGAGAAGTCTAGATATGCTGAGGATATGGGTTTGAGTGAGGAGAACCTAGCGCTGAGATTTGAGAGGGGGTTGACACCCAGGATTATGGACAAGTTACCCGTGGGAGTCCTTACGGACGTTAAGGAAGCTTATGAGAGGGCTGGGAGAGCTGAGAGGTTGGTGGAGATGGCCCGAGAGAGGAGTAGTGAGAAAAGAAATGCTGAGAGTGAAGGTGGTGGCCAATCTAATTACAAGAAAGGCAACCATAGTTAGGCTAGAGCGTTTTCTTCTGGTTCAGGGTTCAGTGCTGGGGCTTCCTTTGGGCGTGGTCGTGGAAGCGGTAGTGGTAGTTGGGGGATGACCTGCTTTGGCTGTGGCGGTGTAGGCCACAAGAGACATGAGTGCACGAGTGTACCTGGAGCGTTTCAGAGATTGGCTCAGGGGAGCTATTCTCAGGGGCCGGCACATAGTTATGCGAGTAACAGACCGGCTGGGTCATGGTCTAACCGGGGAGGTCAGAGCAACCAGGATGGAGGTAACCGCAATGGCGGTAATTCTTTTCAGAAACCAGCTATGAACAACAACAACAATCAGGGGTCGGGTGCTGTCGACCACATCGGCCAAGATCTTGTCCGGGAGGTGGACAAGACCATGGAAAGTCATTTATGATGGACAAGAAAGCAGCTGAGGACGATGCACATGTTATTACTGGTACTTTTCTTGTTATCGGTATTCATACCTTTGTTTTGTTAGATTCGGGGGCGTCTCAGTCGTTTGTATCTTCGAGTCATGTTAAACGGTTGGGTTTGAGGGTATATGAGTCTGTAAGTGAGAAAGTTTTTATACCTTCGGGTGAGTCTGTATCATGTGGGAGGTTGTATAGGGATGTATTTATAATAGTTGGGCAAGTTGATCTACCTGTAGATTTGCTAGAGTTTCCTTTAGACGGTTTTGAGATGATAGTCGGGATGGATTGGTTGGGAAAGTACAAAGCTAAGATAGACTGTCATCAAAAGAAAGTGTCTTTGAGAGGTCCTAAGGGTGTTAGTGTGTCTTATCGTGGGTTTGTGGTCAAACCCAAAGTTAAGTTGATTGCAGATGTGACCTTGAAGTCCTATCTGAGGAAGGGATGCCCTTTGATCTTGCGCCATGTGAGAGATGACCGGATAGAGAGTCCGACAGTTGATTAGATACCAGTGGTGGGTGAGTTTGCAGATGTCTTTCCAGAGGAGATTCCGGGGTTACCACCGAAGAGAGAGATAGATTTCACAGTTGAGTTGAAACCGGGGACGGGGCCAATCTCTAAGGCACCGTACCAGATGGGTCCTAAAGAGATGGAAGAGCTCAGGAAACAGTTGGATGATCTGATAGAGAAGGGATACATTAGACCTAGTGTATCACCGTGGGGAGCACCAGTTCTTTTTGTGAAAAAGAAAGATGGGAGCTTGAGGTTGTGTATAGATTACAGGGAGCTGAACCGAGTGACGGTGAAGAATAAGTATCCTTTGCCAAGAATAAATGACCTGTTTGATCAGTTGAGTGGTGCATCAGTCTTTTCCAAGATTGATTTGAGGTCAGGGTACCATCAGGCAAAGATTAGAGAGGTGGACATACCAAAGACAGCTTTCACGTCGAGGTATGGCCATTATGAGTATGTGGTGATGCCTTTTGGGTTATCTAATATACCGGCTGTGTTTATGGACTTGATGAACATAATCTTCAGACAGTTTTTGGACAAGTTTGTGGTGTTGTTTATCGATGACATCTTAGTCTATTCCAAGACTAAGGAGGAGCATGAGGAGCATCTGAGGATTGTGTTGTAGACCTTGAGGGAGCATGAGTTATATGCTAAGCTGTCCAAGTGTGAGTTCTGGTTAGAGAGAGTTACTTTTCTAGGGCATGTGATCTCTAAGGATGGGGTAGCTGTGGATCCGGCAAAGATTGAGGCAGTGACAAAGTGGGAAGCACCAAAGAATGTTGCTGAGATCAGGAGTTTCTAGGGTTTAGCTGGATATTACAGACGGTTCGTGAAGGATTTCTCCAATATTGCTAGACCTATGACAACTTTGATGAGGAAAGAGAACAGGTTTCGTTGGGATGACAGTTGTGAGACGGCGTTCCAAACATTAAAGGAGCGTTTGACCACAGCTCCTATCTTGGCATTGCCTGAAGGGATTGAGAACTTTGAGGTTTATACAGATGCCTTAAAGAATGGGTTGGGATGTGTGTTGATGCAGAACGGTAAAGTGATTGCCTATGCTTCTAGGCAATTGAAGCCTTATGAGGAGAACTATCCTACACATGATCTAGAGTTGGGTGCAGTGGTGTTTGCTCTCAAGATTTGAAGACATTACCTTTATGGGGCGACTTTTAAAGTATTTTCTGATCACAAGAGTCTCAAGTACATCTTTACTCAAAAGGAGTTGAATATGAGACAGAGGAGGTGGATGGAGCTGATTGGTGATTATGACATGGATATTATCTACCATGAAGGGAAAGCCAATGTTGTTGCAGATTCTTTGAGTAGGAAGAGTATACATTCTTTGTGTACAGCTGTATCCTTGATGAGGTTGAGAGATGAGGTGGGGAAGTTTGGGATACATATGTAGATACCTCATTTCTGCACCTCCCGCAAACCACCCGGTGATTATTGGGCCACATGTTTGGTACGTGGAACGATTTGTGACAATTCGTAAGTTTATCATCAAGTGATTGCTCAAAATTGATGTCTACCTCTTAATTGTCATTTATGCGCCGATACGGTCATTTTGACAGTAATTAGAGTACATTTGGACTCCGGGCCTAAAACCGTCTTCATTTTCAGATAACTGCTAAATCCCGAGTCAGAATGTCCTGGAATGTTCCGGATATTTCTATTCCATATTTTATAAATCATTCACAAACTTTTATTCTTTGGTAAAGAATTTCCCGTAATATTCATACAAAATATTAAGGAAAATAAGATTAATCCGTTATTCCATAAATTAAACACGGAAATCTTTCTTTCGCAGGAAGAAACCACACGAAACAGACGACAGCAGGTGCCGTCTTTGCGCCTCTTCCAAGAGACGCAAAGATCGCACCTCTTCCCAGGTCCTTTTCTGCGTATTTTTCGTATCTTTTCATATCTTTTCGAGATTCACTTCCAAAGTTGCTCCAAAAACCCTATTCCTTCACGTGATTAGTATAAATAGGGGCCTTCGCTCCTCATATTTCTCACGCGAGTGTCCGCCCTTCTCTTCTCCCTTTGCATTCTAGACCACGTTCATACTTTTTGGCGTCTACGTGCTTGAACATTCGACCACGTAAGCTCGGATCTTTCTGAGTACCAGCCTCGTTTGCATGACCGACCAATTTGACCAACTCCACATTAATCAACTTAATTAATCTTAATCGTTTTCCTCTTATGAGGGCACTTTCGTTACATTCGAGTCGAGCATCACTAATCATAAACTTAGTTCATCTCGTTTTGTCAAACATGTAAATCTGAGGGTGTAAATCCTTCTTTATTTATTGTTATTTACTTTTTGTATCATTAATTTAAGGTTTATGTCGAAAATACTTCTTAAAACCGATTTATAAAACCACGCTTTGAAACCCTTTTTACGGATTACCAGAAGATGACCGTCGAGAAAGGACGCAGCAACTGCTGCGCCTCTTCGAAGGGACGCAACACCTGCTACGCCTCTTCGTGAGGCTGCCGCAGTTCCTGCTTCCTTTCTTCTTCCTTCGTCCTCTGTCATATCGTCGTTCGTTATTTGTTTTCGTTTGTTCTTCAATTCTTTGACATAATAGCACAATAATTTCACATGTATATTATTTATCATCATTAATACGTATAATTCATCATTAAATCCCGACTTAAATCCCAAGTAATCCAATATTTGCGGGTTTTCGTCATTAAAATCAATCCGGGTTGTAGAGATTCAATTCTTTCATATTGAGTTTATGGAATTCGACCTTTGATATATTTCCATTCGTCATTAATTCGTCATTAATTTGTCATATTTAACCTATTTAGTTCACTTATGTCACTAATCAATCTTTCATTCATGTAATTAATTCGTTTACGTTCGTCTCATCCATGTTTTATTGCTTTTATGACTCATTTGTATGTAATTAATCTGTTAAATCACTTCCATCCGAGTCGAATATCATAATTAATCCTTAAATTCACCAATAACATTAACGATTTGCGCTTCCGCTTCACGGCCTTAACTCACCCTTGGAATGACGCAAAGAATCGTTGCGCCTCTTCCCGAGGCGCACTCTGCTGCGCTGTTCGATTTGATTTACGCCTCAACTTCCGTTACGCTTTGACCTAGTTTAATTATCTTACGTATTTAATTAACTATTAATCGTATTATCGCCTAATTCCTATTCGCTTATTTGTTTATTTTGTTATTTCTCAAATTATCCGTTTTGGAAGTATTTTCGACATAAATTAATTGAATCCAATGTAATTATTGTAATTTTTCATTATTGCATTTTATTGTATTTCTTTTATTGTATCATTTGTATGCCTTCACATATAATTGAGCTTAAATCCCTACTTTGACATTTATTGTATGCTAAATTAATTGTTCACCGACTTAGTCTAATTCTTCACATGTTAGGATTAAAACTTGGATGTTGCATTGCATGCATATAATCGACGATACATCGAGTATAGACGATTTTCCCTAATCATTAGTAGAGGCCGCTATCGAGGCGGGCGGGATTAGGTGTTCGATCAAAAGAGCTTCCTAATACGTACCCTCACCTCTTACTCCAGATCTCTGTGAACATCCGTGTTCATTGGCATCCACGAGAGTCATTATAGACATAGAATGCTAAGGGTGACGAGTTCTTGGTGTTCATGTCACTACTTTGTGTCTTGACATGGCACGAGGTATTTGAACGGTTTATAATTTTCCACAATAAATTGGTGGCGACTCCACAAATGCAAACGCTTGTTCCCAAGCGCCCCCGTGGCCCCATGTCCACAGTTTGGCGACTCCGCTGGCGATAATACACTTACGTGTAGCCAAAAGGGTGAAACTTGAACAAGGTTAGGGAATAGTTTGTACAAGACAATTGTCGGTTTTCATAACTCGGTCTTCCTAGACCGTTTTATTCGGCCTTCCTAGGCCCAACCCAACCCATTCGACCAATCGTCCCGTTTAAACAGTCCTAATTCTTATTTGGGCCTAAGGATGGATAGCGATTGACGTCATCCATACCATGGTACTTACTCTTGTTTGTATCAAGGACTTTCACTACTTGAGGAAATGGACTAGGAATCGGCCTTACTCTTATTTGGTACGAGCCTCTCCACAGACTTCAGGTATGATTGTTCAGTATGGCAACCCACCCTTTAAACCAAAACCCTTTTAAATGCACTCAAAGATCCCGTTATAATGCTTGTATAAATGTCCACCTTACGTGATCACCATTTCTAAACGAAACCATGACGATTTTTGTAAAATCAAAATCCCTTTTAAAATGTAAATTTCGAAAAAGGCCAATGATTAGCGCAAAACCGAGTCAAAACTCTGTCCATTTGTCGAGTCAAATTTCGGGCCCAAGCCCATTTCAAAACCTCACTTCGAGTCCACACTCCTACAACTACACTAAAGTTGACTAGGACCAACATTTTTCAAATCTTGTCATTCTTCAAAAGCTCACTGACACATGCGGCACACACCTACTTCACGAGTCAAAACATTTCCTCCTTAGTAAGTGTGCTAGAATGGTCGATCGTGTTTTGATTCGTCGTCGATCTCTTATCCAGTTTCCAAGATGCCTGAAACAAGCGACGTGAACTTCAATCAACTCCAAGATGGTAATGATCGAATCCTAACCGCGCTAGCTCAACTCCAAGTTACCCAAGACCAAGTGTATGATCGCCTTGACACCATCGAGGGCCAGATCTATGCCGTAGAAGCGAGGTTGCCTCCTCGAGAAAGTGAAATCGTGGATGACTTCGTGAATGATTTCAGGGACGAAAACCCTCTCATGGGTATGACTGCAGCTGAGAAACGACTTCAATACTTAGAGGAGCAATTGATGTATCTTAAAGGGGATGACATTTACAGGGAGAATAATCGCAAGTATGAGGCCGTGAGTTCCAAGTTGCCAACCAACTTCAACATGACGGATATCCCTAAATTCAAGGGGCATGAAAACCCTTTGAACCACATCCGTGCTTTCAAGGACTATATGTCTATCAAAGGCATCAAACCCGAGATGTTCTTAAGGATCTTTCCTTCATCTCTTGACACCATCCCAAAGCAATGGTTCTACTCTCTTGAACACAAGAAGATCGCTACTTGGGAAGACGCCGCGGTCGAGTTTGCTAAGAAATATGCGGATAATGCTGAGATACAAGTTAACATGCGCACTTTAGAGGTTCTTACCCAAAATGACAAAGAAGGTTTCACCGACTTCCTAAGTAGGTGGAGGAAGACTAGTACCCAACTAGTTTAACACCCGGATGAGGCTACCCTCGTGGAGAAATTCGTGGACAACTTAAAGCCCATCTATGCCAATCATTTGAGGTACCAAAACATTAAAACTTTCAAGGACTTAACCGTACTAGGAACAAGGATCGAAGGTGACATCCGTAAAGGGCTCTTGTCCAAAATGGTAGGTCGAGGATATCAAGGCTCAACAAGTCGTTCTTACGGCTCCACTAGCAAGACCGATGAAGTTAACCTCCTCGAGCCATCCAAGAAGAGTGCCCCACCAAGGAAATTTACAAATCTTGGGGACACTTACTCCAATGCTCTAAAAAGGCTAATGAAACATGGCAAACTCCAACCCATAGGACCTACGCCCGAACCTGAAAAGAAGTCCAAGTTCTGGGACGAGAACTCATACTGCGAATATCATAGGGGTAAGGGGCATGACACAGAAAAATGCTACAAATTGAAAAATGTGCTTCAAGACATGATCGAGGATGGTCGACTGCCAATACCGCCAGGAGGTAAGCCCAACAACACTCAGAATCCTCTTGGAATTCTAGTGATCACAAGTGAAGAATATATCTTAGATTGTTCACACCTCATTTCTCCAGTCAAAGACAAGATCCATGCGATCGAGAATGAAGGGTTCTACTCTACCATTTCCCCTACCATTGCCGACTTTATCGCATGGGCAAGAAGTGTGGATAGGCAAGTTTGGGAATTGGAAAATGTGGTGACAACTTTACATGACCCCAATGCGACACCTAAAGAACATGCGCCACTAATTTTTTCTCAAAATGCCACTATGCAAGAAATAGTCGCCGTGGTTGATAAACTAGTCGACCAAATCACATAATTAGAGGATGAGATCATGAGAATGAGGGAACTAGCTATAGTAAATGAAGTATGGGCCGATGACGATGAAGACGAATATCTCATTGAACACTCCCTAGTCAAGGAAATAGTCCAAAATGGTGAAGACCAAGATATGGACCACCTAACTCGATCGGGACGTCCATATCAAAGTACTACTCAAAATGGTCTAACCACCGTTATCACACCAAATGATAATGAAGATGACTCTACTGATCATTTGCTCAAGCAATTACAGAAGACAAAGGCTGATCTTTCAGTCTGGCAATTAGTAGCAAGCTCATTCCCACATCGCCAAGCTTTACTGCAAGCTTTGGCCAAGCTAAATGTAGTACATAACTCCACACCCGACGATGTAGTCAACTTGGTCTTCCAAGAATCACCGAAGCTAAGTAATCCTATTACTTTCTCAGATGAAGATTTGCCACCCTTTAGCGCTAGTCACAACTTGGCTCTTTACATCACTGTCATTTGCTTAAAGAAGAATGTGCCAATGACCTTGGTAGATGATGGCTCCACGGTCAACATCATACCCCTGAAAACGGCATACAAACTAGGCATGAAAGAGTCGGATTGGACCCCTACCAATTAAGGTGTTCGTGCATATGATGGTACACGACGAAAGGTCGTAGGACTCGTTAACCTAACCATAGCCACAGGGCCAATTGAGCGAAAGGTTAACTTCCAAATAGTGGACATTGAAGCTTCCTTCAACATACTTCTGGGAAGACCTTGGATTCACGCTTCCAAAGCGGTAACATCCACCCTTCACCAAAAGATCAAAATTCCACTAAATGGCAAAGTGGTGACGATCACTTCGTCGCCCATCAAGGCTATAATCGAAAAGAAGTCAAATAATCAAGTCCTTGCGGATCCAGTACATGAACTTGGGGGCTTTCAAAGCATAAGTGTCATAGAAAGCGAATTGGCACCCTATACTACGATCCCTACTCCAACTTGGTGGTCAACCACATACTCAAATCCTAGGGATACTTCCCTGGAATGCCTTTGAACCCTATCCGAAGAAACACCTTCGCACCGTACAAGGAAGGCAACTAAAAAAGGATACCACTTGGCCTAGGATACAATCCCATTAAAGAGGAAGTTCTCGAGATGCTCGCTCAAGTTCAAAACCGTAAGCATGTAGGAGTCCAAATGCGACCATATTTCCCTACCCTAAATGGATAATTTGTTAGGGAAGGAAGTCAAGAACTCTTTCACGGATTTCCCGAACCTTGGCACCACCTCGGAAGGAAGCTAGCCGGAATCGAGATCTTTCACGATTGCTACTTCATTCCTCCAGAAACGGTTCCTACCGTCAAAGCACGTCAAGCACCTTGCTTAGACGAACAAGCTGTTAGTCTACTGTTTGGAGAAGATCGATTTGTTAGAGCCATGCAGGATGAGATCATTACCATGATACTTCAAGACAACCACTTCAACCCTACCGCGTTAATCACATAAACAAACGCGAATCAGCAGAAAGGATGGAGAAAATCAATCAAGTGGACCAACAATCAAGGAAGACTCTTCAAGATCACCACTTGAGAAGGAGAGATGTTCAAAGGAGAACCAGAAGACGATGAATTCGAGTCAGAGTCAGAGTCGGAGTCAGAGTCGGAGTCTAGAGAAGTCACTAAGGAGTCTCCTGCTGTCGTCACCCTCATTCCCTTTATTTCTCCTAGCTTAGCCTCAAATAGTAATAGTAGTTCGGGAAATGCCCCAACAACTGTCCCTTTACCGCCGCTGACCACAGATCAGATGGCTTCTTTGTTTCAACTTTTCTCAAACTTTAATATGAATAAATCAGGTTCTGCTTACTCTTTGTGTTATCTTGAATGCAATTCTGTTTATGATGATACTGAGGATGACCCAGACTCAGACTCAATTGAGATACTTCCCTACATAGCCAAGGAAATACTACAAGATAGGGAAGGGGGACCAGTAATAGAGAACACTGAACCCATCAACGTAGGAACCGAACTAGAACCCCAAGAACTTAGGATAGGGACAACCCTGAACCCCACCGAAAGGGCCAGTTTCATAGACCTCCTACACGAGTTCAAAGACGTTTTCGCTTGGTCCTACAAAGACATGCCAGGAATCGACAGGGATATCGCCGAACATAGAATCCCAATTAAGCCAGGTTTCAAGCCCGTAAAACAGAAGCTTCGTCGAATGAGGACAGAATGGGCTCTCAAGATTAAGGAAGAAGTCGATAAGCAATTCAAAGCCGGGTTCATCAAAGTTTCCGAGTACTCTGACTGGGTAGCCAACATAGTACCCGTATCCAAAAAGGATGGGAGAATCCGTGTTTGTGTTGATTTTAGAGACTTAAACAAAGCAAGTCCTAAATATGACTTTCCTCTACCACATATCGACATATTGGTGGACAATACCGCAGATCACGCGTTACTATCCTTCATGGATGGGTACGCGGGTTACAACCAAATCAAGATGGCCATAAAAGACATGCATAAGACCGCCTTTGTCACTCAATGGGGAACCTATTGCTATACGGTTATGCCGTTTGGGTTAATCAACACCGGAGCTATATATCAATGCACCGCAACTACACTCCTACATGACATGATGCACAAAAAAGTTGAGGTATACGTAGACGACATGATTGTCAAATCCAAGGATAGAGACGGGCATATTGCGAACCTTCTCAAATTCTTCTTAAGGCTACGAAAGTACAACATGAGGCTCAATCCTCAGAAGTGCGCATTCGGAGTAACATCTGGCAAACTCCTGGAATACGTCGTTAGCCAACGAGGTATAGAAATAGACCCTTCCAAAATCAAAGCTCTGATCGAAATGCCGTAACCTCAAATGGAGAAAGAAGTCAGAGGATTCCTGGGAAAAGTGCAATATATAAGTCGATTCATATCGAAACTCACCATGATCTGTGAACCTATCTTCAAAAAGCTCAAGAAAACAGATCACACCATGTGAGATGATGACTGTCAAAAGGCGTTCGACCGAATCAAGGAGATATTGGCTAAACCACCCATGCTCATGCCACCTCAACGAGATCAACCTCTTGGTTTATATCTCACAGTGACCAAAACAGCCATGGGCGCCATGCTAGCTCAAACCGTAGGAAAAGAGGAAAGGGCTATCTACTACCTTAGTAAGAAGTTCTTGGAGTACGAGTGCAAATACTCACAACTCGAAAAGACATGCCTCGCTCTTGTGTGGGCAATGAAGAAGCTACGCCATTACATGCTTAGCTACTCCGTCAAAATATACTCCAAAATGGATCCGGTCAAATACCTCTTCGAGAAACCCGTCCTCAACGGACGATTAGCAAGATGGACATTGATGCTCTCAGAGTTCGATCTCAAATACGTGCCCCTGAAAGTTATAAAAGGGCGCGCCGTTGCCGAATTCTTTGCAGAAAACCCCATCAATGATGCACAAACAATAGATACGTGGTCATTTCCAGACGAGGATATACTCCAAACCGATGTGGACTCCTGGGACCTCTACTTTGATGGAGCATCAAACTTAAGAGGATTTGGAATAGGAGTGTTACTCATTTCTCCTGAAGGCGAGCATACACCGATCTCTGTCAAACTCGACTTCGAGGTGACAAACAATCTTTGCGAGAATCTGACTTGTCTCATTGGACTACAGGCGGCAGTAAGCTTAGGCATTAAAAACCTCCGAGTGCATGGGGATTCGTCCCTGATCATCAATCAAGTTACGGGATCTTGGAAAATCCGAAGCGAAAGCTTAGCACCTTATCAAGTCAGAATAGACCAGGTTGCCCAATTCTTTGATCACGTGACCTATCTACACCTACCTCGGGAAGAAAATCAATTTGCGGATGCTCTTGCAAAACTCGCATCTTTGATTAATATGCCAGATGACATGGTGGAAATGCCTTTGTGTATCGAATGACGATCAGAGCCAACTTATATCCACCAAATCACCGATGAAGAGGAAATCACAGAGGAGCCTTGGTTCCAAGCAATCCTAAATTTCAAACTCAACGGTACCTATCCACCGGATATGGACAAAAGGGGACAACGCGCTATACGCCTACTAGCTTCCCAATACGTTCTCATGCAAGGAGAGTTATACAAAAGAACACCTCTTGGTGTAATCCTACGTTGCCTCGATCATTCGCAGGCGCGGAAAGTAATGGAAGAAGTTCATGATGGAGAATGCGGTCCTCACATGAGTGGGCCCATGATGGCGAAGAAAATCACACGTTTGGGGTTTTATTGGACCACGATGGAATCCGATTGCATCAAATACGTAAGACATTGCCACAACTGCCAAATCTTCGGGAATGTACAGCATGTTCCTCCTTCATTGCTCTATACGATGACATCTCCTTGGCCATTTTTTGCCTGGGGAATTGATATAATCGGGAAGATAACTCCGGCTGGAACAGGAGGACACTGTTTCATATTGGTGGCAATCGACTATTTCACCAAATGGGTAGAAGCAGCTTCCTACACTAGTCTCACAGCTAAAAACGTGGCAAAGTTCATACAAAACAACATCATCTGTCGATACGGTTGCCCACATGAGATCATTATTGATAATGGATCACATTTCCAAGCCGAGACTGAGCAACTGCTAACCAAGTACAAAATTAGGCATCACCACTCTTCACCATATAGACCACAGACTAATGGTGCGGTAGAGGCGGCAAACAAGAACGTTGTCACAATTCTCAAGAAAATGATTGACAACTATCGAGATTGGCCAAGCAAAATACCCTTTGCTTTGTGGGGATATCGCACATCAGTTAGGACGCCCACTGGGGCCACTCCTTTCTATTTGACCTACGGCATGGAAGTCATGACCAATCGAGTTAGAAATACCATCATTGCGTATCTTACTCGAAAGTCAAATCCCGGAAGCCGATTGGAAGAGGGATAGATACGAAGAACTCATCCTCCTAGATGAACGTAGGGTACGCGCCTTACATAATGTCCAAACATATCAAGAACATATCAAACGAGCCTTCAACAAAAGGGTCAAGCCAAGGAACATCAAGGGAGGAGATTTGGTACTCAAGTCGGTTAGTGCTCTTTTACCTATCGATCCACGGGGAAAATTCAAACCTAATTGGACTGGGCCCTTTCTAGTCAAGTCCATACTTCCAGGGGGTGCGGTTAGAATCACAGACCTAGATGGGAATGAATTTGCCAACCCGACAAACCTTGACCAACTAAAGCGGTATTATGCCTAGAATAGAAACAAAAACGCGCCTCGCGTAACCTTACATGTCGCACTTGTGGCACTAAATAAACGGCTCCTAGCCAAGCTGAAATAAGCTAATGTCACCATGCTCTTGCATTTTGACAATTTGTCATCCTCACATCATCAAATAAACTGGAATTGTATCTTAAGAGTAAGTGAAAAGCCCATGCTTATCTTCTAAGTTCATTACAAGCTCCTGCTTAGAATAATTATTCTTTTACATTTACTCGAACTACGCGCAAGGATTTGATTCACTAGTAGAAAAACCCCCTATAGTGACGGTCATAAATGACCTTTTTGTGGCGGTTTTTACAGATTTTGGGTGCGCCGTATATCACGGGGTTGTTTAGACTTCACGGCGGTTGTACAACCGCCACTATAACTTATCTACGGCGGCGGTTTTTAAACACAACCGCCATTATAGGCTTATATAAAACGACGGTTGCTAGAAAAGAACCGCCACTGTAACTATCTATAGTGGCGGTTACTGTTTGGAAAACCACCACCATAGGTATTTCAATAATATCATTGACCGCTACATGTTCTCTATAACGACGGTCGTTTTAACAGAACCGTCGTAAAAGGTAAGCATAACGACGGTTGTTGTTACAGAACCGCCACTATAAGAAAACCTATAGCGGCATTTCTAACTTGAGAACCGCCGCCATAGATGCATATTTAAAAAAAAAAAAATCGTACCTAAATTTCTGCAGCAACGTCATATAAATTTGACAACCCAAATATCGAAATGAACAAACAATACATACACAAGAATGCGATCAACTGCCAAAAACCTTGCATTATCATCCGGCACAACAATATTTTCGGTACTAAAAAATTATACATCAAGTGTATAAATAATCACATACACATCTTAGTTAATAAACTAATGAACATTACATGCTCCCTAAACAGTTGGCAGCCTACACCTCTTCAACATCCTTCATCTCGTCAATTGAATCTGCAATGATACATTTAACAAAACCAATAGTAAGAAAACTAAACTAAACATTATTAAACCAACGTCTAACTTTGCTAACATCCTCCATCTCGTCATTTTACACCCCATCTTTCAGCTTGCCTAGTAGTGATCACCAATTTGACTTAGAAAAATTGTCAAGTACTAAATAATAATGTTAAATGCAAATTATCCAATACTTATTAACATACTAGACGACTTTCATCTCATGTCTCAGTTGGATTAAAGTAATGAAGAATGCACTACATGCTAGACAGAGTTTTCGACCACAAGCTAATTTAAACTATTGATGTTTCGTCGTAGAAACAAATTCATTAAGGGTTTATTTGTTTTTTCTCATGACATTGAAGAGGCAGAAGTCAAATGCTTCTTCAATGGCACTCAAGCAATAAGTCAAGGTAACGATTTGGAAGACATACATATAAATAAATAAAACATAAACGTATAGACAAAACCTTGGCCCGTCTTTCAGCTGAAGAGATGGCTTTTCGTTTAACAATCTTCTACCTTAAGTAAATATGTCAATATCCGAACACCTAACTATTAGAACACAGACTTGAAGCCTCGGAAAAAGACAACAAAATGAAACATTATAATTCAGAAACACTAAAATGGGAATGATCAATTATGCTCCTTACTTCACAAGATGCTTGAAGTCTTGCTTTTCTAAGACACTAAGGTCTTCACATAGGGTAATAACCTGACAAACACGAAAAACATGAGAAAATTAGGTCGATAAACAGGTGGAGGGGGAAAACAGTGTTTTAATGTCAGAAAATTGCCTCCTCTGTAGTCAAAGAATGTTCTTTCAAAGGTAAGCTTGATGAATCATCAAAGCTTATAGACGTTGTTGTGCCCAGCATCTCTACAGGATTATCCGACCACACAAAATCAGCAGCAGAACGGACTTGACACTTCTCATTTTGTATCTTCCTCCTACTCTTTCTACCACTATATTCAAGACAATGAAGGGTGAAAAGCCCTTCACATTGTGACTCTCAACTTCAACTATAAAGCCGTAGAGATGCTAACACATTTGTATCCCTATTGCACTCAGATGGTGGACAATAAAGGGTAGAATGTGGTGCATCTTGCAGCCAATTCTGGACGTCTCCATACATTTGAATTAGAACAAATATTTGAAGCATCTGAAAAGGGGTTGTCACTGCTGCTTAGCAGCCTCTATTTCAACTCTAAAATATAATGAAACCCATCCTAGATTCATACCCTTCGACTCTTTTAACAACCTCGATCAACACACAACACCTCGACACAAAAATAAGCCCCCAAAACGACTCATACCAAAACGAAAACAGGGCAGCAAATACATGACTTTAAACTCGATATTTTACCAATTTAAAATAAGTATTCCATTTAGATAAATACAGATGCTACTTTGTAAAACTCAATAATACAATAATACAATAACAATCAATTTTATGATTTCGAAAATTGGGATTACCTGAGTTAAAATCGGAATTGATGATTGAATAATACAATAATACAATAAAACGAAAACGGTGGAAAAGTATTGTTGCTTGTGCGGTGTAGTCGGAAACAACAAGGAGATTGAAATCAAAATTGATGATTGAATTGAGTCGAAAAATGTAGTTACCTGAGTTGAAATCGGATTTGATGATTGAACTGAGTCGAAAAAGGTGCGGTGTAGCCGGAAACAACAAGGATATTGGCGGTTGTTGTGGACGGCGTGAGAAAAGGAAGATGACGGTCGGAGTTGGTGCTTGAATAGAGGGGAAAGTGAGGTTTAATTTTGGTCGGTGTGGAACTGAAGAAGAAGATGAAGGAACATTATAGAACTGTGTAAAAGGGTTTCTTAATTTTGGACGAGGTTTCTAATTTTGGAGGGATTTTTCTTTTTTTTTTTCTATTAAAATCGGTTTTATTTAAAAATCGACACAGAAAACATATAATGGCGGTTTTTTAGCCCAAAAAACTGTAACATAGTATTAACTTTAAGCGTCATTTTTAACGTCAGTTGTTAATATAACCGCCACAATTAACTTATGATGGCGTTTTCTATTTGGAACCGCCATAAAAAGTTCCAGTTATCACGTCGGTTCTTACATAAACCGCCACAATAGACTTCCTATTTGCATAAAAATTGGGTTCCCGCCAATTTATTGGGCTTTTCACGTCGTTTCTATTAAAACCGCCACGATAACCGCGTCGTGATAGGGGTTTTTTCTACTAGTGATTTCATTTTTAAATTAATACGTAGGCAATCCTTCACAGGATACAGCCCATTAATTTCAAAATGTAAATAGAAGGACATCTGCAATTGCATTTGGAATTCGACAAGAATAATAAATAGAAAATCACAACGGTTTCATAGCCAATTAACCTCTTTTATTTCATTCATTTCTAATAATAATAATAATAATAATAATACGTTGCATAATAATAATAATAATGCTAAAGCAAAATTAAAAATAAAAATAGGCTAGGATTCTAAAAACTCCACCTTCTTATTACAATAATAATAATAATAATAAATAATAATAAAGACTTGGTCTATTTCTCCATCTTCCCTTTGCCCTTGTCATTTTTGTCATACTTCTTGTCACGACCTCGAGTCGGATGCTCCTGCGCCACTTCGGACCTAATCATCAACGGTCTTTCTCGAGGCCTAGCCTTCCCATTCCTGTCAATCACTTTGTCCACGACAGGAGAGGTCTTCGGTTTCTTGGAAGGATGAACAACTCGAAACCCGGCTTCCTCCTCTCCCTCAGTCAGATGCTTCTCTTTCTCCTTTTCCACTTCGCGCACCTTGTAGTCAACGGGCTCGCGCTTCCTCAATCTCTCACGCTCCTCTGGAGTAGTAGTTTTCCTCCACCGCAGATAGGAGTCCGACACCCATAAGGCACTAACAGAAGAGTTCAAGAACCACACGTTCCTTTGAGCCCATTTAATGGCCCACTCCCTTCGGCTCTCAGTAGTAAGCGCCACGGCAGTCTGCGGGACAGTGTCAAGCTTCGGGATCATCTACTTTAGTCCAACCTGTCTCATCAGCCTCTCCGGGAAGATGCATACCATGAATTCCAAGCCAGGGATGCGCATAGATCGGGTAGGATCCAAGGAAGATACTCTAGTGACAGATTTGAGATGCCACCACGGTACAACCCATCTAATCAAGGGCCATCGCCACTCTTCAGTTTGTTTTCCCAGTAATTGCAGACCCGAGTGAAGTCCACCATGTAAAGCCTGGTCCTCATTGCAATCGAGCGAGCATGATAAGAAGGAACATGAACTGGGGGCTCGATCAATCGAAGGCGCTCCATAAGCCAGACCTACCAAAAGCGGGTATTAGAAACGAAAAGAAAAAAACAAAAAAAAAACGACCAAAAAAAAGAAAGAAAGAAAAAAGAAAGAGAGAAAAAGAAAAGTGTTCTTTTACCTGCAGAATAATGGGACTTCCCAAATAAGGTAGGTCGCGATTGGCTTTCCTGTTATCCAAACCCAATAAGATCTCTCTAAGCATAAACAGGCTGGGCTCCTGCGCAGTTCCATTTGTTCAACTAGGCCCAGGAGACGGGGATCACCTCTCAAATCTTCATCAACATGCCCTTGAAGGACATATACATGTAACAAGCAAAACCCAAAAGCCCTTCGCCTGGCAACATAAGAGACGGTGGGGTCGGCCTTGTTAATGAATCGGTCAATAAAGTCCAACATTCGCACCCCTTTCGAGGTCACTAGACGGTCCACCTCAATTCTTGTCAATCCAAGAAAGTCTCTAAATTTGTTCATATACCCTTGTGAAGTAGAAGGAATAGCAGGCAAGTGTTCTGGGTCCCACCCACCGATCGCGGCAATTTCTTCAGGAAACGGGCAAATGTCACCTCCGGGGAAAGCAAAAACATGATAATTCGGGTCCCAATAATCAAGACAAGCATCTAGGAATGGTTTGACCACCTTTATAAGCTTCAAGCTCAACAATGATCCAAGATTATAAGCACTCATGTCGTGTTTCTCCATGTTGGAAAACTCGTTGGTCCACTCTTTTAGACGAATCTCTAAAGTATTCATGATGAAGGATTATTTTGAGGACTTTATGTAATAAGACGAGGAAGAGACGGAAGAATTGTGTGAATAAAACCTTTATCGACGTCTCTATTTATACTAAAATCTGTTTCCTAAAATCCGCCAGGACGGAAACACCGGGGAACAAAGCGCACTGACTGCGCGCTCTTCAAAGGGACGCAGCTCCTGATGCGCCTGTTCCTCAGCATTGTTTCTGTGAATTTCCGCGTTGGATCTTTCCTAAATTCCTTAATGAATAATTTCCTATTCATACGGGTTATTATTTTGGTAAATACGTGAAAATTACCATAGTTCGTGTTTCCTAATCTCGCGGATGCGTATTTCGAGGCAATATCAGCATTTTTCGTCATTTTAACACACTTACATATTTCTTTCTATTTTCTTCCTTTTTAGGAAATCAAACTTATGTGCTTCTTTTTATTTATTTCTTTTTTCGGGAATCATTTCGCTCCGTCCCACGTTTCATTTCTAACTTATAGATTTCTATTTTTTTCATTTTTTTGGGGGTAACCCTCCCTACCGTTCGGTCATTTCCGGCAAATTGTTTTGCATTTTTTGCATTTCTTTGCATTTTTTTGCACTTTTGAGTCAGTCGTTTTGCGCTAATTTAGGCCATACATCATCAAATGTATATTTTACGTGAACTTCTATGTAAATTTCGGCAGCATGATGGCATAAACCGTCATCTACCAAACCTGTTCAAAGCTAACCTGCAGGTACAAGCAACACAACCCAGCAGCAAAGGCACTCAGGCCATCATATACAACCAAAAAAGGGATATGTACAACAAACTGGGGGCTCGAGCCCCAAGCAAAATCCAAAATGTCCAAAATGTAGGTCCTAAAATGTACAAATGTGCAAGATACAGCCAACAAAAACAAACAACAACAAAGCTACTACTGGTCGCCGCCTAACTCCGCAACTATCGCCTCGAGAGTAGCAACCTCGGCGTCGCGAACCTCGAGCTCCCTCAGCAAACGAGTTGTCTCCTCCCGAGACTGGGAAAGCTCTCGCTCCAGCTCACGCTCCCTCTGCAAGCAACAAAATTGGCTCATGTCAATCATTTCAAACAATCATAAGAAAATAAGAAAATTCAAAAATGACGAAAGGTTCATACCTGACGACCTCGACCGCCGACAAATGCCTCGACGGCAGTAGCTCGCGGCCGGTTGGCCACCCTCCATAACGCCATAAACCGGGACGGCGCAACCTGCATTTTCAAAAAAAGAAGTTCTTAATAATTGGATAAGTTCAATCAAACGTGTTCTTACACAAAAATCATACAAATTAGAGGCTCCCCTCCGAATCAGATGCTGCCACTCATCCAAGCCAGCATCCGTCACAGCCACGTCAAAGTCACGCAGCTCGGAGATCGTCGTCCTCCCGGTCGCGTCAGTGTACTCGAGGGTCTCGGGGTACTCTGGGGGCTCGATGCCCGCCGCCTCGACCTCCTGCAAAGCCAAATGATTCTCATTAATCGGTGATCTTTCATCATATTCTCAAAAATCAAAAATAAAGAAGGATAAAAGCACTTACCACAACCGGCCAGTACGCCAACCTCCCGTAGAGGAACGCCGAGTAGTCCACGCCAGAAAGAAGGAGGGCGTCACCACCGACACCGGCCAAGTCAGCCTCCCTCTCAGCCTCAGAAGGCTCCCTGAACATCGTCCTACGAGGATCGATGGGAACCGTCAAGACATCTCGAGAGCACTGACGAGCCAAGCGCTCACCCAAGTACCACACAGGACCCATCGACGTCCTCAACAGCAACCGGCTCGAGCTCCTAGGTCGAAGGACCTTAGCCACAAAGGGAGGAGCGCCAGCGTACTCCGCCCAAGGCCTAAGCACCCACTGGGAAAAGACAAGCAAGAAATCATTCTTATGATCGGTAAAAAAGTAATTAAGAAACAAAACGAATATAAGTGAGATGCTCACATTGTCCAGCTGAAGAGCGTTCACGTCCCACCGGTAGACACTATGGGAGGAGCGCTTGCTCCTCGTGCGACATATCACCCAATCCCTCACAACGGGATATGCCTTCTCTAGTGGCTCCGTCCTCTTGGGCGAGAGGCTCAGAAAGTAGAAGTACACCCACGCCTGTGAAGCAAGATAGTCAATAACGATCTTTTGTAATTCGATAAGGAAATGAAGTGATTATTAGTCCAAATGAAGGTTCATACCTCCAATAGTAGTCCAGGGCCGACAACACCAGGAGAAGTCCCCCTTCTCCATCAACTCCGGACGAACCATGGCCCTCATGAAGCGGATGAGGACCGCAAAACCAAATGACCCGGACCAGCCCCAACGCCCTAGGGAGCTCGGTCGAAAGAAAGGGAAGAAGCTCCGTCGACAACCTCTCTCCCTTGTCTCCGAGGTAGATCGAGGACGAAACCACCAAAGCCACAAGCGGGCCCTCCTCCGCCACGGACAGGAGGAGGAGCCGTCTCTATCCCGTCGATCACCACCGGCCCGGGTCTTTCCCGCAAAGTAGTCTCGGACATAAGAACCAGGCACCAAACCAGGCACTCGTGACCTTCGGCGCCAAGTTCCACCGATCAACCTCCCCTAGCCTCGGCGAGTCCACCCTCATGGCGCTCTCTCCCGCCACTCCACCACCTCGATCCCACACACAGGCCCGGAGATCATGCCGTAGTCCTCCAACGTGACTCCCACCTCACCAAAAGGCATGTGAAAAGTGGAAGTCGTATCCCAAAATCGGTCCAAGAAAGCGCGGACCAGGCTAAGGTTAGCCCGCAGCTTCCTCTTCGCGATATCCCTCCAAGCCTACACCAGGGCGCCGAACGCTCCCCGCTCGATCATGGCTCGCTCCTCCACCGACAGCCTCTCGTAGCACTCCATAGCCGTCGTGTAGCCCGAGAACGATCTGATGTTCCCAGCCTCCTATTGTGATTTGAAACAAAAGCTATCTTTAGTTTGAATGAAATTGGAAAATAAATTGGAGCAAATGAAACGAAAGAATATGAGTGATGAGTAATGAATTCAAGGTTACCAAGCTCTTCACCGTCATATAGGACATGTGACCCTCCGCAGCCCAAAGCAAGTGCCTGTTGTCCCAGGTCTCAGCCCACGCAGGTGCTTCCCTCAGCTGGCGACCTCCTCGCCCCACGTTGGCCCGTCCTGGGGGCTCTTCCTCCTCAGCAACCTCCTCCTCGAGGATCTCGTCCTCAGCAACCTCCCTGGCTGCCCTCGCCGCAGCAAAAGCCTCCGCGAGAGTACGAGAAGCATTAACAGCAGTGTCTATCTCCATGGGAGCTCTCCCAGAAGTAGAAGCCTCGTCACCTACAAAATTAAGGCATATTTAGGCCGCGTCAAGTGACGACAAGCCTTGATTAGGGGATTTCCGAGTTTTTAGAAGCCCGAAGTCGCTCTTTTCTCGCCATCTTTGGCCGTATTCCCACAAACCCGATCACTCATGTGGTAATTTGGGTTAAGTAAAGCCTAAGTTTAAGCCTAGTCATGGGTTCGAGTCGAAATTTCGGCAGCATTTCGTTATAACGGCGATTATGCCCTAGAAAAGTGTCCTGAAAAAGCCGTCACAAACCAAAATTCCGAGATGGTAGGAAGTTTACCCATCATCCAAGGATTCCAAATGTCAAGTTTCATCGCAAATGGGCAAGCCTAAGGCCATGTTCGAAGCAATTTACGGTTTAGCTGTGAAACCGTCTCAATTTCGCCCAAATGCTCAAAACTCAACAAAAATTCGAAACAAATACATGGTTATGATCCTTATACTACCAATTAGCCATTTACATGATCATTTGGGGAGAAAAGCCCCAAATTTTCGACATTTTAGGGTTGAAAACCCTAAATTTTGTCGATCCAATTTGTCCGTTATAGAAGATTAATGCAAGAATGATATACATACCTCGATTAGTCATGGCGAATGCAAGCTTTTGGATCAAATTTTGGCGGAAATGGTTGAAGTTTGAGAGAGAAATTGATGAATTATGTTTCGAAACAAATGAAGTGAACTCCCTGTTTCATCGCGTTTTTACGCAGAAAAGACACCTCCAGGAATAGACGCAGCAGGTGCTGCGCCTCTTCCAAGAGACGCAGCTCTTGCTGCGCCTCTTCCAAGAGACGCAGCTCTTGCTGCGCCTCTTCCTTAGCTTCCCTTCGTTATGAGTTCGTTATTTGTGGGCCCATCTTTGGTGCGCCTCTTCCCCGATGCCATTTTATCCTTTTCGGTCCGTTTGACGATAATTCTTCGTTCAGACCCGCATTTCTAAGCCAACTGCAGACTATTATACATTATTTATTGCTTCCAAGACCTTGCTTGTCACAACGAGCAGGTATTCTTTGACAGGTGTTTCGACACGCCTTCATTATATTCCCCCAGCGAGAGTAAGCGGATAGACAATCCCTCTCGAGACATGGAGATAAATTCCTGATAAGGTTTTCCCCAATGAGAGTTCGCGACATACAATCGTCCCACTCGAGTTCTTCTGAAGTTTGTTTGAAGACGACCCAAGCAGATTTCTCCCAGCAGTTCCCGCATGTGTCCTGCTACCCACAATATTTCCTGTTTCCCCACGGAGTGCGATAAAGTTGTCGTTCTCCAGAGGTTCCTAGACCGGCAGGGTTCTTACACTCAAGCCTTAGTTACCCCTCAGTTTGAAATTATATTTTGGGCCTCCTTCCCATTGATGCTTTCCTTTGGGATCCCACACCCTAGCACAATCCTTACTTATCTTTTAGGTCTTATCCTTTAGCTCCTACGCTTACCCTTAACTCCTATGCACCTCCAGAAACGTCTCTCAAGAAGTTTCAGGTATGGTCTCTTCTTATGGCTGGCGAGCCTCCTTACGTAGTCTAATAGACTTTAAACGACCCTCCCCGATAGTCGACAGACTCTAAAATGTTCCCGACGACAGGTCCTTGGTTCAGACCCCTTGAACCGCCTCGCGTCGCCATAGTCGTCAGGTTGTAATCTTCGATTGACCTGATGGCTATACTTTGACATTCGCCTTGTCCAAGCCTCAGTCAAAGTGGGGGCTCTGTAGATACCTCATTTCTACACCTCCCGCAAACCACCCGGTGATGATTGGGCCGCATGTTTGGTACGCGGAACGATTTGTGACAATTCATAAGTTTATCATCAAGTGATTGCTCAAACATTGATGTCTACCTCTTAATTGTCATCTACGCACCGATACGGTCGTTTTGACAGTAATTAGAGTACATTTGGAGTCCGGGCCTAAAACCGTCTTCATTTTCTGATAACTGCTAAATCCCGAGCCAGAATGTCCTGGAATGTTCCGGATATTTCTATTCCATATTTTATAAATCTTTCACAATCTTTTATTCTTTGGTAAAGAATTTCCCGTAATGTTCATACAAAATATTAAGGAAAATAAGATTAATCCGTTATTCCATAAATTAAACACGAAAATCTTTCTTTCGCAGGAGGAAACCACCTGGGAACAGACGCAGCAGGTGCTGCGCCTCTTCCAAGAGATGCAGTGACTGTTGCGCCTCTTCCCTGGTCCTTTTCTGCGTATTTTTCGTATCTTTTCATATCTTTTCGAGATTCACTTCCAAAGTTTCTCCGAAAACCCTATTTCTTCACGTGATTAGTATAAATAGGAGCCTTCGCTCCTCATATTTATCACGTGAGTGTCCGCCTTTCTCTTCTCCCTTTGCATTCTAGACCACGTTCTTACTTTTTGGCGTCTACGTGCTTGAACATTCGACCACGTAAGCTCGGATCTTTCTGAGTACCAGCCTCGTTTGCATGACCGACCAATTTGACCAACTCCACATCAATCAACTTAATTAATCTTAATCGTTTTCCTCTTACGAGGGCACTTTCGTTACATTCGAGTCGAGCATCACTAATCATAAACTTAGTTCATCTCGTTTCGTCAAACATGTAAGTCTGATGGTGTAAATCCTTCTTTATTTATTGTTATTTTCTTTTTGTATCATTAATGTAAGGTTTATGTCGAAAATACTTCTTAAAACCGATTTATAAAACCACGCTTTGAAACCCTTTTTACGGATTACCAGAAGATGATCGTCGAGAAAGGACGCGAGCAAGAATCGCTGCGTCTCTTGAAGGGACGCAGACTTTCTTTGCGCCTCTTAAATGTGAGGCCGCCGATTCTGCTTCCTTTCTTCTTCCTTCGTCCTCTGCCAATTCGTCGTTCGTTATTTGTTTTCGTTTGTTCTTCAATTCTTTGACATAATAGGACAATAATTTCACATGTATATTATTTATCATCATTAATACGTATAATTCATCATTAAATCCCGACTTAAATCCCAAGTAATCCAATATTTGCGGGTTTTCGTCATTAAAATCAATCCGGGTTGTAGAGATTCAATTCTTTCATATTGAGTTTCTGGAATTCGACCTTTGATATATTTCCATCTGTCTATTCGTCATTAATTCGTCATTAATTTGTCATATTTAACTTATTTAGTTCACCTATGTCACTAATCAATCTTTCATTCATGTAATTAATTCGTTTACGTTCGTCTCATCCATGTTTTATTGCTTTTATGACTCATTTGCATGTAATTAATCTGTTAAATCACTTCCATCCGAGTCGAATATCATAATTAATCCTTAAATTCACCAATTAACATTAACGATTTGCGATTCAAAACTTCACGCCAGAACTCACCCTTGGAAACAGAAAGAATCGCCGCACCTCTTCAGGGGCGCGGCTCTGCTGCGCTGTTCCAGTGTTGATTTACGCCTCGAACTTCCGTTCTGCCTTGACCTAGTTTAATTAGCTTACGTATTTAATTAACTATTAATCGTATTATCGCCTAATTCCTGTTCGCTTATTTGTTTATTTTGTTCTTTCTCAAATTATCCGTTTTGGAAGTATTTTCGACGTAAATCAATTGAATTCATTGTAATTTTTCATTATTGCATTTTATTGTATTTCTTTTATTGTATCATTTGTATGCCTTCACATATAATTGAGCTTAAATCCCTACTTTGACATTTATTGTATGCTAAATTAATTGTTCACCGACTTAGTCTAATTCTTCACATGTTAGGATTAAAACTTGGATGTTGCATTTCATGCATATAATCGACGATACATCGAGTATAGACGATTTTCCCTAATCATTAGTAGAGGCCGCTATCGAGGCGGGCGGGATTAGGTGTTCGATCAAAAGAGCTTCCTAATACATACCCTCACCCCTTACTCCAGATCTCTGTAAACATCCGTGTTCATTGGCATCCACGAGAGTCATTCTAGACATAGAATGCTAAGGGTGACGAGTTCTTGGTGTTCATGTCACTACTTTGTATCTTGACATGGCACGAGGTATTCTAACGGTTTCCAATTTTCCACAATAAATTGGTGGCGACTCCACAAATGCAAACGCTTGTTCCCAAGCGCCCCCGTGGCCCCATGTCCACAACATATGATGCAGAGAGGGGATGCCATGAGAGATTTGATAGTGCAGCCTGATCTTTATGATGATATTCGAGGTAAACAGGTGTTGGATCCTAAGATGGTAGAGTGGAGAACTGGAGTAGAGAAAGGGACAGTGTCCAGATTCTCTATTCATACAGATGGTAGTCTGAGGTTTGATGGGAGGTGGTGTGTCCCTAATGATGAGGAGCTGAAAAAGACAATCATGACAGAGGCACATTGTACACCATATTCTGTACATCCAGTTGGTGACAAGCTATACAAGGATTTAAAGAACACGTTCTGGTGGCCTGGGATGAAGACAGAAACAGCTGAGTTTGTGGTCCGTTGTTTGACATGCCAGAGAGTTAAAGAGGAACAGCGACGACCACAAGGTAAGATTCAGTCTTTAGAGGTACCTGAGTGGAAGTGGGAATCCATTTCTATTGATTTTATCGTGGGTTTGCCGAAGAGTCAACAGGGTAACAACATGATATGGGTAATAGTGGATCGACTGACCAAGTCAGCTCATTTTGTGCCAATGAAAGATACATGGACTAAGGCACAATTAGCTATGGCTTATCGGAAGAATGTGCTAAAGTTACATGGAGTCCCTAAGGACATAGTATCTGACAGAGATGCGAGATTTATCTCAAAGTTTTGGAAAGAGTTGCAGGAATCTTTGGGCACAACATTGAAGATGAGTACAGCTTTTCATCCTGCGACAGACGGGCAGACTGAGAGAACAATCAAGACTCTTGAGGATATGTTACGAGCTTGTGTGATGGACTTTGGTGGTAGCTGGGAACAGAGGTTGGATTTGATAGAGTTTTCTTACAACAACGGCTATCACACTAGTATTGGCATGGCACAGTTTGAGGCCTTATATGGGAGGAGATGTAGGAGTCCGATTTGTTGGGACGTCAGTGCTCAGGCAGTGGTTCTAGGACCAGAGATGGTACATGAGATGGTTGAGCAGATTAAGATGATCAGGGAAAGGATGAGAGCGGCTCAAGATAGACAAAAGAGTTATGCAGATCTACATCGCCGGGATATAGAGTTTCAGGTTGGGGACAAGGTTCTCCTGAAAGTGTCTCCTATGCCTGGGGTTATGAGATTTGGGAAGAAAGGAAAGCTGAGTCAGAAGTTCATCGGGCCTTATGAGATCTTAGAATGGGTTGGAGAGGTTGCTTATCGTTTGGCTTTACCATCTGCGTTGGAGAGAGTGCATAATGTGTTTCATGTGTCCCAGTTGCGCAAGTATGTGAGTGATATGTCACATGTGTTAGATGCAGAGAGCATAGAGCTAGATGAGTCCTTGTCCTATCTTGAGGTACCTAAGCAAATTCTTGACCGGAAGGTTAGGAAGACTAGGAGTGGTGAGACAGTTTTGCTCAAGATCCTTTGGTCTAATCACGAGACTGAGGAAGCTACATGGGAGGCAGAGGAGGCCATGAGAGAGCGTTACCCTTTCCTTTTTTATCAGGTATGTATGGTTACGGGGACGTAACCTTGTTTCTTTTAGGAGGGTAGGAGATGATCGCAAAGAGTTTTTAAGAGTTTTTACACCCCTTTTGTGTTGTGTCGGTATGTTTTGTTGTGGTTGAGTCGGGTTGAGTTTGGTTAGTAACATGTTTTTATGTTGAGTTTTGTTTTGGTTGTTGTGTAGGGAGTGTAGTAGTATGTCTTTGTTTTGTTGTGGTTTGAACTTCGGGAACGAAGTTCTTTTTAAGGAGGGAAGACTGTAATACTACAGTTTTATGAGTCTCTGGGTACTCTATCGAGTGGGCATTACTCTGTCGAGTAAGGGTGTTGTGCGATTTAAAATAGTTTCTGACCTATTGGGTACTCGATCGAGTAGGCGACACTCGATCGAGTACGTCAGTTACTCGATCGAGTAGCCCGGTTTACGGGTAGTGTTTTGTCGGGTTTTGTTAATAATGCGAATTAATATATAAACACTTCCGTCACTTTCATAATACGCTTTTACAAACCTAATTACTTTCAAAAGAGATTTCAATCTACGTACTTCGCACTCATCGCATTATTGACAAATCCCGGAGCTTGGAAGGTCGGAATTCATCTTTCTTTACATCTTTGTGATCCTTGCGTCGAGGGTAAGATCTACGTACCGAATTTGTTACATTTAATTAAGTCTTGTTAAACCCTAATTTTGGGAATTGGGGGATTTGTGTTAGTTTTGTGTGGTTTGTGATATATGTGATGTTATGTTAGGAGGAGGATTCGTAGAGGAGACTCTTTTATAACAGCAGTTGAGATCGTCTGACTGTGTTGCTTTCCAGATAGGGTTTCCCTACTCAGAATTAGTCCCATAATGTGTTGGTGGTGATTTGTGATTGTTGATTGTTATCATACGAGTATTGTGACGGTTGTTGGTTTTGATTGCTGATTAGTAGTTGTGATTGTTTGTATCTGTCTGTGTTCTTCGGGGTACGTCCCTGGCTGAGTGGAGTCACTTGCGGGAGTGACTTCACTCCTAATATTCGCCTTCTGTGGAACCCGCCACATAAGGGATGTGCACATTAATGGATTTGGGTTTATCGCTCGATGAAGATGAGCGGGGCTTAGGTGGGAACGGCTGCGTCCCCTCATCGGCGGCGAGTGACTGTGTGATGGGCACTCTGGCAGGGCTACACACTTTAGTGTGTAGTAAGTATTGTGGAGTTGGTGATGGAGTTCGGAGTATATCTGTGACGATTGAGCTGTGTTGTTTGTTGTGTTGAATTATATAAATTGTGTGATTAGTACTGACCCTGTTTATTGTTTTAAAAACTGTGGTGATCCATTCGGGGATAGTGAGCAGTTGTTGAGCAGGTTTGATATGGTGCTTAAGGGCTAGCTGGGATGAGTCATCACTTGCAGTTAGAAGAGTCTTCCGCTGTTATCAGACATTATGTTTAGCTTTTTGACATTTGGTTTTTGGAGAACATGTATTCATATTTTATCAGTTTGGTTTTCGGATTGTAATCTTTCACTTAACCTTATACTATTTAAATGTTGTTTCGTTATTGTCTTATGATTATCATTGCCTCGGGGAACCGAGATGGTAACAGCTTTATACCTGATTGGTCCTGGTAAGGTACTTGGAGTATGGGGGTGTTACAGTATATGCCCTATATGAATAATTAAAATCGTCTTGTTTGTTCATCTGTGTAAATACCCCCAGTAATAACTCGACATTTTCAATTGTATTACGGAGATAGAGTAGCAATCTATGGGTTTTTTACATTCATTGTAGTTTATCAAAATTGAGATGTCGCGGTGGTAGTGTATCAATTTCCGCGACTGCATACATAACAACAAACTCATTAAATTCGATCTTCATTATAAACTAGGTTTGGTGCCCGGCTTCGCCCGGGCTACCTCTATTTACCGATAAATTTTATTTTCAATGAAATAAACTATGGTGGAGTAGTCTAACTCACAAGTTTATTATTTGTAATCCAGTATATTTTTCTACAACATATCTTGTAATTATGATGAAATGTAAAATTTATTTTCAATGAGACACGTTCACTACCCCTCTATTAATATTATTACTTTCAAGGCATTCTTTCTTAATATCATTACTTTCACTACTCCCGTTGTTACTATTGTTTCTTTTACTAATTCTTCTATTTTTTTCTATTAAATTCATTATTCCCGTTAATTTCATCCGGCCTATATTTAAATAAATAAAATATTTCCTTAAGTCGATTGGTTATTTAATTGTTCATACTTTTTCTCATTGTTACCACTGTTACTTTCACTACATTCGTAGTTACTTTCACTACTCCCACTATCATTATTAGAACTGTCAACTCCAATATTAATACCGTTAATTTTATTAATCTCGTTGTTGCTACTATTACTTTTACTACATTTAATTTAATGTATAATTCTACGATGATACTAATGAATTCCATAAGTGGGGCATGTTAATTTTAAGTAAAATCACTATATTCTTGTATTTTCTAAATTTAATTACTTTAATTTAATGTAATTTTCATAAATATTCTTCATCAAGGCAGCTTTGTATTATACTTTTAACCAAAACTATATAATATTTATATTAAGATCCCTTTATCAGGCCAATCACATGACGCTATCGATTTAAAACTATATAGTATAATTAATTTGTATAGATTTCTTTAATTACATTGAAGTCCCTTATTTTCTGGAATTAATATATAACTAGTATTGGTGCCCGACTTTGCCCGGGCTACCTCTACTTACCATTAATTTTTTTTTTCATTGAATAAAATTACTTAAAGTTGCATAACCCATAAATTTATCATTATTAATACTTGACATATCCTAAAATTACGATGAAATAAATTTTGAGACAAATTCACTACTTCCGCAATTAATATTTTACTTTTATTAATGAAACAATAGTAATAACATTTCACTACTTGCCCGTAATCATTGTTACTTTCACTACTCCCGCCGTAATTATTGTTACTGTCACTAGTGCCGCATTAATATTGATAATTTCACTACTTCCGCCGTAATTATTGTTACTTTCACTTTCACTATTGTTGCATTAATATTGATTATTTCACTACTCTCGTTGTTGTTTCTACCACTTTCACTAATCTCGCTGATAATATTGTTACTTTTACTATTCAAATGAGTGATTACTATCATATAACTATATTCAATGTTACTACAATTGTTTTCTTACTGATGAAATTACTTTTACTACTTAGGCATGCAAATTTAAGAGGATTATATACTTATATAAATATATTACATATATGCATTAAATCAAATCAAAAGAATTATGCAATATTATTGTTCCGGGTGTGATTCCGGAGCAGGATTTGTTACCACGTAAGCTTGGTGAATGATGTCTTTGCTTTACTCTTCCTTTCGGCCTCTCCTGAAACAATGAACAAACTGAGGGCTCGGCTTGGTACCGAGCGTACTCACTCCGACGCTCAAGTCAGTAAACTTAAAGAGATTAAGTTGTGTGTTACTTGGCAAAGTATATTGTAGAGAGATAAAGGAGTCTATACCAGATTTCTAGTGAGTATTAGGGTGAATTGTGGATTATTGGATCGTTTTCTCAATAAGGATTGAAGAGTATTTATAGACTTTCACCTTTTGTCACGTAGTGGCTAAGTGGCCAAGTGGCAGAGCAGGTGGAAAGACTGATCTACCCTCGGCCGAGGGACCCATGGCAGGCCGGCTGGCCTGGTTGACCCCATGCCGAGGGGACTTGGATGTGAGTACGCGGTAATGTCTCCCGGCTGGCTAGTTGCTTAGCCGAGACCCAAGTGACAGGCCGACAGGCTGCGTCGGTTTAATTGTCTAATACGTTGACTTGTGGATATCTTTGACCTTGCTCAATATGTTGACTCGGTCGGCGGTGCGAGAATATGCCCCATCAATTTGCCCCCAGCGTAGTCTATGCCGTGGTATGGACCTTCGATGAGTGTTGAGCGTATTCTGCGCAAGTTGAATTTCTTCCCCGGCTTCTTCTTCCTCGGCTTGGTTCTGCTCAGGTCGTATCATATCCCCCCTCCACATGGATGTGTAATGGACATCAAATGTGGAAAAGAAAATGACGCTGGCTGAGACCGAGGTTGAGGGTGCCGTGTGCTTTTGATTGCCCCGGCCGGTCTTTGCTAAGCTTGGTTGAACAATGGGGCCGTTTGGCAAGTAGATACCAAGGAGCGTGTTGAAGAAGATACGTCGATTGGCATTCTGTGGCTGCATGCTTGACACGTGGCTCGGTGTTGATTGGTTGACGCTTCATGGGCTTTGCCCTGATTGGTCCGTTTCATGGGCTTTAATTTGCTCTATAAATAGAGCAGTTAGCCCCTGATTTTGGCCACCAAAAAATTCATTTTCTCAAAAAATTTCTTCTCTCTAGCTTTCTTCGAAGAAACTTCTCTCTAGTCTTCAAAGCGTTACTCGGCGTAACACTTTTCCAAGGTAAACAAACAAATTTTTCAACTTTTATTTGTTAAGTATTTGTTGTCATGTCTTCTGCTGATGCTGGACCCAGTACTTCTGTGCCGGGGGGCGAACCGTCGCATCCTGATGAGTAGGAGCCACTTGCCGTCACCCCGATAAGGTTCGGGGGCCTCGAATAGATAGCTTAATTGACGCAACGGCAGGCTACACTATGCTAAGCCTGCTAGACGCCTTCTCAGAGTACCATCAGGTATTCATGGCCGAAAGGAAGAGTAAAGCAAAGACATCATTCACCAAGCTTACGTGGTAACAAATCCTGCTCCGGAATCACACCCGGAACAATTGGCGCCGCCTGTGGGAAATCATACTAAAAGCTGGTCACCTACCTTTAAAAAAAAAAACAAACAAACCAAAAACCATTCAAAGAGCTAAGAAGATGTCAAAACAACAAGAAATAATAGTGAGCGACGAAACTGCATTCTACCAGGATGACACGTTTCCTAATTCTGAGATCGGGCAGTCCCCCACTGGCCGAGTGATTGAGCCGGTGAAGTACGGGATGCCAAGAGAGCCAGAAACACCGCTGCCCACCGGCCAAGTCACTGTCATGGGACATGTGGTTGATGCAGCCAAACTGAAGCTATTCCTGGACCTGATGGGTAGTACGCCGATCACCCCCGCCGCAACGACGGTGACGGCAGCACACCCACAGGTGACCAGGGCCCATAAAGTGACCCCGAACAACTTGTCCGGGATGATACAAGGAGCCATGCATACTAGGACGCCGGAGCCCGTGCCGCCGATGCGGACAAAGTCCTTCCCCCACTGGGGGAGGACAGCGTCGCCGTGGCAACAACGAGGCCACCCCCGAAGAAATGAAGAAAGAAGTCCGACTCTCCAAAGTCGGACAACAAGAAGCCCTTCCCGCCATGGGGAGAGAAGCCGGACTAGGGTTGCGAGGAGCCGATCGCCACGTGTCATTCGACACGCGGTCAGACAGCCCCTCAGTGCCTATGTCCTCGAAGTCTCCGTGCCAACCAAACTGAAGCTCCCGTCCCTATCATACAAAGGAGATAGTGACCCAACCGACCACACCGAGGCTTTCGAGTCTTACATGTCGGTATGGGAGCAGCCTGATGAGGTATGGTGCCGAGTCTTCCCAACAACCCTACATGGGATGGCCCGAGTTGGTACAAGGGGTCGCCTAATGGTTCGGTATCTTTACGCCGACCTAAGGGATAACTTCATAGCCCAATGACGCCCGCAACCAGAAGGGCCGTGGAGACATCGGATCTCCTCACTATCCGACGGGGGAGGACGAGTCTCTACGCTATGTGAAGAGGTTCGACGCAAAGCTCGGCGGATCCGTGAGCTGAACACCGAACCGGCGGCCTTCGCACTGATGAAAGGCCTCCCGAAAGGCGAGCTCAAAAATGAGCCGATCAAGTGCGAGGACCTCAACCTCGACTCCGCCAGAAAGATGGCCGACCGAGCCGTAAAGGTGGAGGATTACCACAAGACTGGTAGGCCACGGTGGCTGGGCACCCGTAAAGGAGGAGCCGCCAGGAGAATGCTGATGAAGGTCGCCGTGACATGAATCGGTCACGGCCGAGAGATTTAACAGAGCGAACTCGGCGGGCGCCGGGAGTTCGGGACCATACACCCGTAAGCGGTACAACGGTCTCACCCCCGATCAAATCTCCACCGAGGTCTTTGCCCGAGCAAGAATGAAGGGCGAGTGGGCAAGACCCCCAAGACGAGGGGGAAGGCGACGCAAGCCAATTTTGCGATTACCACGGCCGGCCGGCCATAAGACCGACAACGTCGGCATCCGAAGAACGCCATCGAGGAGCCGATCCGAAAGAGGGCCCTCGCAAATACGTAGGCGGGGCCCCGAAACGAGCTCCGACGGGCGAATAGAAATCGGTATTCCGGAGGATGGGAGTGATCCAGGTTGTTATCGGAGGAAACGAGAACGGAGGGTCACTAATGGGCACAAACGGCACCTAAATGAGCTTTACCAAGCCATCAACTTTGTGCCCACCACAGCGATCCCCGCTTCCACCGTCCCCGATATAACCATCGGAAAGAAAGACTACGAAGGAGTCGTAGCCCCGCACAGCAACCCGCTGGTAGTCCACCTGGACATAGCCAACCACTTGGTTAAGAGGTGCCTAATTGATACAGGCGCCTACACGAACATCATGTTCAGGGAATGCTTCCTCAATCTCGGTGTGAAGATTGAGGACCCGAGCCCCCGCACCAACCCACTATACTGACTTCTGCGGGGCCGCCTGTACCCCCAGGGGTCAATCAGGTTGCCGTGATGTTTGGCAACGATGCGGCCAAAAATGTTTGGTCTGAGTTCGTGGTTATTGATGGTTCGTCCGCCTAAAATGTCCTAATAGGCCGGGTCACTTTGAGCGAGGCCGATGCTGTAATGTCCATCCGGGCCCTGACATTGATGTATGTCTCGGACTGGGGAGAGGCACAAAATCTCGTCTCAAAGGACGAGAGAGACGAAATTGTCAATGTCCAAATATCTGCCAGAGGGTGTAACATGAAATCCCTCAAAGTGGCGAAGAAATCAGAGAAAGGGAAGAGCCCATCCTTACAACAGGAGGGTGATCCGATGAACACCGTCGGCATGGTCGAAGGAGCCAAGACCGAGCAAGTGGAAATTGACCCAGACGCACCGTAATCGGTGTCGGCCTGAGCCAAAATTCGAGCCGATCTCCTGACTGCCGAGGAAGAACAAAGACGTCTTCGCGTACTCAGCCGCCGAGATGCCAGGCGTGAGCCGAGAAATGATCGTTCACAAGCTGAACGTGCTCTCCACCGCTCGCCTTGTCAAGCAGAAGATGAGGAACTCCTCGGCCGAGAAAGACGAGGCCATCAAGGCCGAGGTAGACAAATTGTTAGAGGCAGGCTTTATCATGCCTTGTACTTACCCTGAGTGGCTAGCAAATGTTGTAATGGTGAAGAAGTCATCAGGGGGGTGGAGGATGTGTGTTGATTTTACAAATCTTAATAAAGCATGCCCTAAAGATTGCTATCCCTTGCCTCGAATATATAGCTTAATTGACGCAACGGCAGGCTACACTATGCTAAGCCTGCTAGACGCCTTCTCAGGGTACCATCAGGTATTCATGGCCGAAAGGAAGAGTAAAGCAAAGACATCATTCACCAAGCTTACGTGGTAACAAATCCTGCTCCGGAATCACACCCGGAACAATTATATATTATGAAATCTAACTTGAATTATTTGTAACCTACTTATATTATATTTTTGTATGTTAAATAATTAATATCTCTATACATCTAATAAACTATAAATTTTAATAAAATTGCATAGATTTTAAATTTAATATATACTTTTATGATGATAATAATTAATACCATAAGTGTGCATATTTATACTAATTAATTATTTTATTTTAATAAAATTGATCATCTTCTAGTCTTCTATAAATATTCAGGAAAATTACCAAGCATCTTAATTCCTTTAGTCTCCTTGAAATTGACCATCTTAATTAATTATTTTATTTTAAGTAAATTGGCCATATTAATTAATTATTTTATTTTATTTTAAGGAAATTGACCATGTTTTAGTCTCTTACAAATGTTTAGGAAAACTACCCAGCTTCTATATAATTGTATTTTAACCCAAACTATATAATATTTGCATTGAGATCTCTTAATCGGGTCCATCATACGGTGCTAGTGATTTAAAACTATATAATATAATTAATTTGTATAATTTTCTTTAATTACATTGAATTCTCTTGATTTCTGGATTTAATATATAGTATTGATATCGATTGATTAATACTCCTCACAACAAGATATGGAGTTGCATGTACAAATCTAACAGATTGCTAAATCCATTCACCTAACCAAATAAAGAATTTTCCGTTACAACTACTATAATTTGAATACTCTCTAATTTGTAAAATAGGAAAAAAATGGTGAATATGTATATGAATTTATATTTACAAGTAAAAATATCTCTAAGCCTATCTATACTACTAATTGAATCAAGCTCGTAACAATCCACAACGACCATATCGACAATCCGAACGCACTAAAACCACGACGACCACCACCAACTCCGCCATCAGAAGTCTCTTCAGACTCCAACAAAGAACCATAATTAAAATTCGGGTTAGACCCGTACAAAGCTTGAACACCCTCCACATCATCAATCCGAAGGTCCACTTTCTTACTTCTGGGCCTCAAACTCGGGTACATAATAGCATCCTTAACGGAAGAATGGGCTAACCCAAGCACATGACCAATCTCGTGCGTGACAACTGATTCCAAATCGACGGCTACGGATGACTCCTGCGTGTCGAAATCAACGGCCCATGTTTCCGCTGCATCTAAATGAAGTCTTCCATTTTCTGGAGAAAATGCGTGAGCTAAAACCCCTAAAACCCCGTCGAACGGCTCTCCGTCACCGTGGTCCCCTTTAAAAAACGCAATTTTAATTTCCGCCTTTCGATAATTCTCCACTTCCATAAAATTTACGGGTATTACATCCGACCAACGCGCAAAAGCGCGTTTAAATACGGCTCGTATGGTGTCGTAATTTATGTAATTAATAATATGGTCCTTATCAAACGCATATGTTAAGTTAATTGGCTTAGCTTCCGACCACCGTGGACGACCGGCGAAGTAAGCGTAATGGCGCGTCTCATGTAGGCCCGTGTTGGTTAATGTGGTGGCGTGTGAGTGGTTGTCGCCGAGGCCACACCTCGGCGCCATGATTAGATCAACAGTGTCGACGTCGAGTTTTCCGGTGATCGGCAACCCGAGGTTTTTCTGGTAAGTCAAGATGGCAGTTTCCAGCTCCGAATCAAACTCATCGGAAAAGTTCGCCGGAGTCAGTGGTGTCGCCGGTGACGACAGGTAGCCGAAGCGGTGGAAGTATTGTTTGAGGTCGCAGACACCGGTGGCACGGCTGCCTTTTTCGAGGTTCACGAAATTTGCAAAATTGCGCCACGCGGAAGTGGCGTCGACGGTTACGGCCGGGATTGTTCTGGCGGGAAAAACACCCGGGAAATTTTGGAAGGAGAGTAACAGAATAAACGGGAATAATAACAGAAAGTGCATGGTTGCTTGCACAATTAATAAGTTTGTTATATTGGTAATTGTGCCGTATATATATATATAGTACGGAGTATTTTTTTTCTGTAATAAAATAAGGAAAAAATGTATTTATATTGGTTGTTTGAAAAAAATAAAAAAATGAAATAAAATGAGGGGGTAAAAGAAGGTGGAGGAGAAAGAAGAAAGAATCAACGTAAGAGAAGAAACAAAGTTAGGAAGATTCTATGTGTGTTAAATTGCATTTTAAAGTTTATGGGAAGAGGTTACGGTTCAACATTATGATGATGAAATGAATAAGTGGTGGGTGAACTAATGTGATTGCTTCCTCATTTAGATTTCCTTCTCAAAGTTATTATAATATTTGTTAAATTAGTTTATTGGAGCTAGTTTTTGTAAATTTAATTTGTATGATCGGGTTATTTATCACGTATTATTCGCATAAAAAAATTATAAAAGTATTAATATGATAAAGAATAAAACGATTCAGGCTTATTAATTGATTTGTTTATCTAAGGTCGAGATGGTGAATAGAAATGTTGTGCAATGCAAGGACCTAGCTAGGCCGATACGCCCAATGGCCATGCCTCATATTAGTATCTTTATATTGTACTCCCTTTGTCTCGGTTATTTGTTTATTTTTAGTTTTGGCAAAAAGAACAAGGAAAGAAAAGGGTCAATTAATAAATAACAAGTGGACTAAATTAAATGTCGAATGTATGTGAATGATCAAATTGGCCAATAAAGATATTCCCAAAATAAAAAGGCAAATAATTGACTAAGACACTCCAAAGTAAAAAAAAGTAAACAAATAATTGGACCTCACAAACTTACCTAACGCTAAATGGAAATGACGTTGACATTATGTCCCAAGTTTAAGTAATGAATCGCCTTCCCTATATAATTTACTATTCTTGAATTTTTTTACAAAAAAACAAAGATATACAGTACTCAATAATAATAATAATAATAATAATAATAATAATAATAATAATAATAATAATAATATGTGTTCATGAAATCAATCTATCTACAAGAATGAGACGATGATTATTCGGATAATAAGTTGTTTGATTTAGTTGTATCTAAATTTATAATTTTGTTGACCAAATTAAAGCGACAACAGTGACATTTGACAGTTTCTAACTCCTTATGTAAGTTTTAGAAGGAATTTTATTTATCTGGAAAAGGAGGACTTTTCGAGGAGGTGTTCTTTGGTTTAGACTATTTGCACTTGTCAAACACGACATATTTTCAATTTTCCATGGTCTAATGTTTGTTAGTGCTTAACGGGGTATTCTGTATTCCGGATTTCATATTTTATGTTGTACTAGGAATAATGAAGTTGATATTTCTTCTACTCTTGCTAGGACGTAAATACGTAATGGCTACGAGCCTAACTCCTTAACTAGTAGGGTTGTTATTTGGGCGGGATGACGATAGGTGCAATGTAAGCTATGGGAACAGATACAATTTTGACAAACCCTGAAAACAGACAAATGAGCAACCTCGGGGAATGCAATAAACTTAAGGATTTTTGCAAAAATAGTGAACTTGGAAAATTATGAAAATTGGTGACAATTTAGTTAAGATGGTAAACTAAAACTGAGCCAAATTTCAGGATTTTACAAACACTCTAAGTAATTTAATTAATTGGAAAACCAGACTGAATTAAACTCCAACTCAGACAGTTTTCTCAGCTGAATTGAATGACTCTTTTTGTGACTAGAAACCAAGATATAATTATCAAATTCACCCTCAAGCAAGCACATAGGTTAAACTTAATAATTTGGGGAGCTTGGAATGAATTTACTCAAGTAAGCACATAGCAAACTCAAAACAGACAGACAATGCACCTAAAACAGCTCAAGCAAGCACATACCTGTTCTCAGTAACACCACAGATCCTTAATCACCTTCTAAGCAAGTACAAGAAGATATTAAGTCTGACTTACAACTAAGACTCGGCAAAGTTAATAAGATTTGCAAATTTTGAGAGAAATCTCAAGGTTTTTCATTAATCAAAGTTTGAGTAAAACAGACTGAGGAAGGGTCCTTATATAGGCCTTTCCTGTGAAGTTTCAGTACAAATAAATCCTAGATATCTCCATCTAAGGGCCATGATTAATCTTAGGAAGCAAACAAGAGTAGTGGAGTTATTTTACAACGGATACAAAAGGAAATTAAAGCAAACTAAACAAGAACAAAAGAGCCGTAGGTTGATAGTGACAGGTTGTCCTTGGCTGTTGTATTTCTTTGGCTAGTTGTTGAAGGTCAAATGGCTTTGGTCCAGGCACCATCTGTGGGCCTGTGGCTCAGGGCTCTATCTAATGAATGCTGAAATAGGCCAAGAGTTTCTTTGTTGAGAGTTTTTCCCTTGTTTGGCCAAAAATAGCAACTTTGCTTTATCTGAATTACCCTCCCGCAACTAGCTTTTCAGTCTGGTTTTATGTGCAATGCTTTAGAAATTGAGCTTGGCTCCTTTAGGATTAATTTGTGATTAGTTGAACAAAGAATTGGCTGGCCAAGGTGGCAGTTGGTAGCTACTCTGAATCGTGCACTTATGGCCTGATGAACTTGGACTGACAGTTGGTGATGCCTGGGTGTTGTTGCTGTGACTGTTGTTGGCCTGGTTTGTGCCTGGTATCCCTGGCAAGATAAGGGTGTGCTTGGTTTGTCCTCTAAAATATTGTTACCATGGCTAACAACTCCTGCTGCAGTAGGTGACGTACCTACCAAACAATAATCATACTCATACCCGTCCTACGTACTATGCATGGCCGATATACAAATCTACTCATATCTGCCCAACTAGCAACAAGGTGGAACTCTAAACCACCTCATTTAACGACTATGGCTAACAGATTGCTACCATGGCTAACAGCTCTTGCTGCAGTAGGTGACGTACCTACCAAACAATAATCATACTCATACCCGTCCTACGTACTATGCATGGCCGATATACAAATCTACTCATATCTGCCCAACTAGCAACAAGGTGGAACTCTAAACCACCTCATTTAAGGACTATCCTGTTGTTATATCATAATTTTTATCAATACTTTTTTCAACGAAATGGAGTTTAATCACTGCGAATTTTTGAAAAATTTCTTTACATCTTTATAATTTAAAATTTTGAACAAAAAATTAAAAAACAAAGTTATAAATACACAAAATACTACATTGTATTTTTTTTTTTTAATAATTAGTGGCTAGGTGGAGGTGACCGGTGGGTATAAGGTCGATATGAGGAAAATCCACTCTCGCCCCACTGCCCATGACAAGTGAATTTTTTGTACTGATACCCTCTCCACCAGTCGCTTAAACTCCATACCCATACGGCCATATGGTTGTACCAACTAAAGCGGGTGCGGTACGGTACCCATCTGTACCCCCACCTAGAGCTAGCAAAAGTTACCCAGCCCGAAAAACAGCATCAACAGAACCCGAAAATCTAGTGAACCAAAACCGATCGGAAGGGTAACAGAAAAATCGATATATAGGATCCGGAATGATATGATCTGAATCAACTTGTGACTTGACCCCGAAACCCAATTCACCAAAATCCTGACCAGACATGAACTGCGACCTCTAACTCAACCCTGACCCTATTTTAACCCAACCCATATCAATCATTTCCTTTTGTAAGACAAAATGCAATTTCAATATGAAAAAGTTCATAAATGTTAATGGTAGTAAATTAAGTACACTATTCGTTGTGAGCGGATCAAAACGGTTGCATGCGGATCTAGGCGGTGGGGCATACATTTGATGATGTGGCAACTACTTAATAATGTTTAAACGATGATTAACCGTTTTACAATGTACTAAAAAGGTTAAAACATGATTTTGGTCATTAAATAACATTATAACTAGTACTTTTTTAATATAATAGTTTTTTTAAAATTATATGGAAATACAATTGAGAACCTTTCACATATAAATTATATAACTCATCGTAACTTAGACTCGTGAAGTATTTTAAAACAAAAAAAACTTTGAAATATGTATATGGCATACATCGTTGCGGAGTACCTGGTCGGTCCGACGCGGAGTTGTGTCGGGTGCGGTGTAGCGCCAAGTGAGGGAGAGTTTTAGCACACACATGTAAAAGGGGAAGATTGTCGAGGTCTCTTCCCATATGTGTGTAAGGGGTATTGTCCCACATCGGTAGAATAATAGTGAAGGGACTAGCTTATAAGTAAGTGGGCTACTCCTCTATCACCAATTGGTTTTAGGATGGAACCCGACTTGCTTGTGGGCCGGTCTCATGCACCTAATTCAATAAGCCCGTTGCGGAGGACTCAATAGTAAATTATTTTTCATGTCATCACTTAGCGGATTAACAAAGTTTACGGGCATATGTGAGATTTCTGAAAACGGAGGTGTACGAGTGAGAAAATGCGTGGACTAAATTGACTGAGTTTAGGGGCATTTGTGAGTTTTCGGAAAACGGAGAACGCAATAATAGAAGGGTACAAATGAGATCTTATATATATAAATATAAATATAAATATTACGGAGTATAAATAACAAGAAGAAACCAATGAGTAGATGATAGAGTCAAATAGTGTCTGCCTAATTAGGTAATTTTAGTTGAATAAACTTGTCACAAAGCCGGTTTTGAGTGTTAATCGTTGTATTTTCCGGTGAATCCACTTTGGTTGTAATTTGGATCATTTGAACTTGTTGTTGGTATTGACTTCTCAAGGTAATTCATGTATTTCATATTGGTAAGTTGAGATGAATGGATTATTTTGTACAAGCCGACTCACAAGTCAAACCCGAGCCACGGTCAACCAAGGTGAAGAAGGAGAGCAAAAGGTAAGCCAAGGGAATAAGTTCAAAGTCAAGAAAAGTAACCTAATGGAAGATTTGATGCCTTGGCATAGACAAACAAGAGCCAAAATGAAGAATTGAAAACTCGGTTTCACAAGGGTCAACTTCAAATAGATATATCTCGTGTTATATAGCTCTTATCGACGCAAGGCCAACTGGAGGTGAAAGCTTGTGATCTTAGCTTTCCAACGATAGGTCACAGGCCTCGTTTGTCCAAGAAACGATGGAGATATGGCCTTCGAAAGATGTTGCTGTCAGTCTGAAGCGAAGCCTGCGCAAATACGCGAATCCTGCACTCTGCTCTGAATATCGCAATACTAGTTCCGTGTTTTGGGCTTTCTTGAGGGACTTAACCTAGATTCTTGTGCCTCCCTATATATATCTAGAATTTTGAGATCTAAAAAGACTCCCACTCTCATCTAAAGATCTATGTTTAATCTTAAGCTTGTAATAATTAAGACAAGAATTCTCTCTAATTTTATGTTAATTTTTCTTCAATTTGTGGGTTGTAACAAGATTATGGAAGGCTAAATTCTTCTTTACTTGGTGTAATTTCATTCAAAATTCCCAACTTTGGTATTGTAAGACCCGCTAATCTCTCTTTATTTATCTAATACTTTTTCCTTGTGCTTAATTTCTTATGTTAAGTAATTGAATGTTTGGTTTGATCACCCTTGCATATTGCTTATATGACAAATGCAAATTCTAGAGAAATGGTTTAATCTATTTAGGATTGTTTGAAGCAAGTTTGTTGTATGTTGATTTGGTTGAAAGGATGCATATAGCAAATAGGAAAGTTTATGTCTTTTTCTTATTTGTATGGTTTAATCTTATGAAGAATTGATCCTAGCTCCATCTTTTGGTTAAAATCTTAATGCTCATGCTTAGTCTCTTTTCATGATTTAATGATTTGTTGTGTAAGTTTAAAAGGTATGTGCAGATGGTTTAATTTACATGTATCAACATTTTGAAATGGTAGTATTGGGTAGATAATTTTGAGAGAGTAAAATGGGTCAAGCTTTACTAATTGTTGGTTACTAAGAGGAAGTTACACCAAGTTCTCTTTAATATTGAATTTTCTTGCACACCACTTGTTTGTTGAATTGTCTAAATAGTAAAATCTTCATTGTTACTCTTTCTCATGATGTTTTCCCAACCAAAGACCTCTCCTTTTGTGTTTCCTACAAGTTGAACATTGTTAATACCCATTGTTTGTGTTTAGTCCATTTGTTTAGTTTAAATTATCATTAGAGTCTTAATTAGTAGTAGAGTCTTGCTTAGTATTCAATAGTTTACAATTCATGTTTTTAGTTTAAAAGTCCTTCTCTTGGGATCGACCTTTACTTGAACTATATTGCTTTAATCTAGAGTATAGTTTGAGTTATAAATTGTTAATTTGGTAGTTAATTCTAGTATTACGACACCTAGTCTTTTCACTATCAAATTTTGGTGCCGTTGCTGGGGAAGGCAACATAGCTAAAGCTTGTTTTTGAACTATTGGTTTTTAATTAGTGTAGTTAGTCTTTGTAAATATTAGGACTCATTTATTTGCCATAGATTGTTTACTTGTTTGATTAAATGGCTAATCTCTATCTCCCACAATATGATGTTGAATTGTTTTGCAATTACTTTGATAGACTTGAGCAATATGTCTTGAATTGCAATTATTATTTTGAAGTATGGGAACTTTGTCATGTGGTTTTTAATGGGCTAAATGTTGAAAGTATGTCTCATGTGAATTACTTGAGTAATGGAAGATTCCTTGAAGGGAGTTGTGATAATAAATGAGAACTCTTTCACTACTTAGCCAATGATACTAGGGAATGAGAGTCTCAAAAATCTTGTCAAACTGAATACCAACAAAGTGAGACAATGCTCACCCATGATACATCTTCAATAAGCATCCAAGAAATGCTTCAAGTTCTTATCAAGAGTTAAAAGGAAATGAATCAAAATTTTGATAGGCAAATAGAACCCAACACGCTGGAAATGGACATCTTCAATAATCAAATGAACCAAATTCGTGGTGATATTCATGGAAATAAAATCGATGAAGAGGTTCTTCACACTTTAGACAATGAGTGTTTTGATGATGGTTCCTATGATAAAGAGAATGATCTTGAGGTTGAAAACCCTCCTTCCCTTAATCTTGATACGAGCTACTGTTATAAAGAGTATTATTTTTGGGATGATGAGAAGGATGCTTATGTTTTCACCACACTTCCATGCCACTCCCCCGTTGTGATATCTACCGTCACCTTGTGCACTACTGATGATGGTTCCTCGAGTAATAGTCATGTGGATGGGGACAACTCCTCGGTCCTTAGTGGCCTTGGTGAGGTGTTGTTGTGTGAGGAGTCATTAGGTCAAATTGTTGAAAAAGATGAACATGAGGGAAGTAAGGTTGAGGAAGAGGTTGTTTTCACCTTTGATAACTCTTATTTTGAGGATCTATTTGATGAGGAAGATGATATGTGTGACTCGAAACCTTCTTGGGCCTTGCCATCCATTGAGATCCCTATTCACATTCCTTGTACCGAAGTTGACGACCCACACCGTGGAAACAACTCTTTGGTTCGTAGTAACTCTTTCCCGGAATTGACCTTTAAAGAATCGACGAGTGAGGTATTTGAGATGAATGGCCAAGGAGCAAAGAATTTTGAGGTGGTTGGGATAGAAAAAGAAAAGGTGGAGCGGAGGCTCTAGAAGACATGATTTGTGGACCTCCAAAGCCTATGAAACTTGTAAGTGTGGGGATCAAGGAAGATGCGAAAGAAGAAATGGAAAATGAGTTTGTAGAGAGGTGTACCCCCCCTTAAGGAGGAACCTCCGCAAATTTGCTTTAAAGTGTCATCCAACTTACTCCCCAAAGAAGCTCACGAGTCGCCTCATTCTTACTTGGTTTTCACCAAGTCCATCCCATCCCTCAAGGAACCATATCGTGACAAGAAATCGTTGATTAAGCATGAAAACTTGAGACACTTGTCTTGTGTTTACTATTTCCTTACTTATGCTTGTTATGTGGGTGATCTATACTATGGTCATGCCTCTTGTTTATGGGCTAGTGTGTATGACAAGTCACTAAGGGCGATGCGTTGTTCCGCTCTTGGTTCTTGAAGGAGAAAAATGTTGAAAAGGCATCGAGCAAACGACGAAAAAAAAAAGCGCTTTACGGGAGGCAACCCGTACTCCTTTGACATTTTTTTACTCTCCTTTGAATTTATAGTACACTCCTCCACATTGAGGGCAATGTGGAAACGAAGTGTGGAGGAGAAGTTTGGTTGTAACATATGTAAGATTTATTTCATGTTTTGATGCACTTTTTTGGAAAAAAAAAATGAAATTCCGGCTAGGTGAAAACCCACAAGGGTGGGCACCTAGGCAAGATTGGAAAAGGTGGCCGAGGACGGAATGAAAACTCGAAAGGGCATTCCGGGCAAAATGAAGAAACGAGTGCGAGCCACTATGAGAGGAAAGGAAAAGCTAAGGTGAAAACCCGAAAGGCCACCTTAGGCAAAATGAGGGATTTTCAACAAAAAAATCGAAAAATTGAAAAAAAAAAAAAAAAAAAAAAAAAAAGCAACACCAAAAAGATGGAGGGATAAGAAGGGACCGATAAGGAGGGTCTTGGAAGGAGGTTAGACTAGGATTTAATTTCTTTTTGAGTCACAATATATCCCAAATTGGTGGTTTCTTCTTGGGTTGCTAAGTTGTGAATGTTGTGGTGTTGTCCAACTTGGTAACCATGGCTTGCATTTGAATGGAGTGATAAGGGGGTGTTATAAGTAGTGATGAGTTGTGATTGATAGGAGGATTTTGATGGGTCACTTTGCTATTGCCTTGGGATAAGGTAAGAGTGACCATTACTACTTCTTTGGTGATATAAGAAGGGTGTAGTTGTGTGATGAGTCGGAGTTGGAGTTGTGTCGTGTCTTGTGTGAGGGATTGTATAAGGAGGGTGAGTGAGAGAAGAGTTTGTGTCAACTTTGAATCTAGATTTTCTCTTTAATTGGTGGTTGTTCAAGAGGGAGATATAACTATATAAGAAGGAATAGGTAAGGGAAGAGTGATCATTTACACCCTTGCTCACTTGTAGACTTTCTCAATTGTTTGTCTTGTGTTTTGCTCGGGACGAGCAAAAGTCTAAGTGTGGGGGTATTGATAGAGTCAAATAGTGTCGGCCTAATTAGATAATTTTAGTTGAATAAACTTGTCACAAAGCCAGTTTTAAGTGTTAATCGTTGTATTTTCCGGTGAATCCACTTTGGTTGTAATTTGGATCATTTGAACTTGTTGTTGGTATTGACATCTCAAGGTAATTCAAGTACTTCATATTGGTAAGTTAAGATGAATGGATCATTTTGTACAAGCCGACTCACAAGTCAAACCCGAACCACGGTCAACCAAGGTGAAGAAGGAGAGCAAAAGGTAAGCCAAGGGAATAAGTTCAAAGTCAAGAAAAGTAAGCTAATGGAAGATTTGATGCTTTGGCATAGACAAACAAGAGCCAAAATGAAGAATTGAAAACTCGGTTTCACAAGGGTCAACTTCAAATGGATATATCTCGATTTTTAGAGCTCGTATCGATGGAAGGCTATATTGAGGTGAAAGCTTGTGATCTTAGCTTTCCAACGGTAGGCCACATGCCTCGTTTGTCCAAGAAACGAGGGAGATATGGCCTTCGAAAGATGTCTTTGTCGATCACGAAGCGCAGCCTACGCAATTGTGCGCAGCCTGCGCTCTGCTCTGAATATCGCAACTCTAGTTCCGTGTTTTGGGCTTTCTTGAGGGACTTAACCTAGATTCTTGTGCCTCCCTATATATATATATATATATATATATATATATATATATATATATATATATATATATATATATATATATATATAGAGGCAAGTTCAAATGAGTCCACCTAAATAATTGAGTCCCTAAGTCCTAATCTAAGCCATTAGATCTTGTAAGATTGATGATTGAGATTTGAGACTTCTAATCAATTTTTGAAATGAAACTTTAATGTTTTAAAAGTGAAACTTTAATGCGGAGAGCAAATTTAATTCTTTACGATTGAAACTTTAGTTTTTTAAAGTCATTTTGTAAATAAAAAATTAAATTTATGTATTTTTAAATATAACTTTAATGTTTTACGAGTGAAACTTTAATGCTTAAAAGCGAAACTTTAATTTTTTTAGGCCATTTTTAATATAAAAATTTGAATTTATGAAATGATATGATTGTGATTAATATTAATTTAATTTAACTGATTTTTGAATATAACTTTAATAGTATACGAGTTCAACTTTAATGCTTAAAAGTGAAACTTTAATTTTTTTAGGCCATTTTAATAAAAAAAAATTTGAATTTATGTAATGATGTAATTGTGACTAAAATTTATTTAATTTCATTGATTTATGAATGAAACTTTAATGTTAAACGAGTGGAACTTTAATGGTGGCGAATGAAACTTTAATTTTTTTAGGCCATTTGACGAGTGAAACTTTAATTAATATTTATTTAATTTTCAGTGATTTATGAATGAAACTTTAATGTTAAACGAGTGAAATTTTAATGGTGATGAGTGAAACTTTAACGATTTTCAGGCCATTTTCAATACAAAAGTTTGTATTTATATAACGATGTAAAAATTTGTTATTTCTCGAAGTTACGAATGAAACTTTAGTGGTCTACGAGTGAAACTTTAATTCTTGCGAGTCGAAACTTTAATACGAGTCCTTTGCACGAGTGAAACTTTTTTTTTTTTTGGTACATTTGCACGAGTGAAACTTTAATGTAACGCGATAGAAACTTTAATACTTTGAAGTCATTGAATAACCACCAGCTACCACCTTTGCACCACCACTACCCTTACCAACCACCACCACAATCACGCCCAATACCAACAACCGCCAACCCACGACATAGATCTGAGCAAAAAAAAAAAAAAAAAAAAAAAAAAAAACCATCAGCCACACACCCACGACGCCACCAGACCCACACCCACGATGCCTACCCCAACACCCACCACAACCCACGACCCCACGACCCCACTATCACGACCCACTACCACCACCGCGACACCAGACAAAAAAAGAAGAGAAAGGAGAACACAAGGAAGACATAAACGCCACTAGCCCAACACTCACGACTACCACCACCGGAATCAACGCCATCACCGCCAACAATAAACATCACCACCAATCACCCAACCACAAATAAAAAACGAGATCTTAAAAAAATTGACCAAAAACCGTGATCTGAAATGAGCGTGGGTCTGGGGGCGGTGTTGGCAGCAGTTGGGGACGGCGTCAGTGTGGCGGCGGCGTGGGCAGCAGGTGGTGGCAGTTGTATTATCAGGTGGTGGCCGGAAATATTAGAGGAGAGGTAGTGATGTATGAGAGAATAGGGAGTAGTGGCGGGTGGTGGTATGCGTGTGGTGGCCGAGGGAGGGAGAAGAGGAGAGAGAAGGGAGGAAAGGAGAGAGGAGGAGGCAGAGAGAATGAATGAGTGAGGGAGGATGAATTAGGGTTTGCTTGCTTTTATATCTCCCTTCTTTTTTTGTTTTAATCTTAGCCATCCAATTTCTATGATCTAAGGGTTAGAAATAGGACTTAGGGACTCATCTAAGAGTAGAGGACTCACTTGAACCTAATTCTATATATATATATATATATATATATATATATATATATATATATATATATATATATATATATATATATATATATATATATAGATTGAATCATGTGAGGCACCCTTCTTAGGGTGAGGCGGCTGGACACCTTCTAAACCGTCAGATCTAATAACTAAAGATACTCCAGATGCTGCCACGTGTCCCTATTTAATCATACACTCAAAGCAAATGCCAACCAATTCTCTCATTTACGACATTTTACTCTCTCTCTACTCTCTCTCTCTCTCTCTCCCTCTCTCTCTTACTGTCTTCACTCTCAACACTCAACTACCCATTTGCGATTAACTTCGTTCATCATCACCTGAATTACACGCCGTTCATCATCGTCTGAATCACACGCAGTTCATCATCTGATATTTTGATCGCGATCGTCATCATCATCATCTCTGTTCGGTCGTCCTTTTTCGGATCTAGGTATGTGATCTTCTCATTCGTATCACTATTTTTCTTCATTTTCGATCAATTATTGTAGATCTACTATTTTCAGACGCTTTTCAATCTACTATTTTTTTCGATAATGTATTGCTAAATCATTTTCATTATAATGCAGGTTTTAATCATCCTCGAAGAATTATCCGATCAGTACGAACGCAACAAAATCAATTTCGGAGCATTTTCGATCTACTATTTGTATGTCCTGTTCGCTCTCTTCAATACTTACTTCGTCAATTTTTGTTTATTAGGTTTTTCTCATTGTTCATTGCTTAATATGTTTCGTTTTTGAATAATATTGTGCTTTTTTGTTGTTGTTGTTGTGGTGCTCTGTTGATTCTGCAATGTCGATATAGTTATGTGTTTTTGTATCATGAAACTTGGAGGTGATATTGTGAATATTGGACTGATGTGTTGTTGTTAAACCTGAGTTAATTTTGTGAATTTTGGAGTCGTTTTTGTGAATCTGGTGGAATATTTGTGAATCTGGTGGAATATTTTGTGAATCATTCTCATTATAATGCAGGAAGTTAAACCTACCTCATGATTGTAATCTTTTTATGATGAGTTTATGTGAATGCTTGTCTGAAGCATATACCTTATCTTGCGAAACCTATAGACCACTTTGTCCATAGTTGGTCATTTGTAAAACTTCATCTGAATGCTTTACCTTGTTTTGATATGGCTTTTAATCCTACTTATCTGGAATGTACTTATACGAAACATGACATTTTGTGTATGTGTATGAAATGTATTACTTATTATGTTTTAGTTATTTTCATTTATTTTTGTCTGAACTGTTTTAGTTATTTATATGCCTAGGTCAATTGCTCCTGTCTGCGTATACATTGCCAACTATGGACACTTGGTGTACGGGTCGGGTAGTCGATATCTTTGAAGAGGCAGAGTTTGAGCTCATTAAATGGATATGCTATCTTGCCGGACACTTGCTGACTGTAGGGATAGACTAGTCTTTGTTCATTTGAAATATAATTTAGTAGCTACATTCCCTATCACGCAAAGGTACACTTTTAAGTCTTACAAATGTGTTCTTAAGGTATTACTATGCTCAAACTCTGCCTCATCTGTACAATTCCTTGGGTTGTATTAAAACGGAATTTTAGGTTACCTTTCTTTCCATGTACTAGTAGAAAGAATATGTATCATAGATGAAGATGATAACGATGAAGATCGATCCCTACAAACAAGCCTTTCTCACGACCTATATTTTCTGCCATATCCCAACATTTGTGTTGCTCATTTAGCCCGGCCTTCTAGTTGTGACGGTTTCCTGGCTAAATGAGCAACACCAAATGGTGGGATATGGCAGAACATATATGCCATGAGAAAGACTTGTTTTGGAGGGATCGATTATCTTCATCGTCCTCATCTTCATCTTTGATATATTTGCTTTCTTGTACATCTAAATAAAGCTTGCCTACAATGCCCTTATAATATAACACAAGGAATTGTCTGTACAGGCTGAATAATATGAGGACAGTATTACCTTATGAACACAGTTGTAGGACTTAAAGTTGTACCCTCGCGTGATAGGGATGTAGCTACTAAATTATATTTCAAATGAACCTATTATGTTTAGTTGTCGGTCGGTGTACTTAGGTCTATCACCGTTAGTATTTAATCTTACTTTTGTATACTTGCTAAGGCACCCTTGTATAAATATGTAATCAGTAGTTTTCTATTTCGGATGTTGTATCAACATAATGTATGAATACTATGTTCTATTAATCAAGTTTATTTTCCTTTTATTTTGTCAATCCTCGAGCATCTATCTTTCATACTAACTTCGAATACAACTTTCATAATAATTTAGCTGGCATGCACTTGATGAGATTACGTTACGTCTCTCGATCTTTGTAATGTTGATTCATAATTACGTGAATCCTATACTTGATTTTGTGAATCTTGGAGTAGTTGTTGTGAAACCTAGATCTGCCATTGTGAAACTTATTCATTTAGTTACTCACCTACTATGCGTTCCTATTATTATTTTTAGTGAATTATGGATTCTTGGTGCAAAGGGTGTGTCGTGAATGCTTTTGAAGAAGACGAATCGTCATTTCGTGCGACTTATGTCTGTCAAAAACAAAACGCAATCGTTTGTCTTTTAAGGAAGCCGATTTGGCGGTTAAATTATCTTCCCCTCGCTATCACTCACAACATTCTGTTTTCAATATTCAAGGAGTTATGCATAATATATTTTCGAAACTTGATGCCTTTGAAGACAAGGCAAATATGGCTATTGTGTGTCGGAATTGGTGTCGATTATTTCTTATTCATCCCAATGCTCCGGTGTAACATCACGCATATTGGCTTTCTCTTGAAATCAACCATGTGGAGGGTATTCTAATTATTCATAGGGGTGCTAACCTAATATTCCAAACGTGCAAATGTTTGTTGACGATAATATGTCAGCTAAATTCATCCTTCATTTTCACCAATATAACCATCCAAGTGCCATGAACCTTCCGAATGCTATTGATCGCTACAATTTATGAGAACTTACGTTCTTTACCTCCGATGATGTCTCTTTGAACGAGCCACTTTACAATTGCTATTCTTTGTCAACTTGTTACGCAATTGTATAGATGCATGTTCTATTGATTTACCTTCTATTATGGACCTATAGCCTACATTTGCATCCCTTTTCCTAAAATACTATCTTTGTAATTTTCGGCATTGAACGTTGCTATCTTGTTTGCCGTGTTCTATTGTCGATAGTTTATAAATATAATGTATGACTACTATGTTTTATTAATGAAGTTTGCTTTGTGTTCTTTGGTTTTTGTGAATCCTTGCGTTCCCTATTGTTTCATAATAACTTCGAATGACAATTTCAATAATAACTTCAATAATAACTTCATGCCCCGTTGACATTTTCGGCCCCCTCGTTAACCCCGTCCCCAAAAAGGGTTCACCCGTCCCCTCCTAGGGTGTCTTTTGGTCTTGGCGTTGGTCGAATGACTATGTACAAGGGAAAGGGTTTAGGGTTGGATTAGGCGGATCCGCGGTGGCGGATCCGCCTAATCCAACCCTAAACCCTTTCCCCGTCCCGTTTAGGACACCCGGCCCCTCTGTTAACCCCGTCCCCAAAAAGGGTTCACCCCCCTTCTAGGGTGTCTTTTGGTCTTGGCGTTGGTCGAATGACTATGTACAGGGGAAAGGGTTTAGGGTTGGATTAGGCGGATCCGCGGTGGCGGTCCGCCTAATCCAACCCTAAACCCTTTCCCGTCCCGCTTTAGGACACCCGCCCCTCTTTGTTAACCCCGTCCCCAAAAAAGGGTTCACCCGTCCCCTCCTAGGGTGTCTTTTGGTCTTGGCGTTGGATCAAGAACAGTTTGGACTATAAATCATATAGCTTATTTTTGAATCCTATAGCTTATTTTGTGAAATGGGGTTTATTTTGTGCATCTCGGTCTTATCCCCTGATTCGGGCTATATAAATTTTATGCCTTATTTTGTGAATCATAGAGGTTAATTTGTGAAACTGGGGAGTTATTTTGTGAATCTCAGGTCTTCTCCTCACATTCAGACTATATAAATCTTATGTCTTATTGAAAAGAATCCTTGAGGTTATTTCGTGAAACTGGAGAGTTATTTTGTGAATCTCAGGTCCTATCCCCCCAAAATAGACTATATAAATCTTAGTTCTTATTTTTGTGTATCCTTTCAGCTTATTTTGTGACGCTAAAGATGATTATTGTGAAACAGGCTACAAGATGAAGCGACCATCACAGGCGGTTGTGCAAGCAAGCGCTTCTGCACCAGGCATTGTTGAGCAAGCTGCCGCTCCTCCGCCAGCAAAAAAACAGAGGGTGCGTACAGAGGGACTGCCTACAGTGAGGACTCGAATGTCGCCAAAAGGGTTGTACAACTTTCTGAAAGATACGAAAAATCCACCGAGCGATCAGCAGATTCAAGCTATAAAAGACATGGGCTTTGGTGGTCATTAATGATTGAAATGACAAGGTTCCCGGGACCTTGCTTTTTGGCTAGTGTCAAATTACAACCCAAAGAAAGGGATGGTTATTTGACAAAAAACTCCCTGTATTAGAGGAGGACATCCATCTTTGCATGAGCATTCCAATGGGTTCAAGACCTGTTGAGGAAGCGTCACATGTGGATAAGTGTCTTGCTTATTTAGCTACGTTGGAAAACTTTCGAAAGCAATATCCACACAAATATATCGATGATCACCACGTCTTGAACAAATTATCCATGCAGAAAGATGGTGGAGATGACTTTAAACGAAATTTCATCGTTTACATATTCTCGTCTCTGTTGGGTGGTGTGCAAGGGAATCGCGCAAGTTTGAGGATTTTAAAAGTTTAGGTGATACTTCACGATTCCGAATTCAATTGGTGCAATTTCATCAAACAGTTGGTTGACCAAGTTGAGTCTTGGCAAAAGGAGGAGTGGAGAGATGTCAAACGCTTGAAAGGAGATAATTTTTTTGGTGGACCCATTATGGTGCTCGTGTACATTTACTTGGACCGTTTCGTCTACAAATCAAGATTGGTCGTAAGAAAGTTTCCAACTTGTTGTAATTGGACGAAAGAAAAATTGAAAAAGAATTAAACATGAGTTGAAGGCAAATAAAGGTTTCGGTCAAGGTTCTGTGGAGCCTCCCCTTGTCATGAGCTACCACACACTCGCACCCGCACCTCGGCCCACCGGTCACAAAGATTGAGCATGTTCAGTCAAATCAACCATCCAATACCACGAAGAAGGCAAACCGGATATAGGTCCGATATTCCACATTGTGGTGACAAGGAAACTGATGGCCTTAGTGACAGTAAGTGTGAGATTGTTCACAAACTTGTTGAAGCCGCAAAGGTAGCGGCTGCAGCTTTCGCTAGCTACAGATCTCTTGCTATTCAAGCTACGATCAAGCTATCTTCCTCAGCAGCGGTTTCTACTATGGTGGTAGCCGTTAATGGTATTGCGGACGGGTATATTTCATCCCAACATGATGAGTTTGATGAGAATGTTGGGGATGAAGAAAATGCCGATGATGGGAATAAGGAGGAAAATATAGAGATGGGTAATAATGAGGATGCTAAGAAGGATGAGGACGGTGAACTTAATTTGGACAACGTGGTCAATAATATCGTTGAAAACACGTTATCCATTGCAGCGAATGTTGTGGAGAATGAGCACGTTGTTAATGACGATGTGGACAGGATGGGTGGATGGTCCGACGCTGATTTACGTGCGGCATTGGAAATTATGGATGACACTTTTGTACCGATTCGTCCACCAGATCCCAAAGTGACAAGCAAACCCATTCGGAAACGTCGTAAACCAAGATTGCCAACCCCAACAGATTGCCCACGGTGGAGGCTGCTAGCAGACGACGATCATTTTTTGTCTTCTGAAGAAGACAGATCTATTGATCCTCAGTCCCAGCCAACACCAACACCAGTTATCGAACTAGCCGAACCCCCAATTGTTATTGATTTACCTGATACTCCAATGATTCCAGTCGTCCGTCCACCACCTCCGAAACTGTGTGTGGAAGAATCTGAGCAATTGCCTGAAAAACCATTGGTCACTCACCTGTACATTCGTCGTCGTCATGGAAACCGTTTGTCAGGTGATGAAACCACCGGTCCGTGCCAGAAAGCAGAAGAAGAGGGACCAGGTGAGGAAAGCATACAAGGTGAGGAAAGAATAGATCAGTGTCAGAGGGAAGAGGATGAGGGAACCAGATTTCCTACATTCCTAGTACCATCAGTTTCTGATCATGTTGATGTCAATAATGTAGATGTCAATAATGTTGATGTCAATACTCCTGCCATTGTGCGTCCTAGAAGAGAGATAATTCCAGCTGCTGCCTATCGATCTCCGTATCTCCAAAGAAACATCAGTGTTATTACTCCTTTTAATAGGGAGGAGAAAATACTTGTTGGATTTCGGGCTTTGCTCAACAAAGAGGACAAAGGTATTTGACTATGACCTTGTTTTGTAAATCTCAGGTCTCATTTTGTGAATCGGACAATTTATAAATCGTAGGGCTTATATTGTGAATCCAATAGACTGTTTTGCGAATCGACGGCTTGTTTTGCGAATCCGATTGTTTTGATTGTTGAGTGCAGTGATATTCTTTTTCAAAGTAACACTCAGAGGTTGACAAGGAGCATGTTGAGGACTATACCTGAAGGTGATCGAATATGTTAAAGTCAAATATTTGGTGTGAGATCCTAAACAGTAATGAGAAGTTGAAATCACCGGATTCTCCTGTTCGTTTATTTGTTCCATACTCCAATGACGGTGTTAGTACCCCCCTGGGTTGTCCGGAAAATATTGATGTTTCTTGATTCAATTAGTAAGTTTTGGTTTGGTGTTATTATGTTTTGTGAAACCTATTTTCATCTTTATGTTCTTCTTTTCATCTCATCTTGTCTTGTTTTCAGATTTGCACTCCAATCATGTCTACATCATGCCCACCGTTCTTCTTTTGTTTCGACCTTCGATGGAATAAATTGACAATCATACACCCTATGAATGGAGTAGATGTTAACTATTCTGATTATGTGCAACCTACGGTGCGTCTTTTCCTCCATTTCTGGTTATGCAAAGCCGTGAATTTACTTTTTTTCGTGAATTCACGATCAAAGTGTTTGACAAGCATGTAACACATCCACATAATTAAGTGCTAATTTAGGTTGTGTCTCGTGCGAAAAGACAGCTCATTAATTGGGTTTCACCAAGATTCGCAGCATGGGCGACAGGATGCCTCGAGTTGTTTATCCCTCCTTCAATTTTGAAGTCCGGTGAAATGGATACCGGCGTCTATTTGTTTCACCGTTGGAGCATTACAAAGGGAACAAAACTGATCGTCCTTTAATTATAACTTCAGAAGATACCTTTACTTAACCTTGTGAACCCGAGAGTTAGATTTGTCGACTGGAGTTAATTTCAAAACCTGGGGCCATTCTGAACTTTGGAATAATTATAAGGACTTTTTGTTTTGCATTTATAGGTAAGTCAACTGAAACGCTATGCATTGAAGTTATGCCTTCGAATTATGACCTCCGGTGACAACATGTTGAAAGCTACTGTCGAACGAAGTGCAGAAGAGTGGAATTGTGTGCCTATGTATGACCCATTCCCTTGTTAATCATGTTTTGTGAATCTTAGATGTTATTATTGGTTTTATCTGTTGTTCTTAATTTCTGAATCGTGGGTCTTATTATGTGAATCAAAGATCTTGATTTGTGAATCACAGTCTTAAGTCATCTTATTAATATTTGACAGGGGCTACCGGCGTCTACCTTATTCTGAAGACGACCTTGTGAAGTTTATTTGGCACCGCAAAGGAAGAGATACAGTCACACAGTAAGTATTTTTCCCCTTTACTTTTATTTTTTTGTGCTTTTCCCTTGCCCCTTTACTTTTATTTTTATTTTTATTTGGATAATTCTAGTAATGTTTCTTAATGTGCCTTACTACAGCGAGGCTATGGTGTGTACTGAGTGGATGGAAGTCACACGAGCGGCTTTATCTACGCTTAGACCGCGTCAGTGGGTTATGGATCAAGTAAGTAGACTACTATCAGTGTTCATTTCATTGTATTATCTGTAATCTTTTGTTTCATTCCTAATATTATTTTTTTAGGTGATTGATATGTTTGGGATTAGGACGACACTTCATCGACCAGATCTTCTGTACTTGCCATCGACTGTCATCGTGGTTAGCTTTGAACTTGTTTTAATATTCAAGTATCTTGATTATCCCAAATTGATATAGTTTGTAAAATCACCTTTGTGGTATGTAGAATTGTACAAAGAAGAAAAACCCTTGTATTTGGAATCAATACATCAGTGGGACATACAAACCGGTGAATGGTGCCACAATCCGAAAGGTCTGGTCCCTCAACAATATTTTTTTTTTTTGTGGCGGACATGTAGGGCTGTAAATTGGAGACTAATCTTTATTATATCAGGTTTTTATACCGCTGATCAAAGACAAACATTGGTGGGCTTGTATATGCGATATGGAGAGTAAAACGAATTACATCCTCAACTCAAGCGCGAAAGTACAGTCTTATGATGTACATAATACAACCATAGACACGGTATTAATTATTTGCCTAATCTAACCCTTGACAGTTTGTGAATCAGAGTATATAAAAAATTTTTAGTGTACAATCAGTATTAACTCGAAACATTTTCAGGTGGCCAAATTATCTCCTATTTTGGCAAGTAGTTCCCCGTCATATTATCCCATGCGGTTTCTGCACTCTCACAGGGTTATAACTCTCAAAGTTCCTCAACAATCAAATAAGTAAGTTATTCCCTAATGTGTCCGCTTTACGGAAATTAAATATTGTTTACTAAACAGTTGAACACTATACTACATTCAGTTTTGATTGTGGAGCTCACGTGTTGAGGTATTTGAGTATGTTGGACTGTGAGCTCGGTGATTGGCGAATCCGGACAATTATCGGGTAAGAAACAAGTTGAACAATATACGTACATGAAATCTGTATTTGAAACTGTGTTGTTCATTAATTTCAACTATAATTTCTTACAATTGCAAGAGAATGCCGATTTTCGAAAGTCTGTAATGATGCAACTACTTTCATGGGATGCAAATACTAGAACGGTACAGTCCCGGTTCTTTAATAACTTTTGCATATCAAATCCCCATTCATTCATAGTATCCGTGATATTTTGAATAGTAGCGAGCCATGCTTGTCCGTGTATATATTTTGAAATATTTTACGTGTTTTCTGATATAGGAGTATAAGTAGCAAGATGTGCTTGTCTATGGTGGTGAGATGATGTGAAGCGGGAGATCGTTCTTCAAATGTATGCTTCTCTGGTTGGGAATTTATTCTTCATGATTGTCTTTGTGAGCGTGTAGTAGAAACGGGCAGCATTTATTCTTTTCTTTGAGTTTTGGATGTTATGCGCAGTGTATACTTACTTATCTCCGGTTGGTTCGTCGGAGGCATTTGTCCCTTATGCGTGGAATTTAACTTGTGGTGGATACAATCAAGTATTATGTTAGTATAGTATTAGATGGTATATGCAGGATCTATCAAGTATTCTAGTGAATATGTTATTAGTCATTTAGTTGGGTGCTAATCTGCTTATTTAGTAGATCTCCTTTTGTAATAGTTGATTTTAATCAATGGAATTGATTAGTCGCTTGAATTTGTGAAATTTGACGTGGATGATATTCGGAGGTGGATAATTGAGATACGAGGACGAGGATGGGGAGGAGGATGTTAATCATGGTTAATTAATGTTTCTGTAGTGATTAGTGGGAAGTTTTGATAAGTTATAGTAAGAGTTTGTGAGGTTGGTGGTTAGGAAAGGTGTTATATACAGTTGAATAGAGGGTTAAGTTTGGAATTTTCTTGGCTTTTGTAACAAGGTAGGAGTAGGACTGTTTTTACCTGTTCTATTAAGGTGATGAAAACATACATCACACCTGAAATCATTTACTCGTCCTCGTATCTCAATTTGACGTGGGAGAAAGGCTATTTTCCTGTTTTGTGACGATGTTTTACCTCCTGTATTCACAAAATAACGTCTACAATTCACAATAATTCATTTTATATAAGCCATATGATTTATAAAGCGTCTGATTCGCAAAATGAGACCTGAGATTCACAAAAGAATGTCTGAGATTCAAAAAAGACGATATTCACAAAAGATGGATTCACAAAACAAGTCGACAAAATGAGACTTGAGATTTACAAAAGAATGTCTGAGATTCAAAAAAGACGATATTCACAAAAGATGGATTCACAAAACAAGTCGATTCACAATATTATACCTCGGATTTATATATTGTCATTCACACGGTAAGATTCATGAAATAACGTCTATAATTCACAACAATCCATTTTATATAAGCCAAGTAAGATATTTAAATTGTGTCATTCACAAAATAAGACCGTTTAGCCAGTCGACCGTTCCTTTCTAATAAGATTACGAATCTTCCTAATAATCGCGAAAATTAGACCCAGGATTCACAAATTAATACCAACAAATAAGATTTCCAGGTCTTTTGTATATATTAAGATTTAAGATTCATAAAACAACCTCTTACATTCACAAAAGAACCTCTCAAATTCACAAAATAAGATAAACAAATAAGATGTCCATATTTTTGGAAACCAATAATATGTTGCCAAACTAAAAGACTGCTCCTTTCAAAATTGTCAGTGTCTTCAATCATCATATCTATTTCTCAAGGCTTAAGAAGACTCTTTCCATCATTCTTCATCCTCATCCCCTTCCTCTTCTACCTCTTCGTCCGCTAGCTCTCCCTACGTAAAAGACAAAGCTGGAATTAGAAAGATGTTTACAAACATTAGATGTACAATAATAAAAGTGAGGATCATGCAAAATTGGGTGACACGGCGTGAATCACATTCATCTTATATAAGCCAACTGTTGTCATTTATGTTACAAAGTGAGGAATTATATCAGGTTACTACATACAATCGGTCTCATTTCTGATTCACAAATAAAGATATGTGATTCACATAATAAGACCCACGATTCATATATTGTCTCCTACACAAAATTGGACCCAGGATTCACAAATTAAGACCTGGGATTCACAAAGCAACCTCTGGGATTCTCAAAATAAGATAAACAGATGAGATGTCCAGATTTTTTAGGAAACCAATAATACGATCTAAGACTCACAAACCAAGGTCGAAACAAAACCACCTATTTTGAATGACATTAACCTAAATTAAACCATTTTTGCCACTCCAACAGATAAATAAAATACTTGATTAATATCAGATGTAGTTGCGTAGATGAATACAAACCTGATTCACTGGAGGACGGTCTGCAAAATCATATGGACAATTCCTTTTGTCGTGGTTACCCTTGCGCTTACAGTTAGCACACAACCTTTTTGCTTTTTCCGCGTTCTTGATTGCCTTATTTTTTTTGCTCACCAACTGTTTACCACAGCCTTTGTTCCTAGACACATTAGGCGGTAAGATGTTGGTTTCTTCTGGAACCTTGCAGCCCAGTAGAAGCTCAATCTGTTGTTGTTTTGTCAACGGTTGAGTGTTTCCCTCTAGTTTTGTCCTGAATTCCTTGATTAACTTGGCAAACTCTCTCACATCCGACTCTTCTTTCCTTTTGAGCATACCAACAGTTAACTGAATCTCAGACCACACCACAGACATTCCAATCTGTTTTGTACTGGTATTGTTGTATTTCTCTAACAGATTCCCATTCCAATCATAAACGTCACTTTTGAGTGCATTCTTGCTCCACCTTTGCAAAATATATTTATCAGGTATATCCTTAAACTTTCCCGAACAAACCCAAATGATGTGACTGCATAAAATACCTCTCCTTTCAAACAGTTTACATGTGCACCTTACATCATTCGTGCTTCTACTGCACTCAACTGCAAATTTTAGTCCTTTCTTTGCATCCTCAACTAACGACACTTCAAAGTTCGTCACAGGATCTGGCGGAGTGTATCCAACCAAACTGCAGGTATTTATTGAAAGCTTCACCTGGTTTTGGAACTCATAGAACATCGCATGGGTATAGCTTCTCACTGCTTGTGTCTCCCATTTTGACCCATACAGTGTTTCAGGGATTGAATTCGCATTCTCCTCTTCACGGAGCTTCAAAGACAGTGCTTTTGGTGGTCAGTGGCGCTTTCATAGCGCACCAAGAACTCAGTTAATGTCCCGTATTTGTTTTCAAACCGCTTAAAGAAACTATTAGCACTCTCTGACCTTTGTGTAGTTCGTAGTAAACCGCCCATTGGCACATTTCTGAAATAAGCGGGTATCCATGTGTGTCTATCAGCGAACTTCCCATTCAACCACGTATTGTCTTCCAAAGAGAAATCGTTCATGACTTTAAGCCACTTCTCTTCAAATTCCCCGGGCTCCAGGTCATCGTCCTATACAACACCGTTCAGACGGGTTAAAAAGTCGGTATCTCTACAAATTTTACTCCCAACCTTGTCGGTTATTTTCTTCATGATGTGCCACATGCAAAACCGATGTTTCGTTGTTTTGAACTTAGCTGCAATGAACAAAATCAAATTATCGACCGTCACCATCATTTTATAATAACTAAATTCACGCAGTTTCACATAACAAAGTCATACGATGCACTATTATGTAAATCTCAAGTCTTATCCTCCGATTCGGACTATAAATCATATAGCTTATTTTGTGAATCCTATAGCTTATTTTGTAAATCTGGGGGGTTATTTTGTGAATCTCATGTCTTATCCTCGGATTCAGACTATATAAATTTTGTGCCTTATTCGCGATATAAGTACATGAAACATATTTTTACCCCAATTTCACAAATTCATGATCTAGTTTCGCATAATAAGCACTACGATTCACATAAACAAAAAACCAATCAAATTATTACAACCATTATATTTTCCAGTGCCAACTAGAATCAACAAAACAGATGTAGGATTCACAATTTAATATGAAGTTTCACAAGTTAAGAGGTACGATTTGCAAATTTCAGAAACATACCTGAACTCGCTTTAATTATTCCCCGGTCTTCGCGGTGATGATGTAGTTAGGCTCTTTCCCACCCATAGCATTTTGCCGTAAATCGGTCAAATACCCACATGAATGACTCCTCGTTTTCATGTTCTATAAGCGCACATGCAAATGTGATTGACCTTTTATGATGGTCAATGCCCGTGAAAGGCGTGAACGTCATGTTGTACTTGTTTGTACCATAAGTTGGGTCGTATGAAACTCCATCCCCAAACAGAGCATACGCTCTTTGCATGTCACAATCCGTCCAGAAAATCCTTGTCAATGCGTTCTTGGAATCTTTTTCATAAACAAAGTGGAGCCCTTTTGTTTCAGCTAGGGTGTCTAAGCGTGATTTGAACATTTCCCCATCATGACTTCATTAGACACTTCATTTCCCTCGAAAATTTTTGAATTGCTAGATCCCCATTGCCCCGACAATTTGAAAACCACCCAATTGTTGAGTGCATAGTTGGTGTGTTAAGCTAGGACCAACATTTGCTTTTGAATGGCTGACAATCATTTGCATATGAAATTCATTGATATTTTCAGCAAGTTTCTCAAATTCCTTATTTTTCACAACACCAAGCGGGTGATTGTGACCCTCAATAAACACGTCAACCATGTACTTGTTCTCATGGAACTTGAACTTTATCATTGCTGGACAGCCCCACCTTCTAATCTTTGTTATTCTTGTGGTTGACCCTTTGTTGGAACTCTCTGCCTCTCCTCCACCTTTTTTCACCCTACGTTTAGCAGCTGGTTTTTTCGGTTTGCTCTTTGTACCACCTATTTCTGTTATTTCTGATGCAACGGATTCATCCGCCTTTTCTGCAACACCAGTTAGGGCAGGTCGTCTTTTCTTCTTATTACAGCCTTCCCGATTGCAAACCATGCACTTTGTTCTAATAATATCATCACGAAACCTTTTGCTTGAAGATTTCCTTGATTTAAACCCACAAGAAACAACGTACGTTTCATAAAACAAAGATCGCCGAGTCTAAGTCAATAAATGTTTTCCCAATCGCTGGTGTAAACTTTTCATCAATCCTATTTATCCATCGTTGGCGCCACTCGGTGTGTAAGTTATAAGAGTAGTAGGTGTGGAAATAGTTGGTCTTGTAGGGCTTGTTAAAACAAAGAGGTAGAAGCTTCACCGCAATTAACATTGGAATCAACAACTGAAAATTGTAGATTCACAAAATAAGCCAAAAGTGCAAGATAGGAGATTAACAAATAAAGTTCCACAATATTAGCATATAAGGTTCATAATCTCTGCCACAAACCAAGTTTCAGGATCTTATAGTCTATATTTCAATAAATAACCTACTAGATTCAAATAAGTAGCTCTTATATTTACAAAATAAGCACTCGATTCACAAAATAGACAATGTTAAACAATCTACGCACAAACCAAGCTTCATAATCTTATAGTCTATATTCACTAAATAACCTATCAAATTCACATAATTAGCTCTTATATTCACAAAATAAGCTATCTGATTCACAAAATAAGGAGAATAGCAAAACAATCTCAAAAAAATAACATCTCAAATTCATAAAAGATTGATGTTTCTTCGGTTCAATTAGTAAGTTTTGCCTAAAAGAGCAACATAGGAGATTCACAAATTAAGTTTCACAATATTAGCATCTAAGTTCCTCTGTCACAAACCAAGTTTCGGGATATTAGTCTATATTTTCAAAATAACCTCTCAGATGCACAAAATTAGCTCCTAGATTCGCAAATAAACTTCTCAGATTCACAAAACCAGACCAAAATAACGTCTCAAATTCATAAAATAGGGACAAAACAGAATACCTGTTGCAATAGCACTCTTATCGAGAGTCGCTTTAGTAGTATCGGGGAGTTAGACTGCAACATCGCAGGAACACTAAAATAAGTAGGACGAAATTGATAAATTTTGATCAAATTCACGAAATAACTTCTCAGATTTACAAAATTCACTCTTAGATTCACAAAATAACCTCACATATTCACAAAATCAGGATAATAGCGAAAAAAAGGAGATTACCTGTTTCAACCGCAATATTATCACCAGTTACTGTAATGTCTGTAATCTCCATTGAAATTGAAGCTGCAACGTCAATTTGAGCCTTATTAGCTCTTATATTAACAAATAAAGTTTCACAATAATAATGTTTCAAATTAATAAAATAGTAGGAACACCATAATAAGTATGACATCGACAACCATAGATAAGAAAGCATGCAATATTACTGATACAAGACAATTAAAGCATTCAATGGTGCGGACTTGTGCAAACTTTTCAGAATTTGTCATCTTATTTAGTTTTGTGTTTATCTTATTTTTATCAGATTCACATAATTAGCTCTTATATTCACAAAATAAGCACTCTAATTCACAAAATAGACAATGTCAAACAATTTCTGCCACGATCCAAGTTTCGGGATATTATAGACAGTTCATATTTTAAAAATAACCTCTCAGATGCACAAAATTAGCTCCTAGATTCGCAAAATAACCTCTCAGATTCACAAAACCTGAACAAAATAACGTCTCAAATTCATAAAATAGGGACAAAACAGAATACCTGTTGTAATAGCACTATTATCGAGAGTCGCTTGCAGATGTCTGTAATCTCCATTGCGATTAGACTCCGCAACATCGGCGATAATACCATAATAAGTAGGGCGAAATTGATTATTTTTTTATCAAATTCAGGATATTATAGCCTACATTCACGAAATAACTTCTCAGATTTACGAAATAACTTCTTAGTTTCACAATATAACCTCACATATTCACAAAATCAGGAGAATAGCAAAACAGCTTCATAAAATAGCGAAAAAAACGGAGATTACCTTTCAAAGAAGTATTATCACCGATTCTTGTAATGTCTGTAATCTCCATTGAAATTAAAGCTGCAACGTCAATTTGAGCCTTATTAATGAATGAATTATAATCAATTAATGAATGAATTAACAAAATCAACAAATTTTACACCGCGAATGACGAAATTGCTCAATTGCTCAGTTTTGATCGAATTCAAACCCTAAACTAACGAAATACTTCAGTTTTGATCCTTATAAATTTACAAAACAGTTCGATTTTGTTCAAATTTGATCATTATATCATCAATTAATGAACGAAGTTAAGAAAATCAATTTTTCATCAAATAATATGAAATTACCTGGAAATTACCTCGAAATCTTCTAAGAAATCGATTAATTTGATGAATTCGCCTCTTTGATTGTCAGAATTTGATTAATTTGATGAAATTGTCTCACAAATTTGATGATATCGCCTCTTTGTAATCGACGCCCAAATTGAGTGATTTTGAACAAAATCGAACTGTTTTGTAAATTTATAAGGATCAAAACTGAAGTATTTCGTTAGTTTAGGGTTTGAATTCGATCAAAACTGAGCAATTGAGCAATTTCGTCATTCATGTGTAAAATTTGTTGATTTTGTTAATTCATTCATTAATTGATTATAATTCATTCATTAATAAGGCTCAAATTGACGTTGCAGCTTTAATTTCAATGGAGATTACAGACATTACAGTAACTGGTGATAATACTGCTGTTGAAACAGGTAATCTCCGTTTTTTTCGCTATTTTATGAAGCTGTTTTGCTATTCTCCTGATTTTGTGAATATGTGAGGTTATATTATGAATCTAAGAAGTTATTTCGTAAATCTGAGAAGTTATTTCGTGAATGTAGGCTATAATATCCTGAATTTGATAAAAAATAATCAATTTCGCCCTACTTATTATGGTATTATCACGATGTTGCAGTCTAATCGCAATGGAGATTACAGATATCTGCAGGCGACTCTATAATAGTGCTATTACAACAGTATTCTGTTTTGTCCCTATTTTATGAATTTGAGACGTTATTTTGTTCTGGTTTTGTGAATCTGAGAGGTTATTTTGCGAATCTAGGAGCTAATTTTGTGCACCTGAGAGGTTATTTTGAAAATATAAACTGTCTATAATATCCCGAAACTTGGATCGTGGCAGAAATTGTTTGACATTGTCTATTTTGTGAATTAGAGTGCTTATTTTGTGAATATAAGAGCTAATTATGTGAATCTGATAAGTTATTTATTGAATCTGATAAAAATAAGATAAACACAAAACTAAATAAGATGACAAATTCTGAAAAGTTTGCACAAGTCCGCACCATTGAATGCTTTAATTGTCTTGTATCAGTAATATTGCATGCTTTCTTATCTATGGTTGTCGATGTCATACTTATTATGGTGTTCCTACTATTTTGTTAATTTGAAACATTATTATTGTGAAACTTTATTTGTTAATATAAGAGCTAATAAGGCTCAAATTGACGTTATGACTTCAATTTCAATGGAGATTACAGACATTACAGTAACTGGTGATAATATTGCTGTTGAAACAGGTAATCTCCTTTTTTTCGCTATTATCCTGATTTTGTGAATATGTGAGGTTATTTTGTGAATCTAAGAGTGAATTTTGTAAATCTGAGAAGTTATTTCGTGAATTTGATCAAAATTTATCAATTTCGTCCTACTTATTTTAGTGTTCCTGCTGATGTTGCAGGTCTAACTCCTGATACTACAAATGACTCCCGATAAGAGTGCTATTGCAACAGTATTCTGTTTGTCCCTATTTTATGAATTTGAGACGTTATTTTGGTCCTGTTTTGTGAATCGAGAAGTTTATTTGCGAATCTAGGAGCTAATTTTGTGCATCTGAGAGGTTATTTTGAAAATATAGACTAATATCCCGAAACTTGGTTTGTGACAGAGGAACTTAGATGCTAATATTGTGAAACTTGATTTGTGAATCTCCTATGTTGCTCTTTTTGGCAAAACTTACTAATTGAACCGAAGAAACATCAATCTTTTATGAATTTGAGATGTTATTTTTTTGAGATTGTTTTGCTATTCTCCTTGTTTTGTGAATCAGATAGCTTATTTTGTGAATATAAGAGCTAATTATGTGAATTTGATAGATTATTTAGTGAATATAGACTATAAGATTATGAAGCTTGGTTTGTGGCAGAGATTGTTTAACATTGTCTATTTTGTGAATCAGAGTGCTTATTTTGTAAATATAAGAGCTACTTATTTGAATCTAGTAGTTTATTTATTGAAATATAGACTATAAGATCCTGAAACTTGGTTTGTGGCAGAGATTATGAACCTTATATGCTAATATTGTGGAACTTTATTTGTTAATCTCCTATCTTGCACTTTTGGCTTATTTTGTGAATCTACAATTTTCGCTTGTTGATTCCAATGTTAATTGCGGTGAAGCTTCTACCTCTCTTGTTTTAACAAGCCCTACAGTACCAACTATTTCCACACATACTACTCTTATAACTTACACACCGAGTGGCGACCAACGATGGATAAATAGGATTGATGAAAAGTTTACACCAGCGATTGGGAAAACATTTATTGACTTAGACTCAAATGATCTTTGTTTTATGAAACGTATGCTGTTGCTTGTGGGTTTAAATCAAGGAAATCTTCAAGCAAAAGGTTTCGTGATGATATTATCAGAACAAAGTGCATGGTTTGCAATCGGGAAGGCTGTAATAAGAAGAAAAGACGACCTGCCCTAACTGGTGTTGCAGAAAAGGCGGATGAATCCGTTGCATCAGAAATAACAGAAATAGGTGGTACAAAGAGCAAACCGAAAAAACCAGCTGCTAAACGTAGGGTGAAAAAAGGTGGAGGAGAGGCAGAGAGTTCCAACAAAGGGTCAACCACAAGAATAACAAAGATTAGAAGGTGGGACTGTCCAAAGAATGATAAAGTTCAAGTTCCATGAGAACAAGTACATGGTTGACGTGTTTATTGAGGGTCACAATCACCCGCTTGATGTTGTGAAAAATAAGGAATTTGAGAAACTTGCTGAAAATATCAATGAATTTCATATGCAAATGATTGTCAGCCATTCAAAAGCAAATGTTGGTCCTAGCTTAACACACCAACTATGCACTCAACAATTGGGTGGTTTTCAAAATGTCGGGGCAACACAAGCAATTCAAAAATTTCGAGGGAAATGAAGTGTCTAATGAACAGTCATGATGGGGAAATGTTCAAATCACGCTTAGACACCCTAGCTGAAACAAAAGGGCTCCACTTTGTTTATGAAAAAGATTCCAAGAACGCATTGACAAGGATTTTCGGGCCGGATTGTGACATGCAAAGAGCGTATGCTCTGTTTGGGGATGGAGTTTCATACGACCCAACTTATGGTACAAACAAGTACAACATGACGTTCACCCCTTTCACGGGCATTGACCATCATAAAAGGTCAATCACATTTGCATGTGCGCTTATAGAACATGAAAACGAGGAGTCATTCATGTGGGTATTTGACCGTTTTAAAATGCGACTATGGGTGGGAAAGAGCCTAACTACATCATCACCGACGAAGACCCAAGAATAATTAAAGCGATTCCTGGTATGTTTCTGAAATTTGCAAATCGTACCTCTTAACTTGTGAAACTTCATATTAAATTGTGAATCCTACATCTGTTTTGTTGATTCTAGTTGGCACTGGAAAATATGATGGTTGTAATAATTTGATTGGTTTTTTGTTTATGTGAATCGTAGTGCTTATTATGCGAAACTAGATCATGAATTTGTGAAACTGGGGTAAAAATATGTTTCACGTACTTATATCGCGAATAAGGCACAAAATTTATATAGTCTGAATCCGAGGATAAGACATGAGATTCACAAAATAACCCCCCGCATTTACAAAATAAGCTATAGGATTCACAAAATAAGCTATATGATTTATAGTCTGAATCTGAGGATAAGACTTGAGATTTACATAATAGTGCATCGTATGACTTTGTTATGTGAAACTGCGTGAATTTAGTTATTATAAAATGATGGTGACGGTCGATAATTTGATTTTGTTCATTGCAGCTAAGTTCAAAACAAATAAACATCGGTTTTGCATGTGGCACATCATGAAGAAAATAACCGACAAGGTTGGGAGTAAAATTTGTAGAGATACCGACTTTTTAACCCGTCTGAACGGTGTTGTATGGGACGATGACCTGGAGCCCGGGGAATTTGAAGAGAAGTGGCTTAAAGTCATGAACGATTTCTCCTTGGAAGACAATACGTGGTTGAATGGGAAGTTCGCTGATAGACACACATGGATACCCGCTTATTTCAGAAATGTGCCAATGGGCAGTTTACTACGAACTACACAAAGGTCAGAGAGTGCTAATAGTTTCTTTAAGCGGTTTGAAAACAAATACGGGACATTAACTGAGTTCTTGGTGCGCTATGAAAGCGCCACTGACCACCAAAAGCACCTGCTGAAGCTCCGTGAAGAGGAGAATGCGAATTCAATCCCTAAAACACTGTATGGATCAAAATGGGAGACACAAGCAGTGAGAAGCTATACCCATGCGATGTTCTATGAGTTCCAAAACCAGGTGAAGCTTTCAATAAATACCTGCAGTTTGGTTGGATACACTCCGCCAGATCCTGTGACGAACTTTGAAGTGTCGTTAGTTGAGGATGCAAAGAAAGGACTAAAATTTGCAGTTGAGTGCAGTAGAAGCACGAATGATGTAAGGTGCACATGTAAACTGTTTGAAAGAAGAGGTATTTTATGCAGTCACATCATTTAGGTTTGTTCGGGAAAGTTTAAGGACATACCTGATAAATATATTTTGCAAAGGTGGAGCAAGAATGCACTCAAAAGTGACGTTTATGATTGGAATGGGAATCTGTTAGAGAAATACAACAATACCAGTACAAAACAGATTGGAATGTCTGTGGTGTGGTCTGAGATTCAGTTAACTGTTGGTATGCTCAAAAGGAAACAAGAGTCGGATGTGAGAGAGTGCCAAGTTAATCAAGGAATTCAGGACAAAACTAGAGGAAAACACTCAACCGTTGACAAAACAACAACAGATTGAGCTTCTACTGGGCTGCAAGGTTCCAGAAGAAACCAACATCTTACCGCCTAATGTGTCTAGGAACAAAGGTCAGGTAAACGGTTGGTGAGCAAGAAAAATAAGGCAATCAAGAACGCGGAAAAAGCAAAAAGGTTGTGTGCTAACTGTAAGCGCAAGGGTAACCACGACAAAAGGAATTGTCCATATGATTTTGCAGACCGTCCTCCAGTGAATCAGGTTTGTATTCATCTACGCAACTACATCTGATATTAATCAAGTATTTTATTTATCTGTTGGAGTGGCAAAAATGGTTTAATTTAGGTTAATGTCATTCAAAATAGGTGGTTTTGTTTCGACCTTGGTTTGTGAGTCTTAGATCGTATTATTGGTTTCCTAAAAAATCTGGACATCTCATCTGTTTATCTTATTTTGAGAATCCCAGAGGTTGCTTTGTGAATCCCAGGTCTTAATTTGTGAATCCTGGGTCCAATTTTGTGTAGGAGACAATATATGAATCGTGGGTCTTATTATGTGAATCACATATCTTTATTTGTGAATCACAGAAATGAGACTGATTGTATGTAGTAACCTGATATAATTCCTCACTTTGTAACATAAATGACAACAGTTAGCTTATATAAGATGAATGTGATTCACGCCGTGTCACCCAATTTTGCATGATCCTCACTTTTATTATTGTACATCTAATGTTTGTAAACATCTTTCTAATTCCAGCTTTGTCTTTTACGTAGGGAGAGCTAGCGGACGAAGAGGTAGAAGAGGAAGGGGATGAGGATAAAGAATGATGGAAAGAGTCTTCTTAAGCCTTGAGAAATAGATATGATGATTGAAGACACTGACAATTTTGAAAGGAGCAGTCTTTTAGTTTGGCAACATATTATTGGTTTCCAAAAATATGGACATCTTATTTGTTTATCTTATTTTGTGAATTTGAGAGGTTCTTTTGTGAATGTAAGAGGTTGTTTTATGAATCTTAAATCTTAATATATACAAAAGTCCTGGAAATCTTATTTGTTGGTATTAATTTGTGAATCCTGGGTCTAATTTTCGCAATTATTAGGAAGATTCGTAATCTTATTAGAAAGGAACTCGGCGATCAAGCTAAACGGTCTTATTTTGTGAATGACACAATTTAAATATCTTACTTGGCTTATATAAAATGGATTATTGTGAATTATAGACGTTATTTCATGAATCTTACCGTGTGAATGACAATATATAAATCCGAGGTATAATATTGTGAATCGACTTGTTTTGTGAATCCATCTTTTGTTAATATCGTCTTTTTTGAATCTCAGACATTCTTTTGTAAATCTCAAGTCTCATTTTGTCGACTTGTTTTGTGAATCCATCTTTTGTGAATATCGTCTTTTTTGAATCTCGGACATTCTTTTGTGAATCTCGGTCCTCATTTTGCGAATCAGACGCTTTATAAATCATATGGCTTATATAAAATGAATTATTGTGAATTGTAGACGTTATTTTGTGAATACAGGAGGTAAAACATCGTCACGAAACAGGAAAATAGCCTTTCTCCCACGTCAAATTGAGATACGACGACGAGTAAATGATTTCAGGTGTGATGTATGTTTTCATCACCTTAATAGAACAGGTAAAAACAGTCCTACTCCTACCTTGTTACAAAAGCCAAGAAAATTCCAAACTTAACCCTCTATTCAACTGTATATAACACCTTTCCTAACCACCAACCTCACAAACTCTTACTATAACTTATCAAAACTTCCCACTAATCACTACAGAAACATTAATTAACCATGATTAACATCCTCCTCCCCATCCTCGTCCTCGTATCTCAATTATCCACCTCCGAATATCATCCACGTCAAATTTCACAAATTCAAGCGACTAATCAATTCCATTGATTAAAATCAACTATTACAAAAGGAGATCTACTAAATAAGCAGATTAGCACCCAACTAAATGACTAATAACATATTCACTAGAATACTTGATAGATCCTGCATATACAATCTAATACTATACTAACATAATACTTGATTGTATCCACCACAAGTTAAATTCCACGCATAAGGGACAAATGCCTCCGACGAACCAACCAGAGATAAGTAAGTATACACTGCATAACACCCAAAACTCACAACAAAAGAATAAATGCTGCCCCGTTTCTACTACACGCTCACAAAGACAATCATGAAGAATAAATTCCCAACCAGAGAAGCATACACTGAAGAACGATCTCCCTGCTTCACATCATCTCACCACCATAGACAAGCACATCTTGCTACTTATACTCCTATATCAGAAAACACGTAAAATATTTCAAAATATATACACGAACAAGCATGGCTCGCTACTATTCAAAATATCGCGGATACTATGAATGAATGGGGATTTGATATGCAAAAGTTATTAAAGAACCGGGACTGTACCGTTCTAGTATTTGCATCCCATGAAAGTAGTTGCATCATTACTGACTTTCAAAATCGCATTCTCTCGCAATTGTAAGAAATTATAGTTGAAATTAATGTACAACACGCTTTCAAATACAGATTTCATGTACGTATCTTTTCAACTTGTTTCTTACCTGATAATTGTCCGATTCTCGCTAATCACCGAGCTCACAGTCCAACATACTCAAATACCTCAACACGTGAGCTCCACAATCAAAACTGAATGTAGTATAGTGTTCAACTGTTTAGTAAACAATATTTAATTTCCGTAAAGCGGGCACATTAGGGAATAACTTACTTATTTGATTGTTGAGGAACTTTGAGACTTATAACCCTGTGAGAGTGCAGAAACCGCATGGGATAATATGACGGGGAACTACTTGCCAAAATAGGAGATAATTTGGCCACCTGAAAATGTTTCGAGTTAATACTGATTGTACACTAAAAATGTTTTATATACTCTGATTCACAAACTGTCAAGGGTTAGATTAGGCAAATAATTAATACCGTGTCTATGGTTGTATTATGTACATCATAAGAATTTGGAAGGAAAGAATTTGGGCCTTTTGTTTAGATTAGAGAGAATAAGGTATTTGGGCTTTTTTTTAGATTAGAGAGAGAAAGTGTTTTGGACCAAATGAAAAGTTTCTTGTTGACCCCTAATTTTCATCCTTGTTTTTTCAAATCAACATTACAAAATCAACCCATCCATGTATAATGCAAATCAGTCCAAGGTAGTAATTTGGTGAGACCGGCCGCCTCGCCATAATGAGGTGCCTCACCGGATCCGGCCTCTATATATATATATATATATATATATATATATATATATATATATATATATATATATATATATATATATATATGTAGATACCCGTATCCGTCGATATTGGAATTTATAGAGAACCCGACAAACACCCGATGATGATAGGACACATGTATTTATTAGTTGTCATTGTCATTATTTGGGTTCGTTTTACGATGTAGAATGGGCGTCTTCGATGAAGTATTTTATTAATTTAAATGATATTTAAATTAAAGCTTTTTTTAAAAGTGAATTCATTTTACTTTATTTTGAATTTATTTTCTCAAGTTTATTTTATTGAAAATAAAATAAATATTTGATTTGAAAAATCATTTTATGAATATATTTGATTTGAAAAATCATTTATTTTAATGTGTTAATCGATTTGAAAAATCGATTTAAAAATCGAAAAAACTCGTTTTAAACACGCGTTTTGGAGCTCGATTATAGCTCGGTTTTTGAGCCCGTTTTCTTTACGAGTTGGCACGAATCTCGAGTACACTAACCAACCTAGGCCTCTACCCATCCAACCCCAGTTCGAACCCCCTTAACCACATCCCAAATCTCGTCCCAAGTCCCCCCAACATAGCCCAACTCTTTCCCAACCCGTGTTCAACATAGCCCGTTTGTTTTGCTCCAAACTTGGTCCAAACCCGCAACCCATCACCACCAACCTATACTCCACACTACCCACCATTCCCACGTCCAAACCCACCATGAAACCCCTCCACAAAACCCGTCTCCAACACTCCAAAACAGGCCCCAAACAACACGACACAAACAGCCCCCTGTTTTCGTTCAGCTCAAACCCAAGTCCAAAACCCGCTCCAAACACCTGCAAAACCCGTGCCCATTAACCCTAAACCATACCCTAGTATCCTACCTATACTACCTTAACTTAACCACCAAGAAAACCCCTCACAAAGCCTCTCAAACCCTCACAAAAGCTGCTGGACAGCAGCTATGCGCAAATGAGCCCGTCTGCCTCTCCCCTCTAAAACTCTACCTTAACTCCTTATAAATACCCTCCCTTCACTATACATTCATTCCTCTAAGTTCTCCATACATACAACCGTCATTCACAAGCTTTAAACTCCAGAAAAAAACCCTAATTGCCTCTCAAAAACCCTCGACAAAACCGACTTACAAACTGAGAATCAGTTTGTGTGTCCTCTTTGAAACCCTTCGTTCTCCCTTCAAACCTCCATCAAAATTCGAGTTTCTTGTTCCAAATTAACCACACAACATCCATCTACACATTAGACAAAGATTTATGAGCCAAATTGCCCTTGAGAGTACACGAATTCCCTCGAAAAACAGAGTGTTATACACTCTGTTTTCGCGGCTTTTCCTGTCTGTCCAGTTCTGTTTGTGCTCGTTTTTCGTGCCCAATAACTCAAAAAGAGCAGGGATTGTTTTAAGATATATGTTCTCCTCTCTTTCTAGTTTTCAAAACATCTTTTAAATCGAATTTTCACCGTGAAACGAGAGAGAAATCGCAGTTTGAAAGTTGCTGTCCAGATTCGCAAAAAACGTGTTGTTTGCTTTGTTTCTTCGTCGACGACGGCCTCTCGAGATAAAATCTACCATCGATTACGACCCAAGACGGTGTCAACGATACATGTAGGTTGAGGGTGCATCAAATCCTCCTCTTTCTCCCTTTTATTTCGTTTTTTATGTTTGTTTTTTATTGTTTCGTTTTATTTTGTTTATCGATTGTTATCATTAACTATGAAACTAGTTTAGTCCGAGTATGAGTTAAAGTACCACCATGAACACCCGCGTTGACTTGAGATGGGAAAGAAATCCGCTACATCAGTCGGTCGTAACCCCCGTCTCATTTACATATCCTCGTGTTCAAGGTAGGGCATTAATAAAACGAATTCTAACTTCGCTCTTCGCTTTTGACCCCTCTTTTGTTTCGTGTAATTCGACCCACCTTAGGACCCGTCACATGTTAGTATGACCTCTGATTGTTAACATATAACTCGTTTAGATGACATTAGATCAATTTAATAACCTAATTAGACACGTTAGGGTACATCGACATAGCTTTAAAATTCAACTAACAATTCTATAACCTAATTGAACGCATCTTTCTTTTCAATCGATTTCTCGCTAGCATAGGAGTGCGTGATTAGCACCTTCCTATTAACACTCGATGAGTAGCATTAATTGTAACACCCCCCATACTCCAAGTGCCTTACCAGGACCACTCAGGTATAAGGATGCTACCATCTCGGTTACCCGAGGCATGATAATCATAAGACAATGAAGAAACATACTTTATTAAATAAGTTTTAGCGATTACATAACAAAACCAACTGTAAGCAAAATACAACTGTTCTCCAACTATAAACCAACTGAAAGGAACTGTCCTAACAAACACAAATGAAGACTAAAGACTCGGATATGTGATGACTCCATCCCCACTAGATCCCACGCGTATCCAAGATATACCGCTTGAAGCAACCGCTCACCACCCCCGAATGGATCACCACAGTTTTTAAAACATTTAAACGGTCAATTACTAATCACACAATTCACTATATATATATATACACAATAAGATAAACAGACAGCTTAACTGTCACACATACACAACCAACCAACTCCAATCATCTCAATCACCGACTGTCCACTGGACCAGCCCTGCCAGTGGGGGACCGCAGCCGTACCCACCAAATCCCCGCTCCACATAGTGAGCGATAACCCTGTCCATTAATGTGCACATCCCCTTCCGTGGCGGGTTCCACGAAGGGCGAAACTAGGGCGTGAAGCCACTCCCGCAAGTGACTCCACTCAGCCGAGAACGCATCTCGAGAACCATAGGCAACCAATCACAATCACAATATCAACAACCGTCCGAATTTATCAACGATGTACAATCACGATCACAACAAATCACAATATAATTACTATATCAAACAATCAATTTCAACACATCAACAATCATCCCATTGTGGGACTAATACCGAGTAGAAATCCTACCGGAATGCAACACAAACATCGACGATCTAGCAGCTGTGTCAAAACCTTTCCTCTACGAACCCTTCTCCTATACACATAATCACATAATCACTACCAACACAACAAATCATAATAACCCCCAATCCCAAAATTAGGGTTTAAACAAAGTCAACCAAACGCTATAAAATTGGTATGTAGGACTTACCCTTGACGCAAGGAACTCAACGGTATACACAACGACAAGAACTGACCGTCTGAACTCCGGGAATTGCTAAGAATGCGATTAGGAAGATGAACTTGTTGCTTTCTCTCTTAAACAGGGATTTAGGTTTTGTAAAGGTAGTTTAGAATAATGACGACGGAACTTAAATACCTTAATCGCATAATTAACAAAACCCGAGAAAACTCCCCGTAAAACCGGACACTCGATCGAGTACCCAAGGTACTCGATCGAGTACCCCCTTACTCGATCGAGTGCCCCAGCTACTCGATCGAGTACCCAACAGGTCAGAAACTATTTTAAAACGCAACTCACCCTTACTCGACAGAGTAAGGCCTACTCGATAGAGTACCCAAAGACTTATAAATACGGAGTATTACAGTCTTCCCTCCTTAAAAGAACTTCGTCCCCGAAGTTCAACCCATACATAAAAAAAAAAAAAACCATACTGACTCGACCAAGACACAACAACTTAGCTAAGGACTCAAGAACTCGACCGAACATAGAACATGAACTCTTAACCCCCATTCTACTAACTATGTTTACTTCCACAACATGATCACTATATCGTATCTACCACATATATATCTCTCACGACACCAACTCCATACATAATCAACTACCATCCTCTAATGCTGCTAGCTCCATAATATCATCAACTATCAAACCCAATACCAAGACACTCATAGACATCAAACGGAATGTTACATTCTACCACCCTTAAAAGGAACTTCGTCCTCGAAGTTTACTCACACTCGTAACCTCATCATCCAACTCACAACACTAGCGAAATATTCTCACACTCCTAAACATCACGCTACTACATGCACGGTCATGACCTTTAATAAAATCACCCACAACACGAATCGATCTTTATTCTACATCAAGACTCAACTTCCGAATATATTACCATATGTACAACCATCAAAATCTGTTTTATCGCATCCTACTCCTCTTAAGACAAATGTTACGTCCTCGTAACTCACTAATACCAAACCTTATCAATACCTCATTACCCTCTTTACCACCACATGTCAAAGACAACCGTTTATAAACCAAACACTCACTATTCTTATATCCAAGGCTCCCGTACATAAACATTTCTCATTCCTCAACTCATTCGGCATAGCACCTAACCTATACCATAAACTCGTAGCAAATCACCATACCCACTCTTCATTATTACTGCCAAACAACATACCTCTCTATGTAAGGCACTTATCTCCCAGAAGCATAACTCACGATCCGCACTCGTTACGTACACGCACACTAGATCCTCAAGTTCTTTCTTTCATTACCGCAAAACTCATACACAACTTAACATGACACTAATTCCCCCAACACCCTACACTCATTGTCTCAACAAAAGATTATGAACTACCTGCCGCTTTCAGATCATTACAACACATGTTCCGCGAATCATTTTCCATTACCATGTCTCATCCGAAAACAAGATCAAAATTACTCAGAACAACCTCTCACAACCGTGTCCCATCAACAGAATATCATTATACCATGACAACAACGAAAACATATTCAACTCTATTTCATATCATACTCTACCTCATTCCCAACTTAACCTGGTAAAGAAAACATCAATAAGCAAGACAACTGTCTACATGTTCAACCAAAACTCACAAAGAACAACAAAGAAACAAAACAACAATCTATGTATAATCGGTATGCACTTTCAAAAACTCGTATCATAATCATCCCGCCTACTCCACCACAACCGGTGACGGCATCACAACACCGCCACCAACAGCCACACCGTAGTGCGAAAATACCCGCATCACAACACTAAATATCGTGCCCGGATCACCACCCGAGGCACCACAACCACATCGATAGACATCACAACTATATACAATTCCATAAATACTGACTCGGAAATAACCTTTCGGACAAGAAAACTTACTCAAATCCACTTTACTCAATCACAACGCAACATATTATATGAATAAACAGATAAGCATCTCATGAACATCATCTCTACCATTTCACGGAATACACATGTGTTATTAATACACATAAAATTATAACTAGCCATGTCAATTAATCAAATTATTACCTTTTTGGATATCATTCAATTAAATTACCGTGTCCAACATATATATTACAGAACATTCATAAAACAACTTTATAATTATCACACCATACCACTTCTTGTGAGGTCAGAACCTCACACAAACATTTACACATATAATAGACCCGTAATCACAACCAACTAGTCAATCCTGACCACGTAAGTTACCACTCGATAAAGGTTACCTGTCATGCCCGAGTTTAACTCATATGCCCCTCATAACATATTCCCCCATTCGCACAACCATCACTTCCTGCCAAATATAACCATACCTTTACTATTAAACTATTAGCATCCGCCTCATCTAACCACATCTTATACCCTCTCACAATCATACACAACATCAGGTCCCTACCAAATCAGCCTCTTTAGAATTGCTACCTTTCTAATATACCATCACTCTTAACCACTAGTGATAACACCACAATGCCACCACTGCTCGTATATCAAACCTCTTACACTCATATCAAAATAACATGGTTTTTCTCCTATTTTTGGTTAACATTCCAAATAACGAACATCAAACCCATCCACAAAATTACCTCAACATTATTCCCAATACTATCTTATTTGTATTGTCATCCAACCCTCCACCAAATATCTCGTATCGTGCCAACACTCCACTAACTTCTTACTCCCTTAATTCCTCGAAACTCATTATCAATCATGTTGTCCTGAAACTCCTATATAATCTTCAGCTAACATCCTCGTGATACTATCACACATTTCGATGATTCCTTACCTTTATATAACACAACTCCGGTGAACATTTTCCTCAGCTTACTTTTATCCTTCTTTTCTCTTTACACTCAATAATACCAATTAATAGTTCAACTCCTTATTCCTTCTAGCTAACTCTTTAGAAATCCAGTTACCCCTTCGTTGCTCCAAAACTCAAATTCCATTATTTTCTACCGACATCATCTCACTCTTTCTTACCATGGATCTTCTCTTATTATGCTATCACTCACACTTGCCACTAATCTATCCATAGAATCAACGTTTAATGTTCAAACAATTGCATCTCCCTTTTTACATCTCTAGAAATCAGAATTCATTTAATACCGTTAATTACCCAAGGAAATCACACAGTAGTTTCGTCTCTTAAAAAGCCAAATCTCCACCCCGCGACATGTCTCCACAAAGTTCACTATATACCACTCTTCTCAACCCCTTTAAAACGAACTTTCATTATGTATATTCTTAACCCACACGGCTCTTAACTACCTCCCTCCATAATTCTTTACACATCTCAAGTTGTCACTATCCATATCCTTACTCTCAATCCTTTCATTCTCACGTTCCTTAGACTCACATCATCCATTGCCCACATTCACTTACTTTTACGTTACTCAACACACACTCATATCACTCATCTTATTTCATATCAGAAAACATGCTCTATGTCTCAATTAAGCCATAACAATCTTCCTTTTCTTTTTCCACTATCTATTACAACCACGTATAACTCATGTCCTCCCACCGAACTCATACTCACCACAGGTGCCACTCACTACACCACAAGATTGGGTAACTTACGCGTCAAGACCAACATACATGTAAAACAATGTATAAAGAAGCAAAATAATAACTTTGAATTAAACATAATATGCAACGAAGTCAAAAGATAAGCATATGACCCAAAACAAGGGTCACTAGATCGAGTACAAGCCACTCGATCGAGTAAGGGACTTACTCGATCGAGTAGGTCAAGATCAGAAGCACGTAAAACAAATCACCAGGGCTACTCGATCGAGTAACTAACGTACTCGATCGAGTGCCCCCTTACTCGATCGAGTACCAAGGATACTCGATCGAGTACCCCAATTCTCAGCACTGTCCAGTTTTCGTAAAACAGTCATAACTCACCCATTTCTTGGTCGTTTTGGGCGTGTGACCTATCGTTAGAATCGTAAAAGAACAAGCTATCACCTCCAATTGGAATCACATCAAAATCATTTATGCATCTCAAGTTATAATAGTTTAAAGACAACCTCTTTATAATCGAAAAACACAACTACTTGATTTTACTCCCAAACAACTTAAACAACAACCAAGCAAACAAAACCAGTCCAAAACTCATAAAATCAGTATTCATAATCATATGTTACTATTTTCAAAAGCCAAACAACAACATTCATCATGCACATAATTTATATAACTTGCCAATTATGACTTACCCACATGTTTTTATTCTATCACTTTTCGTAAACAAAATCACAAATACACGACATCAAGTCCCCTATTCACATGTTACTAGCATAACAACATTATAAAATAACTTCCATTATATAACATGCTTAATCAGGAACCATGTTATCACACCACGATGATTCATCTTTTCCCACTAATTCATCCATCATACCACATATTTACCCACCATATTCGTTCAACACATTCACCCAAAGACTGTTCAATTCACACTCCCAACCTTCTGTACTTTTACTCAACACGACAACAACAACATGTATACTTACACATCGCTTTATATATATATATATATAGACAAAACACTTTTCCTTACATAACTATAACATGCCAAATTACATGTATCCATCATTATACTTTCATGCTTTACAATCAACCAACATATAATTCACGTCATCATCATCAATTCATGCAACATACTACTACATAGATACACACAAAGACACAATATGCACATAACGATCCCGACACATATCCCATGGTGACCGGTTCAAAATTGTAGGGCGAGTTCGCGACTTTAGGACGTCTCCCAAGTCTTTGCATTAGCTCCTACAACCTTTACCCCGGGTTCATTTTAATTGACTCCCTATATTCATTGGATTTATTGGTTACAGGTTTCAGGATCGTCGCTCTGATACCATTTGTAACACCCCCATACTCCAAGTGCCTTACCAGGACCACTCAGGTATAAGGATGCTACCATCTCGGTTACCCGAGGCATGATAATCATAAGACAATGAAGAAACATACTTTATTAAATAAGTTTTAGCGATTACATAACAAAACCAACTGTAAGCAAAATACAATTGTTCTCCAACTATAAACCAACTGAAAGGAACTGTCCTAACAAACACAAATGGAAGACTAAAGACTCGGATATGTGATGACTCCATCCCCACTAGATCCCACGCGTATCCAAGATATACCGCCAAGCAACGCTCACCACCCCCGAATGGATCACCACGCTTTTAAAACATTTAAACGGGGTCGCACTAATCACACAATTCACTATATATATATATATATATATATATATATATATATATATATATATATATATATATATATATATATATATATATATATATATATATATATACACAATAAGATAAACATGGCGACTTAATCACACACATACACAACCAACCAACTCCGATCATCTCAATCACCGATCGTCCACTTTGGACCAGCCCGCCATGGGGGGACGCAGCCGTACCCACCAAATCCCCGCTCCACATAGTGAGCGATAACCCTGTCCATTAATGTGCACATCCCCTTCCGTGGCGGGTTTCACGAAGGGCGAAACTAGGGCGTGAAGCCACTCCCGCAAGTGACTCCACTCAGCCGAGAACGCATCTCGAGAACCATAGGCAACCAATCACAATCACAATATCAACAACCGTCTGAATTTATCAACGATTGTACAATCACGATCACACCGTAGTCACAATATAATTACTATATCAAACAATCAATTTCAACACATCAACAATCATCCCATTATGGGACTAATACGAGTAGAAATCCTACCGAATGCAACACAAACATCGACGATCTAGCAGCTGTGTCAAAACCTTTCCTCTACGAACCCTTCTCCTATACACATAATCACATAATCACTACCAACACAACAAATCATAAAAACCCCCAATCCTAAAATTAGGGTTTAAACAAAGTCAACCAAACGCTATAAAATTGGTATGTAGGACTTACCCTTGACGCAAGGAACTCAACGGTATACACAACGACAAGAACTGACCGTCTGAACTCCGGGAATTGCTAAGAATGCGATTAGGAAGATGAACTTGTTGCTTTCTCTCTTAAACAGGGATTTAGGTTTTGTAAAGGTAGTTTAGAATAATGACGACGGAACTTAAATACCTTAATCGCATAATTAACAAAACCCGAGAAAACTCCCCGTAAAACCGGACACTCGATCGAGTACCCAAGGTACTCGATCGAGTACCCCCTTACTCGATCGAGTGCCCCAGCTACTCGATCGAGTACCCAACAGGTCAGAAACTATTTTAAAACGCAACTCACCCTTACTCGACAGAGTAAGGCCTACTCGATAGAGTACCCAAAGACTTATAAATACGGAGTATTACATTAATATCGTAACTCCTTGACCTAATTTGACCCCTTTAGGCCGTGTAGAATACATATTTGCAAGACATCTTTTCAATCGATTAACGTTGTTTCTAACTTGTTTTCTAGCCCGCTTTCGAACTTGTTTCGCAATCAATTGATCTAACTAATGAACCTGACCTAGGACCTAGGGTAGTCGTGTCTAGAGTGGCCGTGGCTTGGCCGTGTCCTTTGGTCTTTCTTGCTTCGTTTTTTTATGAATCGTTTGTTCTTTATTGTTTTGTCGCTTGTAATTTATCGTTTGTTCGTCGAGTTGTAATTTTCAAGTTAGCTTTTTTTTATCGAGTCAAAACCTCTTCCAAAAACCTTAGTCTTGTTTGGTTAGATGGTTGTGCCCCAATGCATGTAAGAGCGTAGTAAATCGCATGTTGTTTAAAGCAACATGGCCCGATTTATGCTAATGCATGCTTTGGCGTGTGACCCAATGTCTAATTCGATAAGATTAAGCGAAAGCACGCATTACTAGGAGTGACCCAAGGCCGTGAGTCATGTAAGCCGTGGTCCACCCCCCCCTTGTGCACGTTTCACTAGGCCGAATTGGCCGTGTAATGTGTCGTGTTTTGTTTTGTGTATAGCGTTGTATTTTAGATCGAGTTGTATCTTTAATTTATCGTTGTGTCGGCATGAAATGCATGGGTTGTAATAGGGTAGATCCCAACGGCTCCCCCATTCCCATCAAGCCTTGTTTGTTTCGTTTATAGGTTGTTAGATCAATCAATCCACATGCTAAATTACAACTTTGACAAAGTTAGTTTAGTTGCATCTAAATCGACATAGAAACTTCACATGTTAGGGTTTTGAAAACGATGTTTGCATATCATATATCGTAGTAGCTATGACCTTGTTTGAAATCCGACACTTGACTTAGTAGAGGCCGTTATCGACGGGCGGGGTTAGGTGTCCTTATGGGCTTCCTAACACGTACCCTCACCCCTTACTCAAGATCTATGGTTTGTGGATCCGTCTAAATACCATTGGATTACGAGAGTCATTCAAATCGAGTGATATAGGGTACAAGTCTTTATCTTTAATCACTCGTAGTCGATTGGCTTTATGCTTTTCGATGAAAGGTGTAAAGTTGACTTGAACGGTTCCAAGTTCCCAAAAAAACTTGGTGGCGACTCTAATTTGTCTTAATTCGATTCGAAAGAACCTCGAGTCGATTATGCCTGGTGTGGATCCCGATGACGCAGTTCCCGAGGGCCTTGTCCACAATATATATATATATATATATATATATATATATATATATATATATATATATATATATATATAGAATTTTGAGATCTAAAAAGACTCTGACTCTCATCTAAGATCTATGTTTAATCTTAAGCTTGTAATAATTAAGACAATAATTCTCTCTAATTTTATGTTAATCTTTCTTCAATTTGTGGGTTGTAACAAGATTATGGAAGGCTAAATTCTTCTTTACTTGGTGTAATTTTATTCAGAGTTCCCAACTTTGGTATTGTAAGACCCTCTAATCTCTTTTTATTTATCTAATACTTTTTCCTTGTGCTTAATTTCTTATGTTAAGTAATTGAATGTTTGGTTTGATCACCCTTGCATATTGCTTATTTGACTAGTGCAAATTCTAGAGAAATGGTTTAATCTATTTAGATTTGTTTGAAGCAAGTTTGTTGTATGTGGATTTGGTTTAAAGGATGCATATAGCAAATAGGAAAGTTTATGTCTTTTTCTTATTTGTATGGTTTAATCTTATGAAGAATTGATCCTAGCTCCATCTTTTGGTTAAAATCTTAATGCTCATGCTTAGTCTCTTTTCATGGTTTAATGATTTGTTGTCTAAATTTGAAGGGTATGTGTAGATGGTTTAATTTATATGTATCAACATCTTAAAATGGTAGTATTGGGTAGATAATTTTGAGAGAGTAAAAAGGGCCAAGCTTTACTAATTGTTGGTTACTAAGAGTAAGTTACACCAAATTCTCTTTAATATTGAATTTTCTTGCACACCACTTGTACTTGTTTGTTGAATTGTCTAAATAGTAAAATCTTTATTGTTACTCTTTCTCATGATGTTTTCCCAACCAAAGACCTCTCCTTTTGTATTTCCTACAAGTTGAACATTATTGATACCCATTGTTTGTGATTAGTTCATTTGTTTAGTTTAAATTATCATTAGAGTCTTAATTAGTAGTATAGTCTTGCTTAGTATTCAATAGTTTACAATTCAAGTTTTTAGTTTAAAAGTTCTTCTCTTGGATCGACCCTTACTTGTAGTATATTGCTTTATTAATTAGAGTAATCTAGAGTATAGTTTGACTTATAAATTGTTAATTTGATAGTTAATTCTAGTATTACAACACCTAGTCTTTTCACTATCAGTAGATTATACAAAAAATAAAAATAAAAAAAATAAACTCTTACAAAATCAGAAAAATTACACATAAGCTCGGATTAATGTATATGATTATACAATGCTTATTATACAACTGGTTGTATAGAGTAATATTTGTGAGAAGAAACCCCTAATAGTCTCAAATCTCACTCCTCCGTCTGAAGCAACCCCTAATATTCACTCACTTTCATTTTTAATTAAATTAAATTCATTACCTTGTGTTTTCTCCTTTTTTTTAATTGTTTTTCCGTGTTTGTTTGAGTAATTTCGTCATTTGATTCGTTTATTTTGTGATTATATAAATTATTTGTTGATGGTGTCTTTGTACTTAGGGTTTTGAGTTTCATCTTACAAATCTGTTTTCGCGTCTCATATAATCTACGGCTACGGCATGGACAAGGTACGTTAATAATCAACACGGTAATTTACAAGAATTTCTATCAAGCAACTCTATTTTGCTGTTTGTGTAACTATGTTTTCTTCTCCTTGTTGTTTTCCTGTTAGCCAATCCTCTGTCGTAGTTACAAGGTTTCCCTCGGTAATGTGAACCAGTTAAGCCTGTCTCGAAGGTTATCTGTTGCCTTTAAAAATGACGAGAAAGATGAGTTTATGAGACTCATCAAGGAGCCTGGATTCGAAGAAGAGCGCCATAAATATACAGCTGATCAGATATTTTGGAAGGATGCTTTGGAAATTGCGATTGCTGTCTTTAATGGCGAAATTAAAGATCTTTTTGACATGGAAGACCTATTCATAGATGGTTTAACACCCCTTCATTTTGCTGCTTTTTGCGATGCTCCTAAGTTGGTCAACTATTTTGTTGAGAGGGGTGACAAAGTTGATGCCGTCTGTGATGACAAAAAATTCGATTTCGATCATGTAAGAATATTGGGTCCAATACTATTTATGTGGACACACTATTATGCAGATTGTATTTGTTTGCTATCGTTTAAGTTTAGCCCAATATAGTGATCCATCTGGATAATATAATACGGGCATATTAATTACGTCTTATAAAGTATGGGCCGGATATCTTAATTGTGTAGATACCCATTAGGTTACTAATGCATGATGGGCGCATTAGATTAAGGAGACTATATATAAGTCACCTGGGTTATGGTCCCTGGTAGCACACAATAACCTAATCTCCCCGCATCCCATCAGTAGAGATCTCTTATTGGTATGTGTATCTACTAGAAGATCTAATCCTGAAGACCGTCCCTCCAGGCGGTTCATCCCAACCATTCGTCATGTAATCAGGTACGCTTCCGCATCTAGTATTTACCGAATAATTTAGTATGAAGTTTATGGTCTCAATTCGGATTAATTCTAACAAGTGGTATCAGAGCCATCTTCATATTAAATTATTTGGGCAGAACTTGGATGGTATAATTTCAATGCTTCTGTCGTCGTGAATTATTTGATTATGACAATTTATGTAATTTGTATGCATGTAAGTTTGTATGCAAATTCAGTATGCCCTTTTGAAAATTGGTTTTTGATTGATTTGGATTTAACTTGTTCTATTTTCCATGGGGGTAAGGCTTTATTGTTGCTTCTTTGTTCATAGTAATCTTGTTGGTTGACATCCTATTTTATATGGGTATGGTTGCAATGGGATTAATAAACCAATTTATTAATTATGGAGATGTCCTTAACGCATGAATACATTAATAAAGAGCAAAACGTTAAGCACTTTGGACAATCGGCAATAAGGTTATGTGTTGATGATTGACGCATGTTTATAGTTGGGTTTCATTAAGTTATGAATTAATTAAATTCGGTTTCGTACAATTTGGTATACTTATGTTAATTACTTCGTATTGGTATTTTGGTAATTCCGTAATAAAGTTCCAATTGTTACGAATATGTACGGAGTAATTTTCCTTCAACTTTGCAAGATTGTTACGAATATGGTAAATTTTGCTCGATATCTGTTAAGAGTTGAAAAGTTGAAGGTTAAACTTAATCTTGCATGAAAGTATGTTGTTGTGGACCTTGTGGAGGCATCTTGAGAATGATGCACTTTTTTTTTTATCCCGAATCATGGTTAATTTATCTTGAATGATCATTGCTTTGGTCTGCATAATGGACGGTTAGGCGTCTAAAATTAAGTAAAAGGAAAAGGTTGGATTTGGCACTCACCATCACATGTCGGTTAAGTTTGGCCATAATATATATCAAAACCCTTATTTTTGTGCAATAGAATTTTTACTGGGGTAAGATAAATAATGCTGAAAGTGGCATATACTGATATACTCATGAATATGGCCGATCTGTCTGTGGTTGTGTTTTGGTTTTATGGTAACATGACTTTGTCATGTTGAATTATGGATTTTAGTTTTGGTTTAGTATGTTAATGATCTTATAGTTTTTTCTCATGAATTAAGCATGCGGTTTCAAAATAGTGGTTTATGATCCGTGTGCATTTGGGTTTTAGTTCTATGCAATTCAGAATGACACTCGCTCTTGGACTCCTCGTTGTGGGGTGCTTTTGGATAATTTTATTTGACGAGTTTCATAATGTGAAGTTTGTTTGGTTTATGAATATGGTATAATTATGTGTCCATAATTTCATAAGAGAATGTTCAGGGCTTGGACAAGTGAAAAATAAGGATATATACTTGTATGGTCTATTAATTTTAAAGACTTATATGACTAAGGAATGATTTTGATATAGTTTTTTTTTGTATATTATCACTAAAGGTTAAGTCACTTGTCAATTAAGGACTTGTGTTTTCAGATTTAATAATTGGCCAATCGGATTTATAATAACGGGTCTAATATTTTAGGTTGTTTGATCGACACAATAAGTTGCCAAAGTAACCTCTATTGTGTAAGTTGAATGATTTAGAATATTATGACTACAGTGTGTGATTGAGTTTCATGCGGATAATGGTCGGCCCAAAGGAAGGCTATTATTTGGCCGAAATTCAATCACGCTTGTGGTGGTAAGTATGTAACAATTGTCAGGTTTCCATGTGAATATTAAGTCGGCCCAAAGGAAGACTTAATGTTTGACAGGAATTTATTGTTAATACTTGATCACTACACTAAGATGACCACTTACAAGTTAATTCTATGTCCAAAGACTAAACTTAATGTTGTGCTAGGTGTCTTGTGTTGATGGGAATGCCAATATTTGAATCTGAAAATCAAGTTAAGGGAGTGTCGTTATGTTTATGACACTCATAAGGATTATGCCCATACAGTTTGTTAGGATGAATAAATTCAAATTTTCAGTTTAGTGTGTGTAATTCGTGCGAATAATGGTCGGCCCAAAGGAAGACCATTATTTGGCAGAATTATATACACGTAGGGTAATAAATATGTGACGATTATTCGGATTTTCATGTGAATATTGAGTCGGCCCAAAGGAAGGCTTAGTGTTCGACGTGAGCTTATCGTCAATATTTGATTACAATTACTAAAGAGTGATGTCTTTAACTAGTTAATATTTATGTTCACTAACTAAATATTAATTTCGGAAAGACACTTTAATTATTTGAATTTATTCAAAATATAAGGATGTTGTTTTGTTCATTCGTTTGACATTTATGGTTATTATATCTGTCATTTCAGTTACATTCTCAATTCGGATGAAACTATTTATTAAATGAATGGTAAGAGAATGTGAATTTTATCTCTGGTTGCTTTGATCTTACCTTGCTTTAAGAATGTATAATTCTGCTTCTCATAAGGTAAAAGTTATCGTAAGGACTAAGGTATGTAACTTTGAGAAGTATTACATTCAAAATGCATGAGTTTAGTGATTATTCGAATTTAGGGAAATATCTAAGGGCATTGTTTCAGTTAATTCGGTTAAGTTAATTCAGTTAATTAAGAAGCTGCAAAAGTCAAACTCAAAGAAATAACAACAAATCATTAGTTTGTTAAGAGTTTGGACACATAAGGAAAATCTAGTACCAGTTTGTCTAAGGTTAATTTTTATATCCAATCATGTTTGGTGGGTGAATTTGGTTTTTTCCACCCACATAAGTATATTGATGCAAGTATAATTGGATGATGACATGCCCCAAATAGATGAATCTTTCATCATCAATTGGCTTGTAACATCTCAATTTAGTCAATTGAGAAATAATTAATTTTGTATTTTCCTAATTCAAATAATAGTGAACCTATCATTTTTAATAACTTTATATAGTTTAGATTGGAATCTCTTTTAAGTAAACATGCATTAAAGTTCAATGGATATAAAGAAAAATTAAGAAATAACAATTTCTTTTCAGTATGACACATTAAAAGAAAATTAATGTTTTGTGTCAAAATGAAATTGTTGAACCCCTTTACTTCGGATATTCAAATTTAAGGGGATAAAGATAAACTAAGGGAGATTAGATATCAGTTATTTTTCGATGTCTTATTATTAACATATACGGAAAGGTGAACCATTTTATACTTAAGTATTAATGGTTTATATTATTATGTTAGTTTGTAGACGGAATTTAGGCATGGATATCTAAATCTCATTTGTGAGAAGTTTTAAGTTCTTGACGTTTTTAGTGATATTTGACTGAGTTATTTTTCTCAGTAAAGGAATAATTATGTCATTTTGCTCATAAGTGTTAATACTTTGGCAATGACTATTAAGGATAACAATGCCAAGGTTATTTTAAAGAATTTCTAGAGGAGTTTGATCTTGTATTTGATATTATTACAGCATATGAGGATTCTTAATATGGATGGTGTAGTATGTATGCAAACAAGATCCTAAGGCCTGGTAAGGAGTGTGATTATTCATACTCGTTCCTATATTACTCTAGTTATAAGTTCTTAAAATTGCAGCTATCTCTGGATAAATTTCTAACAATACCATTGACTATTTAATCATAGTGTAAATAATGTACACATCCGGTATGTCCAACTAATTAAGGTTGAGGTTTAAAAGTCATAAGGTTAATAGTTGGACTTAAGGATAGTCAATGACTATTTTGTTGGATAGTACTTAAAGTTTTAAGGGTAATAAAGTAATGATCCCACAATAAAGCTATTTAAGACGGAAATTAAGGGGTTCATTGAGAATATTGAGTTTGAGTGGGAGAAAAGGTAATTGACATTGTTTTAAGTCTCCTTATACATGATTATAAGATCAATTTGGTTAAACAAACTCAAATATCTCAATAACCAATTCATTAGAAGATCCACATAATAAGGAAAATACAACTACAATAATTACATTGTTTTCCTATATGGATAAAAATGGACAACAATGTAGTGACGGACTAATTAGTTGTAATAAGAGTTCGAAAATGGAATGCTAAAGATGATTTAATCGCCTTTTGCCAAACCATTGAAGGTCCTAACTCATATAAGTGGATTGATGCCATAAAGAAAATAAGTCATTTGATGAATGATGATATTTGGACTTTGTTCCATTACCTAAAGTGTGAAATATATTGGTTTCAAATATTCATTTGTTACCAAGAAGGGTGTAAAAGGTAATGTGACAATCAGGATCATCGTGTCGGTATTGACTATAAAGACTTTTGGGCAAATTCGGTTTTTGGTTATATTGGATGAATGGTAAAGGTTTGTTTTGCAATTGTGACATTGATGAAACTATTCATGCAAGAACTAGAACTTTGATTCAATGGATTCAAAGTAGATTTTCTGCAATAAGGGAATTCATCCAATAAAGCTCAAGTAAGGTTTTCCGTCATAAAGATTACAAATCTGCCTTGCTGTCATCTTATTCGTTTTAGATAAATGGGTAGATGATTGTAGATACTCAAGATTCAGTGGGAGTAAGTAAATATTTCTAGTTAATACCCTTTCAGTAAAGGAGACAAATTAGTCTCAAATGCTCTAAGGAAAATATTCAGAAAAATTCATTAATGCTTAAATTCATGTGTTTCAGGAAATATTTAATGTGTTTAAGTATTATGATATATATTTAGCTTGTATGCGTTCGGATATTGCGTACATTCTAAAGTTAGTTGGACAGATATTAAGGCAATACGGATTAGGATCTTGGATCCATTAAGGGCAGCCAAATATATTGTTTGTTATTTATATTTGGAACAAAACATTATTTATAGGAGATCGATTCAGGTTGAGATCATTTGGTATTTCGACTCCTAGTTGGTTATGAACATTTGTCATGAGGCTGCAAATTCAGTACGGTATTGAAAGACCATTTAAGTTATTTTGCGACAAATGTACAATTGTAAAGTTTCTAATAACAATATAAGTGACGTATTGTTAATGAAACAATTCAGAGTGAAAAGGTGTCAATTATACATGTTGATACAAACTCCATTTTGCGGATCCGCTTACTAAAGAATTACCACCCACGGTCTTTCTTGAGCTTATTGCTCAAATGGGTGTTTCAGTTTTAAGGAACTTCAGTTTAAGTGGGAGTTTGTCATGTTAGACACATTAAAGTTTACGGTTATTAAGTTCTGCAGAAATAAGGTTTTCGGTTTTCGGTTTCACTCTGTGTTATTTTGGTTGATCTCACTAAGGTGGACCAGTTGGAAATATACATATTTTGGATCACATTTGGATGTTGTTTTCATGCTACGCACCTATATTAGATTCATGTCGTTGGTTATATTGGCATACGTGACCATTGAGGGTCCTGTTACGACAAACTGTAGCAAAGGCCGCTTTGATCCTATGTTAGTATGATTGATGGACCGAATTGCATAAGACGGTTGGATTGTTGATAGCACTCTTGAGCGCGTAAGGTTATAAAATGAATACAATTTTTCAGGTGTCACACACTATCTGTATTTGACCCAAGTGGGAGATTGTAAGAATATTGGGTCCAATACTATTTATGTGGACACACTATTATGCAGATTGTATTTGTTTGCTATCGTTTAAGTTTAGCCCAATATAGTGATCCATCTGGATAATATAATACGGGCATATTAATTACGTCTTATAAAGTATGGGCCGGATATCTTAATTGTGTAGATACCCATTAGGTTACTAATGCATGATGGGCGCATTAGATTAAGGAGACTATATATAAGTCACCTGGGTTATGGTCCCTGGTAGCACACAATAACATAATCTCCCCGCATCCCATCAGTAGAGAGATCCTATTGGTATGTGTGTCTACTAGAAGATCTAATCCTGAAGACCGTCCCTCCAGGCGGTTCATCCCAACCATTCGTCATGTAATCAGGTACGCTTCCGCATCTAGTATTTACCGAATAATTTAGTATGAAGTTTATGGTCTCAATTCGGATTAATTCTAACAGATCATGTCACCCCTATTGAGTATTGACCTCTCCACTTCTAACATGTAATATTTCAAACTCCTATTGATGAAAGGCGGAATCATGTGACTACGAGGCTTTTGGTGAATCTGTGTACATCAAATTACACATTTTCTAAATGTTTGACCCGGACTCACCAAAATCCCATATATATGCATAGTCCATGAAATCCTTTTTTTTTTTGTCTTCGTATATGCCAGTTATAAATTTATAATGTTACTATGTTTACGTTATCCAGAGTTATTCATGAGAGTTTCTCAACGTTTGACATGCTTTGGTGCCTTGTTTTTCACAATGTATGTTCTCTACACTTTATTGCCTGTTATTCTTTTGTTAAGAACTTGGTTAATTGTTTTTTTGTGAGAATTACAAATTACCAGCTAGTATTTATTGTATTTTACAATTTACTACCACGTCTTTGGTTTATTAAAAATACCACCTACATTTCATTGTATATATCCGATTACCCACCATATTTCATTCTCGATCATCATCCTACTTAATTCTCGACTCATTGAGTAAATAAACTACTGTATCAAAAAAACCTTCTTATATTCCTCAATCCTGAGACCTCCCTCATAAATTAAGAACACCCAACCTTACCAAATATCAGGCCACCTTTACCCTCCTTTACCCTGACATCTACCACCGTCTATGATGTATTTCACAACTCATCACACAATGACGCCGAAAATTGACCGCCTCATCAACCGAAAACCCTAAATACACAAATCTTATGAATTAAAGAGGGTGAGAACCATCCTAAGTGAAGCGAATAATCTTGAGACTAAAAACAATAAACCAATCTCACCCCAAAACAAGCTTTAACAATATCGCCGCGGAGTTGGGCCCATCAGTACATCACGAGAGGAGGGAGAGTAGTGGGCTGGTAGCTGTTTATTGGTGGAGATGTGGTTAGGGGTAGTGGTGGAATATAACAAGGGTGTTTTAGTAATTTTATAACTTATTCACTTAACGAGTCGCAAATAAAGTAAAATGGTAATCGGGAAAGAAATACGGTAGGAGATTGGATATATACACTCAAATGTTGGTGGTAAGTTGTACTGTAATAAACAACATACTCCGTACATGGAGAAAAAAGATTACGCATCTGAGGTAGTACCTCAAACCTTATAGTTTTTGAGCATATACACATTTTTTCTGAGCATATTAACATTTATAAATATAGTTTTTGAGCAATATTATATTTTTTTAGTGTAATATTTTAGTAAATGTGATCAAAACTTTATACTAAAACAAAACTCAAAAACTTTAAAATAAAACTCAGAAAATAAATAATAAGAGGTACTACCTTAGATGTATAGTCTATAAGCTATACGTACATAGTGGTAAGTAGTAAAATACGGCAAATTGTATGTGGTAATTTGTAATTTTCACTTGTTCTTTATCCGCTATTATTTTCATATTTCCATCTGCAGAGCGGTCGAATGGAAATAATAAGAATGCTTGTCCGAGGCAAGCAAAATGAAACGTGGGCCAGGCAACTATTCCTCAAATATGCACGCAACGGGGAACTCGAGAAGTTAGCTGCTTTGTTTTTGGCTGTTCCCGAGCTATTCTCCTCATTTCCAAAAAGCGGGTCGTCTTGGTTGAGCAAGATGGATCTTAAATTGGAGAATAAGAGAAATCTTGAAAAACAACTGTCATGCTTTGGTCGGTCACAAGCTTGCTGCATATGTAAGGGCTTCAAGATCCCAATGTATGTTCTTAACTCACATCTTCTCTCTTTCTGTCAATTAAATACATAGTAGATTTCATGCCTAGGAGTAACAATGGAAAACAAAATATTTTACTAGTCAATCTTTTTAAAATCGTATTGGTTCGTTTACTAACAGAATTCTATCTCATCTCCAACATAACAATTCTAATTTCTTTAACCTACAAAATAATAATCCATCATATATACACATATGACTGAGGTTTACTCATTTTCTCAATAAAGGCGGTGACGTATTGCAACATGGAAGAACTTGAGCAATCACGACTAGAAATTGATTTTTTACTTCGTGAAGTTGCCCGCAAGAAGCTAGGAGTCGCCTCTCCTGATTATTATCTAAGGTTTGTATGCTCACTTTGTTCCGAACAAATGATTGGGCGGAAGGATTAAAACAGATTTTCTACTGATTTCGTGTGCTATTTCTTTCAGTTTTTTTGAAGTTCCTGACGAAGAATCAGACCTATCAGAATGGAGTGATGTTGATGAAGATGATGGTTTGCTAGAGTGGGATAAGGTAAGCTAATAGTTCATTTTGATATTTTACTTTTAACTTGTTTTTCTGTTTGACTAATATAAACCATAAAATATTACTCCGTACTAGATAATGTATTTTACTTGTCTTTTTATTTAACATTTGATACTAAATTTCTCATAACTTAAATTATTGATGTACACCAGTGTACTTCTGAATTGGTGGGAAGTCACATATTTGAGGTGGTGCCCCATTTCTTGACGAGAAAGGATGTTGATCCAATTGATATTTACAGGTACCGTTAATTTTCTTCTTCTGTAGCCCATAATGTTGTTCATGAGTTAGTTATTGATCTTTCTTAGTTGGTGTTTCATCCGCCTTATTGAAAGTTGAAACTACAATTTTATGACCACCCAGTTTAGAGCATGAGGATACAGGTATTTTGTTACTTTCTTTTTTACCACATTGGTTATATACGTCTTTTAGTTTTAGGAGAGAGATATGTGATAGTTGATATCGATGAGGAGGTAGAGGTGGGAGCAGGCATTGACGTAAACTTTCCCTATTTTTTTTTTTTCTCTTTTTTCTTTGCAGCTCGTCTTACTGGAGCTATTGAAAAGAAGTTATCATCACTGTCATCTTTGGACGGCTGTCTTGAGGTTAGTTTTTGTTTTAACACTCTGGTAGTAGAACTCGGTGTTGGAAATAGGGGCTTGTGTGAGGCTTTTCTATTTTTTCCAATTGTCCCACATTGGTGAGGAAAAGAGAGATTTATGTGTTTATATATCTCCTCTTACCTTACACTATCACTGGTGGGTCAAGGGAGGCTTTTGTGGAAGCTTTGTGAGGTGCTTAATTCAGCTCGCACACGCGCGCCGTGCCCGAGCCGAGCCCGGCCCGGATCTTTTGTGGGTCAAGGGAGTTCCGAGTGGGCGGAACTGCGTGGAGGCTGTAGTGTTATCCTTGGGGAACTACCGACACTAGCTGATCGCCACCACGGTCGCACCGGAGAAATACTTTTCAAGGCAGTGGCTTCTACCACGGCACTACTTACGGGTTTTTATTCTCTAATTTCGCTAACTATCTCTGTTACGGTATTTCTACTCCCTCTGGTTACTGCAATTATTTTTCCTACAATTTGAAAACTATTTTTAGTTGCTGTAACCATGTCTGTTAGTTCGAAAATTGTTCCTGAATTGGCGAAATTGGAGTCGTTAGATGGTCACAATTACAAGCGTTGGTCCCAGAAATTATTGATGTATTTTGAGCAGTTAGAAATTGATTATGTTTTATTTAATGACCCGCCTAAACCTATCACCCCTACTGATATTGAGACGACCCCTCCTGCTGCTAAAGATGTTAAGTCCAATGAAGAGGATATTGCAAAATGTGTGAAGGACAACAAAACTGCTAGGTGGCATATTCTGAATAATATGACAAACACCCTGTTCGACTTATTTGCTGTGAATAAGTCTGCTAAGTTTATTTGGGAATCTTTAGAAACTAAGTATGGGGCTGATGATGCGGGGAAAAAGAAATATGTTGTGGGAAAATGGTTGGGATTTCAAATGGTTGACGGGAAACCTATCATGGATCAAGTCCATGTCTATGAAAATTTATGTGCTGATGTTGTGAATGAGGGCATGAAACTTGATTCAGAAAGCTGCTAAAGGTCCTATTGTCTGCTATGTTTGTGGAAAACCTTGGCACAAAGCCTACCAATGTTATGAGAAGAAATCACGAGGCCAATGTTGTTTGTGATCGATGATGTTATTGCAAAAACTGTGGTTGTGGAAGCTAATCGGTGGGTAATGTTCTTTGAATGGGTCTTGGATACTGGAGCTTCTAGACACCTCTGTGGCTTTAGGGGTTTATTTGTTGAGTTCGAGGAAGTTCTTTGATGGGGAATGCGTCTACATGGGTAATTCTTCATCCGCAAAGATCACGAGCAAAGGCAAGATCTTTCTCAAACTCACCTCGGGGAAAACACTTGCTCTCAGTAATGTTTTATTTGTACCCTCATTGCGTCGAAACCTTGTGTCTGGTGCCCTGTTAAACAAAACTGGTTTGAAACTTGTTTTTGAGGCTGACAAGGTGGTAATGTCGCGTAATGGGGAATTTGTGGGCAAGGGTTATCTGTCTGGGGGTATTTTTGTATTGAACACTGAATCTGCTATTAATAATATTGCATCTTCTTTTGCTTATATCGCTGAGTCTATTGATGTTTGGCATGGTAGGTTAGGTCATGTGAATGTGGATTATATTAAAAAAATTAGAACTATGAGTTTAATTCCGAGTTTGACGAGTCAAGAATTCTCTAAATGTGCTAGCTGTGTTGAGGCTAAGTTTACAAAGAAACCTAGTAAACCTGTGACTACTAGGAACACGAGTCTTCTTGAGTTAATTCACACCGACCTACCTGACTTTAAAAATGTTGCAAGTAGAGGTGGCAAGAATTATTATGTTACGTTTATAGATGACTGTTCTAGATACACCCGTGTCTATTTGCTTAAGACTAAAGATGAAGCAGAACAATCTTTTATAAACTTTAAGAATGAAGTTGAGAACCAACTTGACAGAAAAATTAAAAGGGTAAGGTCTGATAGAGGTGGTGAGTATAAATCCAGTTATCTAGCCGACTTTTGTCTTTATAAACGGTTTAATACATGAGACTAGTCCACCTTACTTACCCCAATCCAATGGTGTAGCTGAACGTAAAAATAGAACCTTAAAAGAAATGATGAATGCTATGCTTTTAAGTTCTGGCCTATCTGACGATATGTGGGGGGAAGCAATTCTTTCAGCTTGTCACATTCTTAACCGTGTACCTCATAAGAAAATTGACAAGACACCCTACGAGATTTGGAAGGGCTATCCTCCTAACCTGAGCTTCCTTAGGGTATGGGGGTGTTTAGCTAAAGTGGGTTTACCTGATTTTAGGAGACCTACCGTTGGACCTAAGACCTATGATTGTGTGTTTATAGGTTATGCTCAAAATAGCTCTGCTTATAGATTTATGTCTTTGAGTGACCGTTCTATATCTGAGGCTAGAGATGCCGAATTTTTTGAGCATGTTTTTCCTTTTCAGAAAACTGTTGTAGCATCTCCTAGTTTATCTGTTGCATCTCCTGATTTGTCTTCATATGCTAGTGCTAGCACTTCTACTGATGTTTCTGTTGAACCTAGAAGAAGTAAAAGACCTATATGCCCAAAGAACTTTGGTGATGATTATGATACAACTATGTTATCTGAACTTGGATACACTGTTTGTGCTAGTGATGAGTTTGTTTCAGCTTTTTTAATAGAAGATGATCCAAAAACCTATAGTGAGACAATGAAATCCATTAATGCTAATTTTTGGAAAGATGCTATTAAAAGTGAACTTGACTCTATTGTGTCAAATTAGACTTGGGAGTTGACTGATTTACCTAAAGGTAGTAAACCCATTATGAGTAAATGGATCTTTAAAAATAAAATGAGACCTGACGGTACAATAGAGAGGTTCAAATCTAGACTTGTAGTTAGATGCTTTACACAAAAGAAAGGTATTGATTATTTTGATACTTACTCTCCTATGACCAAAATTTCGACCATTAGGACTCTTGTCGCCTTAGCCGCTATTCATAACCTTGTTATACATCAGATGGATGTTAAAACTGCTTTTTTGAATGGTGAACTAAGGGAAGAGATCTATATGTCTCAACCGGAAGGTTTTGTGATTAAGGGTCAAGAGAGTTGATGGGGCATATTCTGCACCCGCTGACCAGTCAGCATATTGAGCAAGGTCAAAGATATCCACAGCAAGTCAACGGCTTAGACAGTCTAACCGACGCCACCTGTCGGCCTGTCTCTTGTGCCTCGGCGGGGACAATTAGCCAGCCGAGGCACACATCCGCGAACTCATATCCAAGACCCCTCGGCGGATAGTCAACAGGGCCCGCCGGCCTGCCATGGGTCCCTCGGCCGAGGGGTAGATCAGTCTTTCCACCTGCTAGCCACTTGGCCACTTGGCCACTACGTGACAAAAGGTGAAAGTCTATAAATACTCCTCATCTCTCATTGAGGAGGAGATCCACAATTGAACCTAAGAATCACTATTCATCTGGTAATATCTTCCTTATCTCTCTACAATATACACTTCACCAAGTAACAACAACTTATCTTTCTAAGTTTACTGACTTGAGCGTCGGAGTGAGTTCGCTCGGCCCAAAGCCGAGCCCTCAGTTTGCTCATTGTTTCAGGAGACCGCAAGGAGGAGTCAACCAAAGACGTCATTCTACAAGCACGGGTGGTAACGTATAACTGCTCTGAAATTACACCCGAAATAATTGGCGCCGTCTGTGGGGAAAAAGATACTAGAAGCTAGTCACATTCATTCCCAAACAAAAAAAAACCAAAACAGAAACCCACCCAAAAAGCTAAGAAGATGTCGAAACAACCAGAGAGGGTGTTGGTGGAAAACGAATTCTACCAAGACGACACATTCCGCAACTCAGAAATCGGGCAGTCTCCCACCGGCCGTATCACTGATACGACGAACGAGACGCCGAAGGAACAAGATATGCCGCTGCCCGCCAACCAGGTCACCATCATGGGACATGTGGTTGATGTGGCAAAACTGAAGCTACTCCTGGACCTCATTGGTAGTACGTCGGCTCACACCGTCACACCGACAAGAGCGGCGGAACCCGTCCGAGAGACCGGGGCCTGAAGGTGACTCCAAGAGACTTGAATGGAGCACCGGAAGAAGGCGGCCTGTCAAGACGCCGAGGGAGCCCAGAGCGCTAGTGGTAGACCTTAGTCCTTCCCGCACTCGCGGGAGGACGAGCGTCGCCCGCAGCGCCGATGAGGCACCCCCGAGAGGAGTGAAAGAAGTCCGACTCACCAGAGTCGGAGAAGAAGCCCGACTCACCAGAGTCGGAGAAGAAGCCCTTCCCGCCACGGGGAGAGGAGCCGGACTAGGGATGTGAGGAGCCGATCGCCGCATGTCGTTCGACACGTGGTCGACACGGCCCCTCGGGCGCCTCGTCCTAGATACCCCGGTGCTTGACTAAGTGAAGTTGCCACCTATAGCATACAAAGGAGAAGGCGACCCAACTGACCACGTCGAGGCTTACGAATCTCACATGTCAGTATGGGAGCAACCCGATGAGGTTTGGTGCCGAGTCTTCCCAACGACACTGCATGGGATGGCACAAAGTTGGTACAAGGGGCTACCCGACGGGTCGGTATCTTTACGCCGACCTAAAGGACACGTTCCTAGCCCGGATTCTATGCAACAAGAGGAGGGCCGTGGAGACCTCGGACCTCCGACTATCGACGAGGAAGGAGGCGAATCTCTCCGAAGTTATGTGAAGAGGTTCGACGCCAAGGTTCAGGATTCGTGAGCTGAGCAATGATGGCGACCTTCGGCGATGAAAGGCCTCCCAGGGGAGACTTAAAAAACGAGCTCATCAAGTGCGGCGGCTAAGGCTTAGACGCCGCAAGGAAGATGGCCGACCAGGCCATCAAGGTGGAAGACTATCACAAGACCTGGGTAGGCCACAGCGAGGCTGGGCACTCAGAGAAGAAGAGCCACCGGGAGGACAACCCGGATGAAAGACGCCGTGACAATAATAGGTCACGGTCTGATAGATCCGCCAGGAAGCAGAACCCGGCGGGCGCCGGAGGGAGTTCAGGATCGTACTACCAGAAACGATTCAATGGCCACACCCCCCTGGTCGTATCTGCCGCCGAGGTCTTCGCCCTGAGCAAGAACGAGGGCCAGAAGTGGGAAAGGCCCCCCAAGCCGAAGGGAGACGGTGACACGAGCCAGTACTGTGAGTACCACGGCCACACCGGCCATCTTACGGACAACTGCCGGCATCTGAAGAATGCCATTGAAGAGCTAATCCGGAAGGGGAGCCTCGGCAAGTATGTTGCCAAAGGCCAAAAGACTGAGGCCGGCGGTTCAAATAAGAAATCCGTCTTTGAACGGATAGAAGTGATCCATGTTGTCATCGGGGGCAACGAGAACGGTGAGTCCGCTCATGGGCACAAACGGCACCTGAACGAGCTGTATCAGGCCATCAACTTTGTGCCCAAAACAGCGGTCCCCGCTTCCAACATCCCCGACATGACTATCGGGAAGAAGGACTACGAGGGAGTCATCGCCCCTCACAGCGACCCACTTGTAGTCCACTTGGACATATCCAACCACCTGGTCAAGAGGTGCCTGATTGACACGGGCGCCTACAAGAACATCATGTTCAGGGAGTGCTTTCTCAACCTCGGTCTGAAGGTTGAAGACTTGAGCCCCTGCACCAATCCGTTGTAAAGTTTTTCCGGGGCCGGCCTGGTACCCCTGGGGTTGATCAGACTGCCGGTGATGTTCGGCGAGGGGAATGCGGCGAAGAATGTCCTATCTGAGTTCGTAGTCATTGACGGCTCATCCGCCTACAACGTCCTCATAGGCCGCGTCACTCTGAGTGAGGCTGATGCAGTAATGTCGATCCGGGCCCTGACACTGATGTATGTCTCGGACCGGGGGGAAGCGTATAAACTCGTCTCCAAGGACGAGAAAGACGAGGTGGTCAACACCCAGATATCCGCCAGAGGGTGCAACATGCAATCCCTCAAAGTGGCAAAGAAGTCAGGGAAGGGGAAGAGCCCATCCTTGCGGCAAGAGGGTGACCCGATGAATACCGACGTCGGCATGGTTGAAGGAACCCCGACCGACCAAGGAGAGCCGCATCCCGGCGTATGGGAAATAACTGCGACGGGTCCCCCACGGCGAACGCTCGGGAGCGCCATTCTTATCACCCGGCAAACGGGGACGTGTTTGAGCACGCCTTGAAACTTACCCTCTCGACCTCAAACAACGAATCCAAATACGAGGCGGTGATAAATGGAGTTGAGTTAGCTAGGGCTGCCGGGGCGGAACACGTCGTGGTGAAAACATGCTCACTATTGGTGGCCAACCAAATCAGTGGAGAGTATGAGGCTCGAGATGACGGGATGGTAAGATACCTGGAAAGGGTAAAAGCCGACACCGCCAAATTAAAGTCCTTCCAGATACAGTATACTCCCAGGTCCGACGATTCCTCAAGACACACCAGCTGACAGACATGGAGGGTGCACCTTTGATGAGCCATTAGGGCACTGACAATCTCGGGAAAATTTTGTATAAGCGGCGGAGGTGCCCAAGACAACTGTGGGCACCCCGACCCACGTTTTTATCTAATGAATCGTCCAAGCTTTCCATCAAAGTGTTCATTTTCCCCCATAGTCACTATCAAGAAGCAGACGCCGTCGCAGTCACCCCAAGAGGTAGACGCTACGGCAGTCACCATCAAGAAATAGGCGCCGTCGCAGTCACCCCAAGTAGTAGACGCTACGGCAGTCACCCCAAGAGGTAGACGCCGCAGCAGTCACTCCAAGAGGTAGATGCCACGGCAGTCACCATCAAGAAGTAGGCGCCGTCGCAGTCACCCCAAGTAGTAGACGCTACGGCAGTCACCCCAAGAGGTAGACGCCGCAGCAGTCACTCCAAGTGGTAGACGCCACGGCAGTCACCATCAAGAAGCAGGCGCCGTCGCAGTCACCCCAAGAAGTAGACGCTACGGCAGTCACCCCAAGAGGTAGACGCCGCAGCAGTCACTCCAAGAGGTAGACGCCACGGCAATCACTATAAGGAAGCAGATTTCATGACAGTCACTACCGGCGCGGTTGATACTCGCGAAAGCAATCAGCACGCCCTAGGAACGTTAAACACAGTTGAGATACGCATTCTAACTGCCTCGGTCAGGCCGAGGTAGAAACAAAAGAAGCGCTCAATTAATGACGTAAGGAGACAGCTCAGACAAAGACAAGAAAAGACTTCGGCCAAGCCGGAGGCAGAATAAGCAAACTCTTATTAAAAATGATCAGGTCACAAAGTGAGGAAAATACAGACAACGGCCGTCCCCATAAGGATAAGCCAAAACACAACCTACCAAAGTTGTACAAAATACAAGGAAAAGAAAGGCAAAAGGTTACAGACATATCATTTGAGCGCCAAAAGATGGCAGGGAGGAAAGGCTTAATAATTGGCCCCCGAACAGCTAAAGCTATCCGAGACGCCGGGTGAGCCTGGTGACGACCGCCCGTCTCCCTATGCCTGTTGCTGCTTGCCATCGCGGCGTTAGCGGCATCGTCCTTAATGGGCGACCCGCAGGTCGTCTCGGCGGCTCATCTTTCTCGGCGACCACGGCCTCGGCGACCTCGGCTCACCGCCTTCATCCTCTCGGCTTCCTCCTTGGCCGCCTTAACCTCTTCAGCAAGGGCCGCCTTCTCCGCGGCCGCCTCTTCCTCCTTCTTCACCCTTACCTCCTCCTTGGCCTTTTCCTTCGCGGCTTCCTCCTTAGCTTCGAGCTTGTCATCAAACAGCTCGTCAAATCTGTCCCACGGAAAGGAGCCATCAAGAGGGAAGAGCTCCTCAATCACTTCCCTGGCAGCTTCTTCGGCCAGGTCCCGGTATTGGGCGCACATGTTAGGGAGAAGAACGGTTTGGAGTCTCTCAATGTCCTCCTCCCTTTGGGCGATGATAGCATCCTTGTTCCGGATCACCTTCCCCTGGCACTGGAACAAGTCCCTAAATTCGTTCCTCTGCGTAAGGTAAAGGTCGGCGTGCTTCTGAACGAGGTCACGCATCTCCCGCAGCTTAGCAGCTTTAGCCGCCGCAGCCTCGGCCTTGGCTCTCTCAGTGAGGACTTCCTTTTCAGCGTCCTCCCTGAGTTTTCTCTTAGCACGGACTGCCTCTTCAGCCTCAGCCTTGGCCCTCTTAGCCTCCTTGTTCGCCGCGTCGAGTTCCAGCCTTAGCCGCTGATGTTATCCTAGGAGTTAAGGTCATCCGAAACCCCAATGGAATCTGTCTAAGTCAATCTCATTATGTTGAAAAAGTGTTGAGAAAGTTTAACTGCTTTGATGATGTGCCTGCTAGAACACCCTATGATCCTAGTGTACCATTGTGTAAAAACTTGGGCAAGAGTGTTTCCCAAGAAGAGTATGCTAAAATCCTAGGTAGTGTGATGTTTTTAATGAACTGTACTCGACCAGATATTGCTTATGCAGTTAGTAGACTGAGTCGTTATACACATAACCCTAGTAATGAACACTGGAATGCTCTTCGTCGTTTACTAAAATACCTAAAAGGAACAGTTGACTTATGTTTGCATTATATTAAATTTCCTGCTGTGGTAGAGGGATATTGTGATGCGAACTGGGTTGCAGGTAACGATGAGATCTATTCTACTAGTGGTTATGTCTTTACCATGGGTGGAGGTGCTATATCGTGGAAATCTTCTAAACAGACTTGTATCGCACGCTCTACCATGGAATCTGAGTTCATAGCTCTTGAGTTGGCAGGACAAGAGGTTGAATGGTTGAGAAACCTTTTAGCTGATATACCAGTATGGGGCGGACGGCTAACACCTGCATTGTGACTCGCAGGCTGTTATTGGTGTTGCAAAGAATAGTGTCTACAATTCAAAGAAGAGACACATTCGAATAAGGCACACTAAAGTTAGACAACTCCAAGACAACGGAGTGATTGCTTTGGACTATGTGAAGTCCGAAAACAATCTTGCTGATCCATTTACTAAAGGGCTGGCTAGGAGACTAGTCGCTGATACGTCGAGGGGAATGAGGCTTAAGTCCTTAGGTCAAGAGTGAGACTTGACTAGGCCTAAAGCATCTATTCCTATGGCGTTGTGTGATTCATAGCCTTTATGGTGGTGCTTTTGAGACGCACTTGATGGATCATACACCAGGTTGGACTCATGTCCTTAATGACTCATGTGAGAAGTGCTATTGAGAAGCACTTGAGTCACCTACTTAGGTGTAACGATCATTAGACTATGAGAAGTCTTCTGAACACATCTATTAGTACCGAGGTAAACGCATAGCTCTAAAAGAGCGCGTTGCACTTTCGCGGAACGATCTTAATCTGAAGGTATGATATGTGTTGTGGGGGGTATCGACCGAAGCTCAGCTAGGAATTCAAATCGCAAGATATTCTCTCGCTGTAAGTAAGTTGTTTCCTCATTGCTCTAAAGTGTCAATTCAAATCGAAAGATATTGATACCTAAGTGTCCAATCCTTCCTTTACCCAGAATTCTTTCCTTCTTTTCTCTGGCGCCCCTACTGGGGGATTGTTGGAAATAGGGGCTTGTGTGAGGCTTTTCTATTTTTTCTAATTGTCCCACATTGGTGAGGAAAAGAGAGATTTATGTGTTTATATATCTCCTCTTACCTTACACTATCACTAGTGGGTCAAGGGAAACTTTTGTGGAAGCTTTGCGAGGTGCTTAATTCAGCTCGCACACGCGCGCCGAGCCCGGCCCGGCCCGGATCCGGATTCGGGATTCGGGATTTGGCAATCGCCTGCGGCGGGCTGTGCCTATCTTATTGGGCCTGGACCGAGTTGTTGTTTTTGCTTTTGTTAAACCTAGCAGTCAATTTGTTTTAGTCAAATGTTATTAGTGGGTGAGAGTATCACTCCACGTTTCCAGCCCTTGACTCCTTTTTTGCCTCTGATCAGGCTATTTATAGTCTCTCATCTGCTTCTCAAAAACACACAACAAAAACTCTTTCTCTTCTTTTCTTTCTCTTCTCTGCTCTATAAAGTTTTTGGGCACTGTTTATAATATCGTTCCAAGTCTCACAGTTCCGAGTGGGCGGAACTGCGTGGAGGCTGTAGTGTTATCCTTGGGGAACTACCGGCACTAGCTGATCGCCACCACGGTCGTACCGGAGAAATAGTTTTCAAGGCAGTGGCTTCTACCACGGCACTACTTACGGGTTTTTATTCTCTAATTTCGCTGACTATCTCTGTTACGGTATTTCTACTCCCTCTGGTTACTGCAATTATTTTTCCTACACTCGGTAAAGATTATCTAGCTCAATCTTTGTGCCACCAAATGAAACTTTCAACCGTAAATAAAAGCTTAGAATCGAAAAACAAAAAAATTGTGCGCAACTTTCCGGCTATATCGAAAGAAGCAATCTATAATCTTAAGCTTCTAATGAAAGTTATATAAAGGTACATGTTAATCGACCACTCTAAAGTATACTTGGTATGTTTATAAGCTGGCCCCCTTACTTTTTCGACCTAGCATCGTCCTTGGTGCTAACCCATTGTTTTGAGGGTCAAAACACCAAACCTGAATCGACTCTTTAAATGACACCTTTGGTTGTTTGGTAAAAGAAAGGATTGTCACTTTTTCTATGGAGATTAGATTGTGAAATCAGAATAATATAACGGTGTATAGCACAGGTGTAGAGTAATGTACTAACGTTATCAAAATGAAACCTTGCAAATTAAATATTAGACCATAGTTTGGGGATATCTTCATTGATGCTATTGATTTTATTTTTGTAGACAATTACTAAAACTTCGAAAAAAACAAAGAAATGGGAGAAGAAGCATCAACTCTTAGAGTTTCCCGTTCCAGAAGGTTTGAGCCTAGTGTAGGATCATTCCATACAAGTGCGGGTAGTGCAAATTCCATGTTTGGATCATCATTTCATACAAGCGCAGGTAGTGCAAATCCCATGTTTGGTGTTAAGTTTACTGCCACGAAAAACTGGGAGAACAAAGTGATGGAGTCGACTGTTTTGGTAAAAATTTACCGGGTTATATATTTAATTGGTGAGTGATAGTGATTGATCTACGGCCGGTTAATATTGGATTATGATTAATCTAACGAGTGAATATGCGATAAGTAAGAAAGCAAAAGATGGACAAAAGGATGACACGAGAGATTTTTGGTGACGCGGAAAACCCGGTGTGGGAACAACCGCGGGGGGAGTCGGAATCCCGCCAACTTTGCACTATAATCGATGTAAAATACGCCAAAGTAAGGAAATACAATTTTATGTTGCTTAGTAATTATTGCCAATTGCTGATGGAATTTTAGAGACGAGTGTTGCTTGATAATCTGGAGAGAATGCCCTTGTACGTTGTTTTGCCCTTGCTTTTATAGCTGTTGAAGACAAAATCTAGGGTTTGAAAGTTGCTTCTGCTTCTGTTGCGGAATATCAGGTCAACGTGCTGCAAAGTAGGAGTTTGTTAATTGACTGGGTCTTTTACTCTTTCTCACGTGTGGGCTTCTTTCTTTTGGGCCATGTTGTGTTTGTTTTTTATTAATCTAGCGGTCCGTAATTTTCCACCTCAGCAATCCATCTTTCTTTCCCCTACCAACCGTCGCGCGCCACATGTCCATTTCTTGGCCACTTTCTCCTGTCAACATGATGCCACGTTGGGATTTGTAAACAGCGTTTTTTATCCATAACAATTGCCCCCAAATTTCCGTCTCAAATATTTTTAGGCGGGAATTTCAGTTGCGATGCGGAGAACTGACGAAGCTTTTAGCAGTTATCTTAGTTTCTACAACTTCTCCTCTTAATAACTCCTCAACCGCTACAATTACTATCCCACTCTCCCACTAACTCTTCCTCTCTCTTTATATTCCTTTGGTGTTCCCAAAACTCCCCACTTTCTCCATCACCATCAATCTCCTTCATCTCCTCTTCTTAAAAGTTCTCTTTCCTTCTGCCGGTTGCTCTTCCACAGGTACTTTGTCTTCATCTTTATTTTCTTTTCATTTTTGTGCATACCATGTCACAAAAGTCCGTCTCTTCGACCTCGGCTTCGGATCCAGTGATGCCGTCCGATGACTTTCTCTCCGGCGGCGTCCTTTCCGCCAAGCATTCTTGTGATTCCGAGTTTACCCCTGAGGATCTTGATCATATCAAGAAAACCTTTGGCTTTTCTGATGACGTGGTGTTCCACATTCCGACTCCTGGCCAGAAAGCTGACTCGGTGAGGGAAGGGTGGATTTGTTTGTATGAGTATGCCTTTCGCCTGGGTCTGCGATTTCCTTTCCCTCCTTTGGTTCAGGAGTATCTGAACTTGAATCAATTGGCTATTTGTCAAGTGGCCCCATACACTTGGCGAACTTTGCTTGCGATTGATGCCATGAATAACCGTTTTGGTTATGAGATTGGCCTCTCGGACCTTGCACATTTGTTCTCGGTCAGGTCTCTTGCTCGGGGTCAAGTAACCATTCGGGTTCGAGACGGGGAGAAGAATTGCATCATCTTCCCTGTGAAGCCGGATGACAGCAAGTGGTTTTCCCGCTTTATTTTTGTGAAAATTGACACTCTTCCTGCTCCGACTGACTATATTGTCAGTGTTTGGCGATCAACACACGGTACTTGCATGCCTTTATTCTTGTGTATTTTCCTTGATGCTCATATTTCCTTACTTGGTTTTTTGTGCAGGTTTGTGCCCCTTGCCCTTGTCTCCTGACAAAGCTGCTTCCCTTTCCAAATTGTTCAGTCCACCTCCGGAAAATAGGACATTCCCCAACTTGGTCCAGGATTCTGCTGCTGTGGTGAAGAAAACAGCTGCTGAAGAGAAAGATTCAATGTCGACTAGTGCGTTTGTTCTTCCTCTTTTGACTTGGCTTTGTTTCTGGATTCTTCGTATATTTGGTTCTAACTTGATCTTTGCTGCTTCCAGGTTCTGCAAAATCTAAGATTTCATTGCAAGATGTCCTGGCTCAGAGAGTGAAAGAGCAAGTTACGGTTGCCCCCAAGCCTGCTGAGAAGAGAAAGTCTACTCCTGCCCCTGGTTCTGGACCTCGTCCCAAAAGGAGATCTGCTGCTGCGGACCGGGCTAAGGAGCAGGTCCCTATTGAAGCTACACCTCTGGCTGTGAGGCCTCCATTGCCTGGGCACGGACTGTCTGCTTCTGGAGATGCTTTGACCTCCAAAGCTGTTCCTGGCTCGGCTCCAACTAGGCCTGCGTCTGATGTGATTCCAACGCCTGAAACCATCCCTGCTTCTGGAGCTACTTCCGCTTCTAAAGCTGCTCCTGCTTCTGTTGTTGCTCCTGCTTCTGGAGCTACTCCTGCTTCTGGGGCTGCTCCTGCTTCTGGGGCTACTTCTGGCTCCAAATCTGCTCCTGGGGTTATTGTTTTTACGCTTCCAGATAATTTCGGTAGGAATAAGTCTACGAGTAGCTTGGACTTAATGAGCCAAATGCTTCTTCAAGCTCCTAGGTCTGCGTTGGATAGCACCCCTCTGCCTGATTTGGTGGATCGTGCTACTGAGCATTCTTTCGAGGTAAACAATCATTGGCCGTTTTTTTTTTTTTTTTTTTTTTTTTTTTTTGACACTTTGTTCTGGTCTACCAGTCCTTTCAGATGGCCCTGTACTTGCGGGAGAAGGTGTCTCTCCTGGTAGCAGAAAATGCGAAACTCCGGAAGCTGGCGAAGGAGGCCAATGAGGATAGGCTGAAAACTCAGGCTGATCTAAACAAGTCTCAGGATTTGCTGTTGGAGGAGGCCACTCGGAAGCAGAATTTGCAGAACAGTCTTTCTCTTCTTTGAGGGGGGTTTACAGTGCGGAGAAGAAAATTGCGTCTTGTCTTTGAGAAGAAAGCGATCTTTGAGAAGGAGGCTGCTGATGCTAAGAAGGAGGCTGCTGACGCTAAGGAGAAGGCTGCTGATGTTGAAAGGCGTATTTCGGAGGTGGAGAAGCGTGCTTCTGACGCAGAAGCTCGTGTTGCTCAGATCCAGGAGGAGAAGGCTTCTGAGGTGCAGGAGTTGAAAAGGACTCTAGTGGATGCTTTGTCTTATGCTGCTCTGGAAACAAAGATCGACTGTATAAAGGTGTTCCAGAAGGGGGAGCATTCGTCCTGGGATTTAGGAGCTGAAGAGGGGAGGCTTGCTGCTACTTTTCCAGATGGTCTGAATCTGGACATACTGTCTGGCTTGGTGGAGCCTGGTACTGTTTCTGCTGATGACCCAGGCGCTGAGGAAGAGGTGAATTCTCCTGCTCCTGATGCTCAGGCTGCTGCTTCTGAAGATGTGGTGCACATTGACGTAGATTAGTATTTCTCTGCATCTGAAAGACTTATGCTATGCTTAGTTAGTTTTTGGCCCTACGGGGCATAACATCTTTATTTTGAACAGTTTTATGTACTTTTGGTCTGGCTCTGGTGCCAGGCATATTGTGATTTAAGTATTTTCTACTGGTTATCTTTTTGTGTCGTACCGTTTCTGGTGCTTTGATTTGTGCATGCACGTCGTTGGTTTGGCCATCGCTGTTAGATTGCTGGCTAAGGGGTCTAGTGTGCCCACTCGTCCAGAGGAGCCAGGCTTGCGTGGGTGCTAATGCATCGCGGGAGGCTGGTTGTCCCGGTTGTACGTGCTTAGCCACGGACACACGCCTTCTGCAGTGAATACAAGCCCTGCTAGATTAGTTTGCATTTTATTTCCTTGGCTTACTTGAAAATATTCTGAATTATTCATGGTGGTTTTGCAATTTAAAGCTTGTTAGAATTTTAAAATACGAGCAAGGCTTTTAGAACCAGAAATGTTGGATTCAAAAATAACGTTTTTAGAGCCAGAAAATATTCAGATTCAGGTAGTATCTAGATCCAGGGAAATACAAAAAATAGAAAAATATTTCAAAAGCAGGAAAATATCTTTTAGGGCCAGAAAATATGTAAGGCAATATCTAGAACCTGGGTGGTTTTTGTATCCCAGGTAGGTGAGTACCGGTTGTTGACCTTCTTTGGTGACTTTAAATATAATATTTTTTCAAGTGGGTGATATTCCAGGATCTGGGAACCATTTGCCCTTCCATAGTCATGAGTCGGTAGGCTCCATTTCCAACTGAGCTTTCTACTTGGTATGACCCCTCCCAGTTATAGGCAAATTTCCCTGCTTGCCGGTTCTTGGTATTCTGGAAGACTTTCCTTAGGACCAGATCTCCTACCTGCAGAGTTCTTACCTTTACATTCTTGTTGTAGCTTTTAGCCACAGTCTGTCGATAGGAAGCCATCCTGATCTGGGCGCTGGTTCTGAGTTCATCTATCGTGTCCAGACTGCTTGCCATTTCTACCTGGTTTCGATCTTCTGTGATGCATCCATATCTGTGGGTTGGGACCCTGACTTCAGATGGGATGACGGCCTCTGCTCCGAACACCAGGCTAAAGGGGTTTGCCCGTTGCAACCTTTGGTGTGGTTACTGTCGGCCCGAACCGAGAGGTAGCTCTTCTGCCCATTTGCCCCCAATCTCCTCTAGTTTCTTTTTCAGGTTTTCAATGATAATCTTATTCTTTGGATTGACTTTTCCGTTGGATTGGGGGTTCCTGGGAGTAGATTTCTGTAACGAGATATTCCACCTAGCACAAAAAGCTTCAGTCTTATTTCCAATGAATTGGGACCCATTATCACATATAATTTCAGATGGAATGCCAAACCTGCATATGATATTGCGTTTAATGAAAGATATCACCTGGGTTTCTGTAACCTGGGAGGATGATTCTGCTTCTATCCATTTGGAAAAGTAATCCGTCATGGCGAGCATGTAGACTTTGTTTCCTGGTGCTCTGGGTAATGGTCCCACGATATCCATCCCCCATTTCATGAAAGGCCATGGTGAAATAACCTGGTGCAGAGGCTCTGCTGGCTGGTGGCTAACATGGGCGTGTCTCTGGCAAGCGTCGCATCTTTTTGCGAATTCCATGGCATCTTTGCGCATTGTGGGCCAGAAGTATCCCTGCCTCAGTGCCTTGTTGGACAGGCTCCTGCCCCCTGCATGGTTTCCACATTCTCCACTGTGGATAGCATGCAAAACAGCCTGAGACTCTTCCCGATCCAGGCATCTGAGGTAGGGTCCAGCGTGGGATTTCCTGAAAAGAACATTATCGATTAGTAGGAATCTGGATGCTTTCATTTTAAAGCCCCTTACCTCCTTTTTATCTGCTGGTAGGATGTCATTCTGCAACCAGTCTAGGTAGGGCTTCCTCCAGTCTGGGGTACTTTCTTCACTGCTGGTGCTGCACACTTTTTCTGCTTCCTGCTGAGATTTTAGTGTTGCTGGCTCCAATACGTGGACAATTGGTATCGTGGAGATAGTTCCTGTTTTGAAGGTTGCCCCCAGGGTGGCTAGTGCGTCTGCTTCTACATTCTGCTCCCTGGGGATTTGCTTGATGTTGAATGTGACAAATTTGACTTTCAGCTCTTTTGCTACATCTAAATATGCCATCATCCTGGGGTCCCTGGCCTCATAGCAGTCATTCACATGGTTAACTATAAGCTTAGAATCACTGCAAACCTGAAGGTGTCTGATTTTCAGATCCAGAGCCAGCTTCAGACCCAGGATTAGTGCCTCGTATTCTACTTCGTTGTTTGTGGCTTTGAATTCACATCGTACGGCCTGGACTATGAGGTCTCCTTGGGGTGATTTGAGGACCAGCCCTACTCCTGCTCCTTTGGTGTTGGAGGCTCCGTCCACATGTAACTCCCACACCTGTTCTCCTTTGTCTTCTTCCAGATTCGGGATGTCTGTTCGGCTGGGTGCGGAGTCTTTGACAAGTCGGACACAAAGTGCGCGAGCACGAGACTTTATGGTCATGACGGGGTTCAAACTTCAAATCGTACCCGCTCAAGTGCACGGACCATTTAGCCATTCGTCCTGACAATTCTGGTTTTCTCATGATAGTTTTAAGAGGATAATTAGTTATCACGAAAATTGTATGAGATTCAAAGTAGGGACGCATTTATAGGATGCGAACAAGTGCAAGGACAAGTTTTTCTAGTGATGTGTACCTGGTCTCTGCCGAAAGCAGAGACTTACTGATGTAGTATACCGGATGCTGTGTTCCTTCCTGCTCTCGTACTAGCACTGCACTGACTGCTGCTTCTGTGACTGAGATATAGGAACAAGGGTTCTCCTGGCTCCGGTTTCGACAGGAGAAGCGGGGTGCTGAGATAACGTTTCATCTCCTGAAATGCTTTTTCGTGGTCGTCCGTCCATTCGAATTTTTGGCTTTTCCTGAGTATATCATAGAATAGCCTGCATCTGTCCGAGGATCTGGATATGAATCTGTTTAAGGCCGCCACTCTTCCAGTCAGGCGCTGGACGTCTTTTGGTTTCTGCGGTGACTCCAGCTGCAGGATTGCTCTTATTTGCTCGGTGCTGGCCTCTATTCCCCTCTGGGTCACCATGTACCCCAGGAACTTTCCACTGGATACTCCGAAAGTGCACTTCGTAGGATTCAGCTTCATTTGGTATTTCCTGAGGGTATTGAAAGTTTCTTCCAGGTGCTGGTGGTGCTGTGAAGCCTGCTTCGATTTGACAACCATATCGTCTATATATACTTCCATAGTTTTGCCTATTTGTTCTTTAAACATCATGTTTACCAGCCTCTGATAGGTAGATCCTGCATTTTTCAGTCCAAAAGGCATTACATTATAACAATAGATACCTCTCTCGGATCTGAACGCTGTCTTTTCCTGGTCACTGGGGTGCATCTTTATCTGGTTATATCCGCTCCAGGCATCCAAGAATGTCAGCATCTCGTGGCCTGCAGTAGCATCTACCATGGCGTCTATGTGTGGTAGAGGGAATGGATCCTTTGGGCAAGCTTTGTTTAAGTCCGTGAAATCGACGCAGACCCTCCACTTGCCATTCTTCTTTGGGACCACTACCACATTAGACAACCACTCTGGGTATTTTACTTCACGGATCTTTCCAGCAGCAAGCAGGTTATCTACTTCTTGATTTATGACCTGGTTTCTTTCAGAAGCAAACTTTCTTCTTTTCTGCTGCACGGGTTTATGGCTTGGATCCACACTTAGCTTGTGGGTTATCACATTTGGGTCTATCCCTATCATGTCATCATGTGACCAAGCAAAGCAATCTACGTTAGTTCTCAACAACCGAACGAGTTCTTCACGAATCTTACCTCTACATTCGGATCCAATGAGAACAGTTCGCTCTGGATGCAAATGAGTCCAGATGACTTCGTCTAGTTACTTCTGCTTTGAGGTTCAATGTACTCGTCCCGGATGCGCCTCTCAGAATCGCTATGCGGGCGAACCTGTTGTGGGCTTCGAGCCACTTTGTAGCAATCCTTAGCTTCTTCCCCGTCCCCACGTATTTCTTGCACCCCCCAAGGTGTTGGAAACTTCAGGCATTGGTGGTATGTTGAGGGAATTGCTTTCATCTCGTGGATCCAGGGCCTGCCAAGGATTACATTGTAAGTAGAGGGCCCATCAATAACCAAATATCTTACCTGTTTGTTTACACCTCCGGCGTAGGTCGGGATGATGATTTCTCCTAGCGAGTGCTTTGTTTCGCCGCTGAAACCAACCAAGGGAACTGCCTTCTTTGCTAGATCTTTTTCGGTGAATCCCATTCCTTTGAGTGCTTCCATCATGATCAAGTTGACGGAGCTTCCGGTGTCCACCAGGATCTTTTTTACCTTGCAATTTCCTATGGGAAGCGTGATGATTAGAGCGTCGTGGTGCTGTTCAGGAGTAGATCCTGCGTCTGTTTCGTCGAATGTGACGGACGGCAGATTCGATGGTTAATCCTGCAGGAGCTCTCTGGTCTGTCTCCCTTAGCCCTGGTTGCGTGCCTCTTAACTGCTGAGTAAGTCAGCCCACACAACTCCGATCCACCTGTAATGACATTCACAGTTCTAGAACAATGAGGAGGAGGGGAGGGCAGAACCTGATCCGCTGAATTTACTCTGGTTGTGTTTCTGGGTAGGAGGTGATCCAGGTTTCCTTGGTCATAGTGAAATTTGACTTCCTTCCTGAGGGAGTGGCATTCATCGGTGTTGTGAGTGTTGCTGCCGTGGAACTCACACTTTTTGCCTGTGTCTCTGCTGCTGGGGTTTCCTTCTGGAAGTTTTGGCCATCTGACTCTGCGTCCCAGCTCCTTCAAGGCTTTGAATAATCCTGCAAGATTGGTAGTGAAACCATACTCACTTACTTTCGGAGGCAGATCTGCTTCGGATTTCCCTTCTGCATTTCCAGAAATTTTATTCACGCTCCTGCTGTAGGGTTTGGATCTTTCGCTTTTCTTCTCTACTGGAGCCTTTCTGGATACTGGGTCTGAATCATAGGTGCCTCTTACTGGTGCAGAGTCTTCTTCCAGCCTCATGACAGCAATTGCCTTCGATTGCACCTCCTCAAAGGTAGTGCATGGGTGCATGGTTAGTTCCTTGTATAGCTGTGAATCCTGGTGTAGCCTCGACGGAAGGCTTGTATAGCGGTTGCTATATCGCACCTTGGAATCGACACCTTCTCTTTGTTGAACCGGTTTAAGTAATCGCGGGTGGTTTCCTCGAACCCTTGCACTAGCCGGTAGAGGTCGCTGGTCTGCTTCTCTGGCTTTCTGCTGCTGGCGAACTGCTGGTTGAAGGCATTGACTAGGTCGGCGAAGCTGGATATGCTTTTGTTCGGCAAGCCGACGAACCACTGTAGGGCTGCTCCTGACAGTGTTGATCCGAAACCCTTGCACATGCAAACTTCCTTTAGAGATCCAGTTGCGGTTATCACCATCATTTTCTGCTTATAGTGGTTGATATGGTCGAGTGGATCTGTGGTCCCGTCATAGAGTGTCATAGCTGGCGGCACACATCCTTTAGGAACACCGATTAGAGCTATATCATCCACGAAAGGTGAGTCTGCGTAGCTGTCTTTGGCTGCTTTCTCCAGCGGACGGGCTACGCCTGGTATCCTATACATTAGCTCCCTCAGCTCCTGGTATTGCTGCTCCAGCGAGTTACCTGCTCCTGCAAGAGAGTTAGAAACAGGCGGGAAGGAACCAGCAGGTATACCTCCTAGCCAGGGCGCTCCAGAGAGTTGGCCTGGTGCTGGGTGACTGGTTACTGGTGTTGCATTGATTGTGGATCCGGGCTGCCATCCTGGTGTCTGCTGTAATTCTCCGATCCAGGCTCCACTGGTGAACTGGTTGCAGGATGGAACTGCTGCATTGGGAACAGATCCAGATTGCCATCCTGGTGTCTGGTGCGCGGGGGTACCTAAAAAGGGTGGAAGGTCAGATCCAGAAGGGGTGCTAAACAAAGCGTTACCTGTTGTCTGCTGCAGACTGGGTGGATTATCGAATGACAGACATCCCAATCCTCTTGGCTCTATTGGTTCGCTGGGTGCTACCCCTGCAAGATCCAGCCTGGTAACTAGCTCTGACGGGATTGGTCGACCCGATCCTCCACCGCTGGTTCTGGCTGGAGCCTCTGGTGTTGATGCTGGTTTGGACTGGACTGCCGTCACGATTTGAGCCATCATGTTCTGGTTGTTATTCCTCAGATCCTCAACGGCCTGACGCAGAATGTCCATCCCCTGAATCATCACCTGCATCGGATCGAGTGCTGGGGGCCCTCTGCTTCGGAGAACTCCTGCGCCTAAGCTTTCCTGGGTCGGGCTTCTGGATACTGCTTCTCCTCCTCTGCTGGGGCTGCTCTCCTGCTTTGGATTTGGATCGATTGGATGCACCACGCTTTGCCTTTGGAATCTGCGGTGGTTTCTGAGGCTGGGGCATGGCTCTGGTCGACATGCTGGCAGGGATCATCTGGCTGGATGCCAGGGATGCACTGACTGGTCCTGCAGAGGCAGAAGTCACTCCTGCTGCGGAAGATAGGGCTGACATACTCTGGCTGCTGGAAGGATTCTGGCTGGTTCCAGACATTGTGATGGCTGGTTCGGTTTTGCGAGACTTGGCTATAGAAAATGATCACTATGCCCCACGGTGGGCGCCAAACTGTTTTGGTAAAAATTTACCGGGTTATATATTTAATTGGTGAGTGATAGTGATTGATCTACGGCCGGTTAATATTGGATTATGATTAATCTAACGAGTGAATATGCGATAAGTAAGAAAGCAAAAGATGGACAAAAGGATGACACGAGAGATTTTTGGTGACGCGGAAAACCCGGTGTGGGAACAACCGCGGGGGGAGTCGGAATCCCGCCAACTTTGCACTATAATCGATGTAAAATACGCCAAAGTAAGGAAATACAATTTTATGTTGCTCAGTAATTATTGCCAATTGCTGATGGAATTTTAGAGACGAGTGTTGCTTGATAATCTGGAGAGAATGCCCTTGTACGTTGTTTTGCCCTTGCTTTTATAGCTGTTGAAGACAAAATCTAGGGTTTGAAAGTTGCTTCTGCTTCTGTTGCGGAATATCAGGTCAACGTGCTGCAAAGTAGGAGTTTGTTAATTGACTGGGTCTTTTACTCTTTCTCACGTGTGGGCTTCTTTCCTTTGGGCCATGTTGTGTTTGTTTTTTATTAATCTAGCGGTCCGTAATTTGCCACCTCAGCAATCCATCTTTCTTTCCCCTACCAACCGTCGCGCGCCACATGTCCATTTCTTGGCCACTTCCTCCTGTCAACATGATGCCACGTTGGGATTTGTAAACAGCGTTTTTTATCCATAACATCGACCAAGCTGAAATCTTTCTTTGATTTTGTGAAGTTATCGCAATTCCCGCTGGTTGCCAAGCGTCTGCTAAAATGAGTAAACTTTGTATTTTAGATGCCAAAATTTACAACTGTATGGAATGCTATTTAAAGTGCTTTATAGTATTTATGTGCTATCCAAAGTTACATGTGACGATGTTGTGCGGAAGCGTGAATATCCCGTGTTGGGCCTCTGCTGCATCTGTGTCCACTGTCCATAATAGTACGATATTGTCCGCTTTGGGCAAAGCCCTCACGGATTTACTCTTGGGCTCCTTCCCAAAAGGCCTCGTACTATTATATTTTGTAGATACTTATAAAGATGATCTTCCATCTTTATTCTACCAATGTGGGACATGGGTTTGCACCCTAACAGACGATGTGAAGTATTGTTGTGACTGGAATTTGGATTGTGACTCTCAAGCAGAGTGTATGTTGTTGACTAATCCTCTATTACTTGAGATTCAGAGTGTCTGTTAAAAGAAATTTCTCAATCGCAAGAAAACAAAATCGACCTCATTATTGAATATTATTTATCCGTATAAGTACTAATGACCAAGGTTGAATATGGGGTCACTTGTACTGGGTGGAATGCTAGGGTATGCACTTGAAGAGTTGCGGAGTACAGACTATATTTATATTAACGTACTAACGTGTATGTTACCTGACTTGTAGAGGTGATCAAAACGGGGTTTGGGCTGGATATGTGCGGGCTTCATGTTGGTTAAGTAACTACTAAGTAGGGTTATGGGATATTCGAGGGCGTTTCGTTACTATAGGATTAATGTAAAATCAAGAGGATATATAGTCATATACTCTCTCTGTCCCGGTCATTTGTTGTCCTTTTTTATTTTTAGGTATCTCAGTCATTTGTTATCCTTTTTATTTTAAGAATAAATTTGATAAGTAATTTGATCATTTGTTTCACCTGTCATTTAGTAATTAGCCCATTTCCCTTTCCTTAATCTTTGTGCCAAAACCAAAGGACAACAAATGACCGGGACGGAAAGTACTATTTTTATAAGGGTTTTTCTATTATGTGCCCAATGGGCACATGTTAATGAATCATTTAAGGAAAAAATTATTTGAGTAAATTAATAATTACTCCCTTTTATAGATCACTTTTCTAAAATAACTCCCTTATGAAAACTTTTTAATAATTTACTGTCATAAAATGTTCTCAGGTCAAAAATTGCACCCATTTACACTTTCAGGTGAAAATGTTATTTTATAATCGTTTTGCCCCTATGTAAATTCATATTGTAGACACCTCGTTTCTGCACCTCCCGCAAACCACCCGGTGATGATTGGGCCGCATGTTTGATTCGCGGAACGATTTGTGACAGTTCGTAAGATTATCGTCAAGTGTTTGCTCAAATATTAATGTCGACCTCTTAGTTGTCATCTACGTCCTGATACGGTCGTTTTGGCAGTAATTAGAGTACATTCGGAGTCCGGGTCAAAAACCGTCTCCATTTTCTGATAACTGTTAAATCCCGAGTCGGAATGTTCTGGAATGTTCCGGATATTTCTATTCCATATTTTATAAATTTTATCTTTTGGCAAAATAATATCCCGTAATATTCATAAGACAATCGAATTATTTCCGTCCTACCATAACTCAAACGCGGAAATCTTTCTTCAAATAGAGGAAACCTCCTCGGGAATAGACGCAAGAAAAGTCTTTGCGCCTCTTCCAAGAGACGCATGATGCTCGCCGCGCCTCTTCCCAGGCCCTTCTTTGCATGATTTACGTATCTTTTTTATATCTTTCCGAGATTCACTTCCAAAGAGTCTCCGAAACCCTATTCCTTCACGTGATTAGTATAAATAGGAGCCTTCGTTCCTCATATTTCTCACGCGAGTGTCCGCCCTTCTCTTCTCCCTTTGCATTCTAGACTTCGTTCTTACTAATTGGCGCCTACGTGCTTGGACTTCCGACCACGTAAGCTCGGATCTTTCCGGGTACCAGCCTCTCCGTTGCATGACCGACCAATTTGACCAACTACACTCAATCAATCTTAATTAATCAATCGTTTTCCTCTTACGAGGGCAGTCTCTTTGCATTCGCGTCGAGCATTCACTAGTCGATTCTTAGTTCATCTCGTTCCGTCAACATGTAAGTCTGAGGGTGTATAATTCTCTTTATTTATTGTATTTTATTTATCGTATCGTCTTTGTAAGATTTATGTCGAATACACCATTAAAACCGATTTCTAAAACCGTGCTTTAAAATCTGTTTTTGCGGATTTCCAGTAGACAGACGTCGAGAAAAGACGCAGCAACTGCTGCGCCTCTTCGAAGGAGCGCAGTTCCTGCTGCGCCTCTTCGTGAGGCTGCCGCAGTTCCTGCTTCTTTTCTTCTTCTTCGTCCCCTGTAATTCCGTCTTGCTTTTATTTATTTCGTTTGTTTGATTAACTCTTCATTCATCATGATAGTTTAATAAATCACATGTATATTATTCATCATTAATATGTTTAATTCGTTTAAATCCGACTTAAATCCCAAGTAATTCATATTTGCGGGTTTTCGTCATTAATATTCAATTCGGGTTTTAGAGATTCAATTCGTTCGTATTGAGTTTAAGGATTCATCGTTGATATAGTTTTCATCTGTTTAGTCATTAATTCGTCATCATTCATCATGTTTAGTCTAATTAATTCGTTCAGTTAGTTTGTTAAATCATTCATTAACATCGACCCTTCACATAATTAATCCGTCTTATTTCCGTCTTACTCATGTTTATTGTTTTCATGACCATCATTCATATGTTAAATAACCTATTAATCACTTCCATCCGAGTAAATATTTTAATCAATCATTAAATTCACCAATCGACATTAACGATTTGCGGTTCGCTTCACGGAACTCACTCACTGGGAACAGACGCAAGAATCGCTGCGCCTCTTCCAGGGCGCGATCTGCTGCGCTGTTCGATGAGTTCTGTCTCTGAACTCCTTTTCTGCCTTGACGTAATTAATTAGTCTACGTATAATTAACTATTATCCGTAATATCACCTTCTGACTTGTTCGTGATTTATTTCTTTTATTCTTTTATTTGTTTTCTCAAATTATCCGTTTTAAAGGTATTTTCGACATAAATCGCCTATTCCGTTGTAATTAATGTAAATTTTCGTTATTGTAATTTATTGTATCTCTTTCTTTATTTGTATGCCTTCACATGTAAATCAACATTAACTCCTACTTCGACCCAATTGTATGCTAATTAATTGTTCACCGACTTAGTTAAATCTCACATGTTAGGATTAAAACTTGGATGTTGCATTGCATGCATATAGCCGACGGTATATCGAGTATAGACAACTTCCCTAATCATTAGTAGAGGCCGCTATCGAGGCGGGCGGGATTAGGTGTTCGATCAAAAGAACTTCCTAATACGTACCCTCACCCCTTACTCCAGATCTCTGTGAACACCCGTGTTCATTGGCATCCACGAGAGTCATTCTAGACATAGAATGCTAAGGGTAACGATTGCTTAGTGTTCATGTCACTACTTTGTGTCTTGACATGACACGAGGTATTCGAATGGTTCCAATTTCCCATAAAAATTGGTGGCGACTCCATACAAAATGCAAACGCTTGTTCCCGTTTCTCACCAAGCGCCCCGTGGCGGCCCGCTGTCCACGTTTGGCGACTCACTGGGATCATACACTTACGTGTAGCAAGGGTGAAACTTGAACAAGGTTAGGGAATAGTTTGTACAAGACAATTGTCGGTTTTCATAACTCGGTCTTCCTAGACCGTTTTATTCGGCCTTCCTAGGCCCAACCCAACCTATTCGACCAATCGTCCCGTCTAAACGGTCCTAATTCTTATTTGGGCCTAAGGATGGATAGCGATTGACGTCATCCATACCATGATGCTTACTCTTGTTTGTATCAAGGGCCTTCACTACTTGAGGAAATGGACTAGGAATCGGCCTTACTCTTGTTTGGCACGAGCCTCTCCACAGACTTCGGGTTTGATGGTTCGGTATGGCAACCCACCCTTTAAACCAAAACCCTTTTAAATGCACTCAAAGATCCCGTTATAATGCTTGTATAAATGTGTAAACCTTACGTGATCACCACTTCTAAACAAAACCATGACGAATTTTCAAAAAAAAATCCAAATCCTCATTTTCAAACAAGAATTTCGAAAAAAGTAGGCCTTTAATTAGCGCAAAATCCAGTCAAAACTCTGTCCGTTTGTCAAGTCAAAACTCGGGCCACAAGCCCATTTCAAAACCTCACCTCGAGTCCACTCCTACAACTACACTACAGTTTGCTAGGACACACATTTTCAAAGACCTTGTCTTTCTTCAAAACTCACTCAACACAAGTGGCATACACCCACTTCACGAGTCAAAGCTTTCCTCTTTTAGTAAGTGTGATAGAATGGTCGACCGTGTTTTGATTCGTCGCCGATCTCTTATCCAGTTTCCAAGATGCCTGGGTCAAGTGGTGAAACGAACCTCCAAAGAAATTCAAGAAAGTAATGATCGAATCCTAGCCGCGATAACCCAAATGCAAATCACTCAAGAACAAACCTATGACCGCCTTGAACTTATCGAAGGCCGTATCTTTGATGTAGAGGGAAGGTTGCCTCCCCTTAAAGGTGAAGTACTACAATTTTCCGATGACGAGTCTAAAGATGAGAACCCTGTCCTAGGGACAACCGCAGCTGAGAAAAGACTCCAATACCTAGAGGAGCAATTGATGTACCTTAAGGGGGATGACATTTATAGGGAAAACAATCGCAAGTATGAAGCCGTCAACTCCAAGTTGCCCACTAACTTTAGCATGACGGATATCCCTAAGTTTAAAGGACATGAGAACCCTTTGAACCACATCCGTGCCTTCAAGGACTACATGTCTATCAAAGGCATCAAACCCGAGATGTTCTTAAGGATATTTCCTTCATCTCTCGACACCATTCCGAAGCAATGGTTCTACACTTTGGATCACAAAAAGGTCGCTACTTGGGAGGACGCCGCGATCGAATTCTCGAAACAATATGCGGATAATGCCGAGATCCAAGTCAACATGCGTACTCTAGAGGTTCTTACCCAAAATGATAAAGAAGGATTCACCGACTTCCTAAGTAGGTGGAGGAAGACTAGTACTCAACTAGTTGAACGCCCGGATGAAGCTACTCTCGTGGAGAAGTTTGTGGGTAATCTCAAACCCATATATGCCAGTCACTTGAGATATCAAAATATCAAGACTTTCAAGGACTTAACCGTGCTAGGGACACGAATTGAAGATGACATCCGTAAAGGACTCTTGTCCAAAACGGTAGGTCGAGGATATCAAGGGTCCACAAGTCGTTCATACGGCTCTACTAGCAAGACCGACGAAGTTAACCTTCTCGAGCCATCCAAGAAAACTAGCCCACCAAGGAAGTTCACAAACCTTGGGGACACGTACTCCAACGCTCTAAAAAGGCTAATGAAGCAAGGCAAACTCCAACCCATTGGACCTACTCCCGAACCCGAAAGAAAGTCCAAGTTCCGGGATGAAAACTCCTACTGTGAATACCATAGGGGCAAAGGGCACGACACAGAAAAATGCTACAAGTTGAAACACGTGCTTCAAGATATGATTGAAGATGGTCGACTTCCAATTCCACCAGGAGGTAAGCCCAACAACACTCAGAATCCTCTTGGAGTTCTAGTGATTACAAGTGACGAATCTACCTTAGATTGCTCACACCTCATTTCTCCCACCGAAAATGAAATTCATGCAATTGAGACAGAAAGGCTCTACTCTACCATCTCCCCTACCATTTCCGACTTCATCGCATGGGCAAGGAGTGTAGATAGACAAGTGTGGGAACTAGAAAACATGGTAACGGCCTTGAGCCATCCCAATGCAATGCCTAAGGAACGTGTACCATTGATCTTCTCTCAAAACGCCACTATGCAAGAAGTAGTCGCCGCGGTTGATAAGCTAGTCGATCAAATGATACAACTAGAAAGTGATATCATGAGAATGAAAGAACTAGCTGCAATCAATGGGGTTTGGGCCGATGATGATGAAGACGAATACCTCATTGAAAACTCCTTGGTCAAGGAGATAGTCCAAAATGGAGAAGACCAAGACGTGGATCACCTAACTCCTTCGGGTCGCCCATATCAAAGCACTACTCAAAACGGTCCAACCAACGTCATCACACCAAATGACAACGAAGATGATCCCACTAATCATTTGCTCAAGCAATTACAGAAAACCAAGGCTGATCTTTCAGTCTGGCAACTAGTGGCAAGCTCATTTCCGCACCGCCAAGCTTTATTGCAAGCTTTGGCCAAATTGAATGTAGCACATAACTCCACTCCTGAAGATGTAGTCAACTTGGTCTTCCAAGAATCACCTAAGCTAAGTAATCCTATTACTTTCTCGGATGAGGACTTGCCACCTTTCGGTGCTAGTCACAACCTTGCCCTATACATCACCGTCATTTGTCTAAAGAAGAATGTGCCAATGACTTTGGTAGATGATGGCTCCGCAGTCAACGTCATACCCCTCAAAACGGCATACAAACTAGGCATGAAAGAGTCGGATTGGACTCCCACAAATCAAGGTGTACGTGCATATGACGGTACACGACGAAAAGTGGTTGGACTTGCTAGCCTAACCATAGCCACGGGACCAATCGAACGAAAAGTTAACTTCCAAATAGTGGACATCGAAGCTTCATTCAACATACTTCTGGGAAGGCCTTGGATTCACGCTTCCAAAGCGGTAACATCCACCCTTCATCAAAAGATCAAGATCCCACTAAACGGCAAAGTTGTGACAATCACTTCGTCACCCATCAAGGCAATAATCGAGAAGCAATCAAACAATCAAGTCCTTGCAGATCCCATATACGAACTTGGGGGCTTCCAAAGTGTGAATGTCATAGAAAGTGAGTTGGCACCCTTATACTATAATCCCTACTCTAACTTGGTGGTCAACCACATACTCAAGAATCAGGGATACTTCCCTGGAATGCCTTTAAACCCAGTTCGGAAGAACACCTTTGCACCATACAAGAAAGGCAACTCGACAAGGATACCACTTGGACTAGGATACAAACCCACAACTGAAGAAGTTCTCGAAATGCTCGCTCAAGTCCAAAATCGCAAGCACGTGGGAGTCCAAATGAGACCGTATCTCCCCACTTTAAATGGATACTTCGTTCAAGAAGGAAGTTCAGAACTCTTTCATGGATTTCCCGAACCTTGGCATTATCTTGAGAGGAAGTTAGCCGGAATCGAGATCTTTCATGATTGCTACTTCATTCCTCCCGAAACGGTTCCTACCGTCAAAACCCGTCAAGCACCTTGCTTCGACGAACAAGCTGTTAGCCTATTGTTTGGAGAAGACCGATTCATTAGGGCCGCGCAGGATGAGATCATTACTATGATACTTCAAGACGATCGCTTCAACCCCACCGCATTGATCACAGAAATCGACACGAAGCAGCAGAAAGGATGGAGAAAATCTATCAAATGGACCAACAACCAAGGAAGGCTCTTCAAGCTCACTACTGGAGAAGGAGAGATGTTCAAAGGAGAACCAGAAGACGACGAGTTCGAGTCAGAGTCGGAGTCGGAATCAGAGTCGGAGTCTAGAGGAGTCGTTAGAGAGTCTACTCCTGTCGTCATCCCCACTCCCTTCGTTTCTCCTAGCTTAGCCTCGAGTAGTCACGGTAGTTCGGGGAATGCCCCAATTACTGTCCCTTTTCCGCCACTGACCATGGATCAGTTGGCTTCTTTGTTTCAACTTTACTCAAATCTTAATATGAATAAATCGGGTTACGCTTTACTCTCTCGTGTTCTTTCGAGTGCAATTCTGTTTATGATGATACTGAGGATGACCAAGACCCGGACTTGACCGAAATACCTCCCTACGTAGCCAAAGAAATATTACGGGAAGGGGAAGGAGGACCAAGAAATAGAGGATACCGAACCCATCAACGTAGGAACCGAATTAGAACCCAAAGAACTTAGGATAGGGACTACCTTGAGCTCTACCGAAAGGGCCGATTTCATAGACCTCCTAAATGAATTCAAAGACGTTTTCGCTTGGTCCTACAAAGACATGCCAGGGATCGACAGGGATATCGCCGAACATAGGATTCCGATTAAGCCGGGTTTCAAACTCAGAAATGAAGCTTGACGAATGAGAACAGAATGGGCTCTAAAGATTAAGGAAGAAGTTGATAAGCAATTCAAAGTCGGGTTCATCAAAGTTTTCGAGTACTCTGACTGGGTAGCTAACATAGTACCTGTACCCAAAAAGGACGGGAGAATCCGTGTTTGTGTTGACTTCAGGGACTTAAACAAAGCAAGTCCGAAAGATGACTTCCCCCTACCTCACATTGACATATTGGTGGACAATACTGCAGACCACGCATTACTATCCTTCATGGATGGATATGCGGGTTATAACCAAATCAAAATGGCCATGGAAGATATGCACAAAACCGCTTTCGTCACCCAATGGGGAACATATTGCTATACAGTAATGCCATTCGGATTGATCAACGCCGGAGCTACATACCAACGCACCGCAACTACACTCCTACATGACATGATGCACAAAGAAGTGGAGGTATATGTAGATGACATGATCGTCAAATCCAAGGAAAGAGAAGGACATATCGCAAACCTTCGCAAGTTCTTCGCAAGGCTACGAAAGTACAACATGAGACTCAATCCCCAGAAATGCACATTCGGGGTAACATCCGGAAAACTCCTGGGATATGTCGTTAGCCAACGCGGTATAAAAATAGATCCCTCAAAAATCAAAGCTCTAATCGAAATGCCACAACCTCAAACAGAAAAAGAAGTCAGAGGATTTCTGGGAAAGGTACAATATATAAGTCGATTCATATCGAAACTTACCATGATTTGCGAGCCTATCTTCAAGAAACTCAAGAAAACAGACCATACCATGTGGGATGATGACAGTCAAAAGGCGTTTGAATGAATCAAGGAGATATTGGCTAAACCACCAGTGCTCATGCCGCCACAACGAGATCAACCTATTGGTTTATATCTCACAGTAACTGAAACTGCCATGGGTGCTATGCTGGCTCAAACCGTAGGAAGTGAAGAAAGAGCTGTTTACTATCTAAGTAAGAAGTTCTTGGAATATGAGTGCAAATACTCGCAACTCGAAAAGACATGCCTCGCTCTTGTGTGGGCAACGAAGAAGCTACGTCACTACATGCTTAGCTACTCCGTCAAGATATATTCCAAAATGGATCCAGTCAAATACCTCTTCGAGAAACCCGTCCTCAACGGACGTCTTGCAAGGTGGACCCTGATGCTCTCAGAATTCGACCTCAAATATGTGCCACTAAAAGTCATAAAAGGTCGCGCCGTCGCCGAATTCTTCGCGGAAAATCCTATCAACGACGCACAAACCATAGACACTTGGTCATTTCCCGACGAGGATATACTTCAAACAGACGTAGACTCTTGGGATCTATACTTTGATGGAGCATCAAATTTAAGAGGATTCGGAATAGGAGTGTTGCTCATTTCTCCTGAAGGTGAGCATACACCGATTGCACAAACTCGACTTCGAGGTGACAAAATACGTGCAGTATGAAGCTTGTATCATCGGACTACAAGCGGCAGTAAGCTTAGGCATCAAAAACCTCCGAGTACATGGGGATTCATCACTGATCATCAACCAAGTTACAGGATCCTGGAAAATCCGAAGCGAAAGCCTCGCACCCTATCAAGCTAGGATAGACCAAGTGGCTCAATTCTTTGATCACGTAACCTACTTACACCTACCTCGAGAGGAAAATCAATTTGCGACGCGCTCTTGCGAAACTTGCATCTTTGATAAATATGCCAGACCACATGATGGAAATGCCTTTATGCATTGAACGACGGTCAGAACCGGCTTATGTCCACCAAATCACCAATGAAGAGGAAATCGCACAGGAACCCTGGTTCCAAGCAATCCTGAATTTCAAGCTTAATGGTACCTATCCACCGGATATGGACAAAAGGGGACAACGTGCTATACGCCTATTAGCTTCCCAATACATCCTGATGCAAGGAGAGTTGTACAAAAGAACACCTCTTGGTATAGTCCTATGTTGCCTTGATCATTCACATGTACGAAAGGTGATGGAAGAAGTCCACGACGGAGAATGCGGTCCTCACATGAGTGGGCCCATGATGGCAAAGAAAATCACACGCTTAGGGTATTATTGGAGCACAATGGAATCCGATTGCATCAAATACGTGAGACATTGCCACAATTGCCAAATCTTCGGGAATGTACAACATGTCCCTCCTTCGTTGCTATACACAATGACATCCCCTTGGCCATTCTCCGCATGGGGAATTGACATAATCGGAAGATAACCCCAAATGAACAGAGGTCACCGTTTCATTCTAGTAGCAATTGACTATTTCACCAAGTGGGTAGAAGCGGCTTCCTACACTGCTCTTACGGCTAAAAATGTGGCAAAATTCATACAAAACAACATCATCTGTCGATATGGTTGCCCACATGAGATCATCAGCGATAATGGGTCACACTTCCAAGCTGAAACCGAGCAATTGCTAGCCAAATACAAGATTAAGCATCACCACTCTTCGCCCTATAGACCACAGACTAACGGCGCGGTAGAGGCGGCAAACAAGAACGTTGTCACAATTCTCAAGAAAATGACTGACAACTATAGAGATTGGCCAAGCAAGATACCCTTTGCTTTATGGGGGTATCGTACATCAGTTAGGACGCCCACTGGGGCTACTCCTTTCTATTTGACCTATGGCATGGAGGCCGTACAACCAATCCGAGCCGAAATACCATCCTTGCGCATTTAACTCGAAAGCCAAATCCCTGAAGCCGATTGGAAGAAGGATAGATATGAAGAACTCATCCTCCTGGATGAACGTAGGCTACGCGCCTTACATAATGTCCAAACATATCAAGCGCGTATCAAACGAGCTTTCAACAAAAGAGTTAGGCCAAGAAACATCAAAGAAGGAGACTTAGTACTCAAATCGGTTAGAGCTCTTTTACCTGTCGACCCAAGGGGAAAATTCAAACCTAATTGGGCCGGACCATATCTAGTCAAATCCATACTCCCAGGGGGTGCGGTTAGAATCACAGACTTAGATGGGAATGAGTTTTCAAACCCCACAAACCTTGACCAACTGAAACGATATTATGCCTAGATTAGGACAAAAACGCGCCTCGCGTAAACCCATGTGTCGCTCTTGTGGCACTAAATAAACGGCCCCTGGCCAAGCTGAAATAAGCTAAGTGTCCCTATGCTCTTGCATCTTGACAACATTGTCATCCTCATATCATCAAATAAACTAAATTCGCACCTTGAGAACAAGCAAAAAGCTCATGCTTATTTTCTATGTTCATTACAAGCTCTTGCTTCGAACAATTATTCTTTTACATTTACTCGAACTACGCGCAAGGGTTTGATTTCGCTTTTTTTAAGTGAATACGTAGGCAATCCTTCACCGGATTCAACCCATTATATCTAAAATGTAAATAGAAAGACATTTGCATTGCATTTGAAATTCAACAAGAATAATAAAAGAAAATCACAAATGTTTCTTAACCATTCAACCTTTTTTATTCCATTTTCTAATAATAATAGTACGATACATAATAAAAATAGAATAGGCTAGGATTCTAAAAATCCCTCCTTTTTATTACAACAATACTAATAATACTCAAATAATAAATAAGGACTCGGGCTATTCCTCCATCTTCCCCTTGCCCTTGTCATTCTTGTCATATTTCTTGTCACGACCTCGAGCTGGGCGCTCTTGCACCACTTCGCACCTAATCACCAACGGTCTTTCTCGAGGCCCGACCCTTCCACTCTTGCCAACCACCATCTCTCGCAACAGAGTAGTCTTTGATTTCTTCAAGGATGAATGACCAAAATCCAGCTTCTTCTTCTCCTTCTCGTCGATGCTTCTCCTTCTCTTTCTCTCCCTCGCGCACCTTGTAGTCGACAGTTCGCGTTTCCTCGCCTCTCGCGTTCTTCCGAAGTCGCAGCCTGTCTCCACCTCAGATAGGAATCTGACACCCACAAAGCATTGGCGGAGAAGCTCAAGAACCACATGTTCCTTTGGGCCCATTTGATAGCCCACTCTCTTCGGCTCTCGGTGGTAAGCGCTACAAAGCGATCTGGAACGGTATCAAGCCTCGGGATAGTCTGCTTCAAACCAACTTGCCTCATCAATCTTTCCGGAAAGATGCACACCATGAACTCCAATCCCGGAATGCGCACGGACCTAGTAGGATCCAAAGAAGACACTCCAGTGACAGACTTGAGGTGCCACCACGGTACGACCCACCTAATCAGCGGGCCATCATCATTCTTCAGCTTGTTCTTCCAATAGTCACAGACCCGGGTGAAGTCCACCATGTACAACCGTGTCCTCATCGCAATCATACGGGAATGATAGGAAAGTGCATGAACTGGGGGCTCGAGCAATCGGAGCCGTTCCATAAGCCAAACCTACCAAAAGCAGGTATTAGACACCCAAACAAAAAAAAAACAAAAAAAAAACGAAAAAAAAGAAAAAACGAAAGAAAAACGAAAGAAAAGAAAAACGAAAAAAAAAACGAAAAAAAAAAGAACAAAAAAAAAGAAGAAAAAAAAAAAGAAAAGAAGAGGTGTCTTTTACCTGTAGGATAACGGGACTACCCAAAAATGGAAGATCGCGGTTGGATTTCCTATTATCCAAACCCAAGATAATCTCCCCTAAGCATAAGCAAGCTGGGCTCCTGCGCAGCTCCATTTGCTCGATAAGACCCAAAAGACGGGGATCACCTCGCAATTCTTCATCAACGTGTCCCTGGAAGACATACACATGCAGCAAACAAAAGCCAAATGCTCTCCTCCTAGCAACATAGGAGACAGTGGGGTCAGCCCTGTTGATAAATCGGTCTACAAAATCCAGCATTCTCACGCCTTTCGGGGTAACTAAGCGATCCACCTTGAGTCTAGTCAATCCGAGCAGGTCTCTGAATTTGGTCTTATACCCTTGGGAAGTGGAAGGAATGGCAGGTAGATGCTCGGGGTCCCACCCACCAATAGCAGCAATTTCCTCCGGAAAAGGACAAATATCACCACCCGGGAACGCGAAAACATGACAATTTGGGTCCCAGTAATCAAGACAAGCATCCAAGAACGGCTTTACAACCTTAATAAGTTTCAAACTCAATAGAGATCCAAGGTTATGAGCGCCCATGTCATGCTTCTCAACATTCGAGAATTCATTAGTCCATTCCTTCAAGCGGATCTCCAAAGTATTCATGCTGACAATTTTCTCTTGAAAATTTATTTTGGGAATTTTTATGAGGACTAACGGAGAAGAGACGGAAGAATTATATGATTTAAAGCTTCGTCGACGCTCCTATTTATAGCAATTGCTGTTTCCAAAAATCCGCCAGAAGAGACAAGCTTGGGAACAAAGGCACTCTCCCGCGCGCTATTCAAAGGTACGCACTCATCTTCGCGCCTCTTCCCCAGACTAGCTTTCTGTGATTTCCGCGTTTGGATCTTTCCTAATTCTATAAACGAATAATTTCCTATTCCTACGGGATTTTATTTTGGTAAATACGAGCAGTTTACCATGTTTCATGTTTCCTAAATTCGCGGGCACGCATTCCGAGGCGACGTCGACACATTCGCCATTTTTTCATCGCACTTATTTCTCCTTTTTTATTTTTAATTCATTTAGGAAATAAATTTCATTTTAATTAAATTTCATTAATTTCATTTTAATTTTTTTTTTTTTTTAGGAAATAATTTTCTTTTGTTTTCATTTTTCTAACAAATTTCAACATTTTCACTCCTACACTTACGGATTTCTTTTTTTTTTTTTTTTTAGGGGGTAACCCTCCCTACCGTCCGGTCATTTCCGACAAAATTTTTGCATTTTTGCATTTTTGTCCTTTTGAGTCTATAAAATGTATGTTTTGCGTGATTTCTATGTGAATTTCGGCAGCATGACGGCGTAAACCGTTGTCTACCAAACCTGTTCAAGAACTAACCTGCAGATACAAGCAACACAACCCAGCAGCAAAGGCACTCAGGCCATCATATATACAAATGTACAAGCAAACTGGGGGCTCGCGCCCCGAATCAAGTCCAAAGTCCAGGCAAACTGGGGGCTTGCACCCCAAACAAGTCCAAAAAAAAAGTCCAAAATCAGATGTACAAGCCTACAAAACTACGCAAAACTACTGCTGGACACCCTCCAACTCAGCAACCCTCGCCGTAAGAGCAGCAATCTCGGCGTCCCGAAACTCGAGCTCCCTCGACAAGCGAGCCGTCTCCTCCCGAGATCAACAACTCTCGCTCCACTCACGACCGGCTGTGGACAACAAGAAATTGGCTCATGTCAATCAATTCAAACAAAACTGAAAAACCAAAGATCAAGAGAAATCAAATGAGGTTCATACCTGACGATCTCGACCACCGACGAGCGCCTCGATGGCGGTAGCTCGTAGCCGGTTGGCCACCCTCCATAGTGCCACAAACCGAGATGGCGCGACCTGCATTTCAAAAGAATTCTCAGTAAATTGAACAAGTTTAATCAAATGTGTTCTTACACGAAGAGTATATAAGCTGGAGGCTCACCCTCCGAATCGATGCGCCGTCGTGCAGGGCCGCAAGATCCGTCACGCGCTACGTCAAAGTCACGCAGCTCGGAGATCGTCGTCCTCCCAGTCGCGTCAGTGTACTCAAGGGTCTCGGGGTACACTGGGGGCTCGATGCCCGCCGCCTCAACCTCCTGCAAAGACAAATAGCTCTCATTAATCGACGATCTTTCGTCGTAATTCCCGAAATCAAATCAAAAGAAAAATGAAGGATACTCACCACTACTGGCCAGTACGCCAACCTCCCGTAAAGGAACGTTGAGTAGTCCTCGCCTGGCAGAAGAAGGTCGTCACCACTGGCACCAGCCAAGTCCGCCTCCCTCTCAGCCTCAGAAGGCTCCCTAAACATCGTCCTCGGAGGGTCAATAGGAACCGTCAACGCGCCCCAAGAGCACCGACGAGCCAAACGCGCCCGGATACCACACAGGACCCATCGACGTCCACAACAGCAGCCGACTCGGGCTCCTAGGTCGAAGGACCTCAGCAACAAAAGGAGGCGCTCCAGCGTACTCCGCCCAAGGTCTGGGCACCCACTGCGACAAGATAAGGCAAAAAATCTTTCCTAAAAACAAAGTACAAGAAATATAAATACGAGTGGGGATACTCACGCTGCTCAGCTGAAGGGCGTTCACATCCCGCCGGTAGACATTGTGAGAAGAGCGTTTGCTCTTCGTCCGGCACATCACCCAATCCCTCACCACGGGATAGGCCTTCTCCAGCGGCTCTGTCCTCTTGGGCGCGAGACTCGGGAAGTAAGAGTACACCCACGCCTGTAAAACAGAATAATCAATGACGATCTTTCGTGATTCGATAAAGAAAAGAATTTACTTTGGTCTAAAGGAAGGTTCATACCTCCAACAGTAGTCCAGGTCCGACAGCGCCAGGAGAAGTCCCCTTCTCCATCAACTCCGGACGAACCATGGCCCTCATGAAGCGGATGAGGACCGCAAAACCAGAAGGTGACCCGGGCCCCCGGGTCCTAGGGAACTCAGTCGAAAGAAAGGGAAGAAGCTTCGTCGACGACCTCTCACCCTTGTCTCCGAGGTAAATCGAAGACGAAAACCACCAAAGCCACAGGCAAGCCCTGCGCTCACCAGACAGGAGGAGGAGGAGCCGTCTCCCTCCCATCGATCGTCACCGCCTCCGGGTCTTCCCCGCAAAGTAGTCTCGGACGTAGGTACTGGGTACCAAGCCCGGCACTGCAACAGCCTTCGGCGATAAGTTCCAGCCGATCAACCTCCTCGCCTCGGCCGAATCCGCCCTCATAGCAGTCTCCGGCCACACCACCTCCTCGGTCCCACACGGCACCGCAAATCATGCCGTAATCCTCCGTAGTAACTCCCACCTCACCAAAAGGCAGGTGAAACGTGGAAGTCGTATCCCAGAATCGATCCAAGAAAGCGCGTACCAGGCTAAGGTTAGCCCGCAACTTCCTCTTCACGATATCCCTCCAAACCTGAACCAGAGGACCGAACGCTCCACGCTCGATCATGGCCCTCTCCTCCGCCGACAGCCGCTCGTAGTGCTCCATCGCTGTCGTATAACCCGAGAACGACTTGATGTTCCCGGCCTCCTATCATGATTTGAAACAAAGCTATCCTTAGTTTTGAATGAAACTTGCAAAAAGTTTGGACAAAAAAAAAGAATGAAAGAGAATAGGTAATGAGTAGTGAATTCTTATTTACCAAGCTCTTCACCGTCCTGTAGGACAGGTGACCCTCTGCAGCCCACACGAGGTGCCTACTCTCCCAGGTCTCGGCCCACGCAGGAGCTCCCCTCAGCTGACGACCTCCTGGCCTCACGTTGGCCCGTCTCGGGGCCTCCTCCTCCTCCTCGACGGCCTCCTCCTCGCGAGCCTCGCCTCCAGTAGCCATCATCGCATCGGTGAAGGCCTGCTCTAAAGCCTCCTCAACAACAGCAGCGTCTATCTCCATGGGAGTCCTCCCAGAAGTAGAAGCCTCATCACCTGCAACATTAAAGTAGATATAGGCCGCGTCACATGACGACAAGCCTTTGTTAAGAAGTTTTCGAGCCTCCGGAGCCCTGAAAACTGTCCTTTCCAGGCCATCTTTGGCCATATTCCCGCCAACCCAATCACCCGTGTGACAAATTGGGTCAAGTCAAGTCCAAGTCAAAGCCTAGTTCCGGGTTCAAGCCGAAAATTCGGCAGCATTTCGTTATAACGGCGATTATGCCCTAGAAAGGTGCCCCGAAAAAGTTGTCACAAACCAAAATTCTGAGATGACAGGAAGTTTACCCATCATCCAAGGGTCCCAAATATCAAATTTCATCGCCAATGGACAATCCTAAGGCTATTTTCGAAGCAATTTACGGTCTAGCTATGAAACCGTCTCAAAATTCGCTCAAAGGCTCAAAACTCGATGAAAATTCAAAGCGAATACATGGTTATGTTCCTAACATTGCCTACTATCCGTTTCTAGCATCAATTTGGCAAAGCAAATTCATTTGGGGGAAAAGCTCCAAATTTTCAATCAAAAGGGTCGAAAACCCTAATTCTCGCGGCTCAAAATTCGACAAATGTAAATGATTAATGCAAGATTAAGACACTTACCTCGATTAGTCATGTTTAAAGCAAGCTTTTGAATCCAACCTCAACAGAAATGGTGAAGATTTGAGAGAGAAATTGAAGAAATTGAGTTTCGAAATAATGAAACATAAACCTTCTGATTTCGCGTTTTTACGCAGAATTGCCAATTTGGGGAAAAGACGCAGCAGGCGCTGCGCCTCTTCCAAGAGACGCAGCTCTTGCTGCGCCTCTTCTTTGTGTTCCCTCCATACGAGTTTTCAAAAATTAGTTATGGGTTCGTTATTAGTGGGCCCATCTTTGGTGCGCCTCTTCTTCAACGATATTATATTCTTTTGGTTCGTTTCAACGATTTTCTTTCGTTCCGGCCCGCGTTTTATCCAGCGCGACAGTATTTTGCAGTATTGTCCAAATTCAATTCGTCCCCGGCGCAGTAGTATTTTGCAGTACTGCTCACTCGAGATTCCTTTCACGACGATCAAGATGTTCCTAGTCGTCTGTCCAGCGCAGTAGTATTTTGCAGTACTGCTCACTCGAGATTCCTTTCACGACGATCAAGATGTTCCTAGTCGTCAATATTTCACCGACAAGAATTTGTTTGAGACCGACGCAAGCAGATTCAACCTCAAGTTTCGCCGAGTTCGCTTGAGACCGACGCAGCGGATTCCCAGCCAGCTTTCTACCGACGTCCTGCTGCTTTCAATATCTCTTGTTTCCCCGCGAAGTTCGATTAAGTCTCGGTATGATCTCTTCTTATGGCTGGCGAGCTTCCTTACGTAGTCTAATGGACTTTAAACGACCCTCCCGATAGTCGACGGACTTTAAAATGTTCCCACGACAGTCCTTGGCTCAGACCCCTTGAGCCGCCTCGCGTCGCCATAGTCGTCAGGTTGTAATCTTCGATTGACCTGATGGCTATACTTTGACTTTCGCCTTGTCCAAGCCTCAGTCAAAGTGGGGGCTCTGTAGACACCTCGTTTCTGCACCTCCCGCAAACCACCCGGTGATGATTGGGCCGCATGTTTGATTCGCGGGATGATTTGTGACAGTTCATAAGATTATCGTCAAGTGTTTACTCAAATATTAATGTCGACCTCTTAGTTGTCATCTACGTCCTGATACGGTCGTTTTGGCGATAAATTAGAGTACATTCGAGTCCGGTCAAAAACCGTCTCCATTTTCTCGATAATCGTAAATCCTGAGTCGGAATGTTCTGGAATGTTCCGGATATTTCTATTCCATATTTTATAAATTTTATCTTTTGGCAAAATAATATCCCGTAATATTCATAAGACAATCGAATTATTTCCGTCCTACCATAACTCAAACGCGGAAATCTTTCTTCAGCATGAGGAAACCTCCTGGGAATAGACGCAGCAGGTGTTGCGCCTCTTCCAAGAGACGCAGTGGCTGCTGCGCCTCTTCCCAGGCCCTTCTTTGCATGATTTACGTATCTTTTTTATATCTTTCCGAGATTCACTTCCAAAGAGTCTCCGAAACCCTATTCCTTCACGTGATTAGTATAAATAGGAGCCTTCGTTCCTCATATTTCTCACGTGAGTGTCCGCCCTTCTCTTCTCCCTTTGCATTCTAGACTTCGTTCTTACTAATTGGCGCCTACGTGCTTGGACTTCCGACCACGTAAGCTCGGATCTTTCCGGGTACCAGCCTCTCCGTTGCATGACCGACCAATTTGACCAACTACACTCAATCAATCTTAATTAATCAATCGTTTTCCTCTTACGAGGGCACTCTCTTTGCATTCGCGTCGAGCATTCACTAGTCGATTCTTAGTTCATCTCGTTCCGTCAACATGTAAGTCTGAGGGTGTATAATTCTCTTTATTTATTGTATTTTATTTATCGTATCGTCTTTGTAAGATTTATGTCGAATACACCATTAAAACCGATTTCTAAAACCGTGCTTTAAAATCGTTTTTGCGGATTTCCGATGAGATGCACGGACGTCGAGAAAAGACGCAAAGAATCGCTGCGCCTCTTGAAGGAGCGCGCTCTCTGCGCGCCTCTTCGTGAGGGCCGCCGCAGCTTCCTCGCTTCTTTTCTTCTTCTTCGTCCCCTGTAATTCCGTCTTGCTTTTATTTATTTCGTTTGTTTGATTAACTCTTCATTCATCATGATAGTTTAATAAATCACATGTATATTATTCATCATTAATATGTTTAATTCGTTTAAATCCGACTTAAATCCCAAGTAATTCATATTTGGGGGTTTTCGTCATTAATATTCAATTCGGGTTTTAGAGATTCAATTCGTTCGTATTGAGTTTCTGGGATTCATCGTTGATATATTTTCATCTATTTAGTCATTAATTCGTCATCATTCATCATGTTTAGTCTAATTAATTCGTTCAGTTAGTTTGTTAAATCATTCATTAACATCGACCCTTCACATAATTAATCCGTCTTATTTCCGTCTTACTCATGTTTATTGTTTTCATGACCATCATTCATATGTTAAATAACCTATTAATCACTTCCATCCGAGTAAATATTTTAATCAATCATTAAATTCACCAATCGACATTAACGATTTGCAGTTCCGGCTTCACAGCCGGAACTCACCCTTGGAATGACGCAAAGAATCGGGCCGCTGCGCCTCTTCCAGAGGGCGCGATCTCTGCGCTGTTCCAGATGAGTTCTGTCTCAACTCCTTTTCTCGCCTTGACGTAATTAATTAGTCTACGTATAATTAACTATTATCCGTAATATCACCTTCTGACTTGTTCGTGATTTATTTCTTTTATTCTTTTATTTGTTTTCTCAAATTATCCGTTTTAAAGGTATTTTCGACATAAATCGCCTATTCCGTTGTAATTAATGTAAATTTTCGTTATTGTAATTTATTGTATCTCTTTCTTTATTTGTATGCCTTCACATGTAAATCAACATTAACTCCTACTTCGACCCAATTGTATGCTAATTAATTGTTCACCGGCTTAGTTAAATCTCACATGTTAGGATTAAAACTTGGATGTTGCATTGCATGCATATAGCCGACGGTATATCGAGTATAGACAACTTCCCTAATCATTAGTAGAGGCCGCTATCGAGGCGGGCGGGATTAGGTGTTCGATCAAAAGAACTTCCTAATACGTACCCTCACCCCTTACTCCAGATCTCTGTGAACACCCGTGTTCATTGGCATCCACGAGAGTCATTCTAGACATAGAATGCTAAGGGTAACGATTGCTTAGTGTTCATGTCACTACTTTGTGTCTTGACATGACACGAGGTATTCGAACGGTTCCAATTTCCCATAAAAATTGGTGGCGACTCCATACAAAATGCAAACGCTTGTTCCCCGTTTCTCACCAAGCGCCCCCGTGGGCGGCCCGCTGTCCACACATATCTTCTTCCTCATTCCCCCCATTTGTCAAACTTTCTGGGTTTGAAACATTGTTTTTTCACATAAATTTCAATACCTCACAACCCCATACCAACCAAAATACCCAAACTAACACTTCAATTGAATGTTTTCAACGGTTAAAACAAAATAATTTGGTAACCCAAAAATTTGTGCCAAAAATACCCAAATATTTGTGCTCAAAATATAAGGATTGGAGCACAAATAATTTGGTAACCCAAAATCTACCAAATTATGTTTTCATTGTTTGAGTATGAACCATTGATATGTTTTACTGAGTATTGTGCTCTTTTCTTCAATATCACTTCTGCCATTCACCACCAACAATTCGCCTCGAAAACACCATAGCCACGAGCGTCGCCTTCCACCACCAACACTCACCCAGTCTCCTTTCAACCACCAACACTCACTTAGTCATCTGGGTAATGTTCAATTTTGTGAAAAATTTTGATTAATTGAGGAGGAATTGAGTTGGTGAATTGAAATTAGGGTCTAGGATTAGGTGATTTTTGATTGAAGGATGATGACATACGAAATGATAAGAACTCATCAATTGAAACAAAACTTGTTTCAATGTTGATTCTTCGAAACATTTGTGAAGATGGGCCTGCAATTTCAGAAACTCAAGAGGGTAAACTGGAAGAAGACACAAATCTCATTAAAATAAGGAAAGAAAGGGTTTTAGAGAAATTTTTGAGGCTAAATACAGTACAAATGATGAAGACAAAGAAATGAATATTGTATCGATTCGGTGGAGTTGTGTCTGAGAAGCGATTAGTTGTTACGATTTGGTATTCTGGGTTTGTATTGTCAGATTCAATTAGGTTAATTAGGATTTTTGTGTGTTTTTGATTGATTTTTGGTAATTTGATATGGATTTTTCTGGGTAATTTAGTATAATGAAGAGGAAGGAGATGAAAATCATCAATAATGAGAATGATAAATGAATAAGATGAACATAGAGATGGACATTTTTGTCATAAAATTAGGCTTCTAATCAGAAAATTCAAATATTGACGGAATATGTCATCGGATTGTCCAAATGGGTGCAATTTTTTACCTGAGAACATTTTATGGGAGTAAATTATTAAAAAATATTCATAAGGGAGTTATTTTAGAAAAGTAATATATAAAAGGGAGTAATTGTTAATTTATTATTTTATTATTATTTTTTTATAAAAACTGGAACTTTGATTAAGAATAATCAAAAAGTTTACAAGAAATTACTGGGCATCCGAGATACAATTTGGGCCCCCACTCCCTTAGCGATAACAAAGCTAAGTCTAGGAAAAATGTAAGCGGCCGCGTGAACCCCTGCATCCTGAAAAACAGAAAATTTCTCGATCCGCTTGACAAAGCCACAACATCCGTATCCAGCTCTCCCAGCAAAAAAAAGGAGAAAGGTAGGAAACCATAACTAGTCGTCGAACACAAATCACGGTACTTGGCACACTTTCGCTGAGCAGCATCAGCAACAACCCGACCCGACACAAAATCGGACAACCCAGTCTGAGACAAGGAGTAAGACCCTGTCAGATCGACACACACATCACGCCTCCTGTCCCAGAAATAAAGAAGCAGATCCGCCGGACGAAGGGAGCAATCATGCCCATCAACCAAATCGATATCAATCACCCTACGAGCACCTCCCTACGAGCAGAGATCCCCGACCTGTAGCAGATGCTTAACGCCCACAGTACCAGCACATGACAAAGTATGATCGCCATAAACATCCCCATCAAAAACCCGAGAACAAGCAGGACAGGGCCTAGACACCGTGAACAACGGGACGCCGAGTAAATAGCTAAGCACACTACGATAGGTCATTCCATTCATAGTCTGCCCCAACCCATAAATAGGAACCGCACGCAACCAATCGAAAGAGTGAGCCCCCTCCTGAGACTTCCACAATGCTACCTGACGCGGAGTCAATGAGAAAACAGAGTCCGAAGTAGCGGCAACCTTCGCGAAATATATCTGTCAATTTCTTCATAAGTTTAGGGGCAACGATTTCACTAGGATCATGTAGAAGATCAGAACCTGTAACTTCATTAAAATTACGCAGGACATCATCAAAAGTAGGGCCAGCAGCAATGATACTAAAAGGACGTAGAAGCTAATCCTGCAACTCAGCAGACTGCAAATGCAAACTTTTGTTGAGGTTAAATAAAAAAATTTACAAGAAATTAGCGGGCATTCAAGAGAGAACAATGATAAGAAAATATAGTCTAAAACACAAGGTAAGATAATAACATTTTTCCGCTTTATATACATTGTTTTGTTCAAACATTATCCTACGATTACATTACGATTAAAAAATAATGAGAGGAGTGATAATTTTGTTTTAAAAGTAATAATGTATATATGTATTGATTTTATAGGATCTGAACTGAACTGAACCTATAGGATCTGAATTGAACTGCACTTATATGATCTAAACTAAACTGAACTTATAGGATCTAAATTGCACTTAAATTAAATGACTTTAAGTCGGCCTTACTATTATTTTTCTTATTGGGCTGGCCTGCTGGGCCGTCAAGAATAAAAAATGGAAGGGAATAGACACTCTAAATCTGCGCATAAAAAAATTGTACATGAAAAAGAGAGAAACTAACACAACCAGGGGCAGGCCCACCTAGTAGCAAAGGGTGGCGTCCGCTACCTCAAACATTAAAAAAATTGTTTAAATGACAAGACGGATTTATGTTATCCCAATTATTGCTGAATAATAGTTAAGTAAATATTATCCCATTAAACGTGTAAAAAATATCTTGTGGTTCAATGGTAAAGGCTTTGATTTTCTATCTATTGCCCTGAGTTTGAATCCCTTTACATGCATTTATAAACTTTTTTTTTTGGCTAATGATCATTCTATTTTCTTGCCTTGTCAAAAAAAAAAAAATTAAAGAATAGATAATAGAGATGACAGGTCAAAACTCAAAATTGTAAATCCAAAATTTGGGTCATTCTTGATTGTTTCATGTAAGGTAGCTTGCTCAGTTGAATAACTGGCCACATACAGTTTTTGAGCCGGGACTCAGAAACTTTTTGTGAGTCATTTGCAGGACCAAGGCACTGGTCACCACTGCCGTCAACAGATAATAGAGATGACAGATCAAAACTCAAATTTGTAATTCCCGAATTCGAACAACAGCATCTAATAGGAACCTTGTCTTGGTTTCCTGGAGTTAGTTTTACACATTTGTCCCCGCTACTGCGAGAATGTTTGCCATGATCTAATCCATTTACTTCATTAAATGAAATCGGCCCGGCGCTTTTCACCAGTATGGTAAAAAGCTTCCATCTTCTGTCAAAGGGAGGTCAAACGAAGTATTTGACGTATTATAAGCACATTATGAGATGTTACTGATCCTCATACCCCTGCAGAAGTTGCTGAACATTGAGTGAGCAGCTGTTCCACGCAGAGCTCGCTCCCTAGAGCCAGCCTTAACATCCCAAATGTATAAGACGTCTTTTGCACTCGATGCTACTGAATTATTCTGAGATAGGCACGCTAAATAACCTCTCACACTATCCCATATGACTTGTCCAGGATAACTAGGATGTCCAGGAAACATTCTTTCAACCAACAAAGGGACACAAGAGCAACACAAGAGTCCTCCCCAACGGAGAGAAAGCAATCCATGCTTCCAGACAACAAAACTTTCCTGTAAGACTGGTCGAAAGTGGTAACTACCATTTGGTGTGCAGCCAAACATAAAACTGCACCTGTGTGTCCTGAAAGCAGTTGCTTTGAACCTAGGGAGTTCATGTCAGGATTTAGAGTCACACCATCATCTTGTTTCAGGGTCAACATGTCGAACTGGACCAACTCTATGTCACCATTATAATGTCCATACACAATTGCATAAGGATAATAAACATTCTGTGATATAAGTGTGCTGTCGTGTGCAGAGTAAGTCCCAACAGCTCAACAATAAGAATGAGGGACACCAAAAAAATTACGTCAAAGAGAGGCTTGGGGGCAGCATGTTTTTTTTTTTTTTTGGTGCTCTGGCTTGGGGGCAGCATGTAACGTGGTCAGCCTACCCTCCGGTACACCTTTACATAAGGGTTAAGCACAAGCTGATTTTCAGTGTGCCCTTGGCCTCTGGCCGACACTAAGATGAGAGAACTACTTGAGACTCACACCCCATTCCTTCCCCCTCACCTCCCTTTCCCTCCAATTTTGCTATCCAAAAACACCCTAACAGAGTATTGTCTAAAGAAAACTCCCTCAATTGAATTCTCAATATAAATCTTCCAATCCCTCTTACTTAGACATTGAAGGGGATGCGATGTGTGCCCTATCAGCAGGACCAGGAGTTTGATTACAGCGTTTGACTTATGAGGAGGATGATTTCAAACTACATCCCTGAGTTCGGCTTACAGTAAATTTAAAGCAAGCATAATAAATTCATAACCACTAGTATCTTTCATAGTATGCTACTACTATGAACAATTTGACAGCATTCTAGCAAAACCCTATCAAAAACCGTAAACCTTCCACACTTCTTAAATCAGTAACCAAATTGAACGCTTTCAAACTTTCGTATTTGTTTATCAGCTAGTCTTGCTTGTGACGAGCTAATCCCGTCACAAGCTTGTGACCTCTCACAAAAAGGAAGAGGGGATAAGGTGGGGCGCCCCTGTTAAGAATATTCAAGCACCAAACCTCCTCTCCTAGTCATACGTTTATTGTTCCTATTAACTTGCTATTAGTTAGATATCTCTCCTAATTGTTAGTTTGTATATCCTAGAAACTAGCCTTTTGTTATTAGGTTTAGTTAGGTCATCTAGATGCTTATCTATGCTAATCTTACTATATATATGTATCACTTGTATATCATATATCAATCAATGAATACAACTATTATTCATACTTTACATGGTATCAAGAGACTTTCGGTCCTCACGATCATAAAAATCCATTTCCGGCACTTTGTATCGTGTATCCGTCTCTCAGTCCGAGTTCCTCTCCCTCTCGCAATGGCCAACCATCAGCTCCAAATTGCTAACACTGCTCAACCAAACTCTCCTCTCACTCTCGTTACCCTTCCCAATTGTATCCAACTTAAGGATACAATGACCTTCCGACAATGGCGATTCCAAATACGTGCCATCATGAACGGACTCCAACTCTTCTCCTACCTTGATGGCATCAACCCCGAACCACCCACAACCATCACTGTTGCTGCCGTCCCACCCGCAACCGAACCCACCACTGAAGCCAACCCCGCTCACTCGACTTGATACCGTCAGGACCAACTCATCCTTGGTGCACTCACCGGTACCTTGTCGTCTCCCATTGTAGGCCTCATTGTGAATGATACCACATCACATGAGGCTTGGACCACCCTCACTAGGACCTTTGCCAATTCCTCCCGTGGCCATCGATTACAAATAAAAGACCGACTCGAAAACATTAGCCATACCGAAAATATGACCATTACCGAATACATGACATCCGTCAAGGCATGCACTGATGATCTTGCTCAACTCGAACACCCGATGGACATTGATGATATTACTAATAAAATCCTCAATGGCCTTGATCAAGACAAATACCGTTCCGTTATTGAAGCAGTTTGTGCTAGAGATACTCCGATTTCTTTCGAATCTCTACATGAAAAGCTAATTCAACAGGAACTCTGTATAAAAAATTCCAAATCCACCACCACTCCCACCACCTTCCAACCCTCTGCCCATGCCGCCACCCACTCTCGCACCACCTACCAAAACTAAAATCAAAACTGCACCTACTTCAAACCAGCCTACAACAATAACAACTACCGACCGAACCGCAACTCTACTCCCAATTCGAACTCCAACACGTCATTCCCAAAACCCTACCGTGGTCGATGTCACTTCTGTGATGAAGTCGGTCATGTTGCCTCTGCTTGTCCGCTACTTCAAAAACTCTACCCGAATGTTGTCTTTCCAACCCGTCAGAAAGGACCGCGTCCCCAAGCCAATACCGCCACTCAATCTAGCAATATGCCTCCTCGCTCTTGGGTTGTTGATAGTGGCGCATCACACCATATCACGGATGATTTGAATACACTGTCGCTTCATAATCCATATGAAGGACTGGATGATCTTCTAATTGGTGATGGTTCACCCCTTTCAATCACTCATACTGGTTCCTTTTCTTTATCTTCATTTTCTCGCTCTCTGTTATTTACTAATGTCTTAGTCGTTCCCCGAATTTCTCATAAATTATTTTCCGTCTCACAATTTTGCCGTGATAATAATGCATATGCGAAATTCTTACCTGATTCCTTTTCCTTGCATGATATTCAGACGAACTCCACGCTTCTTCAAGGCCGTCTCATTGACGGCACGTACTACTAGATTCCATCTTCGCCTCACGCAAACTTCGCTACAGCTTCTGACTCCTCCTTGTGGCACCATCGTTTAGGGCATCCATCGCTTAAAATTATGCAGCTTTTCAATTCTGATTTTTGTAATTCATGTTATCTCAATAAGAGTCACAAGCTTCCCTTTTCTGTCTCTACATTACGTTCCTCCGCAACACTTGATTTAATATTTTCCGACCTCTGGATATCTCTCGTACCATCCTCCGACTCCTTTAAATATTATGTTATATTCGTGGATCATTTTACACATTATGTTTGGCTGTACCCATTAAAACAAAAATCCGACACTGCCTCCATCTTTATCAAATTCCGAGCAATTGTTGAAAAATACTTCAACAAACCCATCCGACAATTTTATTCTGACAATGGAGGCGAATTTGTTAAACTTACTCAACACCTTCATACTAATGGAATCAATTTTCTCACTTCTCCTCCACATACCTCCGAGCACAATGGGTTTGCCGAAAGACGTCACCGTCACATAGTTGAAACGGGACTCTCTCTTCTTACTCATGCTCAACTTCCCATCTCGTTGTGGCCCTATGCATTTTCTACAGCCGTCTATTTAATTAATAGGATGCCCACATCGACTCTTCAGAATAATTCCCCATACTCTATTTTATTTAAATCCGACCCAAACATTGCTAAGCTTCACAGTTTCGCGTGCTTATGTTACCCGTGGCTTCGTCCCTACACCTATCACAAACTCGAAACTCGGTCCATTCAATGTGTCTTTCTTGGATATTCGTAAACTCAAAGCGCTTATTTGTATCTTGACCCACTCAAGTCTCGAGTCTACACTTCTAGGCACGCCCGTTTTCTGGATCACATCTTTCCTTATTCTGACCTTCTCAAAACCTCTCTCGAATCCTCCTCTCATTCGTGAAGATAGTTTATCAATGGTTGATGCTACGAATTACAGGGCAGCAGTTGGCAGCCTGCAGTACCTGTCTTTAACAAGACCCGATATCGCTTACCCGGTTAATATATTAGCACAGTTCCTTACTCATCCGACGGTCACACATTGGGGGGCTCTCAAGCCCCTCCTTCGCTTTCTAAAGGGTACTCTTCATAAGGGTATTTCGTTTGACAAAAGTAATCATTTTAATTTCCATGCTTATTGTGATGCGGACTTAGCTGGTGATCATAATGATTATTTATCTACGACTGGTTTTATTGTTTTTATTGGAAAGCATCGTGTCTCGTGGTCCTCAAAGAAGCAACATGCATTATCTCGCTCCTCCACAGAGGCGGAATTTCGAGCTATAGCTGATACTACGTCTGAAGTTTTATGGCTAAAGTTTCTCTTAAGTGAACTACATATTCCGTTGCCTAAAGCTCCAGTTATATTTTGCGATAATCTAAGTGCTACGAATTACTCGGCTAATCCTATTTTTCATTCCCGAATGAAGGATTTAGCCTTGGCTTTTCACTTCGTCCGTGAGCAGGTCCATCTCGGTCACATACAGGTTCAACATATTAATGGGGATGACCAACTTGCAGATACATTAACTAAGCCTTTGTCACGACCACGGTTTGATTTAATTGCATCCAAGATCGATCTTACACTCCGTCCGTCCGTCTTGCGGGAGCGTGTTAAGAATATTCAAGCACCAAACCTCATCTCCTAGTCAAACGTTTATTGTTCCTATTAACTTGCTATTAGTTAGATATATCTCCTAATTGTTAGCTTGTATATCCTAGAAACTAGCCTTTTGTTATTAGGTTTAGTTAGGTCATCTAGATGTTTATCTATGCTAATCTTACTATATATATGTATCACGTGTATATCATATATCAATCAATTAATACAACTATTATTCATACTTTACAGCCCCCATGTGCTTCCCACTCATCTCTCAATGGGTATTTTGTGAGAGGAAACGATATCCGTCACAAACTTGTGACGGATATCGCCCGTCTTCAATGAGATTTTGTGTTTGTTTTTACAAGTATCAGATCTATAAACTCTTCAATAATAAGTCAAAATGGATAAAAATAAAGCTAACAAGCAAATCAAACATTGTGAGATTATCAGTCAGACTCATCAAAGTCTTAATACTCTGCCACATCAGTTTTCCACTAACTTTTATTATTTATTTATTGTTCAGACCCACCTCAGACTTACCTCAGACTTTATACATTATCAGTCAGACCCACGTCAGACTCTACTTTTTCACTTTACTTGAGAAAATGTGGGGATTAAGAAAAAAGAACAAAAATAATATAACACTTGTCATTCTTTTATTGGATTTCTTCTTTTAATAGTGGGGTCAAGACTCATGTAGAGTCTTAAGTTAAGTCTTGAATTTCTAAGACTTTACTTAAGACTTTGTCAAGACTTTATTAAAAGTTTGATAGATTACTGTTAGTCTTGAGTGAGTCTTGTCTTAAAACTCACCAAAGTTTTGTCTCAAGACTACCAATAATCTTACCCTCAGATGCTAATTTTAAAAGAAAAGATCAGAGTATTCAAAATAATAATTCCTAGACGATTACTTCACTACTTTCCAAATACACGTCTGATAAATTCTCTCCCGAGTTGATCAACTCTCCTCAAGCTAGGGTTGGTTGGTTCTGGGGACCCGAACAATATATAGATTCCCGAATTTCTGCCTTAGCTTCACAAACTTCTTCCTCTCCATACAAAGTTTGAAGTACTTCAAGGCTTATAGTGACATGTCCCGTCCCAACCCCACCCATGCAGAATTTGGGGCGGAGCTGTATGGAGAAGAAAATCAACTTATTGCTGAGCTTTGTGAACCCCTTCCATGGCACGAGAACACCAGCCTCTTGGAAATGAAGGGTTTGTTGAGGGCGGCTAACTGGGCTTATGATATTTATGGTGTGAGAAACCTCGCCCACTGAATTATTCACGCTGACGAGGTTTCTTACACCATAAATATCATAAGCCTAGTTAGCCGCCCTCAACAAACCCTTCATTTCCAAGGGGCCGGTGTTCTCGTACCATGGAAGGGGTTCACAAAGCTCAGCAATAAGTTCATTTTCTTCTCCATATAGCTCCGCCCCAAATGCTACATGGGTGGGGTTGGGACGGGACATGTCACTATAAGCCTTGAAGTACTTCAAACCACCCTTAACCTTCTTCGCTAGAGACTTCTTGTCTGATTTTGTGAACTCTAACAATCTTACCTATACAACATAAGAACAATAAGAGAATTATCAGATCGGATCACATAATCAATCAGTAGATATGTAATTAAGAGGTATACTAGTGAAGAAAACATGATGGTTTGATGATAAGTTTAACACAACATTAACAAGACAAGCACAAATTTATTGTCAGACTAATAACGAAGCCCTAATATCACTTGGCAGAATACACTAACAACGAAAGCCTCAACGAAAATTTTAACACTGGCAGACAATCAATAACATTGTCAGATTTGATCCAGAAAAAAATTCATGCATATGAACGATCAAACAATATTCGAACAAAATAAGGATCTATATGCTGATCAAACGTAAAGGGAACATGATGATTTTTTTGGTGAGCAATTGACGAGATACGGAGGATATATTGATTTCAAAGGCAAATTTCGAAACAATTTGAAATAGTGCCAAATTGCAATTTATGTGAAACTTACGGGGCTAAATTAACTTAACACATAAACAATCAGTATCTACTGTAATTAACAAAACAGCAACAAACCAACAAAAATAAGGTACGGTAAGTCAGACCAACCACTAGTACGTTGGATGGGTGCTACGAATTTGCTCATGTACCATCTTGCCGGTAGAGGGAAGGTGGCGTTGACATAGAGGAGAAGGGCAATAGGTTGGAAGGTTTGACCAAGGAGGTTGATAGGTATAATACTCGCTCTCATGGTAAGATGCTGGAGTATAGGCAGGATGATGAGGGTGTGGACGTTTTGTATACTTTAGTTGCTGGGGCTACTCCGGTTATGGCTGAAAGGGAGAGGGATAAAGCTAGGAGTTATGATTTGGAGAGTTTGAGGAAGACTCCAAATAAATTCTGTGTGGAGTCAGAGAAGAAGGCACAGAATGGGTCTAGTTTTGTGAGGATACTTTCACCTGCTCCTGGTGTGGATGAATCGCCATTTATCACAAACATGCTTTCCAATTTTAAAGTTTGTCGATACCAAACGAGTGATACGGCATATTATTTTTCACTAACATTCATTTTCATGATTGAACTTATGCAAGTACGTACACCACTAATCAAAAAACTAATAACGAAGTGAAAAGGCAAAGAAAATTACATTGTGCATGTCATGTTTTTTCTTCCCCAGCATCTTTTATATGGTATAATGATGATAACATGATGGTTTGATGATAAGTTTAACACAACATTAACAAGACAAGCACAAATCTATTGTCAGATTAATAACGAAGCCCTAATATCATTTGGCAGAATACATTAACAACGAAAGTCTCAACGGAAATTTAATAGCACTGGCAGACAATCAATAGAATATGAGAGATCAAACGTAGTCAGACTTCATTCAGAAAAAAATTAACAGCAACAAACCTAGAAAAATCAGCCTAATAACTCCACTAAAACCTGCAGATCAATAACACACAATATAACACCAAAACCGCCTCGTCTACCATTACCTCCCCATCGCAATGTCAAAACAGACACCAAACCCCTAATTTAACGATCAATACAGATAAACAATCAGTATCTACTGTAACTAACAAACTAATAGCAACAAACCTAGAAAAATCAGCCTTATAACTATACTAAAACTTGGAGATAAACAACACATAATGTAACACCAAAACAACCTCGTCTACCGTCACCTCTCCATCGCAAAGTCAAAACAGACACCAAAACCCAAATTTTGGGATCAAACACTAATCCCACACAACATGGACAATAACAGTAAAAAAACAAATGCATATAATCAGTTGTTTAACATGAAGAGCTCCTACCTATACACAACATAAGGTCAGAACATTCACAAATTTCAGCAGCTTCCTCAACTCACTACACATAAACAAGCAGTATCTACTGTAATTAAGAGGTATACTCGCTTTCATGGCAAGATAGTGGAGTCTAGGCAGGATGATGAGGGTGTGGAGGTTTTGTATACTTCGGTTGCTGGGGCTACTCCGGTTATGGCTGAAAGGGAGAAGAATAAAGCTATGAGTTATGATTTGGAGGATTTGAGGAAGACTCCAAATAAATTCCATGTGGAGTGGGAGAAGAAGGCAGACAATGGGTTTAGTTTTGTGAGGAGACTTTCACCTGTTCCTCGTGTGGATGAATCGCCATTTATCACCCACTTTTTTTACAATTTTAAAGTTTGTCGATACCAGACGAGTGATACGGCATATAATGTCACTAAACATTCATTTTCATGATTGAACTTATTGCATGTATGTACGCCACTCAAAGAAACTAATAACGAATAACGAAGTGAAAAGGCAGAGAAAAATTGCAATTGGACACAGGCTTAGTTACATTGTGCATGTCATGTTTTTCTTCCCCAACATCTTTTATATGTTATAATGATGATATTATGATGGTTTGATGATAAGTTTAACACAACATTAACAAGACAAGCACAAATTTATTGTCAGACTAATAACGAAGCGCTAATATCATTTGGCAGAATACACTAACAACGAAAGCCTCGACGGAAATTTATTAGCATTGGCAGACAATCAATAAAATATGAGCGATCAAACGTTGTCAGACTTAATCTAGAAATAAGCTAACAGAAACAAACCTAAAAAAATCAGCCTAATAACTCCACTAAAACTTGCAGATCAAGAACACACAATGTAACACCAAAACCACCTCGTCTAACATCACCTCCCCACCGCAATGTCAAAATAGGCACCAAACCCCTAATTTAACGATCAATACAGATAAAAAATCAGTATCTACTGTAATTAGCAAACGAACAGCAACAAACCTAGAAAAATCAGCCTAATAAATCCACTAAAACTTGCAGATAAACAACACACAATGTAACACCAAAACCGTCACCTCTCCATAGCAAAGTAAAAACAGACATAAAAACCCTAATTTTACGATCAGTCACTAATCCAACACAACAAGGACAATAACAGTAAAATCCACATTAACAAATACACATAATCAATTGTTTAACATGAATAGCTTACATTGCATGTGATGGAGGAAGGGGAAGATGAATAGGGGCGAATCAATCGAAAAAATTGTTTCAACATGCTGAAAATATGGTGGTCTTGTGGCTAGGTTTAGATAATGAGTAGTGAGACGTTAAATAATCCATCTGTCGACTATTCATTTGAACTAGACTTGTCAAATGGGTTAATTAGTTTAGTTAGTTCGGGTTAGGTCAATTTGGATTGGATTATTTATGGGCTGTCAAATTACTGGGCTAGTTCTGGTCGCCTCGGATTTCAGGTGTTTTTTTTTGGTATGTTGGTCGGGCTATTTTCGAGTCGAACGAGACAGGTTATATCGGGTTTGGGTCATTTTCGTGATAGTGATTACGAGAGAAAAAGTTATGCTTAGTATTATTACCTATTTTTAGTTTAATTTTGTTAATAGATTCTTAATTTTAACGTTAATAATACCAAGTGTGCTTTTAAGCTAGTCATTCAAGTCAATTTGTACTCTATGATTTGAGGGGGGGGAATGTCGACTAATGGTTTGTCGGGTTTTTTTGGGTACAAAAGCCTTAAATCAACTATAACTTCGATCTTAAATTTTCGAATAACCAATTTCGTTTTGTCAAATTATAGATCTCGAAAAGTTAATCAATTTGAAAAAAAAAATATTGTCAAAATCCGATTTGTGGTCTATGATTTATGCTCAATTGAAATTTTTAAGAACGATAAAAAATGCATGTCATGCTTGAAAATCAAACCTCTAAGAGTACTTTGTGCAGAAACTTGAAAAGTTGGGTACCATATGCAAAATCATAGTTCGGGGGTATTACGTGAGTTTTGCGTAAAAAAAATGCAAATTATTCTAAAGGATAACAAAGAGACCCCAAACTATAATGAAGATTTACAAGAAATGATTTTCAGATTTCAGAAGAAATCCAAAATAAAATAAAACTAGTGTAGATCCCGCGCAAATGCGCGGTAAATATAGGCCTTTTAGTTTTTAGTGTATTAGTTATAGATTTTAGATTTATATCTCGCGATTTTTTATAAAAAGTAACTAATATTAAAATTAATCAAAATAATGAATAATTCTATGAATTGCGTTTTTTATGAAAATATTTTAACAAACTTTTTTCGTCACGAAGTTAATAATAAGAGATACAATTTTTATGTATAGATTATTTTAAATTGAAAATTTAATTTGTTTTCATATATAATTTTGAGCACTTTGGAGGGAAAACTTTAGAGAAGTTGTATTCTCTTAGTATATAGGAGGGTTTATACTTTTAAAATTTGCAACTCATCAATATTTATCAGTTCACTACATTGTATTTTGATATGAAACAAAAGAATTGAAATGGAAAACTAATAAAAATTTTATTTAAGTTGTGAATTTTTTTTTAGTGAATGTTTTTTTGTCACGAAGCTAATAGTAAGTATGTATTAAGTTATTCTCTACAGTAATAATTATTGCATTACTAAAAGACTTAGCAACATATACTTTACAATTTAATATCAATTTTATTTATTTTAATGAAAAACATCATAATTATGAATTTATTACCTTATTTAGCTAGTTGCTTTTTGGAAGGAAAAGTAAAAGAATTTTTATTCTCTTAGTAGTAGGGGGATTTCCAACTACATTTATATCATCAACAAATGAAATATTACTCTCAAATTCTTGAATTTATCCTTCATTAACCAAGACATATGACTATGATAAACTCTCCGAGGCTTTGAAAGATGTTTTTTTTTTGTAGGTAAGAATTTCATTAAGCTCAAAAACTATTACAAGCTATAGATAATACATTAGGAATGATAACCAAATACATCTTTCAATGACTGGATTCCATAATACATTTGATCCAGTCCACATCATTACTATCTCTAATCAGCTCGTGCCTATTACTAAGCCTGCACTTCAATTGCTGTATGATTTGAGAAACTACAATCTCGAGTCTCGAATGCACCTTCAAGTCTTGCTTGATTCCTTTGATACCATATAGCATGATAAGTCCGCCGATCCCTCCAATGCTTACACTCTTCTTAATCTGAGTCCACTTCCTTCGTTCACACCAGATGACTCCATTGCCAGTAGGGACATGAATGTTCATTCTGAGACACACACCTGCAATAATCAGCTTAACATACTCACACTGCAGGAAAAGGTGGGTAACAGTTTCCTCTGCAGCATGACAAATGCAGCAATCAGCCATTGCACTAATTCCATGCCTGAACAACTTCTCCCTAACATTGAGAGCATTTCTGAAAATGAGCCAAGCTAAGAAACTGTGCTTAGGCAGGTTCCAGGAGTTCCACACCAACTTAGCCCATCCCACTTTCTGTTCTTTATGTCGAAGCCATTCGTACCCAGAGCTAACAGTGTAACCAGTTTGAGTAGCAAGCCAGGATCCTTGAGAGTAACCAGAATGAAAAATATCCTTAACCTTACATATAACCCTCCAATTCCCACTCAAATGGGTTATAGGCTTATAAGTTTCCCAAGGCTCACCTCTTAAGTACAATTGGTGAACCCATTTCACCCATAAACTATCTGGCTTTGAAAGATGTTTTTTGTTGTTTATTCATATATTAAAACTTTCCGTATCTTAAAACAAAATTCCTTTCGACAATAATAATGCACATACTAACATACTCCCTCTATTCCATTTCTATTATCCTTTTTTTTCTAAAATTTACCCATTTTTATTGTCCCCTTACTTAATCTAGTATTTAAGTATGATAAATTAGTAAACTATCACTAATACCCTTAAGTTTTTAACTATCATTCACCCTATCAAAAATTTAATGTCACTCTTGTTCTTAATTAAAGGGGAAAGTAGTATTTTATTTTACATAAATTCTCATTTGTGACGGGCATATCCGTCGGAAGAACTGATGACAGTCAAGTAATACTCATGTGGTGTAGATAAAACAAAAGCAGAATGCCTAGGGAGTAACAATTTGTTTTGTCTTATCTACCCACATGGGTATTCCTTGACCCGTCGCAAGCAAGATTATGATGGATAAGTTCGTCACAAGATAGACTTATTGTTTATTTTATTAGTTATAATTTTTTTTAAAAAGGAAAGTAGGACAATAAAAATGGAATAGAGGAGTACATTTTAATTTTAATTTTAATTTTAGGGTGTTCACACGTTAACAATAGGATTTCTAAATGACATGGTGAAAGTAGGTGGTATATATTGGTCTCTTTAGCGAGGGTCGAAATTTGGCTTACATTTAGGTGGTATCCAAATTCATTTTTCCAGACATTGTATAATTCAATTGCGGATTTCAAAATGGAAAGCCATTTCCAAGCATAACGTCATTTAAGATATTTGTGGCCCAATGTAAAAGAATAGTTCGTTCGTCACCATACGCATTATAGATGCAGAAAAAGGTGTTGGATTAAAAGGACACCACAAAGCGTAAATAAAAATAAAATGGTTCCAATCGTCCATTTACTCGTTCACTTTTTTTTATTCTTTAGGAAAATCATTTTAATCAAGGTAGTCAAATAATTTGATCGAAGGAGTAGAGATAAAGTGATTAACCTTATAAAGCGCAATCTCAAGTGACCACACCACAAGCCTCGAACTTTGCAAGGAATAATAGACGTTTTCCTGCTCATGAACATATCGTTTTTGCCTTGGATTAGGATTCTCCCACCAAATCCAGATTTCATCTACCTAAATTAATCCTGCAAACAAACATATTGTTATGAAATATTATAATATAATATTATATGGATGTCCATATCTTAGAATATTCTAAACTGTATTATCTTATGGAAACTCTACCCTCATTGTATGTGTATATATACTCATAACGGAATAATATATAGTTCTGTCTCTCTCCATATTCTCTCTACCTTCTCTCTACAATTCGCTCCTCTTTTATTTCACAACACGTTATCAGCACGAGTCTTAACCAGTGAGTGAAATTATATAGTCTTTATTTATTCATACTTAATATATTGTTAAGATCTGATAATCGGGTGGTTTATATCGGATCTTATTAACAATAGGTCTTGGTATAGACGGGTGGGGCGAACAAACGGGAAAGGCACTCAATAAAATGGGTAGGGGGGGACAAGGTGGGGCACCCCCACGCATGTCTTCCCACTTTATGACAAATGGGTATTTTGTGAGGGGAAATGGTATCCGTCTATACGTATAGACGGATAGTGTCCGTCTATAATGAGAACTTGTGTCTTATTAATGTGTTCCTCTAAACAAGGTATATTTATGTTATACTCCGTAATTGTTTAGTCATTATAAGAAGGAGAATGATAGAATTGTATTGCCTGCCTTCAAACGTTTACAGAGGTTGCTATATATCTACAACTAACCCTCAGTTAGCTATTATCCTTTCCATATACTCCCTCCTATTCACAATAAACTTCCCTATTTCCTTTTCCGTCTATTCACAATAACTTCCCTATTTTAGTAAGTGTTTGTGTGGTCCAAATTTAATTGTATGGTGGGGTAATGTATTTGTGTGGTCCAAATTTAATTATATGGTGGGGTAGTGTGTTTCCTTAATATTTGTGCCAAAATAAAATGGGAGGTTTATTGTGAATAGGAGGAAGTACATAGGATGTCAATCTCTATAATTAAGGAACTATTGATTAGGAAGATATATACTTAACTAAATTAAGTCAAACAATATACAATGAATTAGGAGAGAATATTGGCATATTCTAATAAGCTCCCGTAGTCGAAGCGGGAGGTGGACGAACGCTGAGACTAGATAGAAAATCATAAAAGAGGAATTTGGGCAGGCCTTTTGTAAAAATATCCGCATATTGGTAGCGAGACGGGACGTGAAGTACCTTAACCTGTCCAAGTGCAACCTTTTCCCGGACAAAATGAATGTCAATTTCAATGTGTTTTGTACATTGATAATTAACCGGGTTACCCGACAAGTAGATAGCCGAGACATTATCACAATAAACAATGGTGGACTTTTTAATCGGACATTGAAGCTCGAGAAGGAGGTTACGGATCCAACAAGACTCCGCGACCACATTAGCTACACCACGGTATTCGGCTTCAGCACTGGAGCGTGAGATGGTTGCTTGTCTCTAAGAGGACCACGAGATTAAATTATCACCCAAATACACACAATACCCGGATGTGGACCGACACAAATCCGGGCACCCACTCCAATCGGCATCGGTATACGCGATCAGAGATGACGTGGAAGAGGCGGACAGATGCAAACCATAGTGAGACGTACCTCGGAGATAGCGAATTATCCGTTTGAGAGCACCAAAGTGAGCTTCCCGAGGGTCATGCATATGTAAACAAATCTGTTGAACCGCATATGAGATGTCGGGCCGGGTGAAAGTTAAGTATTGCAAGGCCCCTGCCAAGCTGCGAAACAGGGTAGGATCCGTGACAGGGGGGCCAGCATCAGCAGGGAGTTTCGCCTTAGTATCCACCGGGGTCTGTGCCGCCTTGCACGACTCCATGTTGGCTCGAGTCAGAATATCCTCCACATATTTTCGTTGGTGGAGAAACAGCCCCTGACTATGACGAACAGCTGTAATTCCAAGAAAAAAATTGATCGGACCAAGGTCCGTCATAGCAAACTCGCTGCGAAACAGGGCCATTATCTCGTCGCGAAAAGCAGTGGTAGATGTGGTCAATATTATATCGTCAACATAAAGAAGAAGGTAAGCCACATTCGTACCATTGTTGAAAATAAATAGAGAATTATCGGTGCGACTATGCGAAAAACCAATAGAGGAAGCATAGGTGGCAAACCGTTGGTACCAAGCACGAGGTGCTTGCTTGAGACCGTATAGCGACTTCTTTAGGAGACAAACCATGATCGGGCTTATTCTTATCCCGAAACCAGAGAGGTTGATGCATAAATACCGTCTCGGTAAGGTGTCCATGGAGAAAAGCATTCTTGACATCGAGTTGATGAATAGGCCAATTTTTGGACACGGCAAGACTAAGGACGGTTCTTATTGTTGCGGGTTTGACCACGGGACTAAAGGTTTCATCACAGTCAACTCCCACCTGTTGAGACCTGCCATTAACAACAAGTCGAGCTTTGTATCGCTCCAAATCACCATTAGCTTTAAATTTATGTTTGAACAATCAAATACATCTTGTTATATTAACATTTGGAGGTCGAGGCACAAGGACCCAAGTCTTATTCTTAATGAGTGCGTCAAATTTGTCTTTCATAGCATGATTCCAATTTGGGTCATTAAGTGCAATAATAGGACTCTTGGGTATGGGTGATAAGGCTGTTGTGGCACATAAATCAAAAACTGGTTTGGGTTTAAAGATACCATGCTGAGCTCGGGTGGTCATTTGAGGTGATGGAGGGGGAGAGGTAGGACCGTCGTGGCTGATGAGGCAGCCGTGGCTGACGTCCGGGGTGGTGAGGGAGGGGCGGCGGCGGAAGTCGAGGTAGTCGACAAGTCAACAGCCGAGGCAGTAGGGGAGGCCGTGGGACTTTGCTGTATTGGCGTGGCAGGGGTGGTGTCACGGACAGGGGCGTCGGGTGAAGTGGATGTCGAAGATGTGGCTATTTGGTGGGAGATATAAGGGGAGGGATCAGTAGCTAAAAAATGATAAGACGAGTTGGGTATTTTGGCAGTGTTGGCAAAAGGGAGAACCGACTCATCAAATGTCACATGTCGAGCTATAATGATGATCTTTTTGGTAGCCAAATCTAAGCACTTGTAACCACGGTGACTAGACGGGTAGCCGAGAAACACACACGGGGTGACACGAGGGTCCAACTTATGGATGGATGTGGGAGGTTTATGAGGGAAACAGAGGCACCCAAATGTCCGTAGGTGCGAGTAGCTAGGATTGCGACGATAAAGACTCGAAGTTGGGGAGGAGTTATTATTTGCTTTGCTAGGCAAGATATTGTGAAGGTAAGTGGCCATGGCTAAGGCATGATGCCACATATTGGGAGGCATGTGGGCGTGAAGAAGGAGAGTTCGCATTGTATTATTAATTGTTCGGATTTTCCGTTCCACTTTACCATTTTGAGGGGAGGTGTGAGGGCAAGAAAACCGAAATAGCATACCATGGGAAGCAAAAAATTTGTGGAAAGGGGAATTATCATATTCGCGACCGTTATCGCACTGTAAGGTTTTAATGGGAAGGGAAAATTGTGTTTGAATCATGTTAATTAGGAAAACATATCAAGTTACCTTTTTCTAATTCTTTATCTCAAACTGTTTCTCTTTTTGATATTATGCATACGGATTTGTGGACCTCACCTGTTTTAAGTACTCAAAATCATCGTTATTATGTATTGTTCCTTGACGATCACACTAATTTTTTGTGGACATTTCCCATCACAAATAAATCCCATGTGTGTCAAATTTTCACTACATTCTATAACATGATTCAAACACAATTTTCCCGGAGCGATACAAAGCAAAGCAAGGAGGGCAATATCGGGGTTAGCAGCAGAAGCAGTAATACGCTGATTGCTTTCTTCAAGGGCCAACATGGACCGAGCTTTGTAGAAGGGAGGCAGGGGATCGCCTTGTTAGATAATTGTGGCGATACCCTTAAACCCTTCAGACACATGGGTTACCAATTGCAACACAAGACGAGTAACTGAAACCGGAGAACCAACGTTAGCAAGTTGGTCCGCAATCATCTTCAAAGCCTGACAATACGACGACACATTCGGGAAATTGTCCATATGAGTGTTGGTGAATTGTTGCTCAAGTAGGACAGCCCGAGAGTGCTTGTTATCATTGAAAATATCCTTGAGACGATCCCACGCGGCTTGAGCAGTAGAGCCGGGTTCGAGAATCGTGTGAAGGAGATCAAGCGATATTGTGCTATAGATCCATTGCTGAACAATGGCATCGAGACGGGTCCATGTCACATCTTTGTTGATTACCTTGTCTTTAGGGGGAACAAGATGGTCAAGTACATCAAAAGCACTGGTCGTGTTCAAGAACAATTCGGCCCACGACACATAGTGAACATTTTCGGTCTCAAGGGTGATTTGCACAAAATTCTTGATGTTAGAGACAGAATAAGCGGGGTGAAAAGAGCATTTTTGGGGGGGAATAGAGTCGTTTGTCATTATTGCAGACGGAGGCAGTGACAAAAATATCAAATTTTTAGAGAGCGAAAGAAGAATCGATGATTTTGGCTGATACCATATAAGAAGGAGAATGATAGAATTGTATTGCATGCCTTCAAACGTTTACAGAGGTTGCTATATATCTACAACTAACCCTCAGTTAGCTATTATCCTTTCCATATACATAGGATGTCAATCTCTATAATTAAGGAACTATTGACTAGGAAGATATATACTTAACTAAATTAAGTCAAACAATATACAATGAATTAGGAGAGAATATTGGCATATTCTAATAGTCATATCTAATTAGTCGTGTTTTTCGTAATATTTCATACGCCGTAGAGTCACTTAATCACGTGTATGTGTATCCTCATGTTAACCTATTTGTTCTTATGCTTAAGTATATATGTTTTGTGAATTTTGTTGCATAAGCATTCTGCATTCCCTTATTTTTTGTCATTAATCACTAATGCATGATGAGAATATCATTGAGTTTGGTAAGTGGACTTCTACTCGTCAATTTCAATTGATTAACATTAAAACTTGATACAAATTTTGGAGTAAAAATCTATTAATTTCACGAATCGCATGTCAATTATGAATTGGACTTATTTTGAAATTTTGAATGTTTGACAAGATGTGGTCTTGAATTGATATATACAGGAGTAAAATTATTATAATTGTGGGAAATAATCTGTATACTTCCCTTTATATAGAAGGATTATAACGAATTTAACAGTGATGATTAATAGTCATAAACAAAATACATAAACAAAGTATAAAGGATTCAGAATTAACCTTCGGTCCTAGCAAAATTGGCCTAAGAACAATATCAAAACTGATATTTGCCTATCAGTTGCACCCAAGACGATATGAGATATGCCCTATTGATTGTGCTAGAATCGATCTAAAATTTTCTGTAAAATTTAGTTGTTTTGTGTTTTTGATGAGAGAGAGAGGCTAGGTCAAGAAAAGAATTAGGGTAGAATAATTCTCTCCCTTTCTTTCTTATACTGGCCGAAATTTGGAGTCCATTAGGAAAGAATAAATCCTTTCCTAATTTCGGCTATATAACCGAAATAAGGAGTATATTCTCCTTATTTTTGGTCTTTCCAAAAATATATAAAATGTGTTGAATTGTCATCTAGTGAGGATCGAACCCATGACCTCTTGGTATGTGTACCCTCACTATTACCACTATGACACATTCATCTTGTTGATATTAAATATAACTGATTATATTTAATTAGAATTAACAGTTTAATTCGTCCAAGCCAACATTACATATATTTAATTAAATATAACTTATTATATTTAATTTACGAATTGACAGTTAATTCGTCTCAACTAATATTATTTAATTTTCATTAAATAATTATCTCATCAACACATTGACTAACTATTTAGTCATATTAGGCATCAATGTGATCATATTTCTATAACCACATCTCTCAAACACATCCTATAGGTGTGACCTTTAGGGACTAGTTGATCACCGCCATCTGTATGATAATAACGTCAAACTTTCTAGCAAGCCAACGGTTATTAGGTAAACGTTAATCAACTGATTAAATATACGAAGTATACCCTTGTGAACCTGTAAGAGATTTACAAATGTTATCACACTAATTTGTGGAGGACACAAGCTCCAACAAACTCCCACTTGTCCTCACAAGTGTATGTGCGATAACCGATTCTCATATCCTAAAATTTCTCCCACTCAATGTAAAACAATTTGCAAATCCGTATTCACAAAGGTCGTATTTTACAAGCGATCATTATCAAGAGTGGTTTCCCCGACTAGAGAGTAACTTAACTGATAAACGAATCAACATTCGAGCATGGCCATGCATTTCAGTTACAACTCCTCGAGTGGCCCTGAGAAATAACTATACCTAATAAGGGTTGGATATTTTCCTCAACTCGAATCCTGCAGATGTAAGCACAGTATGAAATGACCCAGAAAAAATCTACTTAGCCTCCAGTTACGGCAGACCGTGAGAAAGAAACCAAAGTCACCCAAAAACTGCCTTAATCTCAAGAGACAGTCGATAGTCAAAAGAATCGACTCTAGGAACACAATGGATGTCCTATCCACGACCTGACACCAAATGTTTTAAACATTTAGGACTCCATTACGTTGTCACAAAAAGTTGTCCTACGAGGTATCGACATAATCTCGCATCTGTGATCGATCAGTCAACCGTTTGACTTATGGCTCGTTGAACCCACCATCAATCGACTGCACAATATAATAGCCGGAGTTATCAGCTCACATTGGCGATTACGGACCAAAACAAATATAATGTAATTCAGTTCACTTTGTGGCGTTCAAAGTTGTCAGTACAATCCACATGAAAACAAAATATTATATATAAGACGATGAAGTTATAAATAGTATATGAAAAAGATAATGTATCAAATCCATAATCAAGTACTACAACTCAGGAACATGTTTAATTCCCATGGAATTAACATGCCCTACATGTTTATCATAATTCAACGGTTTGGTGAGAGGATCCGCGATGTTATCATCCGTCGCAATCTTGTCAATCACTATCTCTTCTTGCTCCACGTAATCACGGATCAGGTGAGCTTTCCGAAGTACATGTCTAGATTTGTTGCTAGACTTTGGCTCCTTAGCCTGGAATATGGCACCTCTATTGTCACAATAGATGGTGATCGGGTCATTCGAACTAGGAACTACCGAAAGCCCTTGTAAGAATTGACGCATCCATATCGCTTCCTTTGCTGCCTCCGAAGCGGCATAGTACTCGGATTCGAGTAGAATCTGCTACAACACTCGTTTGGAACTCTTCCACCACCGCAACACCATTAAGAGTGAAGACGAACCCGGACTGAGATTTTGAATTATCTCGATCCGTTTGGAAGCTAGCATCTGCGTAACCGATTGCGCATAGCTTAGTATCGCCTCCATAAGTCAATACCCAATCCTTAGTCCTCCGTAGGTACATGGATTCTTTTGGTACCGACTCGTCATACTCAATGCATATGCCACGTCTGGACATGTGCATATCATGGCATACATGATTGATCCTATAGCTAATGCATAAGGAACACGACTCATGCGCTCAATCCCTTCAGGCGTCGTGGGTGACTGAGACTTGCTCAACTGCATCCCAGACGTCATAGGAAGGTTCCCCTTCTTGGAGTTGGTCATGCTGAACCTCTCAAGAACCTTATCCAAATAAGGCTCCTGACTAAGTGATAACGTCCGTCGTGATCTATCTCGGTAGATACGGATTCCCATAATGCGCTGTGCCTCACCCAGATCTTTCATCTGGAAATGGTTCTTCAACCATTCTTTAACCGAAGATAGGAGAGGAATGTCATTCCCAATCAAGAGTATGTCATCGACATACAATATCAAGAATACAATCTTGCTCCCACTCGACTTGATATATAAGCATGGTTCCTCGACCGATCGAGTGAAGCCATACTTTTTTATCACTTGGTTGAAACGATGATTCCAACTCCGAGAAGCTTACTTAAGTCCATAAATGGAACGCTTAAGCTTGCATACTTTCTTAGGATGCTCAGGATCTATGAAACCTTCGGGTTGCACCATGTACAACTCTTCCTCCAAATAACCGTTTAAGAAGGCGATTTTCACATCCATTTGCCAAATTTCATAATCATGAAATGCGGCAATCGCTAAGATTATCCGAATGGAACGTAGCATGACTACAGGTGCAAAAATCTCATCATAATGCAATCCGTGCACTTGAGTGAAACCTTTTGCCACAAGTCGTGCCTTATGGATATCTGGTTGCGCGTCTACAGAACGCTTTATTTTGTAAAGCCATTTGCACTGTAGAGGTTTTACCTTATTAGGTAAATCAACTAGATCCCATACGTTATTCTCATACATGAAGTCCATCTCGGATTGCATGGCTTCAAGCCATAACTTTGAGTCGGAATGTTATAACACCTTTATAGGTTGCGGGTTCATTACTTTCCAGAAGTAAAACGTCATTCTCCTCGACCATACCAATGTATCTGTCCGGAGGATGAGAGTCTCTACCCGACCTCCTAGGTTCCTCAGGAATATTAACCGTATCATCAGTTGAAGGTACATCTTCCTCCATCTGTTCCTCGGTTGTTGGTTCTGGAATCTCCGACAGCTCGAAGGTTCTATTACTCGACTTGTTCTCGAGAAATTCTTTCTCTAAGAACGTCGCACTAGCCGCAACTAAAACTCGATGTTCGGTAGGCGAATAGAAGTAATGACCAAATGTTCCTTTTGGATAACCTATAAAGTATGTCTTGACCGATCGCGGGTCGAGCTTATCCTCGTGTCTCCACTTGACATAAGCCTCGCAGCCCCAAACCCGAATAAAGGACAAGTTAGGGACCGTTCCCTTCCACATTTCATATGGAGTCTTGTCGACAGCTTTAGACGGACTTCGGTTAAGTATAAGAGCGGCTGACAAAAGAGCATAATCCCATAATGAATCAGGCACTACCGTGTGACTCATCATGTATTGAACCATATCAAGTAAGGTTCGATTTCTCCGTTCGGACACACCATTCAATTGAGGTGTTCCAGGTGGAGTTAACTGCAAAACGATTCAACAGTCTTTCAGGTGTTGATCAAACTCATTTGAAAGATATTCGCCACCCCGATCTGAACAGAGTGCTTTAATCTTTCTACCCAGTTGGTTCTGTACCCTATTCTAGTATTCCTTGAATTTCTCAAAGGACTCACTTTTATGCTTCATTAAGTAGACATATCCGTATCTACTCAAATCGTCCGTGAAAGTGATAAAATATCTATAGCCATCTCTAGCGGTAATTGACATAGGTCCACATACGTCCGTATGTATGAGTCCTAATAGGTCACTAGCGCGCATTCCAACACCTTTGAAGGAAATTCGAGTCATCTTGCCAATAAGACATGATTCACACGTGCCATATGTAGAAAAATCGAATGCGGGAATAGTCCCATTATCGACGAGTTTCTTCACGCGTTTCTCATTTATGTGTCCCATTCGACAATGCCATAGATAGGTTTGATCTTTGTCACCAACCTTTAATTTCTTATTATTCATGTGTAATACTTCCGTGGTTTGATCTAAGATATAAATTCCATTCATGGAAACTGCTTTGCCATAAATCATTTCATTAAAAGAGAAAATACAACTATTATCCTTTATTGAAAATGTAAAACCGTCTTTAGCAAGTATGGAAACAGAAATAATGTTCTTAGATAAACTGGGTACATAGTAACAGTTATTTAAAAATAACTCAAAACCACTAGGGAGTTGGATTACATATGTTCCCTTCGAGGTAGCGAAAGAACTCGTGCTCCATTCCCGACTCGCAGGTCCACATCACCTTTTTCGAGAGGTATGATGTTCTTTAGGCCCTGCAAATGATTACACAGATGAGAACCACAACCAGTATCAAGTACCCAAGTTCCGAAACTTGCATGGTTAATCTCAATCATATGAATATAAGATGACATACCAACAGGAACGACGCGGCCTGCCTTGATGTCCTCACGGTAGACGGGACAGTTCCTCCTCCAATGTCCAGTCTTGTGACAATGGTGGCACTCTATGTCACCGCCCTTGCTCTTTGCCTTACCCTGTGAGCCACTAGTCTCACCAGGCGCACTCTTACCGTTTCCTGGCTTCTTAAACTTTGGCTTACCTACAGCTAGGTCGCCATGAGCCTTGCCCTTACCTTTACCCTTGTTGTAAATCGTGAGAACATCCTGCTTCATGCTCCTCCTCAATTTCATATCCTTCTCGGTCTGTACGAGAAGGGAGTGTAGCTCATGAGGACTCTTTTTCAAGTCATTCATGTAGTAGTTCGCCCTGAAAAGGACAAAACCATCGTGAAGAGAATGAAGCATTCGGACAATGACAATGCTCTCACTGATTTTACAATTCAGTTCCTCCAGCTTCTCGAAATTCTCAATCATGTGAAGAATACGTGGGCAAACCGGTTGGCCCTTGTGGAGTTTCACATCAAAGAAGCGACAGGTATGCTCATATGTAATGATTCTTGGTGCCTTTGAGAACTCATTAGTGAGCGTGGTGAAAATCTTGTTTGCACCTTGGGCAATGAAGCGTCTCTGCAAATTGGTTTCCATTGCAAAGATGAGTACGTTCTTTATCGCACCCGCTTCCATAACGAAATCACTATAAGCGAGTGACTCGTTGGCTCCTGCATTGTGGCCTGGGTTGACCGGTATTAGTTCAGTTAAATACCTGAGCTTACCGTCAGCAATGGCAGCATTCCGTAGTGCCGCCTCCTAGTCCGCAAAGTTGGATCCATCATTCTTCAGTCGCGTGGACTGATTCATTTGGTCCATGAATACTTTTTGCCAGGATGAACAATCTAGTGTGGCACTAAGCATTGGGATTGCGTTATTTCTAGCCATTTGTTGTAACAGTATTATCGAAAATAATCGTGTTCTACACTGCGAAAGAAGAATAAAAATAATAAGCATGTGCATCGTTTTGATTTTAAGTCTAATGAACTAATGTCATAACGCGAAGACTCAAAACATTTATACAATTGACCTCCCTCAAGAATTATATAAATGATCCCAAGACTCAATTCTCTATAAATTGATAAGCTAACCTTTTAACTAATTCTACCGTTAGAATTCTTGGTCGATAAATTTCTTTAAATACTATCTTTAGTCCATCATAATCACGAGAAACTCTTCGGACTATGATGTTGAGGTAAACTAAGTCAACACAACTACTTACCCAACGTAGAAGGGGTCATATTAGGCCTACCGACGAAGAAGGGATTCATAGATGTTTGCCCTTATAAAGACTAATCTCAATTTCCGTTTTAGAGGAAGATCCCATCAACTTTATTTTAATTCATTTTAAGTGAACTATAAACTAGCATGCGAGAATGAATAAACTAAGATGATGGCTTATAGACTGTGACATCTGCATGTCCATGAAAACTAACATACAACCTATATGAGTCAATTTTCATGCATTTTAGTAGTAGGAGGTTTGGTTTTAGGCGGAATATGATGTATAAAACTAACATGTGAATGAAAAGCAATAAGAATGAAAACGTAAAAACAGTAAAAGTCCTAGTGTGGCCTATCCTATCAAAATGAACAATAAATACAAGTTTGGAATCCATCCTTGGACCCGAGAAGCTTGTCTTGATGTTCCATCTTGATCCATGTAGCGGGAGTGAGCTCCAATCTCCATCTTTAGTCTTCTTTGAAATTACAATAAATAAAATTACATAATTGACCTATTTATTACATTCTAATTTCAAAACCCAAAACTAAAATAAAGGAGATTCGAGATCTCATAATTACATAAAAAATCACGTTTCCTTCATTACGAAAACATAATTTGACTAAGGCCACACTAAGTATTACAAATTACAACCGATTGTAAAATTAAATACGTAAATAAAATCCATTCATTCGATTCATTCAACAAAATTAAAAGCATCAACTAAAATTAAATTAAACATACATGACACAATTCCATAATTATGTTGATTAATTTATCCAAACCACCTATTTAAATTAAATTAAGTGACAATTCCGCAATTAATCACATTAATTTCATTCTTAATCCATATTAAACTTGTAATATGAATTCTATCCGTCAAAATTTTAAACTGCTTTAAAAATATGATATCTTTAAGTTGCGAACCGTTTCACAATATCTAATCGGCCAAAATAAAAACAAAATCCAATTTTTATTTGGTCTCGGCTGAAAAATAAACAACAAATTTTTTTTTTTTTTTTATAATTCCAGCTGCTCACGGCTGAAAATAAAAAAGCCCCCTTTTTTTTTATTCGGTAATTAGGAAAACAAAAGGAAAAAAAACTTTCCAATTTTTTTTTCTTTGCGGCAATCAAGAAAACAAACGAAAAAAAAACTTTCCAAATTTTTTTTTCTTCTCGGCTTACCAGGAAAAACAAAAAACAGAAAGTATTATTTTTTTTTTCACGGCAAACCCTAAAAATAAGCCGTCCTCCCCTTTTTTTTCCTTGCGGCAATTAGCCCTAGAACAATACCGATGAAGAAAATGTTTACAGTTGCTATTTAGATCATGATTTAGCAAATGAATTAATGAACATGATTAATCTTATATGCTAAAACTATATAGCAAAAACAAGTTCTTGTATCATCGTCATGACAATTTATATATGAATTTTAACTTAAATCTGCATTAAATCAAAATATACCAATTCTTCATATGATAATTTTAACTAATTAAAACAATGATACGAAAACCGAAATTGAAAATAAATCATCAAACAAAGAAGAGGGAAAAACGAGAGAAAAAAACAGACGGTAAAAAAAAATACCTCACGGCCAAAAAATTTTACAGCCGAATTTTTTTTTTTTTCGAAATTCCTTATGTTGTTTACATACAAATTTTATGAAAATCATCAAAATCAAAATTCGTGGTCTAGTGCTCTGATACCACTTGTGGGAAATAATCTGTATACTTCCCTTTATATAGAAGGATTATAACGAATTTAACAGTGATGATTAATAGTCATAAACAAAATACATAAACAAAGTATAAAGGATTCAGAATTAACCTTCGGTCCTAGCAAAATTGGCCTAAGAACAATATCAAAACTGATATTCGCCTATCAGTTGCACCCAAGACGATATGAGATATGCCCTATTGATTGTGCTAGAATCGATCTAAAATTTTCTGTAAAATTTAGTTGTTTTGTGTTTTTGATGAGAGAGAGAGCTAGGTCAAGAAAAGAATTAGGGTAGAATAATTCTCTCCCTTTCTTTCTTATACTGACCGAAATTTGGAGTCCATTAGGAAAGAATAAATCCTTTCCTAATTTCGGCCATCTAACCGAAATAAGGAGTATATTCTCCTTATTTTTGGTCTTTCCAAAAATATATAAAATGTGTTGAATTGTCATCTAGTGAGGATCAAACCCATGACCTCTTGGTATGTGTACCTCACTATTACCACTATGAGACATTCATCTTGTTGATATTAAATATAACGATTATATTTAATTATGAATTAACAGATTAATTAAATCCAAGCCAACATTACATATATTTAATTAAATATAACTTATTATATTTAATTTACGAATTGACATTAATTAAATCTCAACCAATATTATTTAATTTTCATTAAATAATTATCTCATCAACACATTGACTAACTATTTAGTCATATTAGGCATCAATGTGATCATATTTCTATAACCACATCTCTCAAACACATCCTATAGGTGTGACCTTTAGGGGACCAGGTTGATCACCGCCATTCCCATGATAATAACGTCAAACTTTCTAGCAAGCCAACCGTTATTAGGTAAACGTTAATCAATCGATTAAATATACTGAAGTATACCCTTGTGAACTTGTAAGAGATTTAAAAATGTTATCACACTAATTTGTGGAGGACACAAGCTCCAACAATAATTCATGCAAAAGATACATTATTACATACTAGTTATTCATCGTAATTATTTGGATAAATTAGTTTAAGACGCATGACAGTAAAACACGCACCATTAAACAAGATTGTACTATCACTTATGGATTTTGATGAATTGCATTGTTAGCTGCAAAGTAGAGTATATGGTTGTGTTTATACTCACAAAATAACAATGACTTGGCCTTAGCTATATATTTATGGAAATAAATAGTACGCTTTTTATTGTAAGTTTCACATGTCTATCTATGTCCAAAACTGCTCTTAATGATTGCACTGGATTTTTGTTAAATGATCGTACTCATATAGTACTCCGTTTGACTTTGGGTATTTTATTCTGTCATTCTCCTTATTACCTAATGTTGTATGCAATATTTTGGTTCTTCAATCTACCAACAAAGTTTTATCTATGGCATAAAGAAATTTACCTCATACGTAGGATGTACATCATTTAATCTAAAGTTCAATATATGTGAACAAGTGGATATATCATACTATTTTGGACATGAAGTTCCAAAAGATTTATTTTACAAAGATGAGAGATATGTCCATATTATGACTTTGGCCTGAATTTCAAAGTTTGAAAGGTGTGTAATAATTTAACATCGTCTCATCAGTACAAATATATTCATAATGTATAAGTCTAAGTGGCCAGAAGTCCACGTTTATGAGTATATGAACCGCTGTTCAATTTAAAGCGGTCTTTATCAAAGACAAATTTATTTAATAATTGATTCTTGTTCACCTAAAGTTGAACAGTATAATGAGATATATGAAATTTGATACATTCCTTGAAGTGAATGTGACATCTCATAAAGACTCTGTTTGTAACACAGATCAAGAATATGGCGTTATGATAAGCCTAACATTGCGGCCTTAATTGAGCCTAATAATATGGCATTTGATGAGCCATGTAAAGAAGCCTTAATTGAGCTTAATGATGTGGCCTTATTGAGCTAAATTTGTCCATTGAAAGAAATGAAAATATCTCCTGAAAATGAATACTTCATGAAAGGTCATATGAAAATACTCAAAGAGTAATATATTCCTTATTGGAGTATTGACGAGTCTTGCCTACAGATATGAGACGCATATTGTGTCATATGTCACATCATTTATCCGGTTGGATAAAGTATTACTAACCATAAGATTAGAGTGATGAATATAGTCAACAAAAATATGACATGTGATAAGTGAAATTATTGAGATACATCCAATTTTGATTAAAGTTTGCCGTGCATTTTTGGCAAACTAAGGAAGTTGACATGAAATGATTCAGATGTAACAAATTAAAGCCATCCGGGTTCTTACTAAACCCATTTTGATAAACCTTGAGTTTATCTTCAAGAAAAGATAAGTGCTGAAATTCTCTCGTGTAGAAATTTTATTAAAGGCAAGACACTACACTGTGATTGAGTATATATGATGATGGAGATCTAAACTACTCGATATAGAATAAAGAACTTAAGTGTTCGTGTATGTATTGACACTATATTGTGTGACTTGTGGTCACAAAATGATTTTTCAGAGTAGTTCCTGTGATTAAAAACCACAGTCAGATTTTTATATAAAATCAGTGATCTCTTAACTGGGCATTGTGAATCAGCACATTAAAACTCCAACTGCATTACACATTTCTTCCAGAAATATTTTGTTATTGTACAAAGATGCCCATATAAATTTTCATCAATGATATGAGAAATTGATGTCTAAGGTGGTTACGATAAATTTTGGACTATAAATTGATTATAGTTTTTACCACCTTCGGGGGAGAAATGTGAGTCAAAAGCTGGTAAAAACAAATTGATCCCATACTAAACCAAAAGTTCATAAGGTTATACGTTAAATTCATTGAGTAGAGGTTTTTGAATTTGATATAACCATATGTTTTACTAGATTAACACAAGTATATACACTTGAAGTGTATTATAATAAAAGTCTATGAATTGATGGTTCCAATGAATGTGAAATAGCAAGTTTAAGCAGTTGGTATGACATATAATTGCTATATTTGAAGTGTCCCTGAAGTGACACGATATTTGAAGGATAATAGATGGCTTAAATGAATATAATGGTACCACATGCATATTCAGATTCAGATATCATTAAACAGTACTGATATCATCAAGAAGTGATAAAATTATATCGATATATTTATGGAACCTACATACATTTGCGCGCGATATTTTATGGACTTTATAATGGGGATCGTAAATTTAATTAAGTCCATTTTGATTATCGACATATAATCAATTATTATAAATGAGCTCATGGACTAGAAGTCCAGTTATTGACCTGAAGTCAATCCAAATTATGAATATTGAAATGAAAACTGATCAGTTTGCATTTTGAGTCATCATCATGTGCATATAGAGAGTAAATTCATTATTACATATTAGTTTTAATATTTACATTATTATTATTGCATATTTATTAGGATATGTTATTTAGAACTTAGTTTCATATCATAGGCATGCACATGTTTCATAATATAATTTTGAATGGATAATGTTGGAAAGGAGGAATATATTACGATCTACTCTTTTGAGGATAACTCCCTATAGGAGCCTCTTATAAATGATCATCAATTGTTAATGATTGTTTAATTGAGTTAGTGAAACTCTGATGAAATATATAAACCTCTACAATACGATTGAAGGATATCGTGATTAGTTTCAAAATGAAACATCAAAACTCCTATAAAGTTTATTTGAAAAGTTATTGTCTCAACTTGAAGTTTGAGCATATGAGAATTCATATTTAAATGAGCTTCTTGCTAAACATGTGAAATTAGCTTATGGTTCAGAAGTAACATAATGATTGAAAAATAATGTAGTTAAAGTCTACAATGAGAATGTCAATTCATACATATATATGGTTTAGCAAAGAAAATCGCTCAAAGGAATTGAATGATTTATTCAATAATTATCAGATTGATTTTCCTTAATACAAGAAATTAAGGAATGATGGCTACACTTTTTTCCCTTCGACTAGGTTTTTTATCCCAATGGATTTTTCCTAGCAAGGTTTTTAACGAGGTAGCACTATAAGCGCATATACGCTATAGTCATGTCATCGTGATTGTTGAGATGACAATTGTTTTAGACATATAATGTCATGTCGTTTATTGAGGAGAAACTATATCACTATTACGGAAGTATTATTTTGAAATGAAGATACAAGAGTTATTATGAAATGATTATATCCACACGGTTAGTTCTCAAAGAAATATGATATCGAAGTTGTCATGAATTTCTATCGATCGAAGATTCAAGTTTATCAATTATAATGAGTACTACTTCAACAATCGAGAAGTTATGTCAAAGCATGGATCATTTTAAGATACATCGAGTTATGTAATCATCAGGGGGAGTTGACACGCGCTGTACACCTTTTCCTTAGCCATGGTTTTGTCCCACTGGGTTTTCCATGGAAAGGTTTTAACGAGGCAGCTTGTCATGCGTGTTTGAAGATTAATGTACTCTTTTCCTTCACTAGTATTTTTCCCACGAGGTTTTCTAGGAAGGTTTTTAACGAGGCATCTTCTTCAGTGATGGACATCCAAGAGGGAGTGTTATGAAATATTATTGTATAATATTATATGGATGTCCATATCTTAGAATATTCTAGACTGTATTATCTTATGGAAACTCTACCCTCAATGTATGTGTATATATACCCCCTCATAATGGAATAATATATAGTTCTGTCTCTCTCCATATTCTCTCTACCTTCTCTCTACAATTCTCTCCTCTTTTATTTCACAACAAATATTAATTAATCAATAAATAAAGTATAGCAACATTAAGTTTATGATAATTGTGTTTTTGAACACGCACTCACCAACAGTTTGGTTAATGATGATAGCAACCGTGATCTTAATCTTTTGGTGAAAGATTTCATAACCTCAGACAAACAATAATGCGATGTTTGTAAATTACCCAATTTAGTAAATAACGATATTGTGAAACTAATTACTAACATCCCACTGCCACATAATGATATTCCAGATACCCTCATTTGGGCACTATCCGTGGATGGAAATTTCTCTACCAAAACAGCAACTTAGAACAAGGTTTGTTTAATCAAGTTATTGACAAATGTGAATTTCAATGGATTTGAAAATTGGATATTCCTCCAAAGTTGAAATTTTTTCTTTGGAAAGCTTGTGTTGATGGCCTCCCAACGAAAGGTAAACTTCTCAAAAGTCATATTAATGCCCCACCACATTGTGTTATGTACAACTATCCTATTGAAAACAAAGATCATTTCTTTTACAAATGTCCCTTGATTGGGTTTGTTATCCAAGACATGAACATGATTAGTTTTAACGAGTTTTGTCAAATTATGATAATATCACAAGTTAAACTTTTCTAATGAAACTTAATTATCTCAAAGACTTAATTCTAAAAGATGATTTCATTAAGATAATTTTTATTTGGTGGAATGCATGGTTTCATAGAAATGACATTATATTTAATAATGTTCATTTCAATATCAACAAACTTATTACTTTATGTAATAGTAGCACTAAGACATGAAATGTGACTAGATATAAGGATCTCAACAATCCCGAGATAGAAGAGTCAGCTGAAAACAACTCTATTAAGGAAGAAATCTATGGGAAAAACCTAGAAACGATTTCCTAAAGCTAAATTTTAACGGATCGAGAATAGAAGGTAATAAAGCTGCATTAAGATATTATATAAGAGATCACAATGGTAAAGTCGTTTTGTTAAGATAAAAAAAGTGCGGATCCAATAGTATCCTTGTTGCGTAAGCTCTCGCCTCAAAAGAAGGTATTTTAGTAGCTAAATACTTATGAATCTCAAAGTTAATTGTGAAGAGTGATAATTTATGGGTTAATTAACTCAATTCAAGGTGGTTTGATAGCCGGTGGCTTCAACTTACCTCCCTCATCCGAAAGGATGAGATATGTTGGTCCTAATCTTAAAAGATCAATCTAATTTTCTTACCTAATAAAAAAAATCAATAAATAAAGTGGAACTTTTGAAACCATATTAGAACCTTTAAAAAAGTTAAAACACTATACTTCCTCCATTTCATTAAACACAAATTCTCACTGAAGACGGGCACTATCCGTCACAAGCTGAAGATGGATAGTATCCCTCTCACAATATGTAAGTGACACTATCCATGGAAGAGTAGGAGATTTAAAATCTCTTATTAGGATAACAAATGAGGGTGGAGAGAAATGGAGGGGGAGAGATTTGAAGGGTTTCAATTTCCCTCCTCTAAGCCTAATCAAAATCTCTCCACAATAGGTAAGATTTGGAGGGAAATTGTATCCAAACACCCACATCCCATTCCCCCTCCCCTTCCCTTCCCTTCTCTCCCTTTCCCTTCCCTCCTTCCCCCTCTCCTCCATTTCCCTCCATTTTTGCTATCCAAACACACCCTTAATATATAGCATAAAAGATAGAATTTTTTACTTAAATGCGGTTGTAATCCAAAATATTTACAAAAATGGTGCTCCTTTCAAACTATTTACACAAAATGGGTCCACGTCATCACAAAGGACGAATTTTTATTTTTTTAATAGAACAACACATCTCGTTGTCTGTGACAGCGAGTAGTTAGCAACGCCTTTGCTCTCTATCATGCTTCCTTCATCCTCTTCATTCTCTTTGCTCCAAACACCAATCCACGAACTACCATTACCATTCTTTTCCTCTCACTTCCCTTATCAAATAAACTTCTTTGTTTGAGTTATTAGCTTCGTATTTTGTAAATTAAATAACCCGCAACATTTCCACTCGCAAGACTATTTCTATGTTTTCGGTTTTGCAGCTGGGTATTTGCCAACATTAATTGATGATCAAGACCCTTTTGGAAGCCAAAGACAATGATTAAGGTTGAAAGTCGACAAGTTCGGAGCGAAACTTAAGTGCATGACCATTAAATAATATCCACACAGGCACACATGAAGATCAATTACTTACTGCAAACCAAACAACTAATCAAAGAGATTACCAAACCAAATAGTGAGAATTGAGAAGCATTGAATTTGACGTATGTTTTGGTTGTGCGTGTGAGTAAGTTGGCTACAAAATACAAATAGTATAGATGGGCACATTTAATAGTCTACTAGTTGTTGTATCGCGCGCGGTGCGCGCGATACCCCAAGATATTTTACTCGTTTATTTGGATTAGTATCGATTCATGCATTGGGTATGGTTTTCTCGTGAACCGTTATAGTTGATTATTAGTCATGTTTCTTTGGTTGATCATGTTGTCAATGGTCATTGGAGCTAGCAAGGACGATAACTATTCTATAAAAGCATTTTTGTGTTTGCATATTATACAATTGTTGTCTTCGGTGCATAAGTTTAGTGATTACTTTGCTTTCATTTTAGCACATACAAGAAATTTACATCACCATAGTGTTATTCCTTGAGTGTAGGGAAGTCACAAAAATCACTACAAACAAACATGTGTTCTAAGAACTTTCTTAAGTATGTGATAATTCGCTTAGTTGGGTGATTTCCTTAAAACATATATCCTTAGCTAATTTACAAGACTATATGGCGAGACATGTAAATGTATTTAACGTAAAGGTGTGAACAAAGATAGATATTTTGAAGCGAATCGTTAGTTGTTTAACATAATTATAAAGACCCTAAATACTAATTTTATAGAGTTGGAGATTGGAGATTTCTGGTGCCCTAAGTTGAATCGGGCAAAAAATACCAATACCTACATATGTGCAATTGAATTATGGAGACACTAAACACAACCACCATTATTTTGCGTACAAATGAGCAACATTTACCGACTCGCAAGGTGAATGTTAATCAACATATCAATCTCTACGAAACTAAAGATGAAGTATGTCGCTTAGAACTCTTTATAGCAACAACTTCAACTTGTACAATATGTTTGACAGAAACTCGATGATATTGAATATAAGCTTTCGCTATAAAATTCACGTGGAGACTAAATTACTTGCTCTGAAGAAACCTAAACTTCTAAGCCTAGCTTGTCTATCTTCGGGCTTTACGTTACCGCTTCACTTAGCGCCGTTACTAAACAACGATAGTTAATACACCATACTGGCAAGGAACCAACAGTTAGAATTAAAATGTTTAATCACATTTCTTACTGTAACAGAACTAACATTAACCTCATTTGGCAGACATATCTAACATGTTTTATTTATTTAAACTAATCTAACTTTACATCACAAATCACTAAAGGGAAGATAATTGTCTTTTAATATTTTGGCATGATTTATCTTCTAGAAATAAAGTGAATGGGTTAAAATGAGATCTCATTCGCTTTTGCTCACATCTCTCTCAAACAAAATGGAGTTAAGAGATTAAAATGAGATTCCTTCCTCTGCTCTAAAAAACGGATCTACTTTTTCCGCTTCTAACATGCATGGATAAACAGTTCTATAATATAAATGAATCAACAAGCAGGCATCTTCAATAAAACTAATAGTCAAGCTCCGCATCTCATCAATAACAGTTTCTTTAATTAAAAAAATGAATAACAGCTTCTGCCTTCTGGTTAGTTTACATACATAAATCCAAATATACACGAGATATGATCTAAACACATTCGATAACAATTCAAAAAAAACATTCACCCTTCAAGTTTCGTTCCTTGAAGTTTCGTTTTGATATAATCGCTTGGGTTTTTTTTGTCAAACACAACCTTTAAAAAACTTTTTTTCCAAACATCACCTTTAAAAAAAAGTTTGTGAAACACAACCTTTAATAAATTTTTTTTTATTAAACACGACATTTTGGCTAGAGTTTGAACACTTGCAATGAGGTGACTTTCAGTCGATGTTTGAGATAACAAACGAGGTCAGCTTGAGGTGTTCTTAGACTCTTTAGAAAGGTGGGAGTACAAGGTTTCCGGAGATTACCAATACGGTGGTGATAGGTGGCTTTATGTACGGTATATTGGTGTGTAAAGTAAGGCTGGTCAAGGAGTGAATTGGAGGTAAAAACAAATCAGAAAAACACCAATTCACACCTTGACCAACCTTACTTTACACACGAATATACCCCATATAAGGTCACCTATCACCGCTGTATTGATAACGTCTACAAAGCTTGTACTCCCACCTTTCCAACGAGTCTAAAAACACCTCAAACCGACCTCGATTGCTATCTCAAACATCGACTGAAAGTCACCCCATTGCAAGTGTTCAAACTCTAGCCAAAATGTCGTGTTTAACAAAAAAAATTTTTATTAAAGGTTGTGTTTCACAAACTTTTTTTTTAAAGGTGGTGTTTGGAAAAAAAAGTTTTTTAAAGGTTGTGTTTGACAAAAAACCCTAACCGCTTCTTTATGTACCTCCATGCAACTTGGATTTGTGTTGCAGCAAAGCCATCTCCAATATGGGGATTTATATCTGGTGGGCACTACAAGAAAAACTAAAACAGGCGACCGAAATTTGGCGACTGATGATGGTAGTCGCCAATTTGGCGACTGATTTACAAATTAGCGACTGAAATCAGTCGCTAATTAGGCGACTGAATTTTTTAAAAAGGGAATCTAATTAGGCGGCTGATATTTCAGATTTGGCGACGGATTTATAGGTAGTTGTCAATTTGGCGACTGAAATTCAGTCGCCAAATCATATTTCAGTCGCCAAATATTTTTATACAAACCAGACCCCCTCTCTCTCCTACTTTACTCTTTCGAAACCAAAAAAAAAGAAGGCGAACAACGACGACAGCGGACGACGAGCGACGAACGACACAACCACACTTCCACCACCATTTCCACCGCCACTTCGACCCTCTTTAATTAGGTTAGTTTTTTTTGTTTAATTTTAGTTTAATTAGTTTAATTTGTTAGATTAATTTGTAGTTAGTTTGATTAATTTGTGGTTAGTTTGTTAGATTTATTTGTAGTTAGTATGTTTGATTAATTTGTAGTTAGATTTAGTTTAATTTGTGTTTGAATTAAAAGGGAATGATTAAGAGGTTTGTGTTTAGGTTTAGGGTTATGGGGGGGGGGGGGGGTGGTTGGTCGTGGGTGGGGGTTGGTCGGCCGTGGGTGGGTCGTGGGTGGTGTATGGTGCTGGGTAGCTAAGTGAAACCGTCTCATTATCGTTAGTATTAAGCTAAGTGGAACCGTCTTAATTAATATTATTATTATTATTACTAAGTTAAGTGAAACCGTCTTATTATTATTATTATTATTATTATTAAGCTAAGTGAAACCGTGTTTTGCATTAATGGAATTAGCTAAGTGGAACCATCTTTTGGATTAAGAGAAATTAGCTATTAGCTAAGTGGAACCTTCTTTAGGACTTGATTTTGATAAATTTAGTTTGATAATTCATGTTATTGATGAATTGAGGTTGAATAACCCTGTTTTTTTGTTTTTCTTTTCTTCTTTCAGGGTTGTCACCGCGCTGCTGAGCACCACCGTCCGCGGTAGCTGTTGCTTCTTGTTTTAGTTTTCATTTTTGCTTTTACTTGATTAGGTAACCTCCTCTTACCAGTTACCTTTTAAATTTACTAATTTTAGTTCAAATTATGCTACGGACTTTAGGATAGAAACCTTTATTATGTGGTTGAATTGTGCTATTGATTGACTTAATTAATTTAGTACCAAGTGTGTTGTTGTTTATCTTAAACTTTAAATTAGTGTTAGTTTTATTTGATGTTGACTTAGTACCCGTTCAAGAATTACCTATTAGGAGTAATTCTTGAATAGTCCCCATTTTGGGACTGTCTTTGTACATTTCAAGTCATTTAGGTAGTAAACACTTACTTGTGATTTATTAATGAGGAATGAGTTTGGTGGCGATCCCTTTAATGTTCTCCGAATACATGTATATGTGGAGTAATTAGTTATTCTACATTGATGTGTATTTGGAGAACTGAAGGGAATTGCTGCCGAATATTTTCCTCATTAATAAATTACAAGTGTGTTTGCTAGTGACTTGAAACGTACATTGACGGGTTTAGGTTAGAGTGATAAGGACCTCATTCGAAGATGGATTACTTATTGACAATATTTATATATTGTTTTCATATTTTTATTGTATAATGTGGAGTATAATGTTTAAATTTTGTATGTAATATTATTATTATTTTTTAAAAATGTTTAAATTATTGTGGGGTCTTCTTTAGATTAAAATGAAGAGATTGGAATGTTCATGGATGTATGAAGGAAGATTAGACCATTCCAATAAGAAAAGACGTCCTACCGCTAGATTTATAAAGGTTGTTAGCGAGTTTATTGAATTTGCTAAACAACAAGATGAATATGACTTGGTAGACAAAAAACTTAGGTGTCCTTGTGCCAAATGCAAAAACCTGAAATACCAGCTTGACATTGTAGTAGAAGAACATCATTATAAACGGGTTTAAGCCAAATTATTACAATTGGATTTCACATGGAGAAGCATATTCTCCAATTCATGAACAAGCTCACACCCAACAAATACAAAATGATGAGAACCCATATAGAGAGATGATTGTTGATGCTATGGATTCCACTTTTTTTAATAGTGATGACCATCCAACTATTTCTGAAGAACAACTGCCACACCCACAAGCAAAAGCCTTTATTGACATGTTAAAAGCCTCAGGAAAACCCTTGTATGAAGGAAGCAAAATGACATTGTTACAAGCCGCTTCTAGGCTAGTTACCTTGAAATGTGAGTTTAATATGCCATTTGTTGCTGTTGATGGCATTGCCTCGTTCCTTGAGGAATCTTTCCCCGATGATAATATCATGACCCGAAGTTTCTACACTACCAAAAAAGTAGTTAAAGGTCTTCAGTTACCGCAAGAAAAGATTGATGCATGTCCTGAAGGATGTATGCTATTTTTGAAAGATGATGCTTTGCTTGACAATTGTAAAGATTGTGGGGCAGATAGATCACTACTACAAATACAGGCAACCACAACGGCCCTTTAACAACGCTTATTCACGAAAATCATCAAAACACGTTGTAGAATTTATTCCGCGAATTTTACCAAACTTAATTACAACGGTTATGTGTTGTTAACCGTTGCTATTGGTTTTAACAACGGGTCATACTTAAACAACCGTTGTTAATGAAAAAACTAATAACAACGGTTAAATTTTAACCGTTGTTAATGGTTTGGCGCCAAATTAGTGAAAAGTAATCACAACGGATATATTAGAACCCGTTTTTAATACGTTTTAACAACGGTTGTAGACTCAATAACCGTTGTTATTAATATTATGAAAATCTTAAGAACAACATATTGCTTTATTCTGCTATACGCTACCAACACAAACACAAGCTAATACTGCTACTATATCATCCTCCATTCCTCCCTGATCGTCTCTCTGTCTTCATCTCCGTCACTGTTGTCACGTCTTCTCTCCCTCATCGTGTTTATCAATCAGGTATATATATGTTTCTTAGCAACGCTTATAGATATAGGATTTTTGGGTTATTATCTAATTTGTTGATAATTTAGCTTAATTGCTTTCTGAAATTTCGTTTATTTGTTTGCCTATTATTGTATTTTCTGAATTAGTTGCCTATTATTACGAATGTAGAATAATGACTCGAACTTGGATGATTGATGCAAATATGAGTGACCGCACCTACAAGGATGGTTTAGCTGAATTTTATGAATTCGTTTTGAACAATTTGAAAGGTTCTTCTAGTATTGCATGTCCTTGTGAAAGATGTGGTAATATTAGCTATATGGCTTTTACGGACGTTAAAATACACCTAGAAAAGTGGAGATTTAGTCGATCCTATACACTTTGGATTTTTCATGGGGAATCATTAGAGGAAGAGAATAACTCAGAAGAAGATGATGTTGAGGTACACGAAAGGCTAACGATGATCCTGAGTTTGCCGAGTTTTTTGAGTTGGAAGAGTTGGAAGTAGAGAAGTTGAATGTTGGGTCTATAGATAATGAAGAGAATGATGATGAGTCCATTGCTTTTGAAGATGTAGGTGATGACACTAGTAATTGGGATGACCTTAACAACATGTATGAGAAGTTGTGTGAGTCTCAAGCACCTCTCGTATCCTGGTTGTAAGTTCACAAAAATGTCGGCTGTGGTGAAGTTGTATAATATCAAGGGGGCAAATGGGGTGAGTGACACGTGTTTCACTATTTTTTTAGCCTTGATAAAGGAGTTGCTTCCTGATGGTAATGTTCTACCTGTTAAGACATATGAGGCGAAAAAACTAATAAGAGGAGTGGGTATGAAATATGAGAAAATACATGCATGTCCAAATGATTGCATATTGTATCGGAAATTATATCAAAACTTAACCAATTGCCCTAAATGTTTGGAGTGGCGTTATAAGGATAAGGAAGGGATCCCGGCTAAGGTGTTGTGGTATTTTCCATTGATACCAAGAGTCATAAGGATTTATGCGAATCCCGATGATGCAAAAATGTTAACTTGGCATGAAACAGGAAGAATAAATGATGGAAAGCTAAGACACCCGGCAGATGGTAAGCAATGGAAATCGTTCGACGCTAAGTATCCCGAGTTCGGCAATGAACCTAGAAACTTACGTCTAGCGCTGTCCACTAATGGAATGAACCACACGGAAACATGAGTAGCCAACATAGTACTTGGCCAGTAGTGTTGGCTATTTATAACTTACCTCCATATGTGTGCATGAAAAGAAAGTATTTGATGTTGTCGTTGTTAATTTCCGGCCCTAAACAACCTGGAAATGATATTGATGTATATTTGGAACCTCTTCTAGATGATTTGAGATTGTTGTGGGATAGTGGGATAGAAGTATTTGATGCATATAAGAACGAAACTTTAAATTTGAGAGCGATGTTATTGTGTACAATAACTGACTATCCGGCTTATGGCGACCTTTCTGGGCACACAGTTCATGGGAAAGAGGCTTGTCCATTGTGTGGGGAGGATATCGAGTCTGAATACTTGAAGTCTTCTCGTAAGTATGTGTATATGGGAAATAGGAGGTTCTTGTCTCATGAGCATTGTTATCGCAAGATGCAGAAAGCATTCAATGGAAGACAAGAACTTCGTCAACCTCCTAGAATTTTGAGTGGGCATGAAGTTTATCAGAAAGTAAAGCATATTGAGATAGATTATGGGAAGAAGAGCGGCTCTAAATTGTCTACTCGTGGGTATAAGAAAAGATCCATATTTTTTGATAAACTTCTATATTGGCCTGACTGGAGGTCGGCATTGCCTCGATTTCATGCACATTGAGAAAAATGTCTGTGATAATATTATCAATACCCTTCGAATGTTCTGGTAAAACAAAGGATAACGCCGCAGCTAGGGAAGATATGAAAATGATGGGTATTAGGCTAGAGTTGGCACCACGGAAGAGAGATAATCGTACATTTTTACCGCCAAAGACTTTTACCCTTTCACGGAATGAGAGAAAAGAGTTATGTGCATGCTTGAATGGAATTAAAGTGCCACATGGTTATTCGTCGAACATCAAAAGCCTAGTGTCGATGCAAGACCTAAAACTCACCGGGTTAAAGTCACATGATTGTCACACTTTGATGCAACAATTACTACCTGTGGCTATTCGTTCCATTTTACCTGAAAAGGTAAGATATGCTATAACTAGATTCTGTCTCTTCTTCCAGTCCATATGCGAGAAAGTCATCGATCCCGATGACCCGGATTCATTGCAGGACCTCGTTGTAACCTCTCTTTGTCGGTTGGAAATGTATTTTCCACCCTCTTTCTTCACTATCATGATTCATCCGACCATTCACTTGGTTAGGGAGATTTTGTACCTTGGGCCCGTGTACTTGAGATACCCGTATCCTTTCGAAAGATTGATGAAAGTCTACAAGGACTATACATCTAATCGGTATCGTCCGGAAGGTTGTATTGCTGAACGCGCTATTTTAGACGAAGCTCTTTCATATTGTTACGCTCATCTCTCCCCTAAGGAGTTGATTGGCGTTCTAAGAATCGTCACAAAGGATGGATGACCGGAAAAGGTATTAGGGGCCGGGTGGAAAAATTGTGACACGTGAAATGTTGCATTTAGCACACATGTATGTGCTAAACAACGAAGATGAGGTGCAACCTTATATTCAACAACACAAAGATGAGCTCAAATACGATCACCAAAACAAGACCGAGAAGTGGATTGCGAACGAGCATACGAAGACGTTTCCAGTGGTTTAGGAATATTGTCTTACGATGTATCTTGATCAAACTGGTGATGACATCTCTCCTAGGTTACTAAGTCTTGGTTTAGGTCCAAATGCCAGGGTCACCTTTTACAACAGTTTTGCCATTAATGGATATACTTTTTACACCCGCGAGCAAGATGAGGTGAGCACAATGCAAAATAGTGGCGTGAGTTCTGAATTTGAGGCAATGCACTTTGCTACTTCAAAAGATAAAAAGCCTATTTGGGGAAAATGCCTTTATTATGGTGTTATTCAAGAAATATTGGTACTAGATTACATTGATTTCACAATGCCTTTGTTTCGATGTAACTGGGTTGATAATAACATCCATTGTGTCCGAAAGGATAAGATGGGATTTACGTTGGTCAATCTGGGTAAGGTTGGCAATAATAAGGATGATCCTTTCATAATGGCATCCCAAGCTAAACAAGTGTTCTATGTCACCGATCCTATGGATAAGAAGTGGTCTCGTTGTCTTGTCTATAAGGAGTAGAAGGAGTAGTCCATCCGATAATGGTGATGATGATCAGGATGTCGTTCTTGAGGGAATGGATCAGTCTACCACTGTATCTTATTTCGACGATGTTGACACTGATCATGAGGACACTGAAAGCATCTATATGCGTGATGACCATGGTGAAGGTATTTGGGTTAACGAAGAAACTATGACATCCAAGAAACGTCCCCGATCCTGAAATAGTTCATCAGGACACGATGTATGCATGCATCTTTGGCGTTGTCTTATTTTCTTGATCTTATTATTAGATGTGGATGCTTTGGTGTTGAAATTGCTGAATAATGTTGCAAAGTATATGGTGCTTCACTGTTGTTACGGTATGTATTGTTACAGTTTGGACCGTAATGGAATTACGATAATTTAAAAAAAAAAGATGTTGCTAATGTTGTCTTGCTTGCTGCTATATATACCATAATGTCTTCTCTTTGTTTTTTCCGCATGATATGCAATCAACCCGTCTGAGATTGAGCGGACTTAAGTATAGATATAGACGAGGTAAGAGACATGTGGGGCAACTACGTCTTAGAATATATTAGAAATGCATGATACTCAGAGTTTAGATCAACTTATTAGTAAATTTTTTGTTGAAGTTAGGGAATGATTAGTTCATGTAAATTCAACTCCTTGTAAGTATATATATATATATATATGATGCAAAATGCTTTGTTGTGGTTGAATTGAATCTATTGAGTTCGATGAACCCAAATTTGTGATTTATCTTTAGTCTTTGGTATATGGTGTCTTTGCTGACATATGCGAGGTTTTGAATGGCATGAAACAAATTTAATTTTTCAAAACATTAGGAGTTCGTAATAAAAACGGTTACTAAAAAAAACGTTGTGAATACCTTTCACAACGGTTAATAAAAATAACACCGTTGTGAATGACATTCACAAATACCCGCGCATAATATTCAACAACAGGTTTTAATCGAAGAACCGTTGTTAAAAGTCTTCACAATTTTGGAGGTAAAATTACAACAAAGGGTATTAAACAAAGAACCGTTGTTACTAAAAATTTCAACAACGGGTATGTACCATAAACCCGTTGTCAAAAGACTTCACAATTTTGGAGGGAAAGTTACAACAACGGTTATAAATACGACAACCATTGTTATATAATTCCCTCCAAAATTTTGAAACACTTTCCACAACGGAGAACACCCAACAACAACGGCTTTTAACCGTGGTGAATACTTTAGACAACGGTTTCATTAAATAACCAAACCGTTGTAAATACCTTCTACAACGGCCGCTTTAACAACGTCCGCTTTTTGTTTTTACAACGGTTTTTACCCGTTGTTATAGCCTGTATCTGTAGTAGTGGATATGAGACAAGTGAAGGAGATACAGTTTTTGTGTTGAAAAAAGGCAACGGTAGTAAGAGGGCCAAAAAGAGTAAGAAACCAGTAGCATGTAACCAATTGTTTTACTTTCCTCTCGCACCAAGACTTCAAAGAATCTATGCCACCAAAAACATTGCCGAACAAATGAGATGGCACAAAGAAAACCCACGTGCTCCGGGGAAGATGAGTCATCCTAGTGATGGGGAAGAATGGAAACGATTTGATCAGATGTATCCTGAATTTACCAAGGAACCCCGCAATGTACGACTTGGCTTGTGTACGGATGGATTTGATCCTTTCGGTAATTTTGGGAGGAAGTATTCTTGTTGGCCTGTTATGGTCACACCATACAACTTACCACCTTGGTTATGTATGAAAAGACCATTTATCTTCTTGTCACTTATTGTTCCCGGACCAAAAAGCCCGAAACGTAATTTGGATGTTTATTTACAACCATTGGTGGAGGAGTTGAAATATTTGTGGGAAGTTGGGGTGGAAACTTATGATGTTTCTAAAAAACAAAATTTTCAACTTAAAGCTTCCCTTTTGTGGACAATAAATGATTTTCCCGCCTATGGTATGCTATCTAGGTGGTCTACACAAGGGCAAAAAGCATGTCCTTGTTGCATGGAGGAAAGTAAAGCATTTTGGCTTCCCAATTGCAAGAAAATAAGCTGGTTTGATTGTCATAGATGCTTCTTACGAGAGGGAAATCCACATAGGAGGAACAAGAAAGCTTTCACAAAAGGTAAAGAGGTTCTTGATGCCCCTCCGAAACGAGTGCCTGGGGAGGAGATATGGAAGACGGTATGTGATTTACCATCCCCTATTGATGGTACCGAAGAAGAATTTAAAGAATTGAAAAAGCAGAAAAACGGTTGGTTTAAAAGAAGCATTCTTTGGGACCTTCCTTATTGGAAGACAATGTTGATAAGACATAATTTTGATGTAATGCACATAGAAAAGAATTTCTTTGAGCAGCTAATTGACATGATCATGGATGTAGAAGGTGAAAAATGTGATAGCATTGCTTCTAGAAAAGATTTGCAGAAATTTTGTCATCGTCCCAAATTACACATTCGCGGCGACGGGTCTAAGCCAACATCCATTTTCACTCTCGACAAAGCTAAGAGAAAGGTATTGTGTGAGTGGTTACAAAATTTAAAGTTTCCTGATGGGTATGCAGTAGATTTTAGTCGATGTGTTGATCTTAAGAAGCTGAAGTTGCAAGGCTTGAAAAGTCATGATTGTCATGTATTCATGGAGCGATTATTACCCGTTGCTTTGAAACACCTCGTGCCGACAAACTTTTGGAATGCAGTTGTTGAGATTAGTCAATTCTTCCGAGATTTATGTGCCTCTTTAATATGTGTTGATGACATGATTCGTCTGGAAGAGCAAATACCACAGATATTGTGTAAGCTTGAAATGATCTTTCCTCTTGCATTTTTTAACTCCATGGAGCATCTACCGGTTCATTTGCCATATGAAGCCAAAGTTGGGGGACCCGTCCAATATAGGTGGATGTATCAATTTGAAAGGTAATTAAGATAATCTAGCTACTTTTAAATTAAAATTAATAATAATAACTAATCTATTTATTATATGTTAACTTTATTATTAATAAAACTCATCATTAACTTTTATAAGTTTCTTAATCATTTGAAGAAAAAAATTGGTAATAAAACTAGGGTGGAAGGTTCTATATGCAATGCTTATTTAACGGAAGAGATTGCAAACTTTTGTTCTCTTTACTTTGAAAAACATATAGAAACGAAAGCAAAAAACATGAATGTTGAGAAACCGGATGAAATAGACGAAAGTTTACCCGATTTTTTTCAAACTCAAGATGATGAAAGGTGTTCATCAAAGGGGCAAACAAGATATTTGGATGATAAGGAGTATAATCGTGCCCACCTTTACGTGCTATCTAATTGTGATCTCTTAGAGTCATACGAAACACAGTTTGTTAATGATTTCATTGAGAGGAATCCTAATATAAGTAAGGATGATGTTTGGGACAAACATGAGGACCAATTTCCAACATGGTTTCAGAAACATGTAATTGAGTTGAATATTCAAGATGATTTGATAAGAAGTTTGGCTTTTGGTCCTTCAAAAATGGTAAGAACGTGGAATCGATACTCGGTTAATGGGTTTAATTTTCAAACATTCAACCACGGTAAAGGTAAGGCTAGGTGCAATTGGGGGGTTACTATTTCTTCTCTTGATGACAACGAATATTATGGTATAGTTGAAGATATCTTTGAAATTAGTTATAATGGACGTGACCGAGCTTATAAAACTGTCTTATTCAAGGTTGACTAGAAGGATAATTCTGTGGCTGAAATGAGAGTACATGAACAATACAAGCTTGTAGAAGTGAATCGTACTAGAACATACTCTAAGTATGATCCATATATACTTGCACATCAGGCTCATCAAGTGTATTTTGCTACTTATCCAAGCACAACAAATGATAGAAATAAAAATGTGTGGTGTGCAATCTTTAAGAGAAAGGCACGGTCACAAGTTGATACAACTTTTTTCCAAGAAGAAAACGTTTCAAATGAAACACTTTTGTCTCCACCCGATGAAATCAACTATGAGCATGAGAATAAAGATGGTGAAGACATGGAAGAGGAAGAATATTATGATGTGGAAGAGAGACTGTCGGGGGAGGATGAGGCGGAGGAGGAGGAGAGAAGGGAAGAAGAGGAGGAGAAGAGGGGGGAAGAGGAGGTGAGGAGGAGAAGGGAGGAGAAGAAAAGGAGGAGGAGGGACGAGGGTTTGGAGATGAAGATGATTATGATGATGATGATGATGACGATGATGAGGATGAGGATGAGGAGGAGGACGACGACGATGATGAGTATGATTAAATTGGTATAATTTTTTATTCCTCAAGAGTAAATAATTAAAATTTAGAAGTCCGTATAATTTTCATTTATCATTATTTGTGTTAATTTTTATTTGTATTACTGCAGATGGCTGGAGTAGGTCGAGGTAGGAAGCGTGGAGGCGGCTCGGGTGCTGGACAGAGTATGCGTGCGGAGGAGGAAGAGTTTGTGCGTGAGGATCCGATGCAGACAGACGGTGACGGTGACGAGACTGACGCTATCGACGAGACAGTACTGGTGCCGATACGGTACACTTCGGATCATCGGATGATACTTGAGCCGGCGGGATTATGGTAAGTCTTATTCTTTATTAGTCTACTATTATTATTATTATTATTATTATTATTATTATTATTATTATTATTATTATTATTATTATTATTATTATTATTATTATTATTATTATTATTATTATTATTATTATTATTATTATTATTATTATTATTATTATTATTTGTAAAATAATAATTGTTTCTAATTTTACATGTTCAAAATAAATGCAGGTTTATGGACGATTGCGTGATACGAGGTGTCACGAAAAGCACGAAGACTAATTTCGTGGGTCCAATTCCTACATCGTGGACACAAGCTTCTAATGCACAAAAAGAGTCGTGGTTCAATAACTTTCGGGTATATATTTTCCGTAGTTATTTGTTTTAGAAACCAAATAATTAATTTTGATAAATTTTTTAAGAACCAAGGTTAGACTTTTATTTTATACTGATATGAAATTTTGTCGCCTTTTTTTTTTGTAGCTATCATTTGCTTGGTCACCGTCTCAAGAAGAATGTAATGTCCGTAATGTACAATGAAGTCGGTAGTCGACGATATCGGGACGTGATCTGGAAGACGGTCAGGCGCCCGAAGGAGCCAGAGAACATGAAAGGTATTTAATTAACTTGTTTTGTTATTTGTATTAATTAGCATATACTCTCTTATATTATAAATAATATCAGTAACTTATTAGTTATGATTTTATATGTGTAATTGTAGGTGAGAAGTATGAAGGCTTAGTAAAGCATACCAAAAATGAAGCTTTTCAGAAGAAGTCTAAGCAAGCATCCCTCAACAAAAAAGGAGGAAAGGAAGATGCCGTGGTTGAGCCTACTCATTACGGGGGATCACGATCGTTCTGGGATCGTGTATTGGGTGTAAGTTTGTCGATTATTTCACACTTTTTTTGGTTTTCAATGCAACATGTTTATTTTATGTTAGATTTTTTGTTGATTTTCTAACATGTATGTTTTTTTTTTCATTCAGAGAGGAAAGAAGAAGTCAAAGCCGATTGCGACGGTACCGGAACTGTTTCTGGACACGCATTCCAGGGTTGACCACAAAGGGGTTAGAATTTGGACTAAGCCAAAAGACAAGCAATTATATGTAAGTTTTCCCTAACACTTTATTTTTGTTAATTTATTCTCTTTTAAAATGTCTTATATAAGCTGGTTACCATATTAACTTACTACCATTTGTTTAATATTGTAGGATGCATTTGAACATGAAAAAGCCGCCAATCCAGAAAAACCGGATAATGACATATGGTTTGAGTTGGTGAATGGCTTCAAGAAAGGGCACGTGTATGGTACCGGAAGTTCAACACCGGCTTTCTATGAGAACACGCGTAGAAGATCAACTTCAACAATTCCCAGCACCACGTATCAACCGGGAATTATTAGTCAACTTCAAGCTCAAGTAAGAGAGCGTGATGAACGTGAAAGAAAACGTGATGAAGAATTCCGCCAAATGAAGGAAAAAATGGTAATGTTTGAGACTTGGTGGCAAGGTTGTAACCCCGGACTTAGACCCGACTACGATCCTTTTGATCCGCATGGTCCACAAGGGGGGAGTGGAGCCGGTGTTGGCTTCCAAGTAAGATGATTTTAGCATGTAAGCTTGTAAAACTTGACCATTAGACTTGAACTTTAGAATATCTTAGTTTGTAAAACTTTCATTTTCAATATATGAAATGAAGTTTGGGAAAATATGTGGTATTGTGTGTGTTGAAGTTTGGGATGTATGGCGTTGTGTGTGTTGAAGTTTGGGATGTATGGCGTTGTGGAACATCGGTTTGTATGCAGGTTGTAAATATTTGGCTAGCAATGAAAAGGAAAAAAACCACCAAAACATACAGTGGCTTTGGCGACTGAAAAGGGATTTGGCGGCGAAATTGATCGCCAAATTGGCGATCGATTTAGGGTAGTCGCCAAAATGGCGATTAATTTCGATCCGCAAATCCTATCGATCGCCAAATTTGACTCATCGATATTGGCCTAGTCACCCAAATTTGGCGATCAAAAGGATTTTGGCGACTGAAATTCAGTCGCCATTTTGGCGACTACCCTAAATCAGTCGCCAATTTGGCGACTACCATTTCAGTCGCTATTTTAGTCATTTGGCGACTGATTTGTCAGTCGCCAAATTTGGCGACCGATATTAGTCGCCAAAATTAGAAAAGGCGACTAAAGTCTGCGACTGGCGTTTGCGACTGAAATCAGTCGCCAAATTGATTTTAGCGACTGATTTCAGTCGCCAAAATCGGTCGCCTGTTTTATTTCTTTTTGTAGTGTGGGGGGGAGGGGGATAAAGATTAACACACAAATGATAAAAAAAAAAAAAAAAAAAAAAATAAGACCATTCTTATTTTTGATACATATTATGCAATGCACTCAGATCCCAAAAATCTATGTGCTTGCTCTTCCTATACTTCCTCATTTTAAATAAAGGATGATGGCTGGAAAATGCCTCAACTACTCCCATCAATTGTAGAGAAAGAGCGTTAATGCAATACAATGCATCGAGAATTGCAAAGAAAAACTACTACTAAACAATATAAGTTACATATACAGTTTAGAGCGTCGTTATTTTTATTATTTCATTACGCTATAAAGCTAAATAATAGTGACTCTTTTCCCTTTGTATAAAACTATTATAACCATAATAATAGTTAACCTCTTTTTTCCTACTCGTAAACATATTAGTTTATAGTAACACTTGAAAATACCTTAGACTTTCTTTGAGAGGTAGACACCTCATAAGGAAAAGCCTTATACCATACGCGCCTCACAACCTAGATACTGCCACATAAATATATTTCTAAATGCACACCCACGCTCATTCCTAACATGAGAAGATCTAAGTCTATCTTTATTACTCAAACTCACATGATTGAAGGAAACTGGTACTTATCCATGACATTTCTTCTGTGTTTTGAAGAAATAGATCCATGTTCCATTGCAAGAGTAATGCAGTTGAAGTATTGAAAATTCAAAAGTACTTCATCAATACTGAGCTTACTTAAGCACATACCTTATAGCTCCTTGAACTCTTGGGTTTCATAAGAACCTTAGAAACAAGCTTGTGACCTCTTCGAGATCCTGCTTTTCTTTAAGAATAACTGCTTTCACATTTGTTAAACATCTCACTATCCTCTGGAAACATATAAGATAGTGGGCTAGACTTGGAAAGTAGACCCTAATTATATGCAAAATTTACACACAGACACACCTTATAAGCTTCCTAAGGAACACCTCTTTGTAGTTGTAGAAGTGCGGAGGCTATTGACAATAAGGTCCATGAGCCGGTTACCATTAGAACCTAGTTTTTCAACTGCGTATTGTAGCAAAGAAACACACGTAAGACATCGTCATGTTGCATTGACAGTAAACAACAACTAGCTTATGTGGCCCTTGTAAACTCAATACACATTTGCTTGTGACAACAAGCACCTCTTTGTTGTGTTTCGTAAGAAGCCAGCAATAGATTCTTGCCATGGTTACAAAGAGCTAAAATTCAAACTGACCTTAAATGTGATAATCTATCATATTGAACTTGAGTACTAATTAGAATTGCTTTTAGAAATAAATGTAGCCGCTGAGACTTTAAACTAATGCACTAAAAAGAGCCTGACTTTCAAGCAATTGATAAAAGAAATTGAAACAAAGAAGGAGATGATGCTCAAAAGTAAATAAAAAAAAATAACTACTTGACACATATCTTGCAAGAATTGGAGAGCGAGAGCCATTCCTTCACAAATTCGACAAAAGACAATTAAGGCTTTATCAGCTAATTGTACCATTCTACCAAACATCGAACTGTATTATTTTCCTTGATAATAGCCTCCCCAGCAGGCCAGCACCCTATTTTATTCAATCCCGAGGAAACTCATACCGTTTTCAATAACCTTTATCAACTTTGGTCTTCCCCTACCACTCACAATCATATTTGAACCCCATTTATCATGTCTCTTACCTAAGGAATCCCTAATTGATCCATTTCCCACTTGGCTAAACCACTTGAATTGATTCCTACTCATCTTATATTCAATTGATGAAACTCATATCTTCTTTATATTGTCTTGATTCCCTTCAGTTCCTTCTTTGTATGGTCACACATCCGCTGCTACATAAGCATCTCTGCCACAACCACTCGTCCAAATGTGGCTTGCTTCCTAACCCAACACTTTCTAATGCAGAACGGATCGGGACCACTATTGTACGGTATAACCAAGAATGATCATCAAAGATAAACAATATCTTCAACACATTCAGTTAGTTACTCTGGGATCAGTCAGAGTTTAAGAAACACTCACACAATCCCGCCTCAAAAGAAAAATATGCATGACTGAAATTCATATAACGAATATTAACACTGCAAAAAAATATACATGACTTTCCATATAACTTTAGTGTTGGTCTTTTTTGAATAAGCCATTTCATTTGCGATCCTAACCATTTCATTCCATTTCTCACATATATTCCATTATATCTGATCAGACTTCAAAATAATTTCACAAGCATTAACCTTTATTAAACCAAATTAAAGATGATGAAGATAAATGCAACACATAAAACCGAAGATCATATAAACAAAACCACACAAGTGCCAGCTAACAACATAATCGACCTGGAAATGAATCAAATATCAAATTGCATGTATTAACAACTTCGAATTGAATCCTAGCTTGCACGAATGCATGAAGCATCTTATGACTTTCCGAGTGATGCATGACCAATAACTCTTCTGATGTATCTTAAAAAAATGAATATGCCAGAGTTCTGCAAGAAGATATCTCCAAATAATGAATAAAAAACATTCTATTCATAATGGTAACAAATTTCAGTAAATGTCGCTTCGTTTCCACGATTAAGAAACATCGTCAAAAATTAAGACCACAAATAGAATTTCTAAGCAAAGGACGATGGACAAAAAGAACCCAACTTTAGTATGTGAAGCTCAATGTCAACAAATAAACAAGTCATTCATAATCTGAAGCAAACAAAGAACTAATCACACACAAAGGATTAAGCAAAAATTATAGGATCCATAACAAAAGGCGCCGATGGTAACTTGCGCTATTTTCAAACCCGATGTATTTCTCACCCATAATTTCCGATTGCAACAGGAGATGATGAAATTTTTCTCGACGTGTTTATAACTTCTGTTAGATACTTTGCCATAGGTGCGAACTTGCCTATTATATTGGACCTTTGCTTATTCCTTTTGGCTGCATACTACAAATCCACCACCAAATCAAATCAAACAATTAAAACTAAGTTGTTTTTCGATTTTCCAGATAGTCTCAAGCTTGTTGGATGTTAAAACTAACCTAATTCATTAAATCATAAATAAAGAAAAGCGTTTCAATTAAGCAAAATATAACACAATCCTGCAAAATATAACTTAATTTGTGTTTGCTTAGATGAAACCCAAAATATAAAGCATAGAGATCATGCAAGTTGAAGAAATTAGTGCAAGAATAGTACTTTTCTTAATGAACCAAGCTGCCTGATCAAGTGTGCATTAAGCATTCACATATGAACCCATTTAATCAGCTTATTTAATGAACCCATTTAATCAACACTTTAAATCAGCTTATTTAATGAACCCATTTTCTGATTAGCGGATGAAAGTGGAGATGAAGGTGAAAAGAAATTGCATATGTGATATAAGAAGTTTTAAGGAGGGGAAAATAATTGAGGTAGGAGGCGGAAAACAAGCAATGGAGGTAATAAGTGAGAGTTTGCCAAAACGATGCGAGTATATTACCATCATCCCAAGAGCATATCGTTTGATGGGATTGTTTAAAGTGAGCAAACCATGCTTTAAAACCTTAACCTAACACCTAAGTTTGAGTTTACGGATCAAAGAAAAATATTCCGAAAATCTGATCGCAAGACATCTCCATCATCAATTCAATTCTACAGAGATGTTATTCATATGTTGTTTAAAACGACATAACAGGTGGCAAAATGTTAAGTTTTTAACACAATAGGTGGTGAACACAAAAAAAATAGCCTAAATTAAATCATTCAGATTACGATATTGAAAGGATGATCACCTAAACGATAGAAAACCTGAGAAGATAAATGATAGCTCATCTCTAAATTTGTGTTTGTTTCTGATTTCGGGTTTCTACAATCCACGATTCAATTTGGATTTAATTACCAACAGAAACAACAAATAACAGTATTGAAATAGTTCATTACTCTTTTCCCCTCTTAACATCATCACATTGTGACCATAAGCAAAACTTACAAATGAAGAAAACCCATCTTAATTCAACTCAAACATTGAAAATTTTACAAAAGCTCACCTCGTTTTTTGAACATGGCCATCGACCATCGCTATTTTGCCAACAGTCTAACCCTCTTCACTGTCTCCGTTAAAACACACCATATGATACAGATAACCCACCAGAAAACTAAGATGATACCCACTTCATTTGAACAACAAATCCAAATAAAATCCGAAAAACAAAACCTCAAACAAATAACAATGGGTCAATCAAGTTAAATTAAGCCAAAAAAACACTTTAATCTTGGTAATGTCGTAAGTTTGAGTTAATAAATATGATACCTTCAAGTGTAACACCTTTGGAATATCTTGATAGGGGCGGTCTTGATAAGCAACTCTTCCCTGTCGCCTTGTCCTCAAATTGATGTTATTGATTCTTGAATCAAATCCCGTCGCCGCTAAAACCACAGAGGCTTCTGGAGATTGATTCACATACGAGGGTTTGTGGAGGAAGGAAGTAAGTAAGGAAGGTGTGCCATCAATGCTGATCTTGACTGAGGTGGATCAGTTTGGGCAGAAGAGATGAAGTGAGAGGTTGAGGGAGGAGAGACAAAAACAAATGAGTGTCGAACCTGAGAAGATATTGAGGGGCATCAAACCTGAGAAGATAGTATTTGTTAGTAAGGAAACAAATACTCCATAATTGAGGACGACAAATGAAGGGCCAAAGTGAGATGCAGTGGTAATCCAAGGCACAAGCTCAACAAAAGACCAATTCCAAAATGACGGGAGGAGTGTCGTTTAATACTGTTCATATGAACAGTAACCAGTCTTTGGGACATTTAGAATAAGGTGAGTAGATTCATTCATTTTTAACCATTGAATCACTGTATACTTCTATGTGACTGACTTGTAGGTCCAAGGCTAGCTATAGTCCCAAGATGAGGGCTTCATATTCGGCTTCGTTTTTGGTTGCCTTGAATTCACACTGTACCGCCTGAACAATCTGTTCCTCTTAAGGTGAGCGGAGGACCAAGCCTACCTCCGTTCCCCTCTTATTTGAGGCCCCGTCAACGTATATTACCAACCTTTGGTCACCCTTGTCCTCACTCAGGGTTAATACATCTTTGTCAACATGAGGTTGGAGGGTCGGGCTAAAATATGACACGAAGTCAGCTAGGGCCTGGGATTTGATAGTTGTTTGGGGTTCAAATTCCAGGTCGTACCCACTCAAGTGGACGGACCACTTAGCCATTCTACCCGACAGATCAGGTTTTCTCATTATAGCTTTCAGGGGGTCGTTGGTGATCACGGAGATGGTGTAAGATTCAAAGTAGGGACGTAACTTATATGAAGCAATAACAAGTGCTAAGACGAGTTTTTCTAGTGAGGTGTACCTGGTCTGTGCAGGTAGCAAAGATTTACTAATGTAGTATACAGGTTTTTGTGCTCCCGTACCAGTACAGCACTGACTGCCACCTCTGTAACCGATAACTAATGGAGGTGTGCTCAGGTAGCTTTTAAGTTCATCAAACGCCTTTTCATGTTCCTCCGTCCACTTGAACCACTTGCTCGTCCTGAGAATGTCATAGAACAGCCGACATTTATCCGAGGATCTGGAAATGAACCGGTTCAGGGATGCCACTCTTCCTGTGAGCCTTTCCACGCCTTTTGGGTTCTAGGGGATTCCAGGTGTAGCATGGCTCGGATCTGTTCTGTACTTGCCTTGATTCCCCTTTGGGTGACTAGATACCCTAAGAACTTTCGGAAGGACACCCCAAAGGTACACTTCAAGGGGTTCAACTTCATGTGGTACTTTCTGAGTATCCCAAAGGTATTCTCCAAGTGGGCCATGTGTTGTTCTGCCAGCTTTGACTTGACGACCATATCGTCTATGTAAACTTCCATTGTTCTCCCAATCTCATTTTTGAACATTTGGTTTACCAGACGTTGGTAGGTCGAACCAGCATTCTTGAGGCCAAACGACAATATGTTGTAACAGTACAGGCCCCTCTCAGATCTGAAGGCTGTTTTCTCCTGATCATCAGGGTGGATTTTGATCTGATTGTACTCACTCCATGCGTCAAGGAAGGTGAGCATTTCATGGCCTGCTGTTGCGTCCACCATTGCGTCTATGTGTGGCAATGGGAAGGGATATTTTGGGCATGCTTTGTTCAAGTCCGTGAAGTCTACGCGTACCCTCCATTTATTGTTCTTCTTGGGTACTACCACGACGTTAGAAAGACATTCTGGGTACTTGACCTCCCTGATCTTTCCTGCTGCTAGTAGATTTTCTACCTCTTGGTTGATTACCTCATTTCTTTCTGGAGAAAACTTCCTCCTTTTCTGTTGTACTGGCTGATAACTGATGTCGATGTTCAACCGGTGCGTTATAGCACTTGGGTCAATACCTACCATATCATCGTGCGACCAGGCAAAGCAATCCATGTTAGTACGCAAAAAATCAAGTACCTGTTGACGGATACTACATGTACAGTCTGCTCCAATCAGCACAGTTCAGTCAGGGTGTTGCGTGTCCAGATGTACTTCATCAAGTTCTGCCTGTGGGGGCTTTATGTACTCTTTCTGGATGTACAGTCTCTGTAATTGTTATGTTGGTGGGCTCGCTGTAGGTTTGAGGGCATCCTTGTAACAGTCTCTAGCCTCTTCTTAGTCCCCACGTATTTCATGTACTCTTCAAGGTGTCGGGAATTTCAAGCTCTGGTGGTATGTAGATGGTACTGCTTTCATTTCATGAATTCATAGCCGGCTCTGTTGTGTTTACCTTCCTGGACTTGGCTCCTTTTGGTAGTAGATGATCAAGGCAGCCTGCTCCGTGGAGGTGCTTTATCTCCTTGCGTAGGACTACGCAATCCTCTGTGTTGTGTTCGATGTCGTGGTGATATTCACATTTCTTGCTTGCGTCCCTTCTATCGTTCTCCCTGGGTACCGGCTTCTTTGGCAAACTGAATCTCTGTCTGAGCTCCTTCAATGCTTTCAATACTCCGGCGATTCCTGTGGTGAATCCGTACTCACTTAATTTGGAGAGGGGGGGGAAGCTACCACCTTCCATCCAATCGGTGTCTCCTGAAACTTTGTTCACGGTATTCTTTATGTACGGTTTAGATCTTTCAATTTTCTTTTCTGTGGTGATTTTTTTGTTGGTACGTTATGTGTCATAGACATCCCTCATGGATTCCTCCTCCTCTAGGCGCATGAAAGCCACTGCCTTTTGTTGTACCTCCTCAAAGGTGGTACACGGGTACTGGCTGAGTTCCCTGTACATATCTGAATCGTGGTGAAGTCCACGCCTAAATTCTTCTACCGCTGTGGCTACGTCGCATTTTGGGATGAAGACCTTTTCTATGTTCAACCTATTCATGTAGTCCCGAGGGGATTCCTCAAACCTCTAGACCACCCTGTATAGGTCACTTGTTTGTTTTTCTGGCTTGCGACTGCTGGCGAATTGTTGGTAAAATGCATTAACCAGATCTGCGAAGGTGGATATAGACTTGTTGGGCAGGCTCATGAACCATTGTAGCGGTGCCCCAGATAGGGTTGATACAAAGCCCTTGCACATGCACACCTACTTGAGAGAATCATTTGCTGTTACCACCATCATTTTCTGCTTATACTGGTTCACGTGGTCTGGATTAGTTGTCCGATCATATAGGGTCATAGTTAGCAGAGTGAATCGACGTAGCTTTCTGGTGTTGCCATCTCCATGGGACGGGGCATTCCTGGCAACTTACCGATCATAGCCCTAAGTTCCTGCAGCTGCTGCTCCACTGAGGTACTTGTTCTCACAAGTATGTTGTAGGGTGGCGAATAGAATCCAAAGGGACTGCTGGTTACTGACGTTCCTCCCGTGGCGTATGGCAGAATGACGTAGCCGCTAGGCAGCGGAGTTATGTTCATAATAGGCCTGAACTGTGCACCCAGAGCCTGTTGTGCGTACATGGTTGCTGATACCGTCGTAGAGTATCAAAAATAAAATTTATAATCCAAACTACTACTATAGATAGTGGCAGTCAGGGTCGAACCACAAGGAGGCAAGCAATTTAAAGTTGTCTAATTTAAGTCTAAAGTAACAGTTTTGGGGGGGTTTGATTTGAATGATTCTATAACTAAAGGCAATAAAATTAAGACTAAACTAAAGCAAATAAATGAGCAATTAAAGAAAATAGATGAAATCAAATATTAAAAGGATGCTAAGATGGTCGGTTCACTGTAGTTTCGACGGCAATATCCTAGGTAAGTCTGAAATAATCACGTAAGACGAGAAACTAAGAAGTCCTCTCGGTCCATTCTTAACAGGTAGCATCTTTCGATCTAGCTACGGGTCTCTAAGTATCACTAGTACTGACGCTCGCCCTGAAAAGTGATTCTTAAAAGCCTAAATTTTACCTATCTTTCGATCTTAGTATAATTTAGTCGTTTCAATTGGTAGTCTAATTCCCTCCCCTATCTTTCGACCTAATGGGTCGGTCAATTACTAAGTATTCAACTAGTCGCGTGCACTCGATTTGTCAAATTAAGCAATTTAATCAATTAAAACGGAGCTGATCTTACGTGAAGCTGTCGATTCACGTAATTGCACTGTCATCTGCACTGTCATGTATGTAATTGAAAACCTAGTCAATCTCAATTTCTTAGCAAGACTCAAAGGCATAACACTAATACTGGCCCCTAGGTCACACAATGCCTTCTCAATAGGAAAGGTGCCAATATTACATGGGACTGAAAAACTACCTGGGTCTTCTAGCTTATGAGGTGCAGTATGAGTCAAATAGGAAGATGACTCCTCAGTTAATGCGACAGATTGCACAGTATCAAGTGACTGCTTTTTAGACAACAGTTGCTTCATAAATTTCATATAGGCAGGCACTTGATTAACTAATTATAGGAAAGAAACTTTCACATTTAAACTACGAATAACATCTTTAAACTTGTTAAACGATACTTGTTCCTTTATCGGAACCAATCTCTCTGGATAAGGGGCTGTAAGAAGCAACTTAGCCCTCTCCTCTAGGTCTCTCATACCGGCATCAGTGGACTTAGTCTGAAAATCCACTACTTTGTCCTTGTTCTAGCTCGAACATTCTTCAGACTGTCTCAGGAATGAACCATTAACCGTCGTAGGGTCATACTTTGGAACCGGAACTGACCCATCAGCATTTTGATCTTGCCTCAATAATTTCGGAGTTGTCGTACCCCGAAATAAGTAGTCTCTCAAGTTATCTGGCATTGGAGGACGAAAAGGTTCACAATCAGACGTATCTTCAGTCGATCGACCATGTAGGTCAGTCGATCGACCAACTGCACTGTTGCTCAAAGTTTCTGTTTTGTTACAGACTCGCCACTGTTCACCAGATGCGGTCGATCGACCAGGTGTGTCAGTCGATCGACTGATGCACTTGCTGATCGTCTTTTTCTTGCTACTGTTCATTCCAGCCTTTTTCTTACTCTGTTCCGCCTCATCTTTTTCAGTAGCATCTTCGACCATAGTGGGCCCATCAAGGGTAGACCCAATCCTCAAAGTCATCGCATTTAGAGTCTCTTTTTGATCCTTGCGACAGTAATGGGCCCGGAGCTCTAGTTGCACTTTTGCTTGCCAATTGGGCAATTTGACTCTCCAACATTTTTGTAGAAGTCTCTCTAGCTAGAGACTCCTTTTGCAGCAAACCCGACAAATTCTGAACCATGTTTTTCAATTCGGAAACATCAGAACTTTGAAATTGCTGCTGCTGAGGCACATATGGAGGCTTTTGATACTGCTGCTGCTTATGAGGGGGCACATAGTTTTGCTGCTGCTGCTGTGGTGGTGGACCTGGACTAAGGACATTCTAGCTAGTCCACCTCAAATTGGGGTGGACATTAGAGGGATCGGGATAAGCACCAGTCTGCCTAAAATGTTGAAAGGCAGCACATGTTTCATTCGAACTAGTACAGAACTCCGAAACATGTCCCTCTCCTCCACATCTTTTGCATGTAAAGGGATCGTCTGAAACTGCATTAACTTTATATATCCCACCTTTTTGGGATCCCCCAAAATCTAACTTGTCGAATCTCGCAGTAAGGGCCTCTATTGCAGCTGTAGTAGGAGATTCAGCTGCTCTTCTCTGATTCCCTCTAGAATTCCCATGCTCAGCTTTATGGGTGGCCATATCTTCAATAATCTTCCACCCCTTAGTCTCTCCACTATTCTCCTGGAATCTGCCATTAGCTGCAGCATCCAGGATAGCCCTCTGATCATCATAAAGCCCATTAAAGAATTGATTACATAGGAACCATTGCTCGAACCCATGGTGCGGAATAGATCGCACCAGTCTCTTGAAACGGACCCATGCCTCATGAAAATCCTCATCAGAACCCTGTCTAAAGCTTGTGATCTGAGCTCTAATCGCATTGGTCTTCGATGCAGAGAAATATTTTTTTATAAAATGCTAGGGCCAGCGAATTCCAATCAGTAATCCCATTAGCAGCTCGATCCAGGTCTCGGTACCACCCTCTAGCAGCATCACGAAGCGAGAATATGAACATCGTCTCTTTTATCTGGTCCTGGGTCACACCTGCTGGTGGGGGTATGGAATAACAGTAGTCAATGAATATCTCCATATGCTTAGCTGCAACTTCATTTGCAGCTCCCCCAAATTGGTTTCTCTCAACCAAGTTAATGTAGGACGGTTTCGCTTCGAATTTTCTATCCGTCCCAGCTGGCAACGCTAATCCCTTATAGAGATTCTCAGCTTTTGGCTCGGGTGATCAAGCTATACATGCTTCTTCACCATATCCGGAGATTTAACGGTCTCACCTGAAGAAGTAGAAATAGGAGATGAAGGTGGATCCTCCTCAAATAACTCGTTCTCGTAATAACTGGACAGAGTACTCAGCTCTTCCTCTGTCGGCAATACTCTAGATGATCGTCTCAACTCACGCAAAGTCTTCTCGATCTCAGGATCTAAAGGTAGTAATTCACCACCTTGTGACCTGCGCATAAGAGGAAACTACAAGTAGAATATGAGAACAGTTTAAGGAACAGATGTTCCTTAAACTAAGAAAAAGACTAAAATAAAAACAACTAAAAATTAAACAATTGCCTCCCCGGCAACGGCGCCAAAATTTGATACCGTCGTAGAGTATCAAAAAAAAAATTTATAATCCAAACTACTACTATAGATAGTGGCAGTCAGGGTCGAACTACAAGGAAGGGTTTGATTTGAATGATTCTATAACTAAAGGCAATAAAATTAAAACTAAACTAAAGCAAATAAATGGGCAATTAAAGAAAATAGATGAAATCAAATATTAAAAGGATGCTAAGATGGTCGGTTCACTTTGTAGTTTCGACGGCAAAGATCCTAGGTAAGTCTGAAATAATCACGTAAGACGAGAAAATAAGAAGTCCTCTCGGTCCATTCTTAACAGGTAGCATCTTTTGATCTAGTTACAGGTCCCTAAGTATCACTAGTACTGACTCTCGCCATGAAAAGTGATTCTTAAAAGCCTAAATTTTACCTATCTTTCGATCTTAGTATAATTTAGTCGTTTCAATTGGTAGTCTAATTCCCTCTCCTATCTTTCGATCTAATGGGTCGGTCAATTACTAAGTATTCAACTAGTCGCGTGTACTCGATTTGTCAAATTAAGCAATTTAATCAATTAAAACGGAGCTGATCTTACGTGAAGCGGTCGATCGACCAACGGGCTCAGTCGATCGACCAAGACCCGAATCAGGTCTACGAAATCTATGTCGCCTACACTATAGGTCCCCTACATCTTAGCACGAAGGGTTTAGCTACTCATGATAGAATTTATAACAACAACGAAATTAACAATTAACGAAATTGGATGCATGATTAAATAAACTAAGCAAATAAGATACATAAACGAAATAAGGCTTTGGGAAACTACTCTATGCAATCCTAATCTATGAATGAATAAAAGCAAACTAAAATCAAGGAATCAGAATTACCGAATGAAAGCAGGAAGAAGAATCCGAAAGCACGAACTTTATTAACGAAAATAAAGCTAATTGTATTGAATGTTTATTAACTAAATTCTAATCTATGAAATCTGATGCTAAAAACTCGATATTGAATCCTAAAAATTCGATCCTTGTTCTGAAACATAGGTTCACGTTATATAGGAAAATAGCGTGACTCTTATTCCTAAAAACCTATTTACAATTGGGCTTCTAACTCTCGTCTTTAATTTGCGTCAGAGTCGCTGTGTGGTCGATCGACCACCATGACCAGTCGATCGACCAAGCTTTGCTGAACAATAGCTTCTGATCTGATTTAGAAATCGTGCTCTGGTCGATCGACTAAGAGCATCAGTCGATCGACTGCTTCAACATGTACTTTGCTCCAAAAGCCTCGTAAATTTGTCTTTTAGGCCTTGATACGCGCACCAAGTTTGCTTCCCGAGTCTTTACTTCATGTCAGGTCCTATGCCTAGTACTCGGGGACGGATTCAGCTCATTTTCCGCTGCATTCTTCCCATTTCTGCAATATTACACAAAAACACGAAAGTAGACGGAAATAGGTAAAATAGTAGCATATACTACATAATTGAGCTCTGAAATGCGTGTAAAATAGGGTGTAAAACATCATATTTAGGACACGCATCACTTGCTCCTATGGGAGCACTGTTTGTAAATAGTTGGCCTTGGGTGTTCCCCAATACGGGAGGTGTACTGCTAAATGGTGAGGGGAAACTGGGTGTTAAGGCTCCTAACCCCACTGGGGTAATTGCCCCTACTGCCGTTCTTGTTGGTGACATCATCCTTGGCGGTGGCGTTATCCCTGGTGGAGTCATTGGTTGCTGCGGCACCCCCGATGGTGATATCACTCCCATATCCAGCCTGGTTACCAAATCTTGTGGGAAGACTTTTCCCTAGTTCCCCATGAGCGTCTCCCGATCTGGCGTACGCTCTGCTGCCTGCGGGGGCATTCCCTTCTGGGATAACGCTTCCATTCTGTCTTTCAAGGCCCGGTTGTCCTTCTGTAGGATATCGTTGTCTTTGTGTAGGCTCTCCACAGCACGATGCAAAGTGTTCATGCTCTGGAGTAGTTGTTGTCACGCATCCGGAGGTGCTGAACCGGCGTGCTGAGAAACCACCGGCGTTCCTGCCGATCTAACTGGGCTGCTTTCCCTGCTGGACTTCATTTGGGTTGGCACCCCTGACACCTTACTCGCGCGCGCTGCCCCCACATCTGAGGTTCTGGGTGAATGCGGGGGCTTGGTTGGTACTGGAGTCACCTTGGTTGGCTGGCTGGTGGTAACCGCCCTGTTGATGAGAGCCGCTGGCTCTACCGTTCCCGTTACGGCTGGAATGGTCCGGGCCATAGGCTGAGTGGTAGAACCTGAGATGCTGGAGGTGGAATTTGGAGCGCTTGAGGTACTCTGATTGGATCCTGACATGCTGAGCGTACTACTGGGAAGGTTGACTTTATAATATGACCACTATGTCCCACGGTGGGCTCCAAACTGTTTTGGTAAAAAATTACCTAATAGTTACTTTGTTTTAGGTGGGTTAAAGCGGTCTATTGTTGGTCAATTTTAAGATAATGTAGGAAAAACCGCGGGGGAAGTCGGAATCCCGCCAAGTGTATGCACTATAACTTCTGGGTACTGAGGAGGAACAACGTAATGATACAATTATGACGGAAATAATGACTAATGCTCTTGTGTGATGACGAAAGGTATTTTCTGGAGTGAAGACTTGAAGTGTGAGTTAATGATTGAATGAATGCCTCTGCTACTTTGCCTCTGCTTCATATTTATAGTTGTTCCCTTTGACCCGCTCCTCTTCAGCGCATACTCCCTGTTTTTGCTCAACTTCCCTATTTTTGTGGGATTTGTTGCTTGACCGAGTCTTGTGGGTTTTGTTTAACTTGTGATTGACTGCGGCTTTGTGTGAGGTTTGCTTAAGATATTTTTTGACCACGTCATTGATCTGTTGCTTCTGTTTTTGATCCAATAACTAGCTGCCACATCATCAAGTGGATTTTGGGTGAAAATTACCCAAACAATAATAATAATAATAATAATAATAATAATAATAATAATAATAACAATAATAATAATAAAATTAGATTGTAATACACTGCCTATGTGCTTTAATCCGTCTAGATTAGCAACACATTTGTTTACGACCAACTAGTAGTAATGTATTACTCCCTCCATCCTACCTTTATTGTCATACTTTTCTTTTTGGGAAGGATTTAACAAATAAGATAAAATCACTACTCTACCCTTTAAATTAAGAACAAAAGTGACATTAAAATTTTGATAGGATGAATAGTAGTTAAAAACTTATGGATATTAGTGATAATTTAGTAATTTATCATACTAAATTGCTTACGGAGCCAAAAAAATGAAAAAAGAAAACAATAAAAATAGGATGGAGGAAGTACTTTATTCATATAAACAATTTACTCATGGATTTCATGAATAGAATATAATAGTTGCTTCTTAGTGAATTAAATTATTTTTTACTTCTTAGAGTTGGCTTTTCATTGGAATTGAATCTTTTTATCTAAAAGTTTTGTTGCTGGTTAAGAACGCAAATGATCCTCTTTATTACCTCCTCTTCATTACCTATTAATGGATTGAATTTGATTTGAAAAAAAAATTAATGGTTTACATTTATTAAGATTGCATAAAATGAGGTGGGGATTGAAGTGCCTTAAACTAATTCTGACCCTTTATTTTATCCCCAAAAATAATCCGGTCCATTAATAAATAATGAACAGATAATAAAGAGAAAGGTAATGGAGAAAATCCGGATCCATCATAAACTTGTGACTCGTGAGTTGTAATTGTTAAGGAGCATGTGTTAGTGATTTTGACCAAGTGTCTTCGCATATAATTTAAGCAACTTGGGCACATGTCTATATGGAATCAATCTTATTTTCAATATTTCATGTATTTTTAACTAGATCACAAGGTCTTAGCTAGATATGACAAACAATTTGGTCGCCCTTACATGCATTTATATTGTCATTACAATTTATGATTGCCTCTTAATGACTCTGGATTAATATAATGAAGTAAGCTTGATTGCTACTCCATAATTAGCTGACATTATTTTGTACACTATTTATGCTGATGTCAACTCACTTAGTTGATATGGATGATATTTATGACTTAAGTTCGAAATCTATCAGCATCAAAATCGTTATTGTGCCTTCCTCTACACCCAAAAAAATATACACTACTGTATATATTTTTTTATATGTAGTACTCTGTACTATTAAAACATCCATCAAGACATTAAGTTGATCAAGAAATTGAACTTTCTACCGGAAGCTTTTTTTTTTTTTTTCAATTGGGTGGTCTCTTTATTTGCTATATATATTGAATGTATTAGATTTTTTTTTTCAATTGGGTGGTCTCTTTATTTGCTATATATATTGAATTTATTAGAACTAGAACATGCAATATATGTAATGCTATTATTACTTGGAACTTTTCTCTAGAGTGAAGGACATGTCTTATAATCATACCCCATCTTCTGTCCTATACAAGTATAATTTTTTGACATGTTACTTTTAATAACCAAATGCCATTTACCTACTAATTTGTTACAATCCTTAGATAATTGTCCATTTTTAGTATATTTTGAAGTTATCTATAATTATATATTGGGAGTTTTTCATCATTTGATAGATGAGCAAACGTTAGTGGTTAGCGCATAAAAACAAGTAAAAAACTACCTATGACACACGACGTGGTATACCGCCTTAGGCCTTGGAAAATGTGCATTTTGGGGGATGGATCACGGGTCTTGGGCCATTCCTCGTATTGCGTGCACATCGCTCAATTTTATAGAATTAGACGTTATCCAAGTCTAACTAAATAAAATCAAGGTTTTATTAAAAACATCTGACTCGAAAAATAAATGAGTTACAACTAACTAATTCTAATTTAGCGAAATTGACTTATAAAATGAGTTAGACAAATTAGCAAATTAAATACGATCTATTAATTAAATCGAATTCAAAATGCTAAAAATTACCGATGACAGCTATTTATGAAAATAGGCTTGTCAAAAATTGAGGTTTAAAAGAGAAAAAAAAAACGAAAAAAAGGACGAGAAGACTCGTGTTGCTCAGCACGGTTTTCGAGGCACACTCGGGTCAAAAATTGTCCATTTTTAGTCAACGAGTGTAAATGGAAGGATGATAAGTATGCACTTTCATACTAACGAGATATTACTGAAAGAAAGATGGATTCAATTAGAATTAGAGAAGTTGTAATAAATTTCATTTACATGTTAATTAGTTCATTTTATATTCTAAAATATCTAATGAATTAGAATATTTGACAAGTTAGAATAAATCGTCGATTTAAACATGTTATTTAGCAAGTCTTACCTCGATAATTGTGTCACGATTATAGTTAATTAAACTCGAAAGATAGAACCAAAGGCCGAGCAAAAAATGTGACATACATTGAGCATCAAATACCGTTTCACGAATGGATATAAACTCATTTTATTTAATTGCCCTCTTCCAACACGAGGATATGTAAACGAGCGAGGCATATCCATCACTTCAGACGAATTAAGCCTTTTAAACTCGAGTCAACGCGGGTGTCGGAATGGTACTTTAACTCATACTCAAACTATTCTAGTTTCATTTAGCAAAACGTAAGACCATCTTATAATGACATAAAATAATGAAATAAAGCAATAAGACATAAATAAAAGGGAGACGAAGGGAGATATTATATGCACTTTCAACCTACATGTATCATTGACAAAGTCTTGTGTTGCAATCGATAGTAGATCCTGTCTCGAGGGGCCGTCTTCGACGAATACAAATTGCTTTTCAAACACGTTTTTCAAACTCAAACACCGTTTTTAAACTTGAATTGAGACTTTGTTTCTCAACGAAAATTTGATTTGAAATATGTTGTGGAATCATGGAAGAGTGCATATTTGAAATATGTAAACAAACAGGGGTTGTTTTGAAGGTAGAGGCACTTAAATCGAGGCAAAATAGGGCCTGGCCGCACAGGAAGAAACGAAAAAAACGAGTGTAGAACACTCGGTTTTTCGTGCCAATTCCTGGCTTGCTTTGGGTTTGATTTCGAGTGTGGTTGCTTTTGGGTTGATGGTGGATGTGTGTATGATGAAAGGTGTTACTGTCTCTTGTTATGGATATTTGATTAGGGTTCGAAATGAAGGGGAATCGGAGGTATATATAGAGAATTTATGTAGCGTATGTGAGCCGATTTCTTGGAAAGGGAGTTAGGACACTGCTGAAATGGAAGTGTGGAGGGTTCTAGAAGGAATTTTGCTTGAGGAAGGAGTCATAGAAAATATCTAGACTACGTTTGGAAGAGAAGAAATGGTTTTAGAAGTCGAAATGGGCTAAAGGGGGCTCGTTTCGCATAGCTGCTGTCGAGCAACTATTTCGTGAAGTTTGTGAGAGTTTCGAGGGGTCTTCTTGGATCATAAGAAAGGGATATAGGTCAAGGATAGATGGTTATGGGTTATAGTTAATGGGCATGGGTTTAGGTGGTGTTTGAAGCGGGTTTGGTGTGGGTTTTGGGCTCGGGAGAAACAGAGTACGAGAGGGGTGTTGGGCTGTGTTTGTGTCGAGTTTTGAGCTGGGTTAAGGAGATGACTTAGGTGGGTTTAAAGGATTCGAGCATGGGGCTATAGGAGGAAGAACATGGGTTGAAATTTTTCTTGAGATTCGAGTCCAATTCGAGCTTAAATCGAGCTCGAAATCGAGCTAGAAATCGCGTATAAAACCGTCTTAAAAATCGAGTTTTTCAAATACGATTTATAAAACAAATAAATTAAACTCAAAATGATTTATCAAATCAAATTGAATACATCCTCATAAAAATTTTACTTCATTTTTAATAAATTAAACTAGAAAAATAAACTCAAATTAAAACAATAAAATGAATTTTAAAAAAAACATTAATTTAAATTTCATTTAAATTAAAAATATTCATCGACGACGCCCATTTTACATCGTTAAATGAGCTACAAATAGTGACAATGTCAACTGAAGAATACATGTCATCCTATCATCATCGGGTGTTTGTGTAGATTTCTATAAATGCCAATATCGACATATATGGATATCTACAGAGCCCCCACTTTGGCTGAGGCTTGGACATGGCTCTAGTCAAAGTATACCCCAATTTCCTCTCGACTTGAGGATTACGCGGGTTATTTATAGTCGATTGGACTTGTGTATATAAGCTCGCCAGCCATAAGAAGAGATCATACCTGAAGCTTCGCTAGGGATTAACCTTTGTTCTTGTTGATTGAATCATTGTTGGTCATCGACCCGTTATTTCAAATAAAAGGGTGGGTTGAGCCTTATCCTTAGACGCCTACGTATCCGTTGTGATGGAATCAAACCCATATCATAGTTCGACAACTGCTGGCATGCATTCTGCTAATCTCTGCCCAAATGGACGAGACTTTCCCAAGAAGGTTGCCGTTACTCTCGAATATTTGCTTTCAGCTCCGGAATTCTTCCTCTCTTGTATTGACTCTTGTATTGAACTGAATCATCTATTGACAGATGATCATTGTTTTTAGCGGCTGAATTCTTATGCTCTTGTATTGAATTGAATCTTATTTAGTTGAAACTCTTTAGGATGTCATCCGTTCATTTTCATAATGGTCTCTGAAGCCAACGACTTCAGAGCTCCCAGTTGCAATGGGTCTAAAGTCAAAGACTTTAGAGCCCCCAGCTGAAGTACTTCCTGTTACATTTGAAACATGGAAACAAACACATATGACAATAGTTATCCCATAAACACTTGTTAGATCATCTATCTTAGAAAATTAAATCATTTCTAAAGAATTGGGCCTTCGGCCTGGACTTTGAATTTGAATTGAGAGTATACACTGGGGATGCATCACTACTTGAATCATCGATCTTTTGAAAATGGATCATCTTGGAAAAACTGAGTCATTAACCCGAGGATTGAATTTGAACATTTCGACCAAAAGTTGAATAATTAGGCCTTCGGCCTGGGCATTAAATTTGAAGTTGGGAGCATCCGACGTGGATTGTTAAACAAGATTTTTTTCCAAACATAACCATGTGAACACAATATGCGACTCGTACTTCCTACGACCCATAGAAAAAAAATGGGCTTAACCCGCTAAAAGTGTGCAAGTCTTTATTCGAAAATTTACTCGTTGGGGGTAGAAATGTAAATCGATCATCTCGTCATGCGAAACGAATCCAAAACTTGCAAAAACGGACGAGCCCTCCTTAAAAATCTACGCAACCCTCCCCTAGGCCCATCGAGCACGCCGACTGAGGCACATTCGGTGCTTGCTTGAGTGGCACTCCAGGTTTCCTAGATGTGTTTGCCTCCTTATTTTCTATATAAGGAGATTTGGTTCAACCATAATTCTATATCTTCTTCAAATTCTCTCCTTAAAATTTTCACATCAAAAAATCGTTGATCAGAAATATGAAGGGTTGGGCTACTGATTTCAGAGGACGAGAAACCAAAAACCTTCTTGATGCTGGAATTCAGCCGATAATCTTGCATTCGCAAATTAGACCCCAAATCGTATTTCTAGACGAGTTTTTGAAGATGCGGGACTCAGTTCATCAACGTCGTCTTCGCATTTACTGAAGGGGAGATCAACCCTCTTCCCGAAGAATTTACTGTCTTAAGAGGGTTGAGAACTAATCGTGAACCCATAATTCCTGATTTCTCGTCCAGCTGGGAACGGAAATATCGCACATATCTGGGTCTATCTCGTAGGGAAGCCCGTGACATTGTCAACGGAGGATGAGTAAACTTACTCGCGTTGATGGCCAAATTCAAAACTGTTTATGACCCGGAAATCCTGACTATTTATCGTCGTCGGGCCTTTGGGCTTCTCATGCTTCATCTTTACTGCTTCGAGCGAAGGATAAAAGGTTCGACTTGTCAATGTCAGGCCCGACTTATTCAAGTTGTAAAACAAATGGAGGGTCGTCTGAACCCGGCTTGGATTATTTTGTCTTAGACTATCATACGCCTGGATGCTCAAAAATCCAACCAAACTGCTGCATACACCGGATCTACCCGTCTTCTGCGGGTTTTTTTTTCTTTTTTTTTTCTCGGCTTCGGTTTTTTTTTATTTGTTTTTTTTTCTTTTTTCTTCGGCTTCAGCCTTTCTTTTTTTTTTTCTTTTTCCTTTTTTCTTTTACTTTTCTCTTCCCTTCCGTTGACAGATTTGGCTCTTCGAGAGACTCGGGTTATCCACCCAACCTCCTGCATCCAAGAAATATTATGTGAGCAGCCTCACACTCGACCTCTAGTGTGTGCCTTTGGCTAGACATTGACTTATTGGCGTAAAATGTTGACTATTGGAGCCGGGTCCCCATGTCCGTTGAATATTACCCTGGCGTTCTATGGAGTCATTCATGGGCCTCACTGACACTGACAGGACAAGGTATATCACACTGTTGAGCCTATATTATTCCATCTATATTTATCCGGATCGAGTACTTCGTCAATTCGGTCGTCGACAGGCTGTTCCAGCCATTCAAGTTGTTCGTGGGCCAATCTTCGATGTTACTAATTCTAAGTGTCAGGCCTGGGTGCAGGCTTGAAATGGTAGAACTATTTGGCATATGCTTGACACACCAGACTCAACATGGGTTTCTCCCTCTTATTTGAAATGGGTTACCGAACCATCTTTTGAAATTAGGAGAAAGTCATGCGAAGGACGATGTCGTGGATTGGAAATATCGCCAAGACAACCTGATGAACCAAACTTATTTCAAAGAATCGTTCTCGGTCGTTCCGGTGTCTGGACCTGAGGTTAACAAGAATCCTAAGACTGACGCTAAGACTTCAAGTTTTTGGCAAAGGTTGGGTTCGAAGGCCAGTGATGAGCCGACTTTGGCTGAAAGGCTCGGTCCTCGACCAATTGTGAAGGATAGACTGGGCCCGTGCAAAGAAACTATAATTCCTTCACAAAAAGGGGCGAGAGTGATGACGGGTGAGACGTCGTCTCGTCGTGATGGGTCAGCAAATGCCAACAACTTATAACTTATTCTAAATACAAAGCAATTCGAATATTATTTCATAACATTTGAGAATGAGGCCCTTTTCAAGGATAATACTTATTCAATTGATCCAAGTTAGTAGGATTCGCAAAATCATTCCCGTCCAGTTCTGTCAGTCGAACGGCACCTCCCGACAAAATCTTCTTTACCAAATAAGGGCCTACCCAATTAAGTTTAAATTTACCCCTCGGTCCACTGGCTACAAAGCAAGAACCGATTTCAAATCCAAATCACCTTCTTTAATTCCTAGAGGTTTCACCTTCTTATTAAAAGCTCTCTCTATCCTCTTCTGATAGAGTTGTACATGATGTAGTGCATTCAAACATCGCTCATCGAGCATCACTATAGAATCATATCGGGCTTGGACCCAATCCGCTTCCAGGATCTAACTTTCGAGCAATATTCTCAAAGACAGTATTTCTAATTCAACTGGTTAAACTGCCTCCATTCCATAAGTTATAGGGAGTTGCTCCCGTGGCTGTTCTAATTGAAGTTCGGTACCCCCATAATGTGTAGGGTATCTTGTCAGGTATGAACTTGGAGCAATCTACGAATACCTTCTCGATAAATACCCCTTTCAGATAGCATGGACGATTGAGCTGGGAATAGTCAACATTGTCTTCGACGATAAAGTGATTAGCATGATCACCAAATGGGTTGGCGACATTATTGGGCTTCACAGCTGGGATTGGGAGCGTTCCGTTCTTAATCATATCTTGGATTTTCATGCTTTAATCTAAAGCACCTTTCAGTATCATGACCCTTCCCTTGATGGAAGGCACAATAGGCATCTGGTTTGTACTAATTACCTCGTTTATCAACAGGAGGGTCCGGAGTTGGACCTATAGGTTTATTTTTCTTGGGCCATCAGCCTTTGGAAGGCATAAGTGTAGGTACATCCAATATCAGTGAATGTCTTAGGATTTTGGCGTTATGGCCTTTTTTATTGTCCTTCTAACAAATTGATGGTTTCAACAAAGTGACTCATTGCAGGAGCCTTGCCATTAGAACAAGAGGCCCCAGTATACCCCTTAGGCTACATTTTGTGCCTCTCTGACATCATCTTAAAACTTTCTCCCAATTCTTGCCAATTCTTTGAAAGAATTTAAGTTTTGATATTTGATTGCATCACGTTAAATAGGTCGTAAATTCTTTATGAACTTGTCCACCATTTTGGTTTCTTCTGGCTTTTTAGCCAATTTAATGCTTTCTGCTCGCCATCTCGAGTAGAATTCAGTAAAAACCCTCTTTATCTTTCTGGGTCATAACCTCTAGCGTTCTCATGCTAGTTTGAATTTTAACATTGTCAGCATAATGTTTACAGAACTCTATAGTGATATCTTCCAATGCAGGGTAGTTCTTAAGTTCAAGATTATAGAACCACGCCTTCGGGTGTTCTTCAAGTGATTGAACAAAAATTTGGGAGAGCATATCAGCAGGAACTCCCTTCAAGTACATGTATTCCTTATAGGTTTTGACATGGTGGACCGGATCCTCCCTACCCTTAAACTTTGGGATATCAGTGAGCACAAAGAATCCTAGCTCACCCATCACTCTCATTTCGAACTTTGATATCATTAGTTCCGAAAAATAATCATAAAGGAGCTCATTTGTTGCACCAAATATGATGTCATCAACATATACTTGTACAACTAATAGTTCACTCGACTGTGACTTTAAAAACAATGTTTTGTCAATGGATCCTCTTCTAAAGCCATTTTCAATTATAAATTTAGACAATCTATCATACCAACACCGAGGTGCTTGTTTTAAACCATAAAGAGATTTGTCTAATTTGAAAACATGTTTAGGAAAATCATTGTTTGAAAATCCGGGAGGTTGCTCCACAAAGACATCTTCTTCCAAATATATATCGATTTAAAAACACGGTTTTGATCGACATCCATTTAGAAAAGTTTAATACCTTTGTGAGCCGCAAAAGCTATTAGTAATCGTATGGCCTCAAGCGTAGCTACCGGTGCATAGGTTTCATAGTAATCAATTCCTTCTTGTTGATTATACCCTTTTCACCACTAGTCTAGCTTTATTCCTTACGATTTCACCGGAATCATCAAGCTTATTGCGAAAGACCCGCCTAGTACCAATGACGGTACGATAAGGTGGTTTAGGGACCAAATGTCATACCTCATTCTTTTTGAATTGGTTGAGTTCTTCTTGCATTGCAATTAACCAGTCAGCATCAGTCAGAGCGACTGTACATTGGCTGGTTCGATTTGAGAGAGGAAGGCATTGTGTGCACAATATTCATCGAGAGAAGCAAAGTTGTTGAGGGAAGCTCTTGTTCTAACTCCCGAGTTGAGGTCACTCATGATATTTGACAGTGGGTGAGAGCTTTGATGCTTTCATTTTCTTGGAATAGTGTTGGTTTGTCCCCCCTCAAGAGTAGTAGTCTCGGTGACTGTTACTTCCTGGCTGGAAAAAGGTCCCTTATTAGAGTTTGAGGACTCATTGGTTTCAACAGTATTTTGTACTGTTGTTGTTCTGAAAGTGGATGCAACAGTGGTCGAGAATGTTACAATCTAGGAGGATCAAGCAGCAGTAGTGGTATTACTATTAGTTCCCCCTGAGTTATTTTTGTCACTAGTGGGTAATAGTCCCTGCATTTTTTGCTACGCAACATCATTGTTCGTGGCTTCATCATCTTTAAACACGAAGTCCTTCTGAACAAGACCAATCTCAAACTCGTCATCCTCATCATCTTCATCCTCATTTTGTACCTGTCCAAGAACACTAGATTCATCAAAAATTACATGGATACTTTTTTCAATTAGCATAGTTCTTTTATTGTACACTTCATAGGCTTTGCTATGGTCGGAGTAACCAATAAACACCGCTTCATCGCTACGTGGATCTAATTTACCCAAGTTTTTTTTACCATTATTGTGAACAAAACATTTGCTCCTAAAGCGTCTAAAATATGAAATTTTGGGCTTTCTTCCACGTAGTATTTCGTAGGGTGTTTTATCGATTATGCTCCTTATCATGACTCGATTATAAATATAGCAAGCGGTATTTACCGCTTCAACCCAAAAGTTATTAGGCAATTTGCTACATAGCCAACGTGTTTCTGGCCATTCCTTCAAGGGTCCTATTCATTCTTTCAACTACTCCATTTTGTTGTGGAGTTCTAGGAGCCGATAAGTTATGATACACACCATTGTCATTACAATAAGCAATAATGATGAGTTTTCAAATTTGGTTCCATGATCCGTGCTTATGGAAACAAGTTTTAAATCAAGTTTATTTAGAATCTTCTTCAACCAAATTAGAAACTCATCAAATTCCGCATCCTTGGAACTTAAGAAAAGTGCCCAAATAAATCTAGAGTAATCGTCAACAATAACACTCACATAACGACTACCACCTCCACTTCTAGTCCTCATTTGTCCACAAAGGTCGATATGCAAGAGTTGTAAAGGACGAAGGGTACTAACTATTCTTTTGGATTTAAAGGAGCTTCTAACATGTTTGCATCTTGTAAATTCATCACACACTCAGTCAAAATCAAACTTTATGTTAGGAAAACCTTCAACTAAGTCCAGTCTTTTAAGAGCATTAAGAGTTTTAGCACTAACATGTCCAAACCTTTTTCGCCACAACCAAGGATCGTTTTTCATTACACTCATGCATGACATGGTATGACCGGATAACATGTTTAAGTCGGTTAAGTACACGTCTTTAACACGTCTTCCTTCGAGAATAATTTCATGGGTCGTGGCATCAATTATTCGACACAAATTAGCACTAAACTCCACAATATTACCTTTATCACATAGTTAAGAAATACTAAGCATATTATGTTTCAAACCTTTAACAAGCCATATATTGTCAACACAAAGTAAAGATGACTTACCAACCTTTCCCATACCTATTATTTCACCTTTCTTGTCATCGCCAAACGTTACCTTGTCACTATCGTAAGCTTCTAGTGAGAGAAATTGGCTTCTATCTCTCGTCATGTTACGAGAACATCCACTATCCAAGTACCAACTATGGCCGCCTCTCACCAAGCCCTACACAAGATTAGACCTTGAGTTTAGGAACCCAAATAAATTTGGGTTGATACGTGCATTTTTTATAGTCTTTTTAGCCTATTTTAGCACGTATTTCCATGTACTTTTGTACTGTTTATATTGCATTATGCCCCGAATTGGCTACTTTGGTTCGTTTTGTCTATTTTGTAGGAATGAACCTGAAAGTAGTGGAATCGTACCATTTTCGTCCTATTTTGTATGCATTTTGAGGAGACGGGATTTTCAGAGTGAGATATTGCATTGGGATGCGTGAAGGAACGGTCTACGAAGCAGTCGGCTACGAGTTGGAGCTGTTTCAGAGGAAGAACACCCGATCGAGGACATTTATTAGTCGATAGAGTGGTTTTAGTGGCTGAGGTGGTCAATCGAGCAGTTTATTCTACTCGATAGAAAATGCTGGAAATCAGAGTTACTCGATTGAGTAACAATTTTGGTCGATCGAGTAGTTTACCTGCAGAAGTCCTCGATCGAGCTGTTTCAAACTGCTCGATCGAGTGGTTTGGTGTTTCACGGGCCTTAATTAGTCTGTGTTAATTATTTTAGTTTATGGACTTCGCTAATTTCTATTTAAGCGCATAATAATTAGGTTTTAGATATCTTTTTATCCATCCTTTCACTGTTAGACGCCACTCTCTTCCCTTAATCTCTCCCTTAAAACTCTTCACTGTAACTTTTACTTTCGGGGTTATTTTGCTTGGATCTTGTGTTCTTTACGCTGGAATTCTCGCGATTGCAATCTCTTACTCTCTTTTAATCTTAATCTTTTATTTGTTTGCATTGATTCTCTTGTTTAGTTCTTTTAATTTCTTCCCTAATCTCTTTTATGTGATTTAATCATCATTTCAATATGTATATTATTAGTTCATTCATAATTATTAGTCTTGACAACATTGATATTATGAGTAGCTAATTTATTTCATGTTGGGATTAGGGGATCTGCGGTAGAATTGTGACGATGTAGTGAATAGATTAAATGAATTATTTGTGAGACTCTGTCCCCATGGCAATTTAACTGTATCACCGACTTAGTTGAGTGCACGCTTCCAAGTTAACTTTTAATCTGGTTAAATTTAATCCTGGATCGGAATATTGGACTTAATAGACCTGCTATGAACATTAGACTACCCTGACGAGGACGGAAGTTAAGTTAGTGGAAATCTAGGATAGAAAGTGGACCGGAAGGACATTTCCATATCCGTCTCACAGTAATTTATCTAAGTTATTTACAGTTGATTCACAGGACTACCGTAGTGAACCGAAATCCTGACATGTCTCCTCTTTATTGATAGTCTCATCCTTATTTTCTGCCTTTACTGCTCTTTCCTTGCTTCTCTTTCTTTTAAACCTTTAAGTTTAGAAAGTCAATTATAAACCCCCATTTGTGACTGAATAGGCGAACCTTTTACAGATATCTTGCCTCCCTGTGGAGATCGATCTGACTTCCGTAGCTATATTTGTTGGGGCTGGTGTCCTTTACAGTTAGTGCAAGGACTTATAAATCTCTAAAAGGATCAAAGGGTATACTTTTGTATCATAATCAGTTGGTCCACGTTTATCAATAACGGTTGGCTTGCTAGATAAGTTTGACGTTATTGTCATACAGATGGCGGTGATCAACTGGTTCCTAAAAGTCACACCTATAGGATACGTTTGAGAGATGTGACGGTATGAAAATACGATCATGTAGATGCCAAATTTGACTAACCAGATTAGTCGAGTTATTTGACTATTAATTAGTCAAAAATGTGATGTTGAGATATTTTATTTAATACGGATTAAATAATAATGGCTAAAGCGAATTAAGCAGTTAATTCGTAAAATTGAATATAAACGATTTATATTTGATTAATGTATATTGAATAAATATAATTATACAATATCGTCTTTGTCGGACATGTATTAATGTTTCAACTAATCCGTATTATTAGTTGATGCTTTAATAACCGATAACCGATGACGATTTATGATAAAACCGTGTCATATACATTTAGCGCATTTCGGGTCGTACCATGAGTTAAAAATAAGAGAAAGTGGAAAGCCCACTCTCCCCATCTAAAGCTCACGGCCGAACCATACAAAGAGGGAGTCTCTCCTCTTTTGTAACCTAATTGTCATTTGCAAAAATACATTAGGGTTTTGAGAAAATTGCCTCTCAAAATTCGGATCTCTCATCCAACAAAACCTCACAAAACAATCCTCTCAATATTGCAAGGCAATTAGAGGATTCAATTCTAGCACAAGGGCATTTCTCGGACAATCTTGGGTGCAACAATTAGGAGGAGATCTACTTTGATCTCTCATTGCCGAATTGCACTAGGACCGGAGGTTATTGCTTAATCTTTATCGTTTCATTATGTTTTTCGTTTATGATTATTAATCACGTATAAAATTTGCGTTATAATCCTTCAATTTATGGGTTTTATACGGATATTACCCTTCAAGTGGTATCAGAGCGAGGCCACGTAAATTTTTCTATGTGATTTTCATCAAACGATTTTTGAATCGATGAATTATTGATTTATTTTCATTCGGCACAATTTTTTTTGCCCTCGGCAATTTTTTTAATTGCTGCGTTTTTTTTGTTTTGTGCCTTGGGAACCGTGTCTTGTATACACGGTGTTGGTTGTTCTTTGTTTTCATTTTGATCTTTGCATATTGTATTGTAATCGATATTCATTGCAATGTGTAAAAGATCTATCAAAGTGATTGCATAAAATTTCGTGTGGCACAAATTTTTGTCTCGAAAAATTTTTGAAAACCGTGTGGCCTTATGTCACGGTCTGTTTTCTGTTTTTGCATTGATTTGCGTGCCACACATTTTGTTAGATCGTTCGATCTCTTGTTTTCAATCGTTCTTCACATGTTGTAATTTTAACCGATAATTATTGCAATATGTTGAAGATGTAACAATTGTAGTTTGATTTCTATACGGATTAGATTAAAATTGCAATTGTGTTTTATCAAACCGTTTTGTTTTGATCTTTTGTTGCTCACGATTTTGAGTATATAAATTTTTTTTTTTTTTTTTTTCTCTTTTTGATGCTCTCGGCTTTACAGCATTTAAAAAAAAAAAAAAAAAAATTCGTGGGTACTGTTCACGCCCAACAGTAAAAGAAAAAAAAAAAAAAATTTCTGTTTTTTTTTCGGCCCTTTTGTTGCATAAAACGAATTTATGCTCTCGCTTGATAGTGAAACGGTTCACCCACGTAAAATTAAGTTACTTTAAAACGATTTATAGTAACGGATTATCTCGGATTAAAATTAACTTGACTAAAGCGGTTTTGTCATATAATTTTAATTATCTTTGGTGGTTTGGATAAATTTAACATAATTACGGAATTATGTCACGAATAAATTTAATTTAGTTGATGCATTTTAATTATCGTTATTTTGATTTTTGAATGCTTTTGATTACGTATTTATTTATTTTTGCAAACGGTTGTAACTTAGTGTGGCCTTAGTAGAACGTGTTACCGTAATGATGGAACACGGTCTTGGTTGTATTTTGAGATCTCGTATCTCCCTTTATTTCTTTTAATTACAGTTTTTTATTTAGAATGTAAATAGGTTTATATTTTGTAAATTTTAATTGTAATTTTGAGAAGACTAAAGAAGGAGACCGGATGCTCACTCCCGCTACATGGACAAAGATGGAACATCAAGACAAGCTTTTCGGGTCCAACGGTGGATTCCAAAGTTGTATTATGTTCTTTTTACTAGGATAGGCCACACTAGGAATTTTCATTTACGTATTGCATTCATTTATTTATTTTATCGTAACGATAGTATGCATCATTTTCCGCCTAAAAACCAAACCACCTAATAATTGCATGAAAACTGACACATATAGAGGTCTCGAGTTAGTTTTCTTTGACATTCTCATGTCACACGATTTAAGCCATCATCTAAATTAATTCATTCACGCAGTTGCTAGTTATTCGTTCACTTAAAATGAATTGAAACTTAGTTGATGGGATCTTCCTCGTATAATCAAAAATTGAGAACGGTCTTTATAGGTCAAACTCCAATGAATCCCTTCTTCGTCGGTAGGCATAATATGACCCCTTCTACGTCGGGTAAGTTGGAACCGATTGACTTATTTTATCTCAACACTATGGTCACTCGTACGATCCTGTGATCATGGTGGACTATAGATAGGATTTACGAAAATCTATCGACCAAGAGTTTTTACGGAAGAACTAGCTAAACAGTTGGCTTATCAATTTACGGAAATTGAGTCTTGGGATCACTTGTATTATTCTTGAGGGAGATCAATTATACAAGTGCAATGAGTCTACACGATTAAAATGAATTTTAAATAGACTTAAATCACCTCGATGAGTTGCTTATTTCGTTTTTGTTTTTCTTTCTTTTCAGTGTAGATCACGAACTTTTAAACTGCTAATAACAAATGGCTGGTTCTACTGACAACCCAATGCCAAGTGCCACATTGGACCGTGAGTCCTGGCTTCGGATCTTCATGAATCAGATGAATCGGTCTACTCGACCAAGAATGATGGATCAAACTTCGCGGACCGGGAGGCGGCATTACGGAATCTTGCCGCTGGCGACGGAAGCTCAAATATCTATTAGAGCCCATCCCGGCAAACCCAGTCCCACGGCTAGAGCTGCTGAAATCACCAAGTTTAACGATTTCTGTATGGAAGCGGGTGCGATTAAAAACGTACTCATTTTTGCAATGGAACCCAATTTGCAGAAACTCTTCATAGCCCATGGTGCGAACAAGATTTTCACCACGCTCACCAAGGAATTCTCGAAAGCACCGAGAATCGTGACCTATGAGCATACCACTCGCTTCTTTGATGCGAGACTCCAGAAGGGCCAACCAGTTAGCCCACACATTCTCAGCATGATTGAGAATGTCGAGAAGTCTGAGACCTTTGATTGTAAGATCAGCGAGAACATTGTGATCGACCGCATGCTTCACTCACTCCAGGATGGTTTTTCGCAATTTAGAGCGAATTACTATATGAATGATTTGAAGAAAAGTCCCCATGAATCGCACTCCTTCTCGTACGGACCGAGAAGGACATGAAGTTCAGTGGGAGCTTGAAACAGGATGTTCTCGTTGTGACAAACAAGGGGAAAGGTAAGGGCAAAGCTCGAGCAAACCTAGCGATGAGGTAAACCGAAGTTCAAGAAGTCGGGTTCAGGTAAGAGTGGGCCTGGTGAGTCGAGCACCTCATCGGGCGCGACAAAGAGCAAGAATGAAAACATGGAATGCCATCATTGCCACAAGACTGGGCATTGGAGGCGTACATGTCCTGTTTATCATGAGGACTTAAAGGCAGGTCGTGTTAAACCTGTTGGTATGTCTTCTTCTTCTACTTTTATTCATATGATTGAGATTAACCATGCAAGTTACGGAACTTGGGTACTTGATACTGGTTGTGGTTCTCATCTGTGTAATCATGTGCAGGGGCTCCGAAACATCGAACCCCTCGTAAAGGGTGAGGTGGACCTGCGTGTTGGGAATGGAGCAAGAGTGGCTGCCGTCTCAAAGGGAACATATGTGATCCAGCTTCCTAGCGGATTTGAGTTGTCATTATATGACTGCTATTATGTACCAGTCTTTCGAAAAACATTATTTCGGTTTACGCACTTGACAATCTTGGTTTTTCATTTGTAATAGAGAATAATACTTGCATTTTCTCTTTACACGATATGATTTATGGCAAGGCAGTCTCCATGAACGGAATTTATGTTTTAGATCAGACCACCGAAATATTACACGTAATGAATAAAAAGTTAAAGGTTGGTGACAAAGATCAAACGTATCTATGGCACTGCCGTATGGGACACATTAATGAGAAACGCGTAAAACAACTCATCAAGAATGGAGCTATCTCGGCCTTTGATTTTCAATCATTTGGCACGTGTGAATCATGTCTCATCGGTAAGATGACTCGGATTTCCTTCAAAGGTGTTGGAATGCGCGCTGCTGACCTATTAGGACTCATACACACGGATGTATGTGGTCCTATGTCAATCATCGCACGAGAAGGCTATAGGTATTTCATCACTTTCACGGATGATTTAAGTAGATATGGCTATGTCTACTTAATGAAACATAAAAGTGAATCCTTTGAGAAATTCAAAGAATACCAGAATAGGTACGAACCTATTGGGTAGAAAGATTAAAACACTACGTTCAGATCGTGGTGGCGAGTATCTTTCTCACGAGTTTGATCAACACCTAAAGGACTGTGGGATTACCCTGCAGTTAACTCCACCTGGAACACCTCAATTGAATGGTGTGTCCGAACGGAGAAATCGAACACTACTTGATATGGTTCGATCCATGATGAGTCACACCGTGTTGCCTGACTCATTGTGGGGTTATGCTCTTCTGTCAGCTGCTCTAATACTTAACCGAAGTCCGTCTAAAGCTGTTGACAAGACTCCATATGAACTATGGAAGGGAACGGTCCCTAACTTGTCCTTTATACGGGTTTGGGGCTGCGAGGCTTATGTCAAGTGGAGACACGAGGATAAGCTCGGCCCGCGATCGGTCAAGACATACTTTATAGGTTATCCTAAAGGAACACTTGGTCATTACTTTTATTCGCCAACCGAACAACGTGTTTTTGTTGCGGCTAGTGCGACATTCTTAGAGAAGGAATTTCTCGAGAATGCAAAGAGTGATAGAACCTTCGAACTGTCGGAGATTCCAAAACCAAGTACCGAGCAACTATTGGAGGAACCTATTCCTTCAATCCCGGCTGCGGTTAACATTCCTGAGGAACCTAGGAGGTCGGGAAGAGTCTCTATTCCTCCAGACAGATACATTGGTATGATCGAGGAACATGACATAGATGACGTTCTACTCTTAACGAGTAGTGAACCCGCAACCTATAAAGGTGCCATGACTAGTTCTGACTCAAAGCTATGGCTTGAGGCCATGCAATCCGAGATGGACTCTATGTATGAGAACAACGTGTGGGATCTTGTTGACTTACCTGCTAAGGTTCGTCCCCTTCAATGCAAATGGCTTTACAAGATAAAGCATTCTGTGGAAGGTCAACAAGATATCTACAAAGCACGACTAGTTGCTAAAGGTTTCACCCAAGTGCCAGGTTTGCACTACGATGAAATTTTTGCACCCGTAGTCATGCTGCGTTCCATTCGGATTATCTTAGCGATCGCCGCTTTTCATGACTATGAAATTTGGCAAATGGATGTGAAAACCGCCTTCTTAAACGACTTTTTGGAGGAAGAGTTGTACATGGTACAACCCGAAGGTTTCATCGATCCACAACATCCTAAGAAAGTATGCAAACTTAAGCGTTCCATTTATGGACTTAAGCAAGCATCTCGGAGTTGGAATCATCGCTTCGACCAAGTGATTAAAGAAAATGGATTTACTCGATCGGTCGAGGAACCATGTCTTTATATCAAGTCGAGTGGGAGCAAGATTGTCTTCCTAATATTGTATGTCGATGACATACTCCGATTAGAATGACATACCTCTCTTAACTTCGGTGAAAGTATGGTTGAAAAACCATTTCCAGATGAAAGATCTGGGAGAGGCACAAAGAATTCTAGGCATCCGTATCTATCGAGATAGATCACGACGGATGCTATCTCTCAGTCAGGAGTCTTACATAGACAAAGTCCTAGAGAGATTCAGCATGACTAACTCCAAGAAGGGGTTCCTTCCTATGGCTCCAGGGGTGCATTTGAGCAAGTCTAAGGCACCAGAGACACCGGAAGAGAAAGAGCGCATGGCACGGATTCCCTATGCTTCGGCTATAGGATCAATCATATATGCCATGATATGCATACGTCCGGACGTGGCATATGCATTGAGTATGACAAGTCGATTCCAACAAAGATCCGGGTGAATCACATTGGCTGGGTGTCAAGAACATTCTTAAGTACCTACGGAGGACTAAAGATTGGGCATTGACTTATGGAGGCCCTCAAACGCTATGCGCAACCGATTCTGCAGATGCTAGCTTCCAAACGGATCGAGATGACTCGAAATCTCGATCCGATTCGTTTTTACTCTTAATGGCGCTGCAGTCACCGAAAGAGTTCCAAACAAACTGTTATAAAGAGATTCTACGACTGAGTCCGAGTACTATGCCGCGTCTGAAGCTACAAAGGAAGCGATATGGATGCGTCAATTCTTACATGGACTATCCGTAGTGCCTAGTTCGAATGACCCGATCACCATCTATTGCGACAATAGTGGTGCCATCTTCCAAGCTAAGGAGCCAAAGTCTAGCAACAAGTCTAGACATGTACAACGGAAAGCTCATCTAATCCGAGATTACGTGGAGCAAAAGGAAGTAGTGATAGAAAAGATTGCTACAGATGATAACATAGCAGATCCTCTCACTAAACCATTACGACAAGATAAGCATGAAGGGCACGTTAATTCCATGGGAATCAAACGTGTTCCTAAGTTGTAGTACTCTTTTATGGATTAGATTCATTTCCTTTTGTACTCTATACGACATCATCGTTTTGATATTTATATATTTTGTTTTTCATGTGGAATTGTACGACAATTTTTGAACACCACAAAGTGAACTGAACGAACATTATATTTTTCAGTCCTTAATTGCCCACATGAGCTGATAACTCTGGCAATTATTTTGTGACGTTGGTTGATGGTGGGTTCAACGAGCCATAAGTCAACAAGTTGACTGACCAATCACAGAGGCGATTTATACGGATATATCGTAGGACACAATTGTGACATCAACGTGGAGTCCTAAATGTTTTACAACATTCGGTGCCCGGTCGTGGATAGGACCTCCATGGTGATCCTAAGAGTCGATTCTTTTGACTATCGACTGTCTCTTGAGACTAAGGCAGATTTTGGGTGACTTTGGTTCCTTTCTCACGGTCATCCGTAACAGGGGGCCAAGTAGATTGTTTACGGTCATTTCATGCCGTGCTTAGATCGGAAGGAGTTCGAGTTGAAGGAAATATTCAGCCTTTATCAGGTACTCGATATTTCTCGGGCCACTCGAGGAGTCAGAATCGAAATGCATGGCCATGCTCGGATACGGATTCGTTTTATCAGTTAAGTTACTCTCTAGTCGGGGAAACCACTCTAGATACAGATCGATTGTAAAATACGACCTTTGCGGATCCGGATCTGCAAATTGTTTTACATTGAGTGGGAGAAATTTTAAATGAATATGAGAATCGGTTATCGCACATACACTTGTACGGACAAGTGGGAGTTTGTTGGAGGTGGTGTCCTCCAATTAGTGCGGATAACGTCATTGCACATACACTTGTACGGACAAGTGGGAGCTTGTTGGGGCTGGTGTCCTTTACAGTTAGTGCAAGGACTTATAAATCTCTAAAAGGATCAAAGGGTATACTTTTGTATTATAATCGGTTGGTCCACGTTTATCAATAACGGTTGGCTTGCTAGATAAGTTTGACGTTATTGTCATACAGATGGCGGTGATCAACTGGTCCCTAAAAGTCACACCTATAGGATACGTTTGAGAGATGTGACGGTATGAAAATACAGTCATGTAGATGCCAAATTTGACTAACCGGTTAATTAAGAGTTATTTGACTATTAATTAGTCAAAAATGTGATGTTGAGATATTTTATTTAATACGGATTAAATAATAATGGCTAAGGCGAATTAAGCGATTAATTCGTAAAATTGAATATAAACGATTTATATTTGATTAATGTATATTGAATAAATATAATTATACAATATCGTCTTTGTCGAACATGTATTAATGTTTCAACTAATCCGTATTATTAGTTGATGCTTTAATAACCGATAACCGATGACGATTTATGATAAAACCGTGTCATATACATTTAGCGCATTTCGGGTCGTACCATGAGTTAAAAATAAGAGAAAGTGGAAAGCCCACTCTCCCCATCTAAAGCTCACGGCCGAACCATACAAAGAGGGAGTCTCTCCTCTTTTGTAACCTAATTGTCATTTGCAAAAATACATTAGGGTTTTGAGAAAATTGCCTCTCAAAATTCGGATCTCTCATCCAACAAAACCTCACAAAACAATCCTCTCAATATTGCAAGGCAATTAGAGGATTCAATTCTAGCACAAAGGCATTTCTCGGACAATCTTGGGTGCAACAATTAGGAGGAGATCTACTTTGATCTCTCATTGCCGAATTGCACTAGGACCGGAGGTTATTGCTTAATCTTTATCGTTTCATTATGTTTTTCGTTTATGACTATTAATCACGTATAAAATTTGCGTTATAATCCTTCAATTTATGGGTTTTATACGGATATTACCCTTCAATATTAGTTAGACCAGTTGGTTATTTTTTATAGGCATACGACAGCCCTCTCAAATTTTGGCGTCGTTGCCGGGGAGGCAATTGCCCTATTTGTTTTTGTTTCGTTTATTTTTATCCGTCTCAGGGAATTTTTATTCCTTGAGGCAGTTCTCATTTTTCTTTTTCAGTGTTGTGTATGCCCAGGTCACACAGGTTGGAGTTAGTTTCAGCTGATTCTGAGCCAGAGAGACTGTTCAAGCATATACTCCGTCTGCAAAGAGAATCACGAAAGGAAGACTTGAGTACTTTCGAACCCGAGCTTCAGCATTTCTTATTTGTAGAAGACCCGTCTTTTGAAGAAGACACTTTCAGTTCTGCAAACCAACCAGTAAAGATGCCAAATATTGCAAGTCATTCGGAGCCCAAAGCATCATCTATTCCCAAGTGTTTCAATCTCCAGACTGAGGATGGGAATACTTTTGACATCCATCCGTCCTATATCAATCTGGTGGAGAGAAATCTCTCTATAGGTGTGGCAGGTGAAGACCCGAGGAAGCATATGGAGGTCTTTACGAACTACTATTCTACTATCCCCGCCACAAAGGGGGTAACTCAAGACAAGATTAAGGAGGTGCTGTTTCCTTTTTCTTTGACTAACTCAGCCAGGGAGTGGCTGACTGACTTGGACCGCACGGCCGTAGGGGTCACGAACTGGGAGACCCTTGCTCTTGCTTTTTATAAGAGACATTTCCTTCCGCAGCGCACTAATCAGCAGAGGGCCAAGATCACTAGTTTCAAGCAGGCACCTGATGAGACTTTCTATAAAGCTTGGTGCCGGTTCAAGAGGTTGGTGAGATCTCTTCCTCACCATGGTTTTGATCCGTGGTTTCTGTCCAATCAGTTCTACAATGGGTTGTACGATGACCACGGAGCTATACTTGACGCCTCGTCCAATGGAAGATTTCAAAATAATACTGATGATGATAAGGGATGGGCCATTATTGAGGAGATGGCGACCCATTGTGCTGAATATGGGAACCCAAAGGACGGTATTCGAACGGTTCACGCGGTTGATAAGGTAGTTGTGGCTCAGCTGGAAGCCATGAATGCCCGATTTGATAGGTTAGAGCTTCAACCTGTTGGGGAGCCTCAGACGGTTCATTTACTAACTAGACATGACACCGTAACATGTGAGAGGTGTGGGAGAAATGACGGTCATACTGCTATTGAATGTCTTACAGAGAAGGAACAAGTCCTTGCTTTTCAACAATACAGGCAAGGAGGGGTTCCTATTATAATAACCAAGGGGCAGTCCATCCCAATTTGAGGTGGACAAGTCAAAATGTGCTCAATCCTACCCCTCCTCCGCAGCAGCAGCAGCCATATGTCCCTCCTCATAAGGCTCAATAAGGCTTTCAAAAACCTCCTTCCTTTCCTACACCCAATCACGGTGCATCATCTTCAGGTGGGTGAGCGAGTTATCTGAATTGAAGACGATGTTGCAATCGTTGACAAAGCAATGGCAACTAAGTGACCAACAAAAAGAAGCATCTATTATGTCACTTGAAACTCAAGTTGCCCAGTTAGCCGCGAACCAGTCCACGAGAAAGCAGGGTCATTTGCCGTCTCAAGCCGATAAGAATCCACATGAGACGATAAATTTGATAAATTTGAGAAGTGGTCATTCTTATGAAGGACCAAAATTGTCGATTTCAGAAGATAAATCAGACCCGAGGAATGCTGATGAACAATGCACTGTTGATGAAAACGAGCTGACAACGAAGAAAGTGCTCGATCGACTAGTATCTGGGGGTCGATCGAGGAAAACATATGAAGAAAGGACTCGATCGAGTGACCAAGAAAAAGAACAGCTCGATCGAGGAGTCCAAACCACTCGATCGAGTGATTCTGCTGAAGAAAGAGTTCGATCGAGTGATATTTTTGCTCGATCGACTATTGCTGATAAAGAAGAACTCGATCGAGAGCCTGCTAGTGCTTGATCGAGTGATATTTCTCCTGAAAGACCTCGATCGAGAGGTAAGAAGTCTCGATCGAAGGATTTAGAGCTTGATCCAGCCGATACGTTAGAAGAAAGGAACAAGGGGCTCGAAATACCTTTTTTCGTGCCCTTCCCGAGGCGTTTACAGAACATGAAGGCTAATCAACAGTTCGGTAAATTTGCCGAGCTTCTGAAAAGCTTGCAAGTCACTGTTCCGTTCACCGAATTTCTGACACAGGTACCCTCTTACCTTAAATTTATGAAAGAAATTTTATCGCGTAAGAGGCACATTAATGACCATGAGACGGTAGCTTTAACCGAGGTAGGGACGGCCCTAGTTTAAAATAAGTTACCTCCCAAACAATCAGACCCGGGTAATTTCTCGATTCCGTGCATATTGGTACCCACTTAATTGATAAAGCGTTATGCGATCTTGGCGCTAACGTGAGTGTCTTACCTCTGTCTCTTGCTAAGAGACTTGGTTTGACTAAGTTTAATTGCACGAACATGATTGTACAGATGGCCGACCGTAGTATATCACGGTCGTTAGGTGTCATTGAGGATATACCTGTTAAGATCGGGAGGTTCTTTATTCCCGTTAATTTCGTTGTACTTGACATTCCCGAGGATACTCACACCCCTATCATTTTAGGGAGACCATTTTAATTCACTGCTCGTGCAGTGATAGACGTCGGGGGCAAGACATTGACTTTTCAGGTTGGGGACGAGGAATTGATATTCCATCAGTTTAAGTCCCGAAGGGCTCCCATGCAAGCTCAGGCTTGCAATGCCCTTTCCTCCACTAACCCTCGTATTGACGTTCCAGATGAAAATTTGGAATTTTGCGCTGCTATCGTAACCCCTCCGCCTCAGATTGAGAGCAAAAAGGAGGAGACTTCGTCTGTTTTCCTTGCTGCAGGTACAGATGAAAATAATGCAGGAATCATCAATGGTCATTGTGCAATTAAAGCTGGTGAGAAAGGAATAAGAACGAGAAAAATTTGTGCGTATGTGGACGTCAATTATTCTCCTCCTAATGATTCAAGTTCAAGCTCTTGGAGAATGAAGAGGACGGTGAATGTTGCTGAAGTGGCGTCCTCCAGTCAGAAGCCCTCCGAGGGGCTACTGAATTGTTTTGAGAAGTGAGCGGGGAATGCCCCGTGTAACAAATTGTAAAAACCTTTTTTAATTTTCCGTCGGATTTATTTATTGCTTTTTATTAGGACAATTAGAATTTAGACATTTTTAGCGTAGTTTGGAAGACTATGGACTGTTACTTTTTGTGTTTGGTATATTGGGATATGTTTGCGAATGTTTTTATGCAGGTTTGGGGAGATTATACGCAATTTCAAGGGCTGACACGAGGAAAAGAACTCGATCGAGTACTTTTTGTACTCGATCGAGTGGATTATGCTCGATCGAATGGTTCCAGAGTCCTCGATCAAGAAAGGCTAAATAAGGGAGTACTCGATCGAGTATATTTCTACTCGATCGAGTGAATTGCATACAAGAGCTCTCGATCAAGTTGTTTAAAAACACTCGATCGAGTGAATTTGCAAATGACACGCAAGAAGTCTCTTTAACTCCCTTTCTTTTTCTTATTATTTCATTTCCTCCTTCATATTTCACTTGCCCTTCACTTTGTTTATACCAAAACCTCCCAAAATCCTCTATTAATCTTGCCCATTACCAAATCCAACACCTACAATTTGTTCATTGCTAATTAATCGTCAATTGCTTTCTATTTTCCCTTTGATTCTTGTTGTTTTTCGCGGTCAATTTGGGGTTTTAGGTTTCGCGGTTTTTAGTCGAAAAATCGTCCAATTTGCTTGTTGTTTGACAATTAATTGCTTAATCTGTAGGCTTCTCATCATCAAGTAAGTATTCCTTTACTTCCTTGCCTTTTAATTGCATTAATTTTGCCTTTTTTGAAGTAAATTAGGAATTAGGGTTTCGGGTAGATAATTTTGGTCGAAATTTTGACTGTTCTTATGATTTTCTGCCTAATTTGGCTTACTTGATGATTAATTCCCTTACCTCATCGCCATTTACATGTTTAATTCGAATTTTTGAGAAATTTGTGATTAGGATTCATGTCAGTCAAAATTGTCGACTGAAATTGGGTTTTTCATGCTATCTCTGCTTAATTTGCTTCAATTGATGTTTATCCCCCTTACCCTATCACTGATCATCTGTTTTATTCGAATTTTTTGAGGAAAAATTTGGGAATTATGGGCTGTTTAGTCGAAATCTTCGACTGTCTTTGGGGAATTTTCTGCTGTTTCACTGTAATTTAATTATCGTTTCCCCTGCCCTATTTGACTAGGATGGATTCTAGCTCTATGCCTTCTACTAGTTCGACTGTCAGTCCGTCCCTGTCTGAGACGGTGGTCCCTGCTGCAACCACCGCCTCCGCACCCGCTAGTACCACAGCCTCTACCTCTGTTTTCCTTGTTAGTGCTGCTGGTACTGTCTTTGCTGCTGCTAGCCCCGTTTCAGCCACCACTTCAGCCACAGCTGCTAGCACTGCTGCTAGCCTTTCTTCCTCTGTGGTGGTATCTGCTGCTTCTTCTACTGCAACTACAGTTTCTACCTCAGGTACGGTGAGCACCTCTGCTGCGTGTTCACCTGCAGTCGCAGCTGCTTTCAGAGTGGCCCTAGTACCTCGTACCGTCAGTGGGCGGTCTTCTGCTTCAGATTCTAAAGGCCGGGGTCGTGGTCGTGGTCGTGCTACACCTGCCGCTATCGTTCCTGTTGGCACGGTTACTATTCGAGTGGACGACACCCTCGACTCACACCCTGGGTACCCCCAGGTAATTTTCATTAACGGTGTTCATCGCACCAGATTTTTCCGTTTAGTTGACTGTGAGTTTCTCCCTACGCGTTTCCTTTGCCGTACGTCACTTGAGAGGCTTGGTTTTTACGAGCCGGTGTGTGAGCTTTTGAGGGGCACGGGGATGACCGGACTTATTACTATGAGTGGTCATACCTTTAGGGAGCTGAGTCTTGAGTTCTTCAGCTCCTTCACCTTCTCCTCCGGGGCACACGATGCTGCCCCTACTAGTCTTTCTGTGTCCTTCCGGTTGTTCAACCGGACTTTTTCTATGACATTGGAGGAGTTTGGCACTAGACTTGGCCTTTCCTTCAGGGGTATCACTACCGCCCCTAGAAAGGTCCTCCTTCTACTTTGGCGGACCTTGTCCCAGACCACCTTTCCCGAGCAAAAGCTCGCTCAGGTCCACCTTCCCCCTGCTCGCTACTTCCTCCGACTGATGGGAAGTACTATTTTTGGCGGAAAGGAGCCAAACAACATCACTAACACCGAGCTTTCCATATTAGGCGGTTACCTGAACATCGACAGCGAGGGCCCCTTTGCCTTCAACATTGCCTATTTGACCGCCCAGTACTTCCAGATTCAGGGAATGAAGACGACGGGCATTATCGTCTGCGGTGGCATAGCCACCTTCCTTGCCCATTCTCTCCTCCCTGCCTTACCTCGTGACCTACAGTATATAGATGGAGATAGGTACCTGAGCTTAGCTTCTATGCACTCTCAGACCTGGCTGACTTCAGACTACCGAACCTGGAAGATAGATAGTTCCTTATCCGTGGATCTTCCTTGCACCACCCTCCCTCGTCTAGTCCCTTTGCCCACTATTGCACAGGGCGTCCGACCACCACCCTTACCCGAGTACCACCTCCCTATCCTACCACCTCCTACCTTAGCTGCTTCTAAGAAGCGGCGTAGACATGAGACCGGAGAGGGGTCCACACCCTCTTCGAGTGGCCAGCCTTCCACGACCACTCCTACTCCTACCCCGACCCTTACTCCTACTCCTGCGCCTGACCAGACACAGACACAGGCACAGCCGATCTTTTCGGCTAATTTCGTACGCCCTCCACCCTTTGAGGCGTCTGCCGTCATGGACCAAGGACGCCGTGACGGTTTGTTGATTGAGCTTGTAGAGAGACAGGCTCGTATGGAGATGGATTGGCTCTTGCTATGTTCCCTTTATACGAGTATCACATGAGGCGACGCCGTCCGATCCCAGAGGGCCGGCCACACCCTTCCTTCTACCGGTACCCAGTTGAGGGGTACCCGGAGTCTTCTAGTGAGGAGGAGGAGGACGAGGACCCAGTGGCGGCCGCAGCGAGAGCTCAGGAGTAGAGGAGGAGGAGAGAGCAGGAGGAGGACCCGGACTTCAGAGTGACAATGGAGGACGTGCGTGACGACGAGGCTGACGAGTAGCTTCTGGTCTACTCACTTCCCAAGTTTTCTGGCTGGTTTGGGGAAGTTCGTGTTTTGTATGTCCCATCTCACTCTTTTATTTTTGTCTCCTTTTTATTTTTATTTTTGTTTTTATTTTTCATTTATAGGTTGTATATTCCCGTTCCCCTATATATATGCTGGTGTATGCTGGAGGACAACGAGGGCGTTGTCCGTTTTGGTTTGGGGAGGGTTTTGCATCCTTTTGAGTCTGCATTTGCATTTGTTTTGCATTCACGTTTCTATTTTTCAGCTTGCATTGTAATTATTTATTTCTTTAAAATTCAAAAATCCAAAAAAAATTGGAAAATTTCAAAAAATCAAAAAAATATTCACGTTTATTTTGCATATAGGTTGAGTCGGAAAGGTAGATTTCCATGATGATATTGCACTATAACTTGTCATTTTACTTGAGCCTTGCACTTTTATTGACGGTTATTAGCTTTGTCATACGCATAGTCTACTAGTTTTTGTTCAAATAAAGCTGAATGTTTAGACTTGACCTGATAAATTGGCAACCTACTTACAATTTCTGAGTTTTAGAGCCCATAACTGGCGACATTCATGACCAGTTCATTAGGAATTGAGAGTAGTACTTCTTGCATAACATGTTTATCATTTTTTGCACTTTTATGACATTCGATTTCTTGTCAAATGCACACTTTCGGGTTTGTGGTCGGTGTCACATACAGGGAGGTGCTTGCAAATTTTCCCCTTTTCTTATATTTTTCACTCATTTAGCTCAACTTAAGCCAAATCTTGCCTTTTTGACCCATCAGCTACATCCCAAACTGAGCCTGCCTAGTCATGCTAGTTTAATTTGTCTTTTGTGGTATATTTTTCCGTCTGCAGTTTGGCCCATGTGTATTTTGTTTGGAGTTGGTGGAGAATTAAGGAAGGGAGTATGAGAAGGGGAAAAAAAAGAATTGAAAAGAAAAAAAATTACGTGAAGGAAAAGAAAAAAAAAACGAAAAAAAGATTGATTCACGTATACAACATGAAACCAGGAAAGGAAAATAAAAATATTTGAGCTGGTTTGAATTTTAAGACCGTCTGTGTTCATTTCTATCTTGTGACGATCTCACTCCTCTGTTTTATTCTACATTTTTTGAGGAGATAGTGTTTATGGATGGTGAGTTGTGTGCCAAATGAAGGGCACTTGTGTTTATTTTTCAGTTGGTTGAGATTCGGACGGTGTTATATGGTTCTGTTAGGAACTAGCTTGGCGCTTTTACCTCCACATTTCCATAACTTGTTTTGTCTTTTCTCACTTGACCCTCACTATTCCCATATCATTTGTAAGCCCTCGGCTATGACGGACATTGTTGGTTGGAATGTGTGCATTAGTAATTGAATCGTCTTTCATTTTTGTTGCATGCATGCTATGTAGGTCGCAGTTAGGTGAGTGACTGTTTCTCTTCCTCTCTTTTACATATATTATGCACCATTTGCTTCATGAGAGAAGAGTGACCACGTGAGAGTCCGATTTTGTTGGTCTTGCAAGGTTGATAGGTCGGCTTTATTTCTGAACAACTCATAACTCGTTTGCGTATTGACTGCCTTAGCTGTAACTATTAGTTTTTGTTGCATTAAATTGGTTCAAGTAGACAAGTTAAGGTAGCTCTGAGTTTTCTTTTCCGTTCCATTAGTTGCATTTAGTTTACTCAAGGACGAGTAAAGGTTCAGTTTGGGGAGATTTGACACGTGCATTTTGTAATAGTCTTTCTAGCCTATTTTAGCATGTATTTCCATGTACTTTTGTACTGTTTATATTGCATTATGCCCCGAATTGGCTACTTTGGTTCGTTTTGTCTATTTTGTAGGAATGAACCTGAAAGTAGTGGAATCGTACCATTTTCGTCCTGTTTTTTATGCATTTTGAGGAGACGGGATTTTCAGAGTGAGATATTGCATTGAGATGCGTGAAGGAACGGTCTACGAAGCAGTCGGCTATGAGTTGGAGTTGTTTCAGAGGAAGAACACTCGATCGAGGACATTTATTAGTCGATCGAGTGGTTTTAGCGGCTGAGGTGGTCGATCGAGCAGTTTATTCTACTCGATCGACAATGCTAGAAATCAGAGTTACTCGATCGAGTAACAATTTTGGTCGATCGAGTAGTTTACCTGCAGAAGTCCTTGATCGAGCTGTTTCAAACTGCTCGATCGAGTGGTTTGGTGTTTCACGGGCCTTAATTAGTCCGTGTTATTTATTTTAGTTTATGGACTTCGCTAATTTCTATTTAAGCGCATAATTATTAGGTTTTAGATATCTTTTTATCCATCATTTCACTGTTAGACGCCACTCTCTTCCCTTAATCTCTCCCTTAAAACTCTTCACTGTAACTTTTACTTTCAGGGTTATTTTGCTTGGATCTTGTGTTCTTTACGCCGGAATTCTCGCGATTGTAATCTCTTACTCTCTTTTAATCTTAATCTTTTATTTGTTTGCATTGATTCTCTTGTTTAGTTCTTTTAATTTCTGCCCTAATCTCTTTTATGCGATTTAATCATCATTTCAATATGTTTATTATTAGTTCATTCATAATTATTAGTCTTGACAACATTGATATTATGAGTAGCAAATTTATTTCATGTTGGGATTAGGCGATCTGCAGTAGAATTGTGACGATGTAGTGAATAGGTTAAATGAATTATTTGTGAGACTCTGTCCCCATGGCAATTTAACTGTATCACCGACTTAGTTGAGTGCACGCTTCTAAGTTACCTTTAAATCTGGTTAAATTTAATCCTGGATCGGAAGATTGGACTAAATAGACCTGCTATGAACAGTAGACTACCCTGACGAGGACGAAAGTTAAGTTAATGGAAATCTAGGATAGAAAGTGGACCGGAAGGACCTTTCCATATCCGTCTCACAGTAATTTATCTAAGTTATTTACAGTTGAGTCAGCAGACTACCGTAGTGAACCGAAATCCTGACATGTCCCCTCTTTATTGATAGTCTCATCCTTATTTTCTGCCTTTACTGCTCTTTCCTTGTTTCTCTTTCTTTTAAACCTTTTAGTTTAGAAAATCAATTATAAACCCCTCATTTGTGACCGAATAGGCGAACCTTTTACAGATATCTTGCCTCCTTGTGGAGATCGACCTGACTTCCCTAGCTATATTAGTTAGACCAGGTTGGTTATTTTTGATAGGCATACGACAAACTACATCATGGGTCCCTTTTATCCTTTGCATTTCTCAAAATATCTTTTGAAATCCATATTTGCTTTACAACTTTAATGTTCTTGTTAATGTCATTATGTCTATTCTTGCAAGCATTGAAGACATGACCGCTTTACCATAATAGTTGCAAATGATGTACTCGGGAAGACCAACATATTTCCTACTTCGAAAATCGATTTTGGTTGGATCCGACTTTTGAATGTAACAGTATGACTGACCGTTCCATTTAAACCGAGACTAGCAACTATATCACATCTCTTAGGCTGATTTGTGAGGAAATTTAAGACGTTTTGACTTCTTTCCCATTTTTTCGAAACATTCTTAGCCTCAACAAGTTCCTTGCTTAGTTCATCGATTCTGTAATACCTCGTAATTAGGTGGAATTCATATTTACATTTCAAGCATTTTAATAATTAATTACGACGTTTATAATTAATAATTATGAATAAGATGGAATGATATAATAAAATAATGGAATAATGAGTCGGTATGGCAATTGGATAATAATAATATAATATAATTTATATAATAATAATAATAATAAACGGTAATTATGTTATAATAATAATAATAGTAATAATAGTAATAATAATATTTATAAAATAATAATGGTTGGTAATTAGTAATTTCCTAATAAGTTTCCTAAAGACGACATTTTTACTAGTATAAAAGTAAGGCATGACCTACCTAATAGATTTTATTCACATATTTTACACATAAAGGGGAGCTAGGGAATAAAGAAGGAATAAATTAGCTTTATTATCGCCTCCGAGGTAAAAACCGTCTTATAATATAACTCGTGTTTTATTAACTTGTTAAACTCGTAATTAAACCACCATACGACTTGCTATTGCCGTGACCCTTACCATGGACCACCGTGAGACCTCTGTTGGACCACACGTGACTTTCGTTGACCACCAGGGACCTCGAGGAAGGGTGTTTCAGGCGGTTTCTTGTTGGTTGTTGATATGCGTTTAAACCCAAATTGGACACTTTCTAGTGACTCGACCTGACTCGGGTCAGGGATGGTCGGATTCGTGGTGATGGGTCGACGGTGGTGGTGGTGTTGGGGTGGTTAGTAGTGGTGGTTTGCGCGAAGGTTTCCGGAATTTTGTATGTTAATGGTTGTTTAAGGGGATCCACTGCTAAGACCGTATAATTGGACCTAGGACCCTCGCCATTGGGTCAGACCTTACCCTTAGGTGGTGGCGCTGCTCGTGGACCCACCGTGGGTCAAACGAGACTACGGTGGTGCCAGTGGTGGCGTGTCTGTGGTGTTTGACAGGGGTGGGAGTGTTGCGTTGTTGTTGTATGCTAATGCTGACCGGAGTTAGGGCGTGATGGTGAGGCCATGTTTGGCGGTGGTTGTCGGAGGCAGGACCTAGGCTGAGTTGTCGGAAGTGGTGGCTCGCGCTGGGTGTGGTTGTTGGTGACGTTGGTTAAAAGGTACACGGGTTTTGTGGGGTGTGGGGGTTTTGTTTGGGTTAACGTAGGTATGGGTATGGGATGTTGGGTGTTAGTTAAGACGGGTCCAATTAGTTATTTACTTATCGTCTTATCGTCTTATAATTAGATTAACTTTAGTTATGGGTCGGGATTTTAGTTAGTTTGAGACGGGTTATTAAATTAATATTTTACGTAATAATATAATTCATATAATTAATTTATAATTAGTTTAATTGTGTTACATAATTAATTAGTTAGTAATTATAATTATTATAATTGTTTAAGACGGGTTTTTTATTATTAAATCGTGTAATCGTTCTATAATTCGTTAATTAATGTTTGTGTGTCGTGGGGGAATTTGGTGTATGGGTGCTCTCGTGGGATTGTGTACATTTGGGGTGGTTATTATAAGACGGGTTTAAGACCGTGACCTTATAGTATTAGTTAAATAATTAATGTAATTAAATATAAATAGTTTAATTATGAAAGTGAAATAAATAGTTGGTAATTATAAGTATTTACTATGCTAGGTGACGAGTTTGTGGAGGAGTACTTCTAGCTGCATTATTTAGATTGCTTGAGAGGAATTGCTTGTCAGGTAGGATAACTACTCAACTGAATGCTTTATTGTATATCTGTTATTTGTATGGCATTTTGTGCTGGAATATATGTTGGATGGATTTAAGCCTTTGGCTGGTTGGTTTATTTATGATGGATGATTATTGTTATTGCATTGGTTATTCAGTTTAAAATAGGCAGACGTCCCTTCGTGGTGATGTAGATTATTATTGAGATTGCATACTTTGGCATAGCATTGCATTGGTTATTCTGGTTATCTTGGCAGACGTTGTGGTAAGAGCCTTAGAGTGACGTATTTCAGATTTATTCTGGCTGACACCGTCGTGGTAAGAGCCTTCGAGTGACGTATCTCTGGGTGTCCTCGGGTTTATCCTGGTTACTCAACTTCGGGTTGAGGCTTCCCCGGGTTAGGGATTGGCGGGATGAATGGGTGTTTCGGGTGATGAGATTAATTATATTGGCATTGACATTTCGTATCATGCATATTCATTGTGTTCATCTTACTTCTGTTGTGGTGGTTATTCTACTCAACCGCGAGGTTGACGGTGTATTTGTGAACACCTGTGATGAACCATAAAGGGGAGCAGATTTGACAGGTATTAAAGATTAGCTGACTTGGGAGCTTATGGGAATGCGTGAGGACTTGGCTAGTTTACCTAGAAGTCTAGACCACATAGATTGTTTAATCACTTATTTACTTTCCGCTGCGAGTTATACTTTAATTTATATTAAGTTTTATTTTGGTTAAGTTGTAATAAACATGTAATAGCTAAATTTTTATATAAAGTACTTTGGTATTTTGTACTTTGTTATTCACTATCTGGGGAAATTGAGATGGTAATAGTCCTATTTATTTGGGAATGTCTTGCTAAAGGCTCCTAAATAAATGGGGGTGTTACAAATTCTAAAAGTGAGATACTTATTCTCTTTTTAGAACTTTCAAACTCTTTCTTCATTATAACATATTCAGATTTTAGCTCCATGAAAGTTTTGGATTTTTGTTGAACATTAAGCTTAAGACAAGAGCTGCATCTATCTAGGTGAACAATCTTGGATCTAGAGGAACTACATTCGGGAGATTTATTTTGAATTTTGACAAACTTTTCGCGAAACATTCTAATCTCCCTTTTGTAGGCATCTATGTTGACTTTAAGACACTCATTCTCGTTTGTTAGGTTAGTGACTAGTTCATTTGAGGTTTCCTTAGTAATCTTTGTCAAAAATAACGATCTGAGACACTTTGTTGCTTTAAGTTCTTCTACCTTAACAACTACCTCATCAATCACACCCTTAAACATAGATTGTTCTTTTAGAAGTTCATCACGTTCCTTGGCTATCATAGACATTTGCATAATTAGAGTAGTGTTGACATTCTCAAGATCAGAAACGTCATTGGGAGTCGACTTAAGACACTCTAGTTCCTTGGACAATTCTTTGTTCAACTTGTTTACTCTTTTTACTTCACCATATGCCTCAGAGGTAACGGTGACACTGTCTGTTGCTTTAAGTTCATTTTTGAGGTGAAGATTTTCTTGAGCAATTTCTTCTATCTCATCTTGCATGACATCTAACTTTTTTGTTTGTGAACGACACTTATCAAAAAGTTTGTCAAGAATCTTACATACTTTCTCTTTGGAGTAAGTTCTAACCTTGGCTTTTAGATGTTTTACCTCATTGTCGGAATCATCAGGATGCGCCATAAGACATCTAAGATGTTCAATTTTGGGGAATTTATAGACTTTTTTTTTTAGATGATGTGTAAGACACATTTTTTGTAACACCCCCATCCACCAAGGAGCCTTAACAAGACCTTCCCTAGAAGATAAGGGCGTTACCATCTCGGTTGCCCGAGGACAGTAATATTCAAATGTCGATTAAAGAACGTTTATATTATATTACAAGTGAATTACAAACAACTGAGGATATAAAAGATACAACTCAGAACCATTATCGACTAGGTGACGCTATATCTGCCATGACTCGTGGTAGACTCATCCCTCCAAGAACCCAGCTAAGATCCATACATAAACCTGCTAAGACTGACTGCTCACCATAGTGGATCACGACAGACACAACACAATAAAACCACATAAGGTCAGAGACTGAGATAACATATAAACAAAAGCAGACACAACACAAGTACAAATAGCACACACACCACACCTCCTCCAACCAACCACATATCTCTGACTGCCCGAAGGACCAGTCCTGCCAGTGGGGGACCGGAGCCGTTCCCACCTAAGCCCCGCTCATCTATCCGATCGATAAACTCATGTTCCTTAATGTGCACATCCCCTCCCGTGGCGGGTTCCACGGAGGGCAAATCAAGGGCGTGAAGCCACTCCCGCAAGTGACTCGACTCAGCCGAGGACGCACCTCGAGAACCACAGACAAACAATCACAATCAGTTGTACAACAACAATCACCTACTTTTATACCAACACAATATTAACAACTACCACAACCTTAACAACTACCACAACCAATCAACAATCCTGACTCTAAACCAACCAAACAACATCAACAGACTCTCTAGATAATCAACAGTACTGATTAGGTGAACCTACCTTTAGCAAATCATAGCGATTCCGCGTTCGATCACAAGGTACCAATCAACCATGAAAACCACCTATACAACCACCGCAACTCTCTATTACTACCTCTATAAACATAACTGAAAACAAGGACGACGAGGATGATGACGACGACGTGCCTATTACACAGCAATCCGGCGTCAAGACCGCTACCCGACTCTCCCTAAGGTGTTGACACTCACAAGGACCTCAAGAAGGTGAACCATGGTAAAGGGGAAGAGAGGTGATGGCATTTAGGTTTAGAAAGAAGGTAGATAAATGATTTGGGGTTTCACGATTAACGATTTATAATTCCCCGCTGCAAACCCGTTACTGATAGAGTAATCAACTTACTCGATCGAGTGACCTCTACTCGATCAAGCTCCCTAGTTACTCGATCGAGTAGCGTCAGCTAGATCGAGTAACACACAAACCAAAGCTCGCATCGTCACAAGTCATCACTCGTAAGATTTCCGAAGGTCAAGATAGGTGTCTAGGGTAAGTCAGCGTCGGTCAACGGGTCCCTAAAAGTACGGGTATTACAGTCTTCCTCCCTTAAAAAGAACTTCGTCCCCGAAGTTCGACTCATCCTCCCCCGCGACACAAAGACAAAGGAACCGAGGTAGCCACCATTGTTTATCCGACACAGGTCAACACGATCGTTTAGAAATACTATCCCGCTATGTATGTTCATCAGCCATCATCATCATCTACCCTAGCACATATTACACAACACGACTCCCCATCAAATCACCAATCACACATTGTACACAAGAACAACCAACTCGACTATTACTTGCACTCATCTCATATTATTACTCAAACGTAAACCAACACAACTATCAGACTATTCCTTCATCAATTACTTTCCAACAATTATCAATTACAAAATACTCAAAAACGACAGTCCTATTACCAATTCACAATAACACATCACTCATTCCACTATATTACTTCAACCACACAACACAATCCTACTAACAACAATGATACCTTCGCCAGGTACCAAAAATAAACCTAGATACACTAACAGAAGCTAGCAGTAAGTAGGGTCGATCTCCATAGGGAGATGGGAAAATGTCAGCTTTAACTAAGTCCATCACGGTAGCCAATTTCTGTGGGTTTGAATTTGTTTGTTCTAAACTAAAGAGATTAAGGAAGAGGGAAAAGGTAAAAGAATAAGAATTAAGAAAATAGAGAGAAAATAGCTAAGACAGTCGGTTCACCATGATCATTCAGTCAAGCAATCTAAGTCTCAGGTCAATGCAAGTATGGTCTATGGGGCAATGAATATCTCCTTCCGGTCTCAATTCGCCCTAAAGCACAAATAGCTTAGCTTCCGCCCTCACTACGTGCCCTAATGTTCGCTACAAGTCTCACCCCTTCCAACCTTCCGGTCTAGGTCAAGGTTTACTGTGATTAAATGACTAATTGCGTCGACTCAATTAGACAGAAACAATTAAATGTAATGATTAACAATATAAACTACACAAGCATTAAACCTAATATATCGATTTAAAACTCCTTCATAATCATGGATTTCCTAAGTCTTAGCAAAAGGGAATTAGCTGCGTATTATCATCGAATTAGCAACAATCATACATAGTCTAGAAGAATTAAACATGATGGTAAGCAATAATAAAGATTCGAAAAGAAGCATATGCAAATAAATGAAGAGAAGAAATAAGAACAATCAAAATATTAAGATTAGAAAAATAAAGGGAAGTATGATACCGATTACAAGATTGTCATAGTTCCAAAGAGAAGAGTAAGGGTAGAGGAGAGAAAGGGAAGAGACAAAGGAAAGTAACGTAGTCTGCAATATAAAGTAGCACACGAAAAACATACTGCTAAACCTAATTTATAAGCCTAATTACAAAGCCCATACGAAATAAGGCAAAAAACACGGCTACAGGATAAACCTCTCGATCGAGTGGAATTAAACCACTCGATCGAGGAACTAAGCAGCAATTCCTCTCGATCGATTGGAAAAACTGTTCGATCGAGGGCTTCTTATAATGGCCTTCTCGATCGAGTATGAAAACAACTCAATCGAGTGAAACTTCAAGAGATAGAGCATTCAATCAACTGAAAAGTGGTCGATCGAGCTATATTAGCCCTTAAGGCACTTTGACACCTTCCGAAACCAGCTCACGCGTCTTCAAAGTGATAGATTCCAAGCTTCAATTCCTTGTTCTCCATAAATGTATGCAAATGGGACGAGTTTAGGCTCGATTTATCTTCTTTCCGGCTGTACACGCAATTTACACAAGACAAACCGAAGTAGAATATTCGGGGGCCTTTGTAGCTAGATACTACATAAATAGTACAGAAATGCGTGTAAAAATGAGGTAAAAACCTTATATAAAATACACGCATCAAACAACTCTAGTATTTGCTGCTAACATCCAATTTCATTACAACACAGAGGACAACTAATTGAAAATAAGATACAATAACATGTTGTTCTATTCAACAATTACAAACTACTACTCAATTGCACAATAACTATTATAAAATTACCCAACAACCATTTTAAATACTTCAAAATTGTCATAAAATACTATAAAATTGCTATAATTACGTCATTTTCCACGCGACATTACTCTTCCCCTCTTAAAAGGAACTTTGTCCCTGACGTTCACCAACAAAACAACTCCACGAATACGCAAGTCGATAAAATATTATTTCATATAGACATTACGCACGAACCATATTACGCATTTTGACTCATGTCAACTACGACACTTTCTTGACATTATATACATATGACTCATATATATGAAACTATTGGCACAGTGACCCACATAATTAGGCATTCTATCATCAACTACCAACCATGGCATCAACTACTTTCTTATACAACCATACAAATTATGCAACTAGAATTATAACCATTACACACTACGTTACCTCAGATAATATGATTTAGTATTCAAAATTAAATAAACACCACCGAAGTTGTATAAATCATGCAAATATGCACAACTGTATATCCACCGTTGAGACGGAACAACGATATCACGCACCCACAACAAGAAACATTATCACAAGAACCACCAGCATGATGATACGAGAGAGTGTTAAAACGAATTATAGTTGTCACTGGGTTACTCGATCGAGTTGGTCTTACTCGATCGAGTTCATAAGTTACTCGATCGAGTTGGCCGAGATCAGAATGCACCTCAGATGTCACCCCTGCAGTTACTCGATCGAATCTCCCGAAACCAAACCTTTGCTTGTCCCCAAGCAAACTATGAATGCAACTAAGAACAGATAGTGGAACGGACCAACGCATCAGCTACAAATCATGCACAAAAACCAGTTTAATGCAACAACTAACAAAGTGACAAGTGATAAGTGCAAATGAATTAAATCAATATTTCAAACTTACTGAACCGTCGACCTTGCAAGACTCAAAGATATTGGACTCTCACGGGTCGCTCAACACTCAAATTTAGGCACAAGGCGAGTATATAAGTGAGAGATAGAAAGAAGTAAAGACACTCACCTAACTCGACCTATAAGAACATGCATGCAGTTTAACATGAATAAAGTCTCTACAGCCGTACATATGCATTCCAACCAAACTAATCACCAAGACACATGTCGAGGACTTTCATTTGAGAAAGTGAGGTAATGGGTAAGAAGGGGCTAAGATGAATTTGGAAATGTGGAGAAAATAGCCAGACTAGCAACAACGGATCCAAATTTTGAAACTACATCCCAACTTCATAATCAATATAAATCAATACAAAATAGTGCAAATTGGATGCACTCAACTCACAATACTCTATAAACTTGCCAATTCCCCATAAGATACAAATAAGACATGAGAGTAAAAATCATCTATACAATTTTTCATTTTCCGCATATGATTTTTCTTTCTTTTTCATAGCATTTTCTTTTCATTCCCTTCAATTCTTCCACCGACTTCTGAATTAGATATATAACCAAACTGCAATAAAGATTCCCAAACAGCTACTCATCACTAGCTTGGCTAGGTTAGGCAAAATTATACTCCCTCTCATCCACTCCAAAGGTAACATGGACCCGCTTTTTGTGAGAGGAAAAGTGGGTCCATGTTACCTTTGGAGTGGATGGGAGGAAGTAGATTGTAGCTAATAGGACAAAAAGGTAATTTGGCTATGTGAGGCTCATAGGTAGAATAAAATAAATGGAATTGCCTCTCCTAACATGTGTCACCATCCACAGACCGAATGCATACAATTATTAAGAAGACTAGATTCATGCTTATGCAAATTGATGTTACATGCCTTATAGAGAGTACTACTCACATCCTACATGAAACCGGTCATGAATGTCACCAGTTTATAAACCTCTAACCTCATAATGTAATATAGCTTGCCAATACGTGAGTCAAGTCTATTCGTTCAGATAAGAGAGAAATAAAAACTCGTATATTATGCACATTATCATGCCAACAATATGTCAAGAATATACAGGGCAGAAGTAAAGATTCAATGTAGCGTCAAAGTTCAAACGTTCCAACTCAAAATAAACGTGAAAATTTTTGAATTTTATGTGGTTTTTTTTTATTTAAAAGCAACAATGCATGCGAAAATGAATAAATGTGCAAACGAAAATGCAAGAAACATGCTGACACAAATATGGATGTATACTTCCCCAAACCAAACCGTACAATGTCCTCATTGTACCAAAAATAGGGAAAGAAATTCAAACTAAGGAGAAAAGGGTAACGGGAGTCGGAAAACTTACAAGATGGCGTAAAGAGGGACCTCTCCAAACCGACCATGAACATGGGAGGTCATAGGTAGTCACACAGCAGCTCACAGATGAAAAATAGCTACTGGAAGACGGAACTGCTCGATCGAACAATTCAGAACGGGTCGATCGAGAAGATTTGGTGTCAAAAACACTCGATCGAGAGGATAAGTTACTCGATCGAGAGAATGGGATTTGCAGCATGTCGATCGAGGAAAGCAGTTGCTCGATCGAGGGAAACCTTAGCAAAAGTACTCGATCGAGTAGAAAAACCACTCGATCGAGCTGCTTCACCTGCAAAACGCATATAAGAAGTATAGGAAATACGAGGGACGCATAGTTCGGCGTTTAAAGTTCAACACACAACTAAAGGAAAAGAAATAAGTTTAACAAAAGTACAACAAAACAGTCCGGGTTGCCTCCCGGAAAGCGCAGGTTTAAGAGGTCCCGCACGACCTTTCTGGCATCAATTAACTGGCGCATCAATCTCGTCGAAGTACAAGACTTCGACACGGTTGTCTGCTTCGTGATAGTGCTTCACATATTGCCCATTCACCTTGAACCTATTTTCCTTGGGACCTTCGAGCTCAACAGACCCAAATTTAGTGACAGCTGTCACCGTATAAGGGCCGCTCCACTTGGACTTCAGCTTACCAGGAAATAATCGCAGTCGGGCATTAAACAGCAACACCTTATGCGCGACATGAAACTCCCGAGGTAAGATCCTTTTGTCATGCCATCTCTTCGTCTTTTCCTTGTAGATACTTGAGCTATCATAGGCGTTGAGCCTAAACTCCTCCAGATCATCTAGCTGCATGATGCGAGTTCGTTTCGTGTTCACAATTAAAGATGTGGTCGTTGGGTCACGGTCGAATCAAAACACAATTTATAACTTCAAAAACAACTCTACAATTAGTAAAGAGGTAAGTAAAGGTCGGATCCCAAGGGACGGGTATTGAAATGAGATTTCTATTGCAACTAGTGATGTCTAAGGGGTGTCACAAATTGGGTTGATGTAGAAGGTCACTAAACTAAAATAGCAATGAAAATAAGCAAACAAGATGAATTAAAGGGGTGTAAACAATTGATTAAAAGCACTAGGGTGTCATGGGATCATAGGGGAATCATGGGATATGATCATACAAACATGTTCTCAAATTATAAGCAAGCAATTATTGTTGTGATGGATTGAGTTGGGTTATATCTTACAATCCTAGGAAAGTTTGGGTCCCGGAGCCGAATCGATTAGATTGTACAACACCTACAAGTCGACTTAATCTTCCCTACTCAACAACATGCATGGTCTAATGAGACTCGAGTTGGGTTATGTCTTACAGGTCTCATTGAAAAGATAGAAGATGATAGTAAATGCAAGGATTCATAGGCTTAGCATTTCATCAAATATAACATGTGCATGAGTTGAGATCAAAACAAGCAAGCAAATAAAACATGAAAGTATATTAATTTAAGCATGAATCATTCCCCATGTTGGTTTCCCCTAATCACCCATTTAACCCTAGCTAAGAGACTACTCACTCATTATCATGTTGATCATGCTAGCAAGGTTGTCAATCATACCAACAATATGAAACATGATGAATAAATGAAAGTAATTAACAATAATTAAAAAGGGATTAAGAGATTATACCTACTAATGATTCCAATAATAAAGCAAAGATAAAAGAAGTACTTGAATGCTTGATTGAGAGGTTGTCAATCTCCCAATAATAACCCAAATAATCTTCAATTACCCAAAATAAAGGATGAACAAAAGAGAGATTAAGGAAATAAAACTTGTATTAGAACTTGATTAATTGTTGATTACAAAACTAAAAAGAGATTTGATTGATATTAACTACTCTAATTATTGATAAGAAGAACATCCTCCTCTAATTAGACTAATGGGGTATTTATAGTGGAAATTAGAGAGGATGCATTAGGGTTAACTAAGGGCTAAACTAGTAATTACACTTTTTAGATTGAGCAAGGAGGACCCGGTATTTTTCGAGAGAAGGGCTTCTTTCTTTGTAGCTTGGAGAAGAGGAAATCGTGCTGTGCTGGAATCCGGGCGGAATAAGGTCGGAACGGGCGGAATCTGGCCTTGGAATCCGAGCGGATTCAAGGGAATCCGGGCGGATTGTGGAGGTGGAATCCGAGCGGATTAGAGCAAAGCCGCTCGGATTTTGCAGCTGCGGGATGGACGGATTGGTGACAATCCGCTCGGATTGTCACTCAGCAACATATCTTCTTCTTTTCTTCCCTTTTCTTCATAAATTCCTTGGGGATTTCCTTGGGGACTCAAGGATCCTTTCTCAACATTGCTCTTCTACTATAATATGTACAAAGGCCTTCTAATCTTGTCTCTCCTTGATGCTTGGTCATTGAATTCGATCAATTTAGTCTCGTTTTGCCATGAAAATGCAAGATTCTTACTCCTTTCCTACCAAGGGATCAAAATCTCAAAGAATATGCAAAACAAAGAACTAAAGATAAGAAATGACCCAAATATGCACTAAAAAGCATGGGAACAAGGCTAATTCGGGGGCTAAATATGCGCTAATTATGGTCACATCAAATATCCCCAAACCGAACCTTTGCTCGTCCCGAGTAAAGAGGTGACAAAGACTAGGACCAATACTAACATATCCTAATAATATAGCCGATATGAGACAATTAGCGGGTCTCACTCCGCCCCTTCAACTCACAACAAGACAACCATGAGGTAGGATGCCTTCTTGCAAGGCAAGGTGGGTCTTGCCAAAATGGCGACACATCCAAACATTAAGCACACAAAATCACATAATGGATGCATCTACAAAAAGAATAGCCATTCCCTCATCAAGTGGCGGAGGCACTAAAGAGGAACAAATTTAAGAGCATGTAATCCTTCACAAATACTAGTTCAACAAATTACTAAGGCTAAGAGGATGGCACCAAATCACCTCCAAATGGTGTTAAACTAGACTACTTTCGTCCTCAATTTCCAAATGCTTTCGTCAAGAGCGATCGGATGGTGGTGGAATGATGATACCTATGATGCTAGTAGCATATGACATGACAAGTCTCGAATTCTCTACAAAAGTAAAGGTCATGGATCGTCCCAAGCTCGACCAAGTGGCTTGACAAAAAGGCTTTTTGGGAATGAAATGCTCAAATCTTTATTCACAACGGGTGGATATGACTAGTATTCAAAATTGTCCTCATTTCACTTTCACATTTCAAAAATTTAAGATGGGGTTTGTCCCTTCCGGGCTAGTGTCCTTTGCTTTCGCCAATCGCGTATTAGGCAACCGGTTAACCTCTAGACAATAGCTTTTCGGGGTGATAGTCACTCTGTCTCTGGGCGGCCGAATTCACAACCGTATGGGGGCCCAATTCAATGGATCCCGCACCAAAGCACATCGAAGTGGTACGCCTCCATCAAAACAACTTAAATTTCTCAACTTTCAACAATTCATAACATTTGAGGTTTCCTTGGCATTACATTACTTCCACATGACAAAATTTCTTTGAAATGAGCACTTCAAGCTTATTGATAGAAAATATTTTTGGGTTGCCTTACCACAAGGTCAAACAAGGTCACCTAGACAAGTTAACCAAGTCCACATCGCATCACGGGGTTGGATAGGTGACTCACATGCAAACCCTTGACTAGGCCTTGGGTCATGGGTCAAAAGATACTAGTATGACACTATCTAGGGTGTTTTACAACCATTCTAGTAGGCAAAGTCTTAAGTTGAACAAGTATTTGTAATGGCTTAGTTGCTCTTGTCAAAGTTCCTAAATAGGCATTTTTCAAAACATTTCTAACATGCAACTACATGCCAATGATGCAACTAATATAAACATCCTAATGCAAGTGATTCTATTAACTAATATGACATATAAACTAAATGCAAGTCCTAAGTTCACATTGTTTTTACCGCATCAATCAAAATAAAGCCACATAGTCATCAACATAAAGAGGAAAAAGGAGATTGGAAAGATCATACCATGCGGTCTTTATGATCCTTATGTCTCGGATGTGGCGTAGTCAATCAATGTGAACAAGGATAGAACAAACACAATATATACAAGACAATATATACAAGACTACAAAAGGAAATAAACATGTTTTTGGGTTTTCAATTTTTAAATTTTTATGATTTTTGAAATTTTTCAATTTTTTTGGATTTTTGAATAAGAGTTAAATGTTAGAATTCCCATCCCCACACTAATATGGGCATTGTCCACAATGGCCAAAATGATGGAAATTATGCAAAGATGATGCATGATTTCTACACTAAATGCAATCTACACTAAGCTACACTACATGATGCATGGTTTTTGTTATGACGGAGAGGATAATTTAGATTACCTCCCGTTGTGTATGCATTAACTTCCCCAAACCGAGTGAGACACTATTGCTAATGTCCAAGAATGGGTGTAGTTCATGCACACACTATGCAATGCATGAAACTAATTTGTCATTTTGGATTTTGAAAATGGGAACAATAAAATGAGAACACCTCAATGGTACCGAGGTGTGAGTCCTCTATGGGGCTAGGACTACTCCAACAATGATCAAAATTATAATTGAAACAAAGAGAGAAATAGACAAACCATGAGAGGGTAGGAGTCTCCAAGGCTTGCTAATCTTCCATCATGCTATCACCATCACTTTCCTCATTAGAAGTGGTCACATTGCCACTTCCCTTGTCATTTGCTTCTTCACTTTCTTCCTCATCTTGCTCATCATCATCTTCACCATCCTTTTCTCCTTCTTCACTTGCTTCTTCATCAATGTTATCATCAACTTCTTCATCATTACCAACAACCTCATTGTCACCCAAAACGACCCTAGATGCACCCGGAAATAGGACTTCTCTATCCACCCAACTAGGCAAAGGACAAGATGGATCAAGTAGTCCTTGCCTAGCTAAGTGTAGGAGGGGTGGATATTGAGCCAAGTAAGCATTTTTCCGATCTTCAAAGGCTTGCTTGTGCATTGCTTGCATGAGAAGAGTCACATAATCTTTTCTAGCTTCAACTCCTTCCGGCTTGAACTCTTCATACTCAAAGGGGTAAGGTGGTATGACAATGGAAGAGGAGGGCATTTCAAGATCACCCTTTTGTTGTTGAATAATATACTCGGCCTCTTTAGAAAGGGGAAGTAGATAATTGGTCCGGTGGATGCTTAGACGACAAATATTTGAAGGCAAGGTGAACGATCTAGCTTCACTAGTGAGCCATCCATACTTAGTGTCAAGGGGGTTATGGGCAACCCACTTGAACTTGTGTATCATAGTATGCAAATCAACAAGATGACCACCCTCCTTTGCTTTGTACTTGTTATCCTTATTGAAGTTAGGATCAAAGTGCTTAGCTAGGATAGTGACTAGGCCGCCATTGACAATAACGGTAGTGCCCTTCTTCCCACAATTAATGTTGAGCCATCTATCTACCAAGAGCCTCAAAGAATTATAAGGCTTGGTGTGTACTCTTCCAATGTTCAAAGCCGATTCAAGGAGAATAAAATCAAGTTTGGTGAAATGGTTGGTATCTTTCCTTGCAATTATGGTGTTTCCCACGACCTTGTGCCATACTCTTATGCCCGGATGGTGGACCAAAAGAGCACGACTCGCATGAAAGTCCTCAAATTTCCTCCCGGAAATTGCCTCCCAAAGAGGTTCGGGGTCATACTTTCCATAATTCTTAAAATAACGCGGTTCATCACTAAGACCCAAAATTTCACTCAATTCCCTAAAGGAAATGCGTCTACTAACATTAGCTAGACGAAACTCGAGATTCTCCCTATTCTCAACTTTGGTGACTTTCAAAGAACTCAAAATTCCAAGGTAAGGGAGGGGTATGTCAATTCCTTTGTTTCAAACAATTTCTTCAACCCCATGGCATTGAAAAAGGCTCTAGTTTGCTCAAGAACACCCAATTTTTCTAAGGTATCTTCACATATAAATTTGGTGGATTGTAATGACTTCATAGCAAACTTGGCAAAGGTATTTCTATGGGTATCGGAAATAAAAGTTACCTCCGGATAATGCAAAAGTTGATCGATTTCCGGAGTAGAAGGTGTTGTTGCTCCCATAGAAGGTTGTTGTTGTTGTTGCACTTCCAAGCTTGGTGTTGCTGCCACCATAGCCAATGCTTTCTTTGTTTGAAGAGCCTTTTGCCTTTGTGAGAGTGCCTTAGCCTTTGGTGCTTTTGTTGCCTTTGTTGCTCCCTTAGTCCTTGCCATTGATGAACTAACCAAGAAAAGAATGAAAAATCTTCAATTTGTAGTATACCCAAATCGATTTAAAGGTGAAAGGCTTTGCCTTTATGAAATCAAAAATCGACTCAAAGGTTGAAGATTTTGTGCTTGGTTTTGATTTTTATTGAAGAAGGAGTGATTGATTTGTTGTTGGAAGGATGATTTGATTTGTTTTTGGTGAATGTTGTTGAGGGTTTTTGTTTTTGTGATGGAGAGGATGAGGGTTTTGATGTTGTGGGTAGTGTTTATGAATGAATGAATGAATGAATGAAGGTGGGAGAGGTTTTAAAGAGACCGAAATTTTCGAATATGCAGGGGCAATCCGTGCGGATTCTACCCAATCCGTGCGGATTCTGCTATTTCTAGGTTTTAGAAAACTCGCCTAAAGACGGGCGGATTGGGTGGAAGACGCTCGGATTTGCTTGACACGGGACGGGCGGATTTAGCTGAAGACGGACGGATTTCAGTCCAGGAAATTTTGCTTGTTTTCCTCAAAAAAAGACGGACGTCTTTGTTTCAAGACGGGCGGATTCTTCAAGACGGGCGGATTCTTTCTCAGACGCCCGGATTCGATCCACGATCAAGAAATTTTCAAAATTCAGCTCAGTTCAGGACGGGCATCTTTTCTGCAGTATGCTCGGATTACTGAAGACGGGCGGATTCTGTACAATCCGCTCGGATTCTTCCCCTGTGTGCTCGGATTCAGTTCCACCCGTGCACAACGCATTTCCCTTACCATTATTCCATTCTTTCTTCAAGTCTTGTGTTCGTCATTGTGGGGGCACTACTAGGCATGGATAGCCTAGGCAATTGTCATCCCCACACTAAGCTAAAAGCACTACACATCAATTGAAATTGTTAGTCCCTCCCTCACTTCTCTCAAACATGACAATTATCTTGATCAAAGTAAATAAAAATCCAAAGATGACAAAAAATGCAATACAAGAATTGAAATGTAAGTTAGGGAGTTAGAAGTATTTACAAGTGGTGGTTTAGGGAGGACTCCACCAAACTCTCATTCATGATGAGATGTCAAGGGGGCAAGTTCAAGGTGTTGTTGATGTTGCTCAACACCTTGAAGAAGTAATCAAAAGCTTGTTCATTATCATGGTAGAGGTCTTCAATAGACCTTGGTCCTTGTTGTCGATCTTGATCGATGGCATTACCAATGTAGGTATTAAAAATCCCTTCAAATTCGTTGTCCCAAAGACCACAAACTTCATTAAGTTGATCATTGAAAATCTCTTGCTTAGATGGAGACAACTCTCCCAATTTCTTCTCTTGGCCAATGAGGCCATCCTCTTCTTCCTTGATTGATTTTGATGAGCTTTGCAAGCTCTCCTTGTCACAATTCACTTGCTCTTTGAATGGAGCATCTTCAATTTTCTTCTTCCATTGGAGTTCCGATTTCTTACTTTCATCCTTGCGGCTATAATGATCAATCATGAAACATGGTTCATGCAAACGAGGAGCTCTCATAGTCTTGTCAAGATTAAAAGTTATGCTTTCATCTCCCACTTCTAGAGTGAGCTCACCATGTTTCACATCAATCACCGCACCCGCGGTGTGTAGGAAAGGTCTTCCTAGAATGATTGGAATGTTGGAATCTTCCTCCATATCAACAATGACAAAGTCCACCGGGATGAAAAACTTCCCAATTCGCACGGAGACATCTTCCCATATCCCTAATGGTGTCTTCGTCGATCTATCGGCCATTTGGAGTGTGATGTTGGTGCATTTAAGCTCTCCCATCCCCAACCTTTTACTCACCGAGTACGGCATGACACTCACACTAGCCCCTAGATCACATAAGGCTTTGTTGATCGTCGTGTCGCCAATAGTACACGGTATTGAGAAGCTCCCCGGATCCTTTAACTTTGGAGGTGAACTCCCTTGAAGTATTGCACTACTCACCTTAGTGAAGGCGATAGTCTCAAGCTTCCGGATCGACTTCTTCTTTGTGAGGATATCTTTCATGTATTTCGCATAGGCCGGCACGTGATTGATTAATTCCGTGAAAGGAATTGAGACTTCCAAATTCTTCATAATTTCCATGAACTTTCCAAGTTGATCATCAAATTTGGGCTTGGCTTGACGACTTGGAAAAGGGAGTCTAATCACAATGGGCTCCTTCTCCTTGACCTTGTCTTCATTTTTCTTTGAACTTTCTTCTTTTGATGATTCTCCATCTTTGGAGCTTTGCACAATTTCTTCCTTTTCACTAGCTTCCACAACTTCATCCTCAACTTGCTTCTTGATTGCTTCATACCTTGTACCACTTCTCAAGTGAATGGCACTAACCGTATCATGTCTAGGGGGATTACTTTGAGGTGGTAATTGCCCCTTTTGTCTTTGTGAGCTTGAAGATGCTAGTTGAGTCAATTGTGTTTCCAACATCTTGGTGTGAGCTAGAATGTTGTTGATGGTGGTTTCCTTTGCTTGGCTATCTTTTTGCATTTGAGTGAAAAACTCTTGTTGATTCTTTTGCATTTGGAGGACCGCTTTTTGGACATCAAAACCTTGGTCATTTTGGTGATTGTATGGATTTTGATTTTGGTAACCTTGGTTTTGATTGTAAAAGGGTCTTTGATTTTGGTTTCTCATGGGTGGTGGAGTGTATGTTGTTTGAGGGTTTTGAACATTTTGGCTTTTGTATGAGAGATTTGGATGGAATTTGGTGTTTTCATTGTAAAAGTTGGAATAAGGGGTACCACTCTTGTATGCTTGGAAAGCATTCACTTGTTCATTTGTTCCCCTACATTCGCCTTGGTCATGTCCCAAAGTTCCACAATTCTCACATATCCCACTTGGGATTGATGAGGATACCGTCATGGCATTAACATGATGCTTTGATGATTTTGAGTTTTCTTCAAGTCTAGCCATAGCTTGTTCAAACTTCAAGTTGATTGTGTCAATGTGAGCACTAAGTTGAGCACCCAATTGAGTAACGGATTCCACTTCATGCTTTCCTCCTCTAGTAGCCTTGCGAGGTCTACTATATTGTGAGTTATGGACCGCCATTTCCTCAATCTTGTTCCATGTTTGATTGTCATCAACTTCGGTGAACATTCCATTTGATCCCATATTGAGAATGTTCCTAGAATTTTCATATAAACCATTCCAAAATTGTTGTACCAAAAACCATTCGCTAAGTCCATGGTGAGGACATGAGCGACAAATTCCCTTGAACCGCTCCCAAGCTTCATACAAAGACTCTTCATCCCTTTGCTTAAAACCCGTAATTTGAGCTCTTAGCATGTTAGTCTTTTCCGGTGGTTAGAATTTTTTGTAGAAAGCTAGAGCCAACTTCTTCCAAGAATCTATTCCGAGGGTGGCCTTATCAAGGCCCTTCAACCATTGCTTCGCGGTGCCGATTAAAAAAAAAGGAAATAAGACCCATCTAATTTGGTCTTGAGTCACGCCCGTTTGAGAGATTGCATCACAATAGTCGCAAAAGGTTTCCATATGAGAATGAGGGTCTTCACTAGGCATCCCCCCAAATTGGCTCCTCTCAACTAATTGGATGAAGGCGGACTTGGCAATAAAATTTCCGGTTAGATGTTGCGGTGTAGGAGTACCATTTGGTAGATTCTCCTCGGTGGGTACGGAGTGTGACGAGAATTTAGGCATTGTAGGTGGATTTTGTGGGGTATTGTGTAATGGGTTCTCTTCTCCTTCTATTGCGAAAGGATTGACAAACTCACTAGTGGGTTGAACAACTTCACTAATACCTCTTAAATTCCTCCTAACAAGTCTCCTATTGTTCGTCAAGGTTCTTTCGATTTCACGGTCAAAAGGTAACAAATCACCTTGTAACCTTCTAGACATGCAAAATATCAAACAACTCGAAAACAATTAGAAAAAACCTTGAGGAGTTTTACTTCCCCAAGGCGAAGAAAGACACAACTAATAACAATAAAAAGAAATCTAAATCAAGTAAACACCGTCTCCGGCAACGGCGCCATTTTTTATGCGAGTCCGTTTCGTGTTCACAATTAAAGATGTGGTCGTTGGGTCACGGTCGAATCAAAACACAATTTATAACTTCACAAACAACTCTACAATTAGTAAAGAGGCAAGTAAAGGTCGGATCCCAAGGGACGGGTATTGAAATGAGATTTCTATTACAACTAGTGATGTCTAAGGGGTGTCACAAATTGGGTTGATGTAGAAGGTCACTAAACTAAAATAGCAATGAAAATAAGCAAACAAGATGAATTAAAGAGGTGTAAACAATTGATTAAAAGCACTAGGGTGTCATGGGATCATAGGAGAATCATGGGATATGATCATACAAACATGTTCTCAAATTATAAGCAAGCAATTATTGTTGTGATGGATTGAGTTGGGTTATATCTTACAATCCTAGGAAAGTTTGGGTCCCGGAGCCGAATCGATTAGATTGTACAACACCTACAAGTCGACTTAATCTTCCCTACTCAACAACATGCATGGTCTAATGAGACTCGAGTTGGGTTATGTCTTACAAGTCTCATTGAAAAGATAGAAGATGATAGTAAATGCAAGGATTCATAGGCTTAGCATTTCATCAAATATAACATGTGCATGAGTTGAGATCAAAACAAGCAAGCAAATAAAACATGAAAGCATATTAATTTAAGCATGAATCATTCCCCATGTTGGTTTCCCCTAATCACCCATTTAACCCTAGCTAAGAGACTACTCACTCATTATCATGTTGATCATGCTAGCAAGGTTGTCAATCATACCAACAATATGAAACATGATGAATAAATGAAAGTAATTAACAATAATTAAAAAGGGATTAAGAGATTATACCTACTAATGATTCCAATAATAAAGCAAAGATAAAAGAAGTACTTGAATGCTTGATTGAGAGGTTGTCAATCTCCCAATAATAACCCAAATAATCTTCAATTACCCAAAATAAAGGATGAACAAAAGAGAGATTAAGGAAATAAAACTTGTATTAGAACTTGATTAATTGTTGATTACAAAACTAAAGAGAGATTTGATTGATATTAACTACTCTAATTATTGATAAGAAGAACATCCTCTTCTAATTAGACTAATGGGGTATTTATAGTGGAAATTAGGGAGGATGCATTAGGGTTAACTAAGGGCTAAACTAGTAATTACACTTTTTAGATTGAGCAAGGAGGACCCGGTATTTTTCGAGAGAAGGGCTTCTTTCTTTGTAGCTTGGAGAAGAGAAAATCGTGCTGTGATGAAATCCGGGCGGAATAAGGTCGGGACGGGCGGAATCTGGCCTTGGAATCCGAGCGGATTCAAGGGAATCCGGGCGGATTGTGGAGGTGGAATCCGAGCGGATTAGAGCAAAGCCGCTCGGATTGTGCAGCTGCGGGACAGACGGATTGGTGACAATCCGCTCGGATTGTCACTCAGCAACATATCTTCTTCTTTTCTTCCCTTTTCTTCATAAATTCCTTGGGGATTTCCTTGGGGACTCAAGGATCCTTTCTCAACATTGCTCTTCTACTATAATATGTACAAAGGCCTTCTAATCTTGTCTCTCCTTGATGCTTGGTCATTGAATTCGATCAATTTAGTCTCGTTTTGCCATGAAAATGCAAGATTCTTACTCCTTTCCTACCAAGGGATCAAAAACTCAAAGAATATGCAAAACAAAGAACTAAAGATAAGAAATGACCCAAATATGCAATAAAAAGCATGGGAACAAGGCTAATTCGGGGGCTAAATATGCGCTAATTTTGGTCACATCACTGCAAAAGATGGTTCTGACCACACAACTTAGGATCAAATTTAAGTTCATGAATTGCCCACCAAGCTTTACATTCCAACTCAACAAGTAAATGACATGATTTCCCATAGACTAACCGATAAGGTGATGCACCAATCGGTGTCTTAAAGGCAGTTCTGTAAGCCCATAATGTGTCTTCTAATTTAAGACTCCAGTCCTTCCGTGATTTAGAAACTACCTTAGACAAGATCTCTGTAATCTCGTGATTAGAGACCTCAACCTGACCACTAGTTTGGGGATGATACCCCATACCACGCCGGTGTTGAACACCAACTTTAGACAGAATGGAAGTTAATTTCTTTTCTTTAAAGTGCATTGCCCCATCACTAATGACGACCCTAGGGACACCAAATTGGGGAAATATGATCTTTTTAAACATCTTAATCACGGTCTTGGCATCACAATGAGGTGAAGCAATTGCCTCTATCCACTTAGACACATAATCAACAGCTACTTAAATATACTTGTTGCCTTTACTAGATAGGAACGGTCCTTGGAAATCAATGCTCCAGACATCGAAAACTCCAACCTCTAAGATACCATTTTGTGGCATCTCATGTCTCTTTGAAATATTCCCTGATCGTTGGCAGGCATCATAAGCTGAAACAAAAGCCTTAACATCAGCAAACAAAGTAGGTCAGTAAAACCAGACTGAAGTACCTTAGCCACGGTGCGCGATGGACCGTGGTGACCACCATAAGAGGATGAGTGACAGCCTTCCAGGACTACTTTGGTCTCCCACTATAGAATACACCGTCTGTAGAGATCGTCTGCACATTCCTTAAACAAATAAGGATCATCCCAGAAATACTGCTTAGCGTTATACATAAAACGCTTTCTCTGCTGATGATAAAGGTCAGGCGGCAGCTTGCCACTGACAACGTAATTAGCTATATCTGCATACCAAGGTTCTTGGTTAATAATAGAAGACAATATAGCAAATAAAGAATCATCAGGAAAAGACTCTTCAATAGGTAAAGAATCTTCTCCCTCTTGTCGTGACAGTCGCGACAGATGATCAGCTACAACGTTCTCAACTCCTTTCTTATCTTTTATCTGCAAATCAAACTCCTGAAGAAGGAGTATCCATCTCAATAACCGTGGTTTAGCCTCATTCTTAGCAAGGAGGTGCCTCACCGCTGCATGGTCAGTAAAAACAGTAACTTCTGATCTAATCAAATAAGAACGAAATTTTTCTAAGGGATAAACCACAGCTAGCAGCTCTTTCTCAGTAGTGGTGTACTTCACTTGAGCCTCATCCAGAGTTAGGCTCACATAGTAAATTGCATTTAAAGCTTTATCTTTCCTTTGGCCTAGCACCGCTCCTAGTGCATAGTCACTGGCATCACACGTTATCTCAAACGGCAAATCTCAGTCGGGAGGCTGTATGATCGGCGCAGATACCAAAGCCTGCTTTAACCTGTTAAAAGCATAAAGACACTCATCAGTAAACACAAAAGGGGCATCCTTAAGTAGCAGCTGTGTGAGTGGTTTAGCAATTTTTGAGAAATCCTTGATGACCGGCGATAAAAGCCGGCGTGACCAAGGAAACTCCTCACTCCTTTAACGTTAACAGGAGGAGGTAATTGCTGAATCACTTCCACATTTGCTTTGTCAACTTCGATTCCCCTGTCAGAAACTAAGTGCCCTAAGACAACTCCCTCGTTGACCATGAAATGGCACTTCTCCCAATTAAGCACAAGATTAACCTCAATGCAGTGCTGCAACACTTTATCAAGGTTAGACAGACAATTAGAAAAATCACTTCCATAGACACTAAAATCATCCATGAAAACTTCCATAATAGACTCGATGAACTCTGAAAATATCCCCGTCATGCATCTTTGGAAGGTAGCAGAGGCATTACATAAACCAAAAGGCATCCTGCGATAAGCAAACACACCCTAAGGACAAGTAAAAGTAGTCTTAGTTTGATCATCTGGGTGAATAGGGATCTGAAATAACCCTGAGTACCCATCTAGATAGCAGAAAATCTTGTGAGAAGCTAACCTTTCTACCATCTGATCAATAAAAAGAAGGGGAAAGTGATCTTTCTTGGTGGCGGCATTCAGCTGTCTGTAATCTATGCACATCCGCCAGCCGGTTACTACTCTTGTAGGTATTAACTCGTTTTTGTCATTCCTGACCACAGTAGTCCCTTCTTTCTTAGGAACTACCTGAACTGGACTCACCCACTTAGAATGACCAACATAGTAGATAATACCTGCGTCAAGCAGCTTCATTACCTCAGCCATCACAACATCTTGCATCTTTTGGTTCAGCCGGCGCTGACCCTATCTGCAAGGATTGTGATCTTCCTCCAGCTCAATCATGTGCATACAAATATCGGGACTAATCCCCTTGATATCGTCCAAAGAGTAACCCATAGCTTTCCTATTTTTCTTAAGCACAGCTAACAAAGCAGTCAGCTGATCATCATCAAGCTTAGCACTAACAATAACTGGATATTGCTCGGTATCATCTAGAAAAGCATATTTTAGATGAGAGGGAAGAGGCTTACGCTCAGGTACCTTTACCTCTACGGCGCAAAGAGTACCGATCATCTGTTCCACTTTCTCTCCCTCAGTGTCGGTAAGTTCACGCTCATCTAAAGCAGCTTCAAGCAAATCTAACACAGCGTCATTGTTATCTGGGTTACCTGCACACTCATCCAAAAGCATAAGAGCTTCTAGTGGGTCCTTTATAAACAACCCTGCCATAAGTCATAGACAGACTCATCAACAATATCAACAGAATAACATGTATCCTCTATCATTGGCCGAGCCAAAGTACTAGGCAAACTGAAAGTAATCGTGTCATCCCCTACTGCAAGAGTCAAACGCCATTGTTGGACATCAATGATGGCCCCAGCTGTACATAATAATGGTCTTCCTAGTATAATTGGGGTCCTATCCTCGAAAGAATATCTAAAACAATGAAGTCCACTGGTATAAAGAACTTGCCTACTTTCACAGCACGTCCTCTAAGATACCCAAGGGTCTTCTTACGATCTATCACCATCCGTAATGTAATGTTAGCCATTTTAAGGTGACCCATATTTAATTTCTTGCAGACGGACAGAGGCATGACACTGACACTGGCTCCTAAATTGCAAAGAGCCTTATCTATTTCTTCATTGCCTATTATACAGGTAATAGAAAAACTACCCGAGTCTTTCATTTTAGGTGGAGCCTTATTTAAAAGTAAATTACTAGACTCTTCCATAAAGGCAACAGTCTCGTACTCACTTAGCTCTCTTTTATGCGTCACAATATCTTTCATAAACTAAGCGTAAGTAGGTACCAGGGTAATTAGTTCGGTAAAAGGGACAGTTACCTGGAGGTTCTTCACAACGTCCACAAATTACCGTACTGTCGCTCAATCTTTGCGTCCTTCAGACGTCCTAGATAGGGTACTCTGATAGCAATGAGTGGACCCGCGACTTTCTCTTTACCTTTATCAGCACGTGACGTCTTCACAGCAAGGGAAGATGACACGGTAGAGAAATTAGGTGTTAAAATAGGATCTCCGCTGGTTCTGGCACTCGATCGAGCACTTTCCTCACTCGATAAAGTGGTTTTATCTTGAGCATTACTCGATCGAGGTAAATGAAGCTCTCGATCGAGCTCTTTTATTTCAGGTTCTCTCGATCGAGTACTATTTTCACTCGATCGAGTGGTTTCTTCTGCCAAAGCTTTCGATCGAGAGGAAATAGTTTCTCGATCGAATTCTGTAAATTGAGCACCTCTCGATCGAGTAGGATTTATACTCGATTGAGCATCTGGATGGGTTATTTCACTCGATCGAGTAGCAATTTCACTCGATCGAGTGCCTGGACAATATGCAACAGGGATATCGTCCGTGGATTCGTCCAACAAATCATCCAGGGCATCATCAGCTATCACAACCCCGTCTTCCGGTATTTTTGGCCCCTCATAAGCAAGGCCACTTCGGAGATTGATGGCATTGACTGGATCGCACGAGGGTGGATGATTAACTTGGTTTTGCGTGAGTGTTAATTGCGCGACTTGCTCTCTTAACTCCACAATGGCGGTATTATCCTTGTTGCATTTCTCCTCCAGCTGTTGCGTTAAGTTCAAAACCAAGGATTTCAGTTCGGCAAACTCCGCATTTGTAGAAGAGGAGTCCGGCTGCGGCGTTGGTGTAGAAGAAGTAGAAGCACTCGTCAAGTCTTCATATAATTGAGAAAAAGGAACTCCTTGGCTGAATTTTTGATAAGCAAGGACACGCTCTACACTCTCCAGACAACCAATAGGGTCATACCCCTCCATGCCGCATCTACCGCATACTATCTCATGCTCAGTAATAGCACAAACCTATGCATGCTCACCCACAGTCTCTACAGTCTCCGGACTACCTAGACTTCCGCTAGGACTCTCCACCTCAGCTACTACCAATTCGTTTACATTCCTACCTCCTCGGGGATTTCCATACTCAGCAACATGAATGGCCATCTCCTCAATAGGATGCCACCCTTTACTATCCTCTACGTTCTTCTGAAATCTCCCTTTGGCTGCACTATCAAGAACAGCTCTTTGGTCCGGATACAACCCGTTATAGAATTGGGTATATATAAACTAGCGCTTGAAACCGTGATGAGGCACATAACGGGCGAGCTTCTTGAACCTAGTTCAAGCCCCATTCAAGTCTTCAGTAGGTAGTTGCTCAAATTCAGTAATCTGAGCTCTCAACGCATTAGTGCGCTGTGGTGGAAAATATCGCCTGTAAAAGGCCAAGGCAAGAGAATTCCAGTCGGTTACACCGGCTGCTTCTCTGTCTAAATCCCTCAACCATTCCCGGGCATCATCAGCTAAAGAGAAGGGAAAGAGAACTCCCTTCACTCTGTCTTGTGTCACCCCAAAGAAGAAGAGGAATGGTGGAACAAGATGTCTGAACATGACTCTATATGCTTGCACGGATCTTCTCCGGTACCCCTCCGAAGAGATTTCTCTCGACCACCAGATATAAGATGGGTGGATTCCAAAGGTTCCCGAGTCAGTAGTGGGTAATAGGAAACCTTTTGTAAGGGAATCCAAAGTCGGTTCTGAATGGTTGGCTATATTCGCCATCCTGGCAGATAGAATTTAAAGAGTGGAGCAGGTATGACAATGTTCTCTTCTAGAATAGATATCCTGCAAACTAATCAAAAACTTGCAAAAATATGAGATCGGTCTCAAGAAATAAATTCCTTGAGACGAGAGACAAACTTAAATAAAGCAACAAAATTGCGCCAACTCCCCGGCAACGGCGCCAAAATTTGATATCGTCGTCAGGTACCAAAAATAAACCTAGATACACTAACAGAAGCTAGCAGTAAGTAGGGTCGATCTCCACAGGGAGATGGGAAAATGTCAGCTTTAACTAAGTCCGTCACGGTAGCCAATTTCTGGGGGTTTGAATTTGTTTGTTCTAAACTAAAGAGATTAAGGAAGAGGGAAAAGGTAAGAGAATAAGAATTAAGCAAATAGAGAGAAAATAGCTAAGACAGTCGGTTCACCATGATCATTCAGTCAAGCAATCTAAGTCTCAGGTCAATGCAAGTATGGTTTATGGGACAATGGATATCTCCTTCCGGTCTCAATTCGCCCTAAAGCACAAATAGCTTAGCTTCCGCCCTCACTACGTGCCCTAATGTTCGCTACAAGTCTCACCCCTTCCAACCTTCCGGTCTAGGTCAAGATTTACTGTGATTAAATGACTAATTACGTCGACTCAAATAGACAGAAACAATTAAATGTAGCGATTAACAACATAAACTACCCAAGCATTAAACCTAATATATCGATTTACAACTCCTTCATAATCATGGATTCCCTAAGTATTAGCAAAAGGGAATTAGCTACGCATTATCATCGAATTAACAACAATCATACATAGTCTAGAAGAATTAAACATGAAGGCAAGCAATAATAAAGATTCGAATAGAAGCATATACAAATAAATGAAGAGAAGAAATAAGAACAATCAAAAGATTAAGATTAGAAAAATAAAGGGAAGTATGATACCGATTACAAGATTGTCATAGTTCCAAAGAGAAGAGTAAGGGTAGAGGAGAGAAAGAAAAGAGATAAAGGAAAGTAGCGTAGTCTCTAGTGTAAAGTAGCACACGAAAAACATATTGCTAAACCTAATTTATAAGCCTAATTACAAAGCCCATACGAAATAAGGCAAAAAACACGGCTACAGGATAAAACCTCTCGATCGAGTGGAATTAAACCACTCGATCGAGGAACTAAGCAGCAATTCCTCTCGATCGAATGGAAAAACCGTTCGATCGAGGGCTTCTTATAATGGCCTTCTTGATCGAGTATGAAAACAACTCGATCGAGTGAAGCTTCAAGAGATAGAGCATTCGATCGACTGAAAAGTGGTCGATCGAACTATATTAGCACGTAAGGCACTTTGACCTTCCGAAACCAGCTCACGCGTCTTCAAAGTGATAGATTCCAAGCTCCAATTCCTTGTTCTCCATAAATGTATGCAAATGGGACGAGTTTAGGCTCGATTTATCTTCTTTCCGGTCTGTACCTGCAATTTACACAAGACAAGCCGAAGTAGACTATTCGGGGGGCCTTTGTAGCTAGATGCTACATAAATAGTACAGAAATGCGTGTAAAAATGAGGTAAAAACTTATATAAAATACACGCATCAAACAACTCTAGTATTTGCTGCTAACATCCAATTTCATTACAACACAGAGGACAATTAATTGAAAATAAGATACAATAACATGTTGTTCTATTCAACAATTACAAACTACTACTTAATTGCACAATAACTATTATAAAATTACCCAACAACCATTTTAAATACTTCAAAATTGTCATAAAATACTATAAAATTGCTATAATTACGTCATTTTCCACGCGACATTACTCTTCCCCTCTTAAAAGAAACTTCGTCCCCGACGTTCACCAACAAAACAACTCCACGAATACGCAAGTCGATAAAATATTATTTCATATAGACATTACGAACGAACCATATTACGCATTTTGACTCATGTCAACTACGACACTTTCTTGACATTATATACATATGACTCATATATATGAAACTATTGGCACAGTGACCCACATAATTAGGCATTCTATCATCAACTACCAACCATGGCATCAACTACTTTCTTATACAACCATACAAATTATGCAACTAAAATTATAACCATTACACACTACGTTACCTGAGATAATATGATTTAGCATTCAAAATTAAATCAACACCACCAAAGTTGTATAAATCATGCAAATATGCACAACTGTATATCCACCGTTGAGACGGAATAACGATATCACGCACCCACAACAAAAAACATTATCACAAGAACCACCAACATGATGATACGAGAGAGTGTTAAAACGAATTATAGCTGTCACAGGGTTACTCGATCGAGCTCTTAAGGCACTCGATCGAGCTGGTCTTACTCGATCGAGTTGGCCGAGATCAGAATGCACCCCAGATGTCACCCCTGCAGTTACTCAATCGAGTGAGGGGCACTCGATCGAGTAGCCACATGTCATTCCCACCCCAATTCACCACTTATAAGTCCAAGGCAACATATACATGAATCGGAATGTATTCCCAACACCAACGTCCTGCATAAAAAGTCTGAAAAGCATCCAAAATACGGCCTTATGGGAAAAATACAAACCAAGGTCTAACAAATGTACCAAACGAAACAAGTATCAACAACTACAAATCCATGTAAACAAGATAGAAATAAAAGTAGTATCATCACTCCAAAGTCTGTTAATCCATCATCTCATCTCCACCACCGCCTCCAGACGTGCCTTCTCTAGATGTACCCTCACCCGCGATGCCACCAGTGCCAGAATCGGCTCCCACTCGCCATGGTGTCAAGCAACCGTAGGGGTAACTCATGGGCTCTTCCCAAGTAGACTGCTCCACGCCAAAGGAATGGAAGACCCCGCTGTAATCTCCAACACCTCTCCACCACACCGGCCGAGTCGCCTTGGTCCCGATGCCCTGAACATATGCCATCTCATGGAGGTTCCGGAGTGTCAAAGTAGTGGACACTCTCTCCGTGAGCTCACTCACTCTCATCTCAGGGTTGAAGAAGGAAGAATAGCTAGAAAACTGGGGCTGTGGAGGCACATGCTGCTCTGGCTGGGTCTCAACCATCCTCTCTCTCACCCGTCGCGAACCTCTCCCCACTCTAGGCTGTCTATCCTCGGGTCAAGCCTAATATCCCTCTTCATCGGCTCAGGCATCACCTCCAAAATGTCATCTTCAATGAGGTAAAACTGTTTATCAAGGACCTCATCATCATCATCAGCATCGGCTGCCACCACTGCCGTCGGTAAAGGCTCGGTCACGGGAAGGTGCTCAGGATCGGGTATCTTCATCCAACTCATCTCCTAAAGTCTCCACGCTAACCCACCACTCTCCAAGGTTCTCAACCATTTTTGGTCGAGAAAGTACTCACGGTCCAAGGTAGGCACCGTCGGGGTCAAATGTGTATAGGCCGAGGAGGCCTCAAAAGTGGTCAAACGCTCCGCCAACCGTGTGGCAATGGCACCACAACTCAAGAAATGGGTGTCAGAAGAGGTCGTCAAAGCTAGGCAGCACACACTATGGTCGGGGGAATGAAAGAGACTCTCGGGGCTCGGGTGGGGTTAAGGTAAGCCGCAAGCAACATCACCTCATCTGAGTTAAGCTTACTCACATATCTCCGCTCATATAGTAAACAGGTCATAGCACGAAGAAAGATCTTCAGAGTGATGTGGTGCACGTCATTGATCAACATGTTGCTAGAGGTGGGGGCGGGCTTGCCGGTAAAGCAAGGCATAAGACTACTGGCTCCACACTCAGTCGGGATATCCCTAAGGGCTCCTTTCTCTGGTCTAGCAAGGCCGAGCTGGGTGGCAAACATATCCATGGTCAGAAAGAAGCTAGTGTTCATGAGGCGGAATTCGACGGTCTGTTCCACCACATCATAGTGAAAAGAACTCATGAACTCCAAAGTCATAAAAGTATAGGAGTGTTTCCTAAGACGATACAACCCGGTCATACCCAAAGTCTCAAAGATGTGTCTCACGTCAGTCTCGACCCCTAGGTCCGTCATGATGGTGGTATCAATACAGCGGGTAGGTCTCACACGACGTTTTTATAGCTCAATAAACGCATCTCTTTGCTTGAAATCAGCAAAGACGATGGTAGAGTACTCCGGCAAAGGTGAGACCGTAGGTCTCCCACTCCCCTCACCAACCTCAGGCACATAAGCCCTCCCCCTCTTACTTTGAAAGGTACCAACTATAGGTCTCGGCATCTGTTTTCAACACACATTTTAGATACACGACAAACACTTACTTGAAAACATATAAACTTTCATGTATAATCATAGAAAAAGAACTACTATATACACACTTTCACCAAACAAATCAAAAGTTCAAGTACACAACTCTCAAATTCTCATCAGACGGTCTTACAGCTACAAAATTTTTGAAAGATTTAACCTTAATTAATAACTCGATTACAAATTCTACTGCTTAGACTTTCAAAATAGTTCCACAATTAGACCAAGTATCACAAAGAATTTAGGGCAAATTTCAGTTTGAGGCACTTTTTAAGACGGAGTTTTAAGACAAAATTTTGAGCAAAATTCATCAAAATCAACACTAAACATGATACCCATAATATACATTACTTAATTTTCCCCTTTCATATGCAAAAGACAAACAAAAATCAATTTGAATCCCTAAACCCTAGAAAATTTGGTACATTCAAACCCCCAAATTGATTCGATTTTTCTATTTTCAGCATTAAAGATCAACTAATTAAAGCAATAAGATCATGTTACAACAACTACAAGTAAGATTTCATGCATATAAATCAAAATTTCAGAAACATTCCAACAACTTACATGTTTTTAATCAATGAAAAACATAGAAAAGGATGAACTTTCTTACCTTGAATGATTAGCAAATGAAAAGGACGAATTAAACAAGAAGAACACCAAGAAATCAAGCACCAAATCACAAGTTTTGAGAACAAGTAGAGGGGTATAGAGGAATTAGGGTTTAGGTATGAAGAGAAATAGAAACAAGAAAGATAGGAAAAGGGTATAAGAAACCCGTAAAATCCCGTGTACTGTTCACTTGCTCGATCGAGTAAGTAGGTTACTCGATCGAGTTTCCACTGGCAGATCCAACTTTTTCGATCTTATAGTTCCCTAACTATATCGAATAAGGTCTACTCGGTCGAGTAGGCACTCATACTCGGTCAAGCAAGGTTTGGTTCACGGTTAAAAGTTACGAGTTTAGCCAACGATTCCCGCAAAACAACAACTCGTGTCGATTCCAAAATGTATTTGTAAATTGTCACAGATTATTATATTCATTCACAACACATTATCACTACTCAAATGTAACTCAACGATTCCATCCAACCAAGACACATATTACTTCACTCTATAATAATTACTACGCAAAACGATTAACCATACCATTAACTTATTCATGCATACATTCAACATATTACTTCACTTTTAATCATGCACTTGCAAATTCAACATCCAACTTATACTCACACTACTCTAAACATTCATCTAACAATAAACCATCATATATCATCCGAGTTTGCTAGAAATTTGATCATGTCACAACAAGTTATTAACTAAATTATTCGACTCAAATATGCCATAACACAAAAGTACTCAACAATTCACCCATTGCAATTCTAATTACCGCTTGACAAATATTACAACTAGTACAAAAATTATGACTTACTATCATCATCATATACAAAACTCACAATTCTTTATAACTAGTACGCATAGAAAGACTTAAAACGCATTATTATCACGACATCACCCGACATTATCATGCACTATCGACACTTCACCATCTCTATTACATTCACCCACACTTCCATTCAACCATAACCCTACTCAGTTCATCATCACAATTACACGTACTAAACATTATTAGAGGCTATATCACAGTTATTTCTAACTTAACCATTATACACACTAGGCACAAAATTCCCGACTCGATATTCCCATAACCGGTGACTGGCTTAAGCATAATGGGGCCATGATTTTGAAATGAGAGCGCCTACTCACCCAAAATCAAGCATCAGTTGGGGCTCCCAACATACATACACCAGGTTCATTTTATTAGACTTACTACGTTCATTAGGCTCATTTGTTACAGGTTCCAAAATCGTCGCTCTGATACCACTTTGTAATACCCCCATCCATCAAGGAGCCTTAACAAGACCTTCCCTAGAAGATAAGGGTGTTACCATCTTGGTTGCCCGAGGACATTAATATTCAAATGTCGATAAAAGAATGTTTATATTATATTACAAGTGAATTACAAACAACTGACGATATAAAAGATACAACTCAGAACCACTATCGACTAGGTGACGCTATATCTGCCATGACTCGTGGTATACTCATCCCTCCAAGCACTCACCTAAGATCCATACATCAACCTGCTAAGACTGACTGCTCACCATAGTGGATCACGGCAGACACAACACAAACAGACAACACAACAAAACCACACAAGGTCAGAGACTGAGATAACAGATAAACAAAAGCAGACACAACACAAGTACAACAGCACACACACCACACCTCCTCCAACCAACCACATATCTCTGACTGCCCGAAGGTCCGGTCCTGCCAGTGAGGGACCGCAACCGTTCTCACCTAAGCTCTGCTCATCTATCCGAGCGATAAACCCATGTTCCATAATGTGCACATCGCCTCCCGTGGAGGATTCCACGGAGGGCGAATCAAGGGCGTGAAGCCACTCCCGCAAGTGACTCCACTCAGCCGAGGACGCAACTCGAGAACCACAGACAAACAATCACAATCAGCTGTACAACAACAATCACTAACTTCTATACCAACACAACATTAACAACGACCACAACCAATCAACAATATTAACTCTAAGCCAACCAAACAACATCAACAGACTCTCTAGATAATCAACAGTACTGAGTAGACGAACCTACCTTTAGCAAACCGCAGTGATTCTGCGTCCGATCACAAGGTACCAAACAACCATGAAAACCACCTATACAGCCACCACAGCTATCTATTACTACCTCTATAAACATAACTGAAAACAAGAACGACGATGATGATGACGACGACATACCTATTATACAGCAATCTGGCGTCAAGACCGCTACCCGACTCAAGCATCCCCTCCCTAAGGTGTTGACACTCATAAGGACCTCAAGAAAGTGAACCATGGTGAAGGGGAATATAGGTGACGGCATTTAGGTTTAGGAAGAAGGTAGAGAAATGATTTGGGGTTTCACGATTAACGATTTATAATTCCATGTTGCAAACCCGTTACTCGATCGAGTAACCAACTTACTTGATCGAGTGACCTCTACTCGGTCGAGCTCCCTCGTTACTCGATCGAGTAGCCTCAGCTAGATCGAGTAACACACAAACCAAAGCTCACATCGTCACAAGTCATCACTCGTAAGGTTTCCGAAGGTCAAGATAGGTGTCTAGGGTCAGTTAATGTCGGTCAACGGGTCCCTAAAAGGACGGGTATTACAGTTTTGCCTCTAGTTCCTCCTCGATGGGTTCATCGTCCTCGGAGTCTGATATTTCCCAAATGGCGGACATGACTTTATGCTTGTATTCCTTCTTAGCTTTTTTCACGCTTATCCTTTGATTTGTTTTCCTCCCACTTTGGATATTCTTTGATTTGGTGACTTTTATCACCACATTTGAAGCATCCAATAGTAGAAGTGAATCGTTTCTTAGGAAATCATTTTTTCGAGTAATTATTATTGAACCTTCTATTTCCTTGGCCATTTACCATTCCCACTATGTTTCTTGAGAACATGGCAAATTCATCTTCCTCTTCGTCCTCCACATCACTTGGAGAGGACATTAGAGCTAGAATATTTCCCTTTGAGGATTCACTAGAGTTCTTCTCGAGATTAAACTCGTGAACCATTAATATCCAATTAGTTCATGAATAGTTAAGATGGATAGATCACAGGCTTCCTCAATGGCGGTGACCTTAGGTTGTCACTTGGGAGTAAGGCTACGAAGAATTTTTCAAATAATGTCATCGGACTCGAAATCTCTTCCTAGACCTTTTAGTTCATTAATAATACAAGAAAAGCGAGATGAAAAGCTATTTATGGATTCGTCCTTTGACATACGAAACATCTCATATTGTTGCATGAGAATGTCAATACGGTGTTTTTTAACTTGAGACGTCCTTTCATAGGCAAGTACAAGGGAGTCCCAAATTAGTTTAGCCGTAGGGCATCCAGAAATTCGACTCACTTCCGCCTCACCTACACATCGTTGAAGAATCGACATCGCTTTCGAGTTTTTCTCGGTCAACTTGAAGTCATTTTCATTGTAATCCTTCTCGGCCTTGACTTTAGAAAAACCCATCATGATGTCGGTTTCATCAATAATTATAGGTCCATCCTCAATGATTTTCCAACATTGATAATTAATACAGTGCTCCATTTTGAGCTTCCACCATCCAAAATTCCCAGCTGTAAAGACCGGAATCTTGGAGTGTTTTGAGGAATCCATATCCCAAGAATCAATCTATAAGGTGATTAGCCTATATCAAGAGCATGAGGCTCTGATACCAATTGAAGAGTTTATGGATTCAAGTACCTAAGAGGAGGGGGGTGAATTAGTTATTATTTTAAAATTTCAACTTAGACTTTATTGATTTAAAGTAAGTTGATTCACAATATGAGCAATGAGTGGATGCATCTATTAAATTGAGTAATTAAAAGTGTATCACAATGTTTTGAATAAGTTGATGAAATCTAAAGAAAACAATTGTTCTGACTGTTGCTTATTCATCTTAGCAAATAAAGTACAAGCTACAGAACGAATGTGATAGTATCCATGATTGTTGCTAAGGAAAGAAGAAAATAAAGTACGAGAAATAAATTGCAGTGGAAAATAAAGTAGTAAGAGATCAACAAAACGATTTTTGAATTGGTTCGGCCAACACTCTAAGGGCCTACGTCCAATCTTCTTTTTATTGATAATTTAGTGATCTACTCCGACTATTAAAACCCGTACAATAAAAGGGCCAAAGAACCTACTCCGGTTGTGACAAGAATTCAAAGACTACTCCGTCTAAGAACTCGACACTCTAACTTGGAATGTTTACAAGATCAAGTTTCCTCAAACTAATTCATAAAAAAATTGAGAAGGACAACGTATGAGATCAAACGATTTTAAGTAAGAGAGTATAATACTTAAGGCAACAGTAGTAATGACTGAAACTCTTGAAGACTTTAGAAAGTTTTTGCAAAAAATGAAAAGCTTTGAACTTAAAACGATTTTTGCAAACTTAAATGAATTTTCAGACAAAGTCTTGATTTCAAAATGAAGGGAAGTGTTCCTTTTATAGAGGGGGCAAACAAGAGGAAGCAAGCTAGGGTTTGAAGTCAAGACTTTTTGTCACTTGACCTTCACAAATTAGCACCAAAATAGGCTTCCTTCTAAGAAGCAAAAATAATAAAATAAGACTTGTAATTATCCTTAAAAAGGTCTTTGAATTTATTAGAAACAAAGTGAAGAGAAAATTACAAGAGGACAACTCTTGAGATTAAAAGGAAAAGACCAAAACTTTGTTTCATAAAAGCCAAAGGGAAGTTTTGAGGAAAACTTTTGAAGTGCAAGTTACAATATCTTTTCAAAGACCATCCCTTTATTATTGCAAAACATTAATCTAAAAACCTTCTTTCAAAACCAAGGCAAGAAACTGCCACTTTGAATAGACCAAAGTGAGAGTCCAGCCTACTGTTACTAGTTTGGGTAACAACAGTTTTGACTGTTGCCATTGCAAGTACTTTACTCCCTTACTTTTACAATTGTTGACACAAAGTACTCTAAATCTTGGAAGGTAGATGATCCAACACTTCTTGTTTGAGACTTGCAATTGATCAATTAATCCTGAAAAGGAAAACTAAGATAACACACATTAAATGGGCATGTCATCATCAATCAACAAACCCAACATCTTTGTATAACCATATCAAATGTTTTCATTGGTTTGCCCGATATTTTATATGTAATTTCCGAATCATGTTATTGACACTATTAAAAGGATAAAAGACGATAACTTGACTACTATATATAGGTTCACGGTGAGCTCGAACTTGACTTGAGCATGGTAATGAGCTCAAAGTTTGTAAGGTCGGGTAAGCTCGAGATTGGCTTGAAATCAGTGTTTTCACTTGTCGGCAACAGTGAATAATCTTCTTGTTGTGGGTGCTTGGCTGGTGGATGCTCAAGAAGTTTGCTTTATTCTTATGGGAAATAATCGAACCATTAAACTTATAATTAAGAGATCAGGTACAGGGGCGGACCCACGTTCAAGGATACTGTAGCATCTGCTACACCAAACAAAAATGGCACATGAGAAAATTTTGTCTTGCTACACCATAAACTAGTTTTACTCCCATGCAAAAAAATATACGGTTCGATTTCAAAACTATGATATACTGAGCAGCCTACATTGGACTCGCAAAAATAATTTTTTGTATAGGTTTTATTAAATTTAGACTCACTTAATTAATGAGAGAGGGTAATTATCCTGAGAGAGTAATTAAATCAATAAGGAGGGTGGAGGCCCTACCACAAAAGAAGCCAATAAAATCTCTCTAAATGCCAATGTAGAATGAAATTACCACTTTAGTTTTACAGTTCATTGTTATCACAATGTGTTAGGAGTACTAACTGTGGCATTAAAGTTTTCAAGAGAACGTATGCTTTTTTTGCAGAATCATTTGATTTGGGGGTTTATTGGTGTTTTTCCACTCCCTATATCTCAATTAATTGTTTGTCTTTGATTAAAATACTCCTTAAAAAAAAAAGCAAACAAACAATTAGGATAAAAGTACATAATTTGATTGTGACACAGATATTATTAGAATCGTCTTTTCTGCATTTTATGCTATGAGTATCGATAATTTGAGCATGACATTTGTACATTCACCATAAGACTAATTGGTATACATCTCATATCATCTTTGTTAGTAATAAACAAATATTTGCGTAAGAGGACACTGCACTTATTTGGTATACATACATCTGATTCTTTTAACAACTATACTTTTAACCACTAATTGGTTATGTTTGAATTTGTACATTCACATAAGACTAATTGGTTAGGGAATACGATTACTTTATACTAGGAAAGGATTAGTTTGAACAAGATTTATAGTGAAAAAAGAGCTCACTATGATAAGTACTCCCTTCTATTCACTCATTTTCTACCTTTTTCGTTTTCATGATAGTCGGATTTTCTTCCCTCTTTCCTTTTTTGGAAGGTTTTGTGTGGTCCAAAATCAATTGTATGTGGGGTAGAGTGTTTTGTGTGCTCCAAAATCATTTTCTTATTTCTTGTGTAAAATGGAAGGGGAAGAAATGAGTGAATTGGAAGAAGTATAAAGTATCACACTTGAGACCGCACGTTTAAAAACGAGGATGAATTTATCTACAATATAAAAGTAGGTTACTCAACCCATTATCAATTAGAGCTTGCCTGGAATCCATGGAATTATTAAGAGGGTAAGTTTTATTGGGCGATAATTACTGGAGAAATTAATTAGTGAGGTAATGAGTTCTTTGATGATATGTTTGGCATAAGAGTAATGATTACTGAGTAGATCTTTTACTCCCTTAATCCCAAGGGGAGGGTGGGTAATGTATTACCCTTTCACAAGGGTAATAATTCCAGGAGGTGAATAATTACCCGCATACCAAACATGGGAAATACACCTCACATATTACTCCCCTATTCATTCCCCTCCTATTACCCTCAATCCAAGCAAGCCCTTAGACTTGATAAAACTAGTATAGATTCCGCGCAATAAATGCGCGGTAGCTATAGAGTTTTTACTTTTAGAAATTTATACTTTAATATTTTAATATTTCGGCTCATTATATTTTGATATGTGAAAAAATTAAACGGTAAAACTAATAAAATATTTGAGTATATGTCATGAATTTTTTTTATCACAAAGTTAATGATTTTATTTTATAGCTTTTCTTAAATTATCTTAATGAATTTTTTCACGAAACTAATAATATTAGTTTATTTTATTGTTTTATACCGTGTAAATATGCATCAAGTCATTTTTTTAAGAAAAATTAGCAATTTTGTATTTTATAATTTTGTACCTCTTTTATTTCATTTTGATTAAAACATTATAATTATAATTTAGAATTTAATGAAAAAAGCATGCTTTAAACAAAAAAGTAATTTAATGGGAAAATTTCATTTCTTTCCTTATATAAGTATATAGAGTTTGGAGGGAAATTTTTGAGAATTTTTATTGTCTTAGTAGTAGGGGTTTTCCTGAACTTATAAAGAGTACACTCTCTCTTTCGTGTGGATATGGTCGAAAGGCCCGAAACTCGATAACAAAACTTAACATCCTGTATATAGAGGATAAGAAAGTTGAAATGTTTTCCATTCAAAATGCACTCCCCTAAATAAGGCAACAAATGAGATTATATTTTCGTTAATTAAACTCTTTTAATTTCATTATCGTATAATCTCTTCATAAAACTACTCCGTATAATTTCTTTAATCAAATTCTAAATTATTCTAAACTATAATCTTTTAGCGGAAAATTCACGTGGTACCCCACAAGTATGTCATTTTGCACGTGATATCCAACGTTTTAAGTTGGTGCACATGATAACCTTGAAGTTTGATTTTTAAGTACGGCATGTTCTTTCTATCGTTCTTAAAATCTTTAATTGAGCATAAATCATAGACCAGAATTTGGAATTGGCCAATTTCTTTTTTTGAAATTGATTACCTCTTCAAGATCTAAAATTTGATAAAACAAAAAATTGTCATTCGGAAATTTAAGATCGAAGTTATGGTCGATTTTAGATTTTCATGAAAAAAAACCCGAGAAATATCAGTCGACAATTTTTTTTTCCTCTAATCGTAGATTATGACAAGAAAATGTGTGTAGAACAAAAAAAATGGTCTATTCCGAATTGCGGTGTATGGGTATGCAGAATTGAAGTTTGTTAGAGCGAGAAAAAGGACATTTTGTGCACAAAAATCGAACGTGAAGGGTAACATGTATACAAACTTGAAATATTGGATATCATGTGAAAAGTGGCAATGTTTAGGGGTACCACGTGAATTTTCCGATCTTTTAATTAAAATAAAATAAAATTGGTATAAATGCTTTAGTTACAAATTAAATTGTGCTAAATCTTTCATTTGGTGCTAATATAGAAGAATGATTTAGTACATATTACTCTGTATAGAACAAAATTATAAATTGTTGTTATAAGTTACTCCATTCGTTTCGGTTAATAATTATCTATTTCTTTTGTCACAAAGATTAAGACAGCAAAGATGGGTATTATAGACAACACAAAACACATGACCCCACATGTACATGTGAGGTGACCACAAAAAATTAACAAAAATAAAAAAATAGATAATTATTGAATTATACACCCCAAAATATAAATAGAAAACTATTGGCCAAGACGGAGGGAGTATAACTAGCTCAATTAAAAATAAATATTTCCTGACATTATTACTTAATTTAACTTTTTATTTTTGCAAACCGATTTTTTTCTCAAAAAAAAGTATGTTGAAGTGAAAATTAAAAATTATTGAGATGTCAATTTAATTTATAGGTGATACAATAAAAAGTAAAAATCTGTACATACAATTAGGGCTGAGCAAAAACTATCCGATCCGAATTTTTCCGAATCTGATCCGAAATCCAAAAATAAAAATCCGAATATATGGATACCATTTTAAATTGGATATCCATTCAAGTTTTTTCTGGAAAAATTTGATCGGATGTGGATTGTGATTTTCTTAAAATCGGATATCCTAATCCGATCTGAATTTTAAAAATTTATATAAAAAAACGAAAACGTTATGTTTAGTTTTGCGGTTTTAGACTAGTTTTGAAATTTGTAATAAACACTGGTAATTTATGCAATTAAGACTTGTAATTTATGCGATCGAGACTTTTATTTTATGCGATCAAGACTTGTAATTTATGTGATCGAAAACATTACCTTTTAAAGTGGGTTGCAAATGCAAAATGGACCGAAATTGCCTTTAGTTTTAGTCCGCCAATAGCTTAATACCACCAAATTTCGGTGGAACTTTTTTATGTACATTTAAATCCGGATCAAATCCGGTTTCCAAAATCTGGATTTCAATTTTCGATTCGAAAAACTTTTCAGATATCCGAATTATTCGGATCGGATGTGGATCAGTAAAAATGATAATTTTAATATACCCCAAAATGAAAGTAGATATCTATTGACCGGGACGAAGGGACTATAACTAGCTCAATTAAAAATAAACATTTCTTGACATTATTACAAAGTTTTTCTTTTTATTTCGCAATAACTAAATCTCGCACGCTCTTTTACTAAATCCCATACACTTTGCCCTAATATTCTGTAATTACCCTTCCTTATAAAAAAAACCTAAAAAGAGTTATCTCTCTTCTCCCTCACAAACCTAACCAATTCATTAACAATTCGACAATTATGAATCGTAATTCGCACATACCACACATAATTTCTCTGCTTTATGATTAATTTTATTAATACCAGCTTTTAATTGATGTAACAATTTTTTTTTAAAAAAAAAACATTAATTTTACAATTAGGGTTTAGATTAATGGATTAATATTGATGTAGTGTTCTCGAAGTGGTGATTGTGGGGTCCTATTGGCCGGAATAAGGTGGTCGAGTGCATGGTGGACAACCTTGTAATACCCCGTAATTTGATAATAATAATAATTATGATAATAAATAATGTAATTCAAATAATTAATTAATGACATTTCCAATAATAGTTGCAAGAAAGACGTTAATTAAATAATAAAGTAAGTAAGTAAGTCGGGAATTGGACTTAGGTAGTAATAAGGCCTTGGGCCGTGTGATATATTAAGTGGGCCAATTTTATTAGGCCTAGTATGAGTATTGATCGGGATTTAACGCAGGATTTAATAATAATAATAATAATAATAATAATAATAATAATAATAATAATAATAATAATAATAATAATAATAATAATAATAATAATAATAATAATAATAATAATAATAATAATAATAATAATAATAATAATAATAATAATAATAATAATAATAATAATAATAATAATAATAATAATAATAATAATAATAATAATAATAATAATAATAATTAGAATAAGGCAATAGTTTCCTAATTGGCAAGAGGTGGCAATTATTGACACGACACGAAAACACGACACGAACCCGACACGAAGTTAGCAGGTTAGGGTTAAGACGTTGTAACCCATTTAAGTAATAGGGTTGACACGGACACGACACGAAAATTAAATGGGTCGGGTTAGGGTTGAGCACTTTTGACACGAACCCGACACGAATAACCCATTTACTTAAAAGTGTCAAAATATATTTGGGTTGAATCAATAATTCAATCAAACAACTTAAAAATAAGCATTTTCATTCGTTATTTTTAGGATAATAGGGCTATAAAGCTTAGTTTATGTTATTAGTTTATTGGGTTAAACGGGTTAAGTGGGTTAAAAATGACCTGCTAAAAGAAAAAAGGGTTAAACAGGTCGGGTTGGGTTATAGAAAAATTAAATGGGTTGGGTTAGGGTTGAGACAAATGACCCGTTTATGTAATTGGGTCGGGTTAGGGTTGAGGTAGTTGTGACCCGTTTAAAGTTGACACGGACACGAACACGACACGACTCGATCTGTTTGCCAGGTCTAATTGGCATCATATACTCCCTAAACCTAGACTATAAATACATAATAAATCTGAAAAGTAACTCATAAAAAATAGAAGAATGAGATTTAGAAGACGAAAGGGCAATTAACGATAAAAGGTGGCGAAATTGTTGAGAAGCATTATTTGTTGGATTGCTTTGCTATTTTATTGGATTGCTGAAAGATAGGAATTTCCTACCCAACTCGAGTTATATTTGTTAAGTGACTGAATATTTAATTGTGACAGTTGATGAGATTAAGGTTAATATTGTAATTTATTATTGGAGATAGAATATTTGTGTTTGCTAAGATGTTGGCTGAGCTGTATGGCGGGATTGTTATTGAGTATTTGTTGTTGGTTATATTTGGTATGAAGAGTTGATTATTCAGTTGAGCATAACACGGAGGATGTTATTATCAGTTGTGCATAGCGAGTGATTGTTACTGCCAGATGTGCATAGTAAGTAATTACTACTGCCAGAGATAGTTGTGCATAGTAAGTAATTACTACTGCCAGGTGAGCATGGTATGCAAGTACTACTACCAGTTGAGCATAGCATGGTGTTATCGGGGTGGTGTTGTTGCCAGTAAAGTAAGTGAGTTGTACGAATGAAGTGATGAAAATTGAAGGATGTCTGTTTTGGTTGGATTAATATTGTTGTTTAGTTTATTCCCACTTAACCTCGTGGTTGACAGTGTATTCGTGAATACCTGTGATGAACCATAAATGGGGAGACGACTTGCAGATGCTTGAGACTAGCTAACTTGGGAGCATTAGGGCGTGAGCTCGACTTGGACCATAGTTGTTGTCTAGATCACTTAGTTGACTTTGTTCACTTTATTTATTTCCGCTGCGAGTTGTAATTTATTTTATATTAAGTTTTAGTTTGGATAGTTTGTAATAAACATGTAATCGCTAAATTTTATCTAAAGTACTTTGGTTTGTTGTACTTTGTTATTCACTACCTCGGGAAACCGAGATGGTAACGCTTTTATTTATTTGGGAGGCCTAGCTAAAGGCTCGTGATTAAATGGGGGTGTTATAAAGTGGTATCAGAGCAAAACGATCCCCAGACCTAACTAATGAATAATAATGAGCTTAGGATGTGTCTAAATAAAATGAACCCTGAGTAGGAACTGTTAGGTGCCCCTCTTAGTGCGGTTAAGAAGGCGTCCTTAAGTCGTATCATGACCCTCTCAGTTTTGAACCGGGTATCCTGAGAGAAAATTTGAGGAGTGGGGTAGTTATAAGGAGGTATATAGTATATTTGAATGTTTTGATATAAATTTTACTAATATTGTTGTAGGGTGGATTACGGTAAGTATTGTGAATGAAATGATAGCTTGACCATGTGATATTTATGATGGAATTTGATATCGTTGTTGGATAAGATGAGAATTGGATCGGGAATGAGATGTCGAGTTGTTTTTTTATCATGGGCATGAACTTAACTACTACAGATACAGGCTATAACAACGGTCAAAAACCGTTGTTATATAAAAAAGCGGACGTTGTTAAAGCGTCCGTTGTAGAAGGTTTTAACAACGGTTGGTTTACTTAAGGAAACCGTTGTTAAAACTATTAACCACGGTTTTATGTATAAAAACCCGTTGTGGAAAGTGTGACTCAATTTTGGGGGGAAAGTTATAACAACGGGTTTTAATATACAAAACCGTTGTTATAACTAAAGACAACGGGTTGTTTTAAAATAACCGTTGTTGTTTGTTCTTAAAAAATAAAAAAAATTAAATTAAATATTACTAGATGCATGCATAATTACGGCCTGTTAGAATTCCGATGCATGCATTATTACTGACATCACTGTACATATGAACGGATAATATGGAATGAGAAGGGTTAGTAATAGGACTTGAAGCAGCATTATTGAGAGATATGATGATGATTATGGCACAACTTCCTAACATATATATTAATTAAAAAGCAAGTAACTCAACCCACACATTGCTTAGTATAAATACATTGCATATCTCAACTAACATTTCCATTATCTCATATATTCATCTCCAAACTCTAACTGCTAAAACAAACTCTACTTAATCTTTCAAAACAAACTCAAAAACTCCAACAAAATGAATGATTTCATCCTTAAGACTCTTACCATGATCGAGAACAACAACAACTTCATCCACCGGTTCCTCCATATTGAGGAAAGTTTCAGGAGCTACCTTGCGGATGCTCGATCCGCACCGAAGCACGCCAAAGAAGATGGCTTGACGGAGCAAAATTGCGGCTATATGACGATATAGCAAGCTGGCTGAACGGAACCTCCAAATAGCCAAGGAGGAGAGGACGGATACGATAGAGCGGAATAAGATCCTCTATGAAAATATAAGAATTGCATTTTTACATATGTAATTTTTTTTTTAATTTATGTATTTATAAATATATATATATATTAATTATGTTTATCTTACTTCTTCATCTTGCTTCTTCATTGTTTTACTAACTAATTATGCGAACAATACTTAAACAAATAACATAATGGTCGATAAAAACACATACATGCAAAAGAAATAAATAGAAAAAGAAAATAATGACGATGAAACTAACGGTGGACGGCGAGATTTACCTGATAAATACAGAACGTAATAGACGATGAAATCACAGTGACGGCGAGAAGATAAAGCGACGATGAGAAAGAGAGAAATAGAGAAAGAGAGAAATAGAGTGTGTATGTGTTTTGTGTTTGTTTGTCTGCTGTGTTTGTGTTTGTGTTTGTGTATTAAGGGTTGTGTTTTGTGGCTGCAGCAGACTTCTGTTTGTGTGGTTTATAGTATGGAAGGTATTGACAACGGTTATTAAACAACAACCGTTGTGAAATAAGTTTTAACAACGGTTGTAAAAAACACCCGTTGTTAAATAAGGTTTAACAACGGGTTTCAAAAATAACCGTTGTGATTACTTTTCACTAACTTTGCGCCAATTTTGCGCCAAATTATTAACAACGGTTGTGAATGTGTGACCCGTTGTTAAAACTAATAACAACGGTTTTTATAACAATACCCGTTGTAAGTTATTTTAGTAAAATTCGCGCCATACATTCTACAACGTCTATTGTGATTTTCGTGAATAATCGTTGTTAAAGGGGCGTTGTAGTTGCCTGGATTTGTAGTAGTGAATTGTGGCATTGATATTGATTATGTGGTTGGATGTTATAGTAGTATCATGTCTAGCGATATGCGGTTACGTGAATCCCGAAACCATGTTATCTACAATGTTATGAAATGACTAAATTTGTGGTAGGGATGAATTAGAGTAGATTCTAGTCGTATGAGAAATATTATGACCAAGTTGTGTTGATATATGTATAAGAGGATGTAAATAAGGGCTTATGAGTTATGACCTAAAAAAAACTAGAGCTGAACTTTATTTTTGTCAGACTTTTACCTCTATTTGATTTAGTTGACGTTTGATCTCTGTTTATTGTATAAGGTCGAAAATTTTATGAGTGATAACCCAGTGAGTTAGCTTTCCAATGCCATTGGTCTCATGTTTAAAAATTTTATGGTTTGGGAGAAATAAATATTTTAGTGGACGGTGGTCGGAATATTCCTGTATAGTTAAGTTTTCGACAAACAATTTTGTAAAATTTCTCATTTAATTTGTACTTAAGAGTTTTGCTTAATTCAAACTCCACTGTTTAAAAGATTCAAATATGTTTTCAAATTGATAAGCCATGTTGCAAGGTAAATTTTTGACATTTAATAGTGGGTTTTACAAGTTGACCCAGTTTTTGACAAATTGCTTTGATCAATTTCTTTTGGACCCACTTTGAATTATAAAAATCTTTATAAAATGACTATTCAAGTTTTGGACTTGATTCTTTTTCCCATGTTTTGAAAACTCTCTATATTTTTTGAAAGTATAAAAACTCAACGTGAAATGTAACGGTTATTTAATGGTGATTTTGAAAGTTACAACTTGACTTTGATTTCTGAAAACTCGAGTTTACAAAAGTTCAATATAAATGCTTTATCGATTTTTAATCTATGATAGTTAAGAAGTAAAAGTGATGATAAGGGAACCAAAGGAGAGGCAAGATAGGATACAATTGACTACACCTTGTTTTGATTGTAAGGTTAGTTTTGTACGCGTAACTCGAAGTTGATACATGTAGGGCTGTGAAGTGTGCTACGATTTATGTCAAATGAGTAATTGTTCTATAAATAGTGCTAATAGAAGCTTGTGATAAATTTTGTTATAATATTTAAAAAAATTTATCCTTATTTGATTGGTTTTTATACAGTGTGGTGTCTTTGTTATGGTCAAGGTTTCGAGGACGTAACTTAATTTTAAGGAGGGCGGGATTGTAAAATCTCGGTGGTTGTGGCGCTTTGAAATTTTACGATGGTATATTATGGTTTTGGTGTTCTCAATCTTAATGTTTTGTTTGAGTTATCTGTTTTAGTTGTTGCCCTTACTTGAGCATTGTAATGCATGGTACAAGTGAATAAATCTTTAATTCTGTTATTAAACTTCGGGGCGAAGTTTATTTTTAGGAGGGTAGAATGTGACATGTCATGTTTTAAGTTTATTTTGAGATTCATTTTGATAAGTATGATATGGTTTGATAATGATTAAGTAAGTTAATTATGTTGCAATGTTCATAAGTTGCAATGAGGCTCAGTTATACGGATGTTTATAAATATTGTTGTAGGAATGGGCGAACTTGGACGTTCATTTTAAGGGGAAAGACCGTAATACCCGTAACTTGATAATAATTATGACAATAAATAATGTAATTCAAATAATTAATTAATGACATTTCTAATAATAGTTGCAAGAAAGACGTTAATTAAATAATAAAGTAAGTAAGTGATGTGACTCATAATTGCGCACATTTAGTCCCCTAATTGAACTTATTTTGCATGCTATTATAACATTTCATGGCTATTTTATCCGTCAATTCCTTCCTATTTTGCTTTCCTAGTACATTTCATATGTTTTGTAGGAAAGAAGATAATGAGGCGGAATTCTCGTCTCCCGTGCATATTTGGAAGCTTATTGATGGTATTTGATAAACTAGTATGAAAGAGGAGGCAAGAACGACGATAATCAAAGCAAGAATAAAGAGTATGCAATAGGATGAGAAGCAAGGATTACACTGAGGAACAATCCGAGCGGCTCCTGAAGAAGACGCTCGTCTCCTCCTCAAAAGATCCGAGCGTCCCGTGTAGAAGACACTCGTCTCCTCACGTCAAAATCTGAGCGTCTCCCTCCTTGGTCCGAGCGGATTGTGACAGGACCAGCACGATATGCTCATCTCCTCGCAAGACTTGCACTTCTCTACTTTATTTTTAGCATTGTTATTTACTAATCTATCCTTACTTAACCTAGTAATGCACTACTATATATATCCCATTTTGTAATAATAAGGAGGAGGTTCCGATAATAGAAAATCCTCTTAGAATAGATTAGGAGTAGATTAGAGTAGATTACTCTTTAATCTTTCCACAAATCTCACATTAATCTTTCCTTAATTATTGTTCAAGTTTATTATTGGGTAATTCAAGTTTATTATTGGATAATTGAAGATTATTGGGTTATTATTGGAGAATTGACAACTATTCATCAATCAATCAAGTTCTCTTCTTTTATTCTTTGCTTTATTATTTGGATCATCTCAAGTTTGGTATAATTTCTTTACTCTTTACTCTTTATTGTTTATTTCCTTAAGCTCTTATCATGTTTATACTTGTTGTGATGATTGACACCATTAATGACATATTTCCCATGATAATGAGTGAGTAGTTTCCTTAACTATGGTTAATGGGAATTAGGGGAAACCAACATGGGGATTGATTCATGCTTAATCTAATATGTTTTCATAATTAATTTGCTTGTTTGTTGTGATTCCAACTTATGAATATGTTATGTTTGATGAAATGCTAAGCCTATGAATCCTTGCATTTTACCCATCTCTTATCTTTTCAATGAGACATGTAAGACATAAACCAACTCGAGTCTCATTAGACCATGCATATAGTTGAATAGGAAAGATTAAGTCGACTTGTAGGTGTTGTACAATCTAATCGATTCGGCTCCGGGTGTAATACTCCGTATTTATAAGTCTTGGGGTACTCTATCGAGTAGGCCTTACTCTGTCGAGTAAGGGTAAGTTGCGAAATAAAATAGTTTCGACTGTTTAGGTACTCGATCGAGTAGTGGGGCACTCGATCGAGTAAGGGGGTACTCGATCGAGTACCTTGGGTACTCGATCGAGTGTCCTTTTTTCGGGAGTTTTCTCGGGTTTTGTTAATTATGCGATTAAGGTATTTAAGCTACGTCGTCATTATTCTAAATCACTTTTACAAAACCTAAATTCCTGTTTAAGAGAGAAAGCAAACAAGTTCATCTTCTTAATCGCATTCTTAGCAATTCCCGGAGTTCAGACGGTCAGTTCTTGTTGTTGTTCGTACCGTTGAGTTCCTTGCGTCGAGGGTAAGATCTATGTACCCTTTTTATTATATTTCCTTTGATTTGGTTAAACCCTAATTTAGAGATTGGGGGTTTTATGTGTAGTATGTGATGTGGTAGCCTCTATGTGTTGTATGATAGGAGGAGGGTTCATAGAAGAGGCTTTTTGACTCAGCAGTAGAGACCGTCTGATTGTGTGCATACCAGGTAAGATTTCCTACTCAGTATTAGTCCCATAATGGGATATTGGTTGATTTATTGTATTTGGTTGTTTGATGTAATAATTGTATTGTGATTGTGGTGGTGATCGTTGTTGATGGTTCTCGAGATGCGTTCTCGAAAGTGGGGTCACTTGCGGGAGTGGCTTCACGCCCTAGTTTCGCCTTCTGTGGAACCCGCCACGAAAGGGGATGTGCACATTAATGGACAGGGTTATCGCTCACTATGTGGAGCGGGGATTTGGTGGTACGGCTGCGGTCCCCCATCGGCGGGGTTGGTCCAAAGGGACGGTCGATATTGAGATGATGGGAATTGGTTGGTTGTGTGTGTGTGTGACAGCTTAAGTTTTGTTTACCTTATCGTTATTGTTTATATTGATTGTGTGATTAGTACTGACCTCGGTGTTGTTTTGTAAACCTGCGGTGATCCATTCGGGGATGGTGAGCAGATATTGAGCAGGTATTGAGATGAGTACTGGGATAGCTGGGATGCCACGACATGATGATAGGAGTCTTCCGCTGTAGCTTTTAGTTTATTTACATTTCGATTAGAATACCATTTGAGCACAATGTATCGTACTTTTGGTTTGGTTTGAGGATTGTAACTATTCGCTAAATTATTTATAAAAAACGTTGTTTCTTCATTGTTGTTTGATTATCATTGCCTCGGGTAACCGAGATGGTAATGTCTTCATACCTGAGTGGTCCTGGTAAGGCACTTGGAGTATGGGGGTGTTACAAATGGTATCAGAGCGACGATCCTGAAACCTGTAACCAATGAACCTAATTAACATAGGGAGTCAATTAAAATGAACCCGGGGTAAAAGTTGTAGGAGCTAGTGCAAAGGCTTGGGAGACGTCCTAAAGTCGCAGGGGGTTGCCCTACAACTTTGAACCGGCCACATGGGAGCAATATTTGTCGAGTCGTATGTGTGTTTGGTTAACTTGTGTAAGAGTGTGATGAAATGTGTTAATTGTTGGGTGTTGAAATAGAAAGTTGAGCATGTGAAAGAAAAATGGTGATATGTGGGAACTTGTTGAAGAGATGATAACATGTTGGATGATTTACAATGTGTCATTTAATAACATGATGAAATGATCTCGTAGATAGTAGAAAAGATGCGTAGCATGTTTATTATGATATAATGTGGTTTATAAAGTGTAGCATGTTAGCATATGACATAGCATGCGGGTAGCTTTTAAGTTTGGCATGACTCGATCGAGTGGGACTGACTCGATCGGGTGGGTCTTTGACGATTTTGAGTTCAGAATCGTGTTTTTGGGTACTCGATCGAGTAACTAGGGGTACTCGATCGAGTAGGGGGTCTACTCGGTCGAGTAGGTAAGAGATCAGAAGGTCTGTTTAGGGTCTGATGTTTGGGCACTCGATCGAGTATGTAGGGTACTCGATCGATTAGCCCGTTACTCGATCGAGTATGTTTGGGCACTCGATCGAGTAGGTCCTGGGTGGCGTGTTTTCGTGTTTTGAAGTTAGTACGTGTGTTCATATCTACCCTTTCTTATATATGTATAGTTTCAAGATGCCGCCCAAGAGAACTGCTTTGTATGCGAGAGCTGAGCTTATGACCACGGATGACATCGTTAAGATGTTAGAGCACCAAGATGCTCTTACTGAGACCCTAAAGAAAGTGAATGAGGATAAGAATAAGGGTAAGGAGAAGGAGGTTGATCATTCTAAAATCAGCCTCTACATTGCAAGGTTTAACCCGAAAGAGTACAAGGGAGTCGGGGAGCCTAACCTTCTTGATAGTTGGCTGAGAGAGATAGAGAACATATTAGATTTGGTTCACTGTCCTGATGAGATGAGAGTGGAACATGCTGCGTTCTATCTGAGGGAGGCAGCAGGCAAGTGGTGGGATTCGGTGAAAGTGAGTGCTAAGGAGATATATACAAACCAAGGCTTACCTGCTATACCTTGGGAGGAGTTTCGTAGGGCTGTGAGGAAGGAGTTTGTACCGGAACATGTGAGGAGTAAGTTGAGAGAAGAGTTTGATGGTTTTAAGATGACCGCTGAGATGTCTGTGGCTGAGTACTACAGGTTGTTCAATGAGAAGTCTAGGTATGCTGAGGATATGGGTTTGAGTGAGGAGAATCTGGCATTGAGGTTTGAGAGGGGGTTGACCCCTAAGATTATGGATAAGTTACCCGTGGGAGTCCTTACTGATGTTAAGGAAGCTTATGAGAGGGCTGGGAGAGCTGAGAGGTTGGTGGAGATGGCTCAGGAGAGGTTAGGTGGTGAGAAGAGGAAGTCTGAGAGCGAGGGTGGTGGCCAATCTAATCACAAGAAAGGCAACCACAATCAGCCTAAGGGGTTTTCTTCGGGTCCGGTTCGATCTTTGGGGCTTCCTTTGGGCGTGGCCGTGGAAGTGTGAGTAATAGTTGGGGAGTGACCTGCTATGGCTGTGGTGGTGTAGGACACAAGAGACATGAGTGCACAAGTGCACCGGGATCTTTCCAGAGACCTACGCAGAGCTTCGCGAGCAAATGACCCCGGATCATGGCCAAACCGGGAGGTCGAGTTACCGAGTGGAGGCAACCGCAACGGCGGTAATTCTTATCAGAAACCACCAACGAACAACAACAACAATCAAGGGTCGGGTGCTAAGCCGACCACCTCGGCCAGTACTGTCCAGGGAGGTGGGCAGAAGACCAGCGGCAAGTTATTCATGATGGAGAAGAAAGCAGCTGAGGAAGATGCGCACGTTATCACCGGTACATTCCTTGTTAATGGTATTCCTACCTTTGTTTTGTTTGATTCGGGGCTTCTCGATCGTTTGTGTCTTGAGTCATGTTAAACAGTTGGGTTTGAGAGTATATGAGTCTGTTAGTGAGCAAGTTTTCATACCTTCGGGTGAGTCTGTATCGTGTGAGAGATTGTTCAAAGATGTATCTTTGATAGTTGGGCAATTTGATTTCCCTGTAGACTTGCTAGAGTTTCCTTTTAATGGTTTTGAGATGATAGTCGGGATGGATTGGTTAGGAAAGTATAAAGCTAAGATAGACTGTCATCAAAAGAAAGTATCTTTAAGAGGTCCTAAGGGTGTTAGTGTGTCTTATCGTGGGTTTCTAGTCAAACCCAAAGTTAAGTTGATTGCAAACCACCTTGAAGTCTTATCTGAGGAAGGGATGTCCTTTGATCTTGTGCCATGTGAGAGATGACCGAGTAGAGTCCGACGATTGATGAGATACCGGTGGTGGGAGAGTTTGCGAGATGTTTTTCCGAGAGGAAATTCCGGGTTGCCACCGAAGAGGGAGATAGATTTCACCGTTGAGTTGAAACCAGGGACGGGGCCAATCTCTAAGGCATCGTACCGTATGGGTCCTAAGGAGATGGAGGAGCTTAGGAAGCAGTTGGATGATCTGATAGAGAAGGGATACATTAGACCAAGTGTATCGCCGTGGGAGCACCAGTTCTTTTCGTGAAGAAGAAAGATGGGAGTTTGAGGCTATGCATAGATTACGGGAGCCGAACCGAGTGACGATAAAGAACAAGTATCCTTTGCCAAGGATAGATGACCTGTTTGATCAGTTGAGTGGTGCAACAGTCTTTTCTAAGATTGATTTGAGGTCGGGGTACCATCAGGTGAAGATTAGAGAGGTGGACATACCAAAGACAGCTTTCACGTCGAGGTATGGCCATTATGAGTATGTGGTGATGCCGTTTGGGTTGTCTAATGCGCCGGCAGTGTTTATGGATCTAATGAATAGAATCTTCAGACAAGTTCTTGGACCAGTTTGTAGTGGTGTTTATCGATGATATCTTAGTCTACTCTAAGACTAAGGAGGAGCATGAGGAGCACCTGAGGATCGTGTTGCAGACCTTGAGAGATCATGAGTTGTATGCTAAGCTGTCCAAGTGTGAGTTCTGGTTAGAGAAAGTGGCTTTTCTGGGACATGTAATCTCTAAAGATGGAGTAGCTGTGGATCCGGCGAAGATAGAGGCAGTGACAAAGTGGGAAGCACCAAAGAATGTTGCTGAGGTTAGGAGTTTCTTGGGTTTAGCTGGATACTACAGACGGTTCGTGAAAGATTCCTCCAGGATAGCTAGACCGATGACGGCGTTGATGAGGGAAGAGAACAGGTTTCGTTGGGATGAGAGTTGTGAGACGGCGTTCCAAACATTAAAGGAGCGTTTGACCACAGCTCCTGTCTTAGCATTGCCTGAAGGGAGCGAGAACTTTGAGGTTTATACAGATGCCTCGAAGAATGGGCTGGGATGTGTGTTGATGCAGAATGGTAAAGTGATTGCCTATGCTTCTAGGAAATTGAAGCCTTATGAGGAGAACTACCCTACTCATGATCTGGAGTTGGGTGCGGTGGTGTTTGCTCTCAAGATTTGGAGACATTACCTGTATGGAGCAATCTTTAAGGTATTTTCTGATCACAAGAGTCTCAAGTACATCTTCACGCAGAAGGAGTTGAACATGAGACAGAGGAGGTGGATGGAGCTGATTGGCGATTATGACATGGAAATCATCTACCATGAAGGGAAGGCCAATGTTGTTGCTGATGCTTTGAGTAGGAAGAGTGTACATTCTCTGTGTACAACTCTATCTTTGATGAGGCTGAGAGATGAGGTGGTGAGGTTTGGGATACATATGATGCAGAAAGGAGATGCCATGGGTGATATGACGGTACAGCTTGAGTTTTATGATGATATTCGAGGTAAACAGGCTTTGGATCCTAAGATAGTGGAGTGGAGAGCTGGAGTAGAGAAAGGGACAGTGTCCCGGTTTTCTATTCATACAGATGGTAGTTTGAGGTTTGATGGTAGGTAGTGTATTCCTAATGATGAGGAGTTGAAAAAGACTATCATGACAGAGGCGCATTGCACACCATATTCAGTTCATCCAGGTGGAGACAAGTTATACAAGGATTTGAAGAAAACGTTTTGGTGGCCTGGGATGAAGAAAGAGACAGCTGAGTTTGTATCCCGTTGTTTGACATGCCAGAGAGTTAAAGGAGAACAGCGACGACCACAAGGTAAGATTCAGTCTTTAGAGGTACCTGAGTGGAAGTGGGAATCCATTTCCATGGATTTCATTGTGGGTTTGCCAAAGAGTCAACAAGGTAACAACATGATTTGGGTGATAGTGGATCGTCTGACCAAGTCAGCTCACTTTGTTCCAATGAAAGATACATGGACTAAGACACAATTGGCTATGGCCTATCGAAAGAACGTGCTTAAGTTACATGGAGTCCCTAAGGACATAGTGTCTGACAGAGATGCGAGGTTTATATCGAGGTTTTGGAAGGAGTTGCAGGAATCATTGGGAACAACTTTGAAGATGAGTACAAAGATTTCATCCTGCGACAGACGGGGCGATCGAGAGAACAATCAAGACTCTTGAGGATATGTTGCGAGCTTGTGTGATGGATTTTGGTGGTAGCTGGGAGCAGAGGTTGGACTTGATAGAATTTTCTTACAATAACAGCTATCACACCAGTATAGGTATGGCACCGTTTGAGGCTTTGTATGGGAGGAGATGTAGGAGTCCAATCTGTTGGGACGATAGTCTTTGAGGCAAAGGGTTTTAGGACCAGAGATGGTGCATGAGATGGTGGAACAGATTAAGATGATCAGGGAAAGGATGAGAGCAGCCCAGGATCGACAAAAGAGTTATGCAAATCTACATCGCCGGGACATAGAGTTTCAAGTTGGGGACAAGGTTCTTTTGAAAGTGTCTCCTATGCGTGGGGTTATGAGATTTGGGAAGAAAGGCAAGCTAAGTCAGAAGTTTATAGGGCCTTATGAGATCTTAGAGCGAGTTGGGGAAGTTGCTTATCGTCTGGCTTTACCAGCTGCATTAGAGAGAGTGCATAATGTGTTTCATGTATCGCAGCTGCGGAAGTACGTGAGTGACCCGTCACATGTGTTAGAGGCAGAGAGCTTAGAGCTAGATGAGTCCTTATCATATCTTGAGGTGCCGAAGCAGATTCTTGATCGAAAGGTTAGAAAGACTAGGAGTGGTGAGACAGTTTTGCTTAAGATCCTATGGTCTAACCACGAGACCGAGGAAGCTACATGGGAGCCAGAGGAAGCAATGAAAGAGCGTTACCCTTTCCTTTTTGATCAGGTATGTATGGTTACGGGGACGTAACCTTGTTTCTTTTAGGGGGGTAGGAGATGATCGCGAACAGTTTTTAAGAGTTTTATACCCCCTTTTATATGTTGTGTCGGGATGTTTGTCGGGATGAGTTGGATTAGTAACACGTTTTATGTTGAATTTTTTTTGATGGTTGAGTCGGGAATGTTGTGGGAGTACCCTTGTTTAGTAGTGGTTTGAACTTCGGGGACGAAGTTCCTTTTAAGGAGGGAAGACTGTAATACTCCGTATTTATAAGTCTTGGGGTACTCTATCGAGTAGGCCTTACTCCGAGTAAGGGTAAGTTGCGAAATAAAATAGTTTCGACTGTTGGGTACTCGATCGAGTAGTCAGGGCACTCGATCGAGTAAGAAATTACTCGATCGAGTACCTTGGGTACTCGATCGAGTGTCCGGTTTTACGGGGAGTTTTCTCGGGTTTTGTTAATTATGCGATTAAGGTATTTAAGCTACGTCGTCATTATTCTAAATCACTTTTACAAAACCTAAATTCCTGTTTAAGAGAGAAAGCAAACAAGTTCATCTTCTTAATCGCATTCTTAGCAATTCCCGGAGTTCAGACGGTCAGTTCTTGTCGTTGTTCATACCGTTGAGTTCCTTGCGTCGAGGGTAAGATCTATGTACCCTTTTTTATTGTATTTCCTTTGATTTGGTTAAACCCTAATTTAGAGATTGGGGGTTTTATGTGTAGTATGTGATTCGGTAGCCTCTATGTGTTGTATGATAGGAGGAGGGTTCATAGAAGAGGCTTTTGACTCAAAGAGAGAGACCGTCGATTGTGTGCATACCGGGTAGGATTTCTACTCGGTATTAGTCCCATAATGGGATATTGGTTGATGTATTGTATTTGGTTGTTTGATGTAATAATTGTATTGTGATTGTGGTGGTGATCGTTGTTGATGGTTCTCGAGATGCGTTCTCGGCTGAGTGGGGTCACTTGCGGGAGTGGCTTCACGCCCTAATTTCGCCTTTTGTGGAACCCGCCACAGAAGGGATGTGCACATTAATGGACAGGGTTATCGCTCACTATGTGGAGCGGGGATTTGGTGGGTACGGTGCGGTCCCCCATCGGCGTAATGGTCCAAAGGACGGTCGGTATTGAGATGATGGGAATTGGTTGGTTGTGTGTGTGTGATTAAGCTTTGTTTGTTTACCTTATCGTTATTGTTTATATTGATTGTGTGATTAGTCGACCGGTGTTGTTTTGTAAACTGCGGTGATCCATTCGGGGATGGTGAGCGAGATATTGAGCGGTAATGAGATGAGTACTGGGATAGTTGGGATGCCATGACATGATGATAAGAGTCTTCCGGTTGTAGCTTTTAGTTTATTTACATTTCAGTTAGAATGTACCATTTGAGCACAATGTATCGTACTTTTGGTTTGGTTTGAGGATTGTAACTATTCGCTAAATTATTTATAATAAACGTTGTTTCTTCATTGTTGTTTGATTATCATTGCCTCGGGTAACCGAGATGGTAATGTCTTAATACCTGAGTGGTCCTGGTAAGGCACTTGGAGTATGGGGGTGTTACACCGGGACCCAAACCTTCTTAGGGATTGTAAGATATACACCAACTCGATCTCATCACAATAATAAGTGCTTGCGCCTAATTGAGAACGTGTTTGTATGATCTATTTCCATGAATCCCCTATGAACCCACGACATCCTAGTATCTTAATCATTTGTTTACATCTTTATTGCTTGTTTTACTTTAGTGCTTGCATTAGTTTAGAACACAACTACAAACCCAATCAATTGTGACACTAGTATAAATTGAGATAGATAGACTTAGAACCCAAAGCACACCGTCCCATGGATCGACCTCGACTTAACCACTAACTAGTTGTTTGTTGAGAATTATAAATGTGTTTGATTGGGCGTACAACGACACGCTCAGCATCAGTAAGCAAGTCGGAAATTGGACTTAGCTAGTAATAAGGCCTTGGGCCGTGTGATATATTAAGTGGGCCGATTTTATTAGGCCTAGTATGAGTATTGATGGGGATTTAAAGCGAGATTTAATAATAATAATAATAATAATAATAATAATAATAATAATAATAATAAGAAGAAGAAGAAGAAGAAGAAGAAGAAGAAGAAGAAGAAGAAGAAGAAGAAGAAGAAGAAGAAGAAGAAGAAGAAGAAGAAGAAGAATGGTAAACCCTATAATAATTAGAATAAGGCAATAGTTTCCTAATTGGCATCATATACTCCCTAAACCTAGATTATAAATACATAAAAAATCTGAAAAGTAATTCATAAAAATTAAAAGAAGGGGATTTAGAAGACGGAAGGGCAATTAGCGATAAAAGGTGACGGAATTGTTGAGAAACATTATTTGTTGGATTGCTTTGCTATTTTATTGGATTGCTGAAAGGTAGGAATTTCCTACTCAACTCGAGTTATATTGTTAAGTGATTGAATATTTAATTGTGATGGTTAATGAGATTAAAGTTAATATTGTAATTTATTATTGGAGATAGAATATTTGTGTTTGCTAAGATGTTGGCTGAGCTGTATGACAGGATTGTTATTGAGTATTTGTTGTTGGTTATATTTGGTATGGAGAGTTGATTATTCAGTTGAGCATAACACTGAGGGTGTTACTGCCAGTTGTGCATAGCGAGTGATCGTTACTGCCAGATGTGCATAGTAAGTAATTACTACTGTCAGAGATAGTTGTGCTTAGTAAGTAATTACTACTGCCAGGTGAGCATGGTATGCAAGTACTACTGCCAGTTGTACATAGCACGGTGTTATGGGGGGTGGTGTTACTGCCAGTAAAATAAGTGAGTTGTATGAATGAAGTGATGAAAATTGAAGGATGTCTGTTTTGGTTGGGTTAATATTGTTGTTTAGTTTATTCTTACTCAACCTCGTGGTTGACAGTGTATTCGTGAACACCCGTGATGAACCATAAATGGAGAGCAGACTTGCAGGTGCTTGAGACTAGCTGACTTGGGAGCATTGGGACGTGAGCTCGACTTGGACCATAGTTGTTATCTGAATCACTTAGTTGAATTTGTTCACTTTATTTATTTCTGTTGCGAGTTGTAATTTATTTTTTATTAAGTTTTAGTTTGGATAATTTGTAATAAACATGTAATCGCTAAATTTTATCTAAAGTACTTTGGTTTGTTGTATTTTGTTATTCACTACCTCGGGAAATCGAGATGGTAACGCTTTTATTTATTTGGGAGGACTGGTTAAAAGCTCCTGATTAAATGGGGGTGTTACAAACCTAATTCGTGGTAGCGCTGGAACGCCGTTGAACATGCCAGAGTAGTTTGTGTGATGTTATCGCTTTGTGTTAGGCCCGGGACAGCGGTGAGTGGGTGGTCGTCGCGATGGAGGTATATTCGGAATAAAGAGGAAAAATGTGTTAATAGCATCATTTGGTAATATTTGGATTTATTTTAGAGATAAAACGGATATTCAATCTTAAATAAGACGTACTGAAATAAAATACTTAAATGATAATGACACCGTATATACAGATTTTTACCTTTTAGTGTATCACTTATAAATTAAATTGACACCTCAATAATTTTTAAAAGGGACTTTTTTCTTGAGAAAAAGAATCCGGTTTTGCAAAAATAAAAGGGACTAAGACCATAATGCATTTTTAAACAAGAATTTATGATTTTATTAAGGATTTGATGAGATCAACCCATCTAGTTTTCTCTCCGTTGACAAATTAATAATCACAATCAATGATCAATATTGATTGTGATTGCAAAAAACAGTCACTAATCAATAATCAATGCGCAAACAAAGCATATATAACAAAAAGAAAAATAAAAAAATAAAAAAATAAAACCCCTTTTTGTTCATCATTTTGCAGTCTTTTCACTTTAATGCACGCTTTCTCTCTCTTCTTCTTCACTGTCTCACAGCTGCACACACTCTTCTCTCCTCTCTCACTCTAGATCATCTCCATTAAATTCCTACCCAGATCTTAAATTCCCATAATTTAAACTGGGTAGGTCCCCAATTTCTCTAATTCTCTCTCTTTAATTTCCCCACTATTTCAGTGCCCACCTAATTTTTCAATTTTAGGGTTTAAATTCTTTTGAAAATTCCCAAAAGCATTCATTTTTAGTGAATTGGGATTATGAAATTGAGATAGCCCAAAAAAAAAAAAGATGGGATTTTGGGGTGGGAAAAATTCCATCAAAAATACTAATTGTAATGTTAATGAAAATGGAAATGGAAATGGAAATGTTGTTGATTTATTTGTTAATAATGATGGAAATAATGAGTTGAAAGTTCAAAAACAACATCATATAAATTGTTGGAGATCTCAAAGAAAGCAATATTCATGGTCACTAATATGTGGGATAATGTTGTTTGCTCTTGGTTTAATTTCATTGTTTACTGGACATGTTGTTTCTGATCTTGAGTATTATTCTCAACGTTTGATTAAGAAGGGCATCTACAACAAATGGGTATACTTACTTTCTCTTTACTACTTTCCTTTTTATTTTATTTGGTCGATTTTGGTTCGGAAACAGCCTCTTTGTGTTGGTAACAACATTACCTATCATAAATTTGGAACTTTTAAGTTTGAACTGTGTTATGTCTTAATTTAGGAAGTACATAGAATTTGGATTTTAGGTTGTTTCCATTTTTCTGATATTTAGTCATTTAGATTGTTTCCCATCTTTATTTTGGATTCTGGCTATATTTTTCTCTCACGTGTACAATATGTTCTAGAGTTTGTAATAATGCACTATCTCAGTCCCAATCATTTGTTTTAATTTGATTAAAACACGGCTCACGAAGAATAAAAAAGTAAACAAATGATTGAAACGGTGGGAGAATTTTGCATTAGTATACCTGTTTGTTTGTTTTTAGTTTCTGTTTTGTCTTGGATCTTTCTTTTGTGCAATTAATAGTGTAACATTTTTTTGGTAGCAGGAAATGTGTTCTTAATTGTTGTCAGTCAGACTGTCACTACTGTCAGCTTGGCATTCATAGTTAGCTATTATAGAAATCTTAGGTAGATTTTTTTTCAATCAGAGAAGTTTTCCTTGTTTGGAGCTGAACTAGTGAATGCTAGCTCCTTTGCACCCTTGTCTGCCTTGCATTTCTCCTTTTGTATTAGATTATCTTGTGGGCTTGTGGCAGTGATTAAATAGACAAATTGATCTCGCGTCACATTGACCAGGATAGTATAAGCCTTGTAGAGAAGTAGTCTATGGATTTGTTGGTGGAAAGAACTTTGTTTACTGAGCATAAATAATGTGTCGGCTTGGATTTTTTCTCCATCACTTCCTGTCTTAGAACACTTTCTTAAGCGTTTTTGCGTAGCTGATCAATTGACCCAGAGAGGGCCGGATGAAGGGCAGTGTTAGTATTCTGTTACAGAGCATAAGGTTTCTGGATTACCTTCATTGAGTATGCGTTCATGCACCAAAAACTAATATGAGAAGGCCTTTCTGGTGAATGAATTAATTTGCCATATAACTAAATGAGACATATTTAAGTATTTGGGTTGGTCTCACATTTGAGGCTGTCTCATACAAGAGTCGCTGGAATTTATGAGACATAAGCTGCCACCACTGTCCTTTACATGCAACTGAACATATCCTGGCATAGCAAGAGGTGATGGGTTCCTGATAAAGGCCATGCCTGTGTATAAATGACTTGCAAATTTTAAGTCTGCACTTGTACAATCATGTTTGCTATCTTTTTGTAGGTTGTGGGTCATCGTGAACGAATTAATATATGGAAATCTAGTTATACAGAGGTTTACTATGGATGCTGTAAACGAAGTCGACATTTCCGTTGTAAGTCCCATTCATTTTTGTTTTGTCAACATGCATCTGCGAAGCCTCGTAGCATATAAAGACTGCTTCAATTGAATAATGTGTCGATAATTGCATATTTGCAGCAACTGACTGCTATGTCGCAATAAAAAGAAGTGCAGTCCATTCTTTTTTTTCCTTGCCACTTTCAGATGTTGCATATCTTCTGCCTGACAATTGAAAACTTGGACAGTTCCCTTTCCTGTGAATTAGCTATGATTTTCATTTCTGTGGTGTCATATCATTTTAATTAGGTTTTGTTTGAGTAAACTGCATCAATCATCGTAACTCTCCTCCACTCCTACTCCGAAAAGTGAAATGATTGATATTCCGGGACTAATGCTCTTGTCTTATTCTTCATGGTTCAATAAAGCTGCTATATCTGAGAAATACTCAAATGGCTATTTGCTTATTGCGACTAGTGGAGGGCTCAATCAACAAAGGATTGGGGTAAGTGGAAGGTCATTTGTGCTTCACTCATGTGAATGCCTTATTTGAAAATTTCCTGTTTTTTCCCCTCCATTCTTCATGGATAATATTTACTGTCATTTTTTTTTCCACAGATAACAGATGCTGTAGTTGTAGCTCGAATACTGAATGCTACTCTCGTAGTTCCATCTCTGGATCATAATTCGTATTGGAAAGATGAGAGGTAATTTGAGCTCTTGTTATATGAAGTTTGGTCTCTCAATATATTATGTTCATTCAGTCCTTTCTCATGTTTCTGAATATTCTTTAATCTGATGTGCAGCGACTTTGCTGATATTTTTGATGTTGACTGGTTCATACATTCTCTTGCAAAAGATGTGAAAATTGTTAAAAGAGTACCGGATAAAGTCATGAGATCTATGGAAAAACCCCCATATACTATGCGAGTGCCAAGAAAATCAACCCCGGAAGATTATGTTGAGCTAGTCTTACCTATACTCTTGAGAAGACGTGTAAGAAAATTTTATCTCTTAAGGAGTATGTTATTTCTAACTGTATAATTTTCTATATTTTCTTTCTAATTATGGCATCGAAAGAATTACTTAATCTAAATGAAAGTATCATGTGTTCTCGTTTTATAATAATGAGCCTGACAATGATTAATTTTGTGCAGGTTGTGCAGCTATACAAGTTTGACTACAGGCTAGCGAATGACCTTGATCCAGAACTTCAAAAATTGCGGTGTCGAGTTAATTATCATGCATTGAGATTTACCAAACCAATACAGGAACTTGGTGCTAAAGTAGTACTGAGAATGCGACAAATGGCAACGCGGTTCATCGCGGTGCATTTAAGGTTGGTTAGATTCAATTATCTTTGGTTGTTCATGGGACTCACTTACTCTGCTACTGTTTGTATAGTCTCTCCAGATCACACCCCCCAATAATTTTGTGCTTGTTTATGAGGTCACTATTAGCTATTCACTTGCCTAATGTAGTAGTCCCTCCTTCCCATTTATATTCGTCGCCTTTTGACTTTGGCAGTTTGGTTATCAAACGATAATGACTTTACCAAATTTCTCATAATGTACAACAGCTACAATGTATTAAAATTATAATATAAAAATAGTTCAAACATGGAAAATTTTACCTTATCGCTCCATTTGTTTGGATAAGTTAATGGCATGTTGACATCGGTTGACCACCAAGGGTAAATGTGGACAATAAACTTGGGATTAAGGTTAGCTTATACTCAGCAAGGTTTTACATTTGTGCATTGACAGTGGACTCAAGGACACGCGTGGAAATTGTAATCTATTACAAGTACTAATTTTGGGGAATTGGCTTGGCTTGGCTTAATTTTATCTTGTACAGAGTACAAACTTAAGAGTACAGTTTCTTATAGCACTGTGTTGTAATAGTTCAAACTTGGTGCAGGTTTGAGCCCGATATGCTGGCATTCTCTGGGTGCTACTATGGCGGCGGAGAAAAAGAAATAAATGAGCTTCGTGAAATAAGGAAGCGATGGGATACCTTACCTGTGAGCTCCTATACTTCTCTGTATTTAATAAAATTTCCTGCTTGTCCAGTTTTATGATACATTCTCACTTGTCTAAATCTTCTCAGTTTTAGTCTAAACTCAGGTCTGGCAATATACATGGGCAAGTATATGAATATTTGAATTTTTCTTGGCAAACTAGATCGCTGGTTTATTGTAGTGTGATTCTAGAGATGTAATAGAAATATTTATAAAAAATGGAGTTTCCGTGTCTAAATTGGTCAAGACACTTGTCTGATCGTATCCTTAAGTCACTTTAAATTTAAGACAACGAGTGTCAGACATTTGACACTGTGTCGTATCGTCACTTGTCACTATGTCTGAGTTATATGCCTTGAGTTCCTTTTCCTTGTATTTTATTCGGGGTTGTATTCTAACTCTTCTTATTATATATCCTGTGGTTTCTCTAGGACTTGAGCCCACTTGAGGAGCGTAAGAGAGGGAAGTGTCCACTCACACCTGAAGAAGTTGGTGTGATGCTGCGAGCACTTGGCTATAAAAATGACACCCACCTTTACGTGGCATCTGGCGAAATTTATGGCGGAGAGGCTACTCTACAACCTCTTAGGGATCTTTTCCCTAACTTCTACACTAAAGAGATCCTTGCTGGCGAGGAATTGAAATATTTGCTCCCCTTCTCTTCTCGCCTTGCTGCCATTGACTACATTGTCTCTGATGAGAGTGATGTATTTGTCACCAACAACAATGGTAACATGGCAAAAATTCTGGCAGGTCGAAGGTAAGACTTCGAATCTTTCAAGTGATCTTTATTGCTTCCTAATATTTCTGAGATCTTGATTTGGTCAAATAATGTTAAGGTTATCTGTGTTGTCTATACCTCAAGAGTTTGGAAAAGCAAATTGTGTGGTTAATAGTTCTGATAGTAAAGTAGTTTGTCCCTTTTTATTTATTTTTTTCCCATAAAAAAGCTTTATAAATGGATAGAAGGTAAATAATAAACATGATGACTGATATAAAGTTCTAAAGGAGACTGAACTTGTCGAACTGGTGATTGTTTGATTTACTTTATCTTATAATTTCTGCATACAATTACCAATGTAGTTTACAAGTTACATTCTGGGCGATTCGTGAACAACCTCTTTATATTGTGCTCACTGGGGGTAAAGCTGCCTACATTTGACCCGTCTTACCTCGCTACCTGCGGGAGCTGTTGAGTAACTTTGGTAAAGCTATAAATCAATCATGTGGTTCTGAACCTGCTGTCTTCATTGTCAAGTGTTTTCCATGTCTACTATTTAACCCTACATTTTCTTTTTGGTGACACTGATGGGTGTCAAACCTAGGTCCCAAGTGACTGAACATACTCTGGTAGCGAGTGTTGCATATCGACATCTAACCTGGAATATTTTCTCTTAATTTTCAGGAGGTACATGGGCCACAAGAGGACGGTTAAGCCTAACTCGAAAAGGCTCAGTGCTTTATTTATGTCTCGAGACACAATGGACTGGACTACATTTGCCAAAAAGGTAAAGTCGGCCCAAAGGGGTTTCATGGGAGAACCAGATGAAATGAAACCAGGAAAGGGGATTTCAAGAATTTCCCGGGCTTGCATTTGCAAGAGGCGAAAAAGGCCATCCATCAATGGGACTTCTGATGACAACGAAGATATTTCCATAAGTGATGACTGGCGTAGACTCAGTAACAAGACTAGTGTAGAGAAGTCCGGTTCTCCCAAGGACACTGACCTGGATGAGTTCTTACGACGAGTATAACTGTCCGAGTTAATGGCCACAATCATCACGTGTCATCAAAATAACCCGTATGACTAGGTCCGTCAACAAAATTTGAGCTAGATTGATGTAAATATGTGATAGAAGATAGAAGATCCAATTGTTGATAAACATTTTTTGCCGTCTATATAGCTTAGTTCCTAGAACTGATTTATGTGAACAGTGAACATGTAGGCGAGAGTTCTATCCTTAGATGTTAGTTTACGCGATTAGTATCGCTACTTATGCCTTGATTTATCATTTATGTTGTTGACATGCTTGTTTGTTTGAGTACAAGTGTTGGCTTTTGTCTGTTGACATTGTTTGTCATTCAAAAACAGTTTCCTCTGATTGTGTTAAGATTTGGTATTCGAAGTGTAACTCTTTAGTACTCTACCCTTTTACTCATGTGAAAAGAAAAGGCCAAGAATAAGAATTACGAACCCCACCTTCATTATAACATGATTAAAATGTCTTAGGAACCAAATCAAATTTATTTGTGTGACATTAGAAAAGATCACAAGTTCGTCTTAAATTTGAAATTGGTCAAATATGTCACATACAGAGGTGTACACTGGGCCAGGCCAGTGCTTGGTTGGTTTCATCCAGCTTGAGCCCAGCCCACGTAGTAGTGGGCAAGGGCAAGCTGGGCTGGGCCACGTTTTTTTAAAAAAAAAATTAGTGTTGGGATTGGGCCGGGCCTTGTAAAATGCAGCACTAGTCCGGTCCAAGGTGATGACCGGGTTGTGCCAGGCTGGGTGGGCCACTGAAATTCAGCCCACAAGACAGGGTTGGGCTGGATTGTCCGCTACAATGCACAACAGCACAACTATAATCACATAAAACAAAAGCGAACTCCTAAGGCCTTGAGAGAATATTTGTCTCATTTATACAAATAAGATATTATATGATTCGTTCAATCTTAGAATGGTTATGTATATGAGTACGTCTCAAGAGAGACTAATTGGAAAATGATAAGTATTGCCGAAATGGAGAATCGAAACAATAATCCATTTATAACTACACAAATTTTCATTGAAGACGGACATATCCGTCACAAGCTGAAGACGGGTCAAGTAATACTAAGTCAGTAGATAAGACAAAAGAAGAATGCCTAGGGAGTAGCGTTTTGCTTTTGTTTTATCTTCCTACTTGGATATTACTTGACCCGTCTTCAGCTTGTGACGAATTTACCCGTCTTCAATGAGTTGTATACTTATAACTAAGAAGTTAATGAAAACGTTCATAAAATGGGCTATAATGGTAGATGATAATATCCACACTAAAAGAAGCGAATATTCTTGACTCTTGAGCAAGATATTCTCATACTTATGTTTCTTTCCGTATATGGTATGAACAAAATAAATATGAACATCATTATAGGGGAGCACTCATAGTTTAGTCAAAAGTTGGGTGAAATGTTATTTCAAATTCACACACATTTGTATCGTTATTTAGGTTGATTTAGGGTTCAATCAAAGATCTAATTGCAACAATATTTATCATTATCTTGAAATTGTGCATATGCTATCCTTATTAGTTCAATTGATACCCATCAGAGTCAACTCACATTGTTACTGGTGGAGCTAGGAAGGATAGCAAGGGCGTTCGTCCTCCGCTGTTGATGAAAATCGCAAAAGTTTTAGTTGAAATTTTCTAAATTTTTTCGATTTCCCCATTACCATTAAGACATTAACTGTTAGCCTCCGTTGAAAATTTTCGCCTCGCTAGGTTCAATTCCTGGTTCTGCTACTGTATATTATTATGCATAGTCGCATAGAATTGGTAAAGCTGACCCGACCGAGTAATCCAACTCGAATCCAAGCAAACCCGACCAAGAATTTAGCTTTACAACAAAACAATACTCCGTAGCCCTAGACTTGGGTTATTAATAATACTCATGATAGTCTAACAAGCAACAACGACATTATCCCATCGGATGATGAATTAGCTAATGAAGCAAGCAAAACAAAAGCATATTCTTGGCATATTCATATAGCATTGCGCATCCACCAGATCATGCGTGTGTAGTTGTGCTTATGCACTTAGCTCAATCTGTAGAGTTACTAGAGTCTCTCTTTCAACACATTAAAAATAAAGCGTAAATTTTATTACTGTAAGCGTAAATTTTATTACTGTAAGCAAGTGAATAAGTACATTATAAAACTATTTTGTGATAATATACAATAGAAATCATGTTCGATTCTCCCTCTCCTTATCTGAGAGTACAATATTAATGAGATATTTCTTTTTTATCGTAAATAGTAAATAGAAGTAATAAATTTGGTATAGTATTGACGGTTTTTCTAAAATGTACCTTAGGATTATATGTTAAGGAGATTTAATTGGAAAGTTTAATGACACGTATCATGGAAAATTGAAATAATAAAGCCCCTTTTCAAATTCCAATGTTTTATTCATCGTCAAATTTCCATTTAAGTAGTCTTAACATGAGCCTTTAGACACATTTTTGATATATACTAAATTTAAAATATACTAGTTTTAAATCCGTGAAATTCATGGGCCCGTTTTTAAAATTTTAAATCAATGTAGCTAACTATAATTAAGATACAATAATTTTTAATTAAGTTTGAATTATTAACTATAATATGGGCTATATGTTGTGCCCGCTAGCATGATCCAGACTTGATCAATGAATATTATATCAAAGACTCCATATTAAGAGTTTAGTTTTTTTTTTTTTTTTTTTTTTTAAATTGTGAACGACGGATATGATTGGAGCTGTATGTGATATAGGAAATTTATTGTTTTTTTATAGGCGGTTTATTGAGAACTAATTGAGCGGCATTTTAGGGCAGAAATCTCGCTTATTATTATAAGGCAAATTATTATACGGATATGGAAAGGACAAAGAAAATTGTGTTGCCATATACCATAGAAACTAACTAAAAAGAAAAAGATAAAAATTAAATTAAATTTATAATTACCTATTATGAGAGTGATCACTCTTAAGATTTCATGTTAGTAAATTTACTAATTTATAATATGAAAATGAAAATCTCATTATATCTTAATAATTTTAACATTTTTCTGGAAAAAAGCACTAAGCAATCCAGGATTAGTTTTGTATTTTGGAAAGAATCTCCGTAATTTTAGTATTATAGAATAATATGAGAAATGGAATTGAAATATTTTATATATTCATATAGCATATTCTGCCTTTTTTTTTCTTTTCCATTAAATCAAAATTAGAATATTATTTTGTAGTTACTCAATATGCTGACACGTCAAACTAAGATTAAAATGTGAGATGCCATATTAGCATGATTGACTATTACATTAAAGAAGTACATGATGATATATGATTAGCATGAGAAGATTATTGACTTTGTTTAAAACTTGTTCACAACTCAAAATATGCCGTGCCAAAATCAATCAAGCATCATATATAAAAGTATCAGTTGGCAAAGGTCTAAAAAATGGGGTGGCATTTATCTTGCAACAAAAATTGTCAATGCACCTGAAATGAAGTCAAAACTCTAAAAAAAACTTATACAAAAAGGTGCATATATCACATAAATCCCTCCAATATATTTTATTTTCCTCTTAATCATCCTTCAAAAATATATCGAAACTAAAAGGTAAATTAAGAGGCAAATTAAATATGTTCAGTTTGTATCATTTGTCAACTATTGTGCCCTTGATGTTCAGGTTCTATCATATTGCAATGGGGTGTTACTATGGTGCCATGAGCTCTAACTATAACTATGCAATCTTGGTCCATAGCAGTTGATAATACGGATTGGATCGGAGCTCTTACGGGTCTCGGGTCAATCACTTAGAAATGATCAATCATCATCTTTGATTTCATGGCAAAACTTGCTTTATTAGATGCATATATTGATCAAGAAATATGTACAGTATGTATTAGGCTTATTATGTTTTTCTATGTTTATTGATAGTATGTACTATCAACTATGTAGTGTACATGTACGCGTATGGCAAATTTAGACAAGTATACTTCCTCTGTTTCATTAATTTCTCTACGTTTATATTTTACACAAATATTAAGGAGAAGTCAAAACAAATGCGGTAGGGAGGTATTTGGCAATTCAATAAAAACTCTTATTAAACCAAAAGCAAGTGAGTTAGTTAGGGGAAGATGTCACGGTTACACGGTGTATAGCATCAATTAAAATCTAATATGAGGAATCTATTAATAGTTAGGGAAGGAATTGTATAGAAGTTTGGTGGGAAAAATTTTCATCATTGGAAGGAAAGAAGAAAAAGATAGAGGGAAAATTAATAAAGCTTTCTTAATTTATTTATTTTGTGCAAAAAAGTATCATTTCATTTCATGTTGAAAATAAATTACATATTTTGCAAAGCTATATTAATTTTGATAACATGAATAATAATTATATTTATTATGATTAAATATAATATGATATCTTAACAAAATATTTATCAATAGCCTTTAAAATTTCTACCCTAAACTTTGAATCATACGGTTACTAATTATTTTAAAAAAAGAAAAAAAAATCAAAAACCTAAAATTCATACGGTATCATAAAAAACAAAAAATCAAAATCATACAGTATCTACCCTAACCTTCATCAATGTTAACTTTTTTTTTTTTTTGAGGGGATCATCAATGTTAACTTTTAATCATAACTTTTTCGATTTATATCAAGAGTATCATGATGAATTCAATGAACAAGATGAACCTTCATTGAAAGAAATTAATTTGAGGACTCAATCGGATGACACGGTACAAGAACAAGTCCAAACCGAGACAATTGAAACTGTGCAGGCGTCCGATGCAGCTCAAGCTGGGTCTGCTAATTTGTTCCAACAAACAGTTGAACTATTTGATAACGATAGTTCTGAAGTCAATAATGAATATTACTAATCCGGAAGTTGGAATGGTTTTTCCCCAGGTCAGAAGAATTCATCGCGTTTATATATTCTTATGCATACAAACGTGGTTTCGAGCTTTTTATAAGAACTAATGAGTTTAAAAAAGAGTATAAAGAGAATGACATAAGTTGATTATCGACGGGTGAAAAAGAATCGCGTTTTTTTATGTACAAGCGAATGAGAATGATGTGTAAGAAAGGTGGAGAAAGCAAACATGAAGGTTCAAATGTTACCGGATGCAAATTTGTAGTAGATGCTAGATTTCCGAAAGGAAAAGCGATGATGAAAATCATGTGTTGTGAATTAGAGCATAATCATGAGATTGTTCCTGAAAATAGGCGTTTCATGGTAAATTATAGGGTTATAAGTGTCTATTTGAAAAGGCGAATTATGCTCAACGATACTGCTGGTATCTCGATTGTTAAAAACTACAATTCTATGGTACTTGAATGCAGGGGGACACGAAAATGTTCCATTTAATACTCGGGATAAGTGAATAGTTGCTCTTTTGTTTGGTTCGTGGGAAACAAACCTGGCAAATGGGTCAACCAGGTAGGGTTCACTTCTGATCTGTTCGGGTCGGGTTAATTTCGGGTTCACAAGAGTTCGGGCCGGGTCAGGCCATGTCTTTTCGGGATCGAGTCATTTTCGGGTTAACTATTATCAAGCTATTCACGGATAATAATCTGTTTGCATTAACAAACATTCGAATGAAGTTATATTAGGTCGGACCAATTCGGGTTTGGGTCAAGTTTAGATCTTGACTTCGAGTGTCGGGTCGGATTATTTGGGTCAGATCATTTGGCCAGAGCCAATTTTACAAGGTCTAGTAGGAAATTACTTTGTGAGCAATTGAGATATCGAACACCAATTTCTTCACTACTGTACTAGGGTTAATGTGACAGGCCGTCGATTAAAATTTAGACCATGTTTGATAAACAACTGATAGTGTCAAACTTTGTCAAGTTAATAGGTTGTTCTTAGCACCGTCCTAGTTTTAAATAAGGGTCTATTGTTGGTTATTTTGAATAAGTCACCCAATCCCAAGTTGGTTGTATTTTGTAGCTATTTGCAAGGTTTACATGAAGTATTATGGTGATAAAAGAGTTCGGGTTTCTGAGCCACAAGTCTTAATCATCATCCCGGAGCAGGTAGACAATCAAGTTGAGATCGGTGGCTGAGCAAGCTAGGAATAAGGCTGACACTTCTTGGTGAATTAGTGTAATAGTTCATGTAACACCCCGGCCCAAAATGTAATACCACAGGTTTCTGACCATGCGGTACTCGGTCGAGTAGGGCTTACTCGGCTAAGTAGCCTGTCAGGTGTGCTGAGGTTGGGTTCTGGAACGTCAGTACTCGACCGAGCGTGTAGGTACTCGGTCGAGTACATCGAGTACTCGGTCGAGTAGGGCTTACTCGGCTAAGTAGCCTGTCAGGTGTGCTGAGGTTGGGTTCTGGAACGTCAGTACTCGACCGAGCGTGTAGGTACTCGGTCGAGTACATCGAGTACTCGGTCGAGTAACCGGTTTGATGGTTTAATTTTCGCGGTTTGGATTAAAATAGTTGAAGAAGTATATAAAGGCGTGTTAACAGTTTCTTAATCATTTCTTAATCATTCTCTTAAAAACCTAAACTACGTATAACTACTCAAACAATTCTAATCACTGCTAAGGCTAGATTGAAGGGTTTTTACATCTTTTGTCCGCGCCGATTTCATCGATAAGCATCGTACTCTTGTATTGTTGTCATGTTGTAATTTATAAACCCTAAGTTGTTTGTAATTAATTAATGGCATGTTATCTTTGATTGAAATTGATGGAGGTTGGTTGAATTATACTTGTTGGTTGGTTGTTATTGTTGGACTATGTTGGGAGATAGTTCCATCCCAAGTTCGCCCCTTGTGACGGGCCCTTGTGACTCCCGTCACAAGGGGGATGTGCACATTAAGGAGTTGGGATCACTCGTTGCGATGAGCGGAGCTTAGGTGGTACGACTGCAGTCTCCACTGGCGGTGTGGGTTACCTGTTGCGATGGGTAACCTGGCAGGACTACAAGTATGTAGTCAGTTATTGGTGATTGTGGAATCAGAATATTGGTTGATTGTGTTGTTTGTAATTGTTACTGATGCGTATTCTTAATTTGGTTATACAGTTGATTGACACCGTTTTATGTTTTCAAAACTGTGGTGATCTATTCGGGGATGGTGAGCAGTTAATTTAGCAGGTGATGGATGTTCAGATAGCTTGCGGGATATGTAATACTACGATTTTATGAGTCTCTGGGTAATCTATCGAGTGGGCTTTACTCTGTCGAGTAAGGGTGTTTTGATTTTAGAAACAGTATTCCGCCTGTAGGGTACTCGATCGAGTAGCCTGGGTACTCGATCGAGTACGTGGCACTCGATCGAGTACGTTAGTTACTCGATCGAGTAGGTCAGTTAGCGGGTATTATTTTGACAGGTTTTGTTAATAACACGGATTAGTATATAATTCATATCGTCTTCTCCCCTAAACACTTTTACAAACCTAATAATCTTAAAAAGGAGATTGAAACTACGTTGTTCGCATAATCAGCGTTATTGACAAATCCCGGAGCTTGAGAGGTCGGATTTCATCATTTTTTGCATCTTTGTGATCCTTGCGTCAAGGTTAAGATCTACATACCAAATTTATAGCATTTAATTAACTTTGTTTAAACCCTAATTTGGGGGATTGGGGGGTTTTTATGGTTAGTTGTGCTAGTAGTAATTATGTGATCATGTGATAGGAGGAGGATTCGTAGAGGAGAGGCTTTGATACAGCTGTTGAGATCGTCTGCTTGTGTTTGCATTCCAGGTATGGTTTCCCTACTCAGTATTAGTCACATAATGTGGTTTGTTGTTGATTGTGATTGTTGTAAAGTATCATATTCATATTGTGACGGTTGTTGGATTTGGTTGTTGTTGATTGTTGTGATTGTATCTGTCTGTGTTCTTCGGGGTGCGTCCCTGGCTGAGTGGAGTCACTTGCGGGAGTGGCTTCACGCCCATTATTCGCCTTCTATGGAACCCGCCACAGAAGGGATGTGCACATTAATGGATTTGGGTTTATCGCTCGACGGAGATGAGCGGGGCTTAAGTGGGAATGGTTGCGGTCCCCCACTGGCGGCGAGGAGTAACCTGTTGCGATGGGTACTCTGGCAGGGCTACACACTTTAGTGTGTAGTCAGTTTTGAGGAGTTGGTGATGGAGTTCGGGTTGATGTGACGATTGAGCTGTGTTGGTTTCTGTCTTATTGTGATTATATAATTGTGTGATTAGTACTGACCCCGTCTTTGTTTTGTAAAACTGTGGTGATTCATTCGGGGATGGTGAGCAGTTTTTGAGCAGGTATGATTAGAGGCATATGAGCTAGCTGGGATGTGTCACCACAAGCTGATTAGAGTCTTCCGCCGTCGTACTTGAGTAGTTTTAGACATTTGGTTTTGAGGACATGTATTATACTTTTATCTGTTTGGATTTGGATTGTAGTCGCTTTAAACTTATTACTATTTAAATTATGTTTCGTTATTGTCATTTGATTATCATTACCTCAGGAAACCGAGATGGTGACATTTCTATACCAGAGTGGTCCTGGTAAGGCACTTGGAGTATGAGGGTGTCACAAAGTGGTATCAGAGCAACGATCCTGAAACCTGTAACCAATGAATCCAATGAAGATAGGGAGTCAATTAAAATGAACCCGGGAAAAAAGTTGTAGGAGCTAATGCAAAGGCTTGGGAGACATCCTAAAGTCGCGAACTCGCCCTGCAATTTTGAACCGGTCACATGGGGGTACGTGTCAGAGTCGTATGAGTTGTCTTTTGGTCTATATGTGTACTTAATAGCATGTGTTGTGAATTGTTGGAAGTTGGATGTGGAGAATTGAAAGTATGGTTAAAAAGTTTAAGGAATGTGTTTCATATGTTGAATAGAGTGAAAAGTATGTTGGGTGTTTATAATGTGGCATTTTGATAACATGAACAAATTGTTTGTTGATTGTATAAAAAGTTACTAGAAATGCATGAGTATTTATTATATTTTTGAAAGTATAGTAATGTATATAAGATGGGAGAGTGAGATAACATGCCGGTAGTGTATAAGAGTCAGCATGACTCGATCGAGTGGGGGGCACTCGATCGAGTAGGTGAGGTGCTCGATCGAGTGGGTCTGACTCGATCGAGTGGATAGATTGATGTTTTTATGGTCAGAACCGTGTTTTTGAGTACTCGATCGAGTATATAGGGGCACTCGATCGAGTAGGGGTCACTCGATCGAGTGGCATGTCAGCTCGGTCGAGTATGTTTATAATCAGGAGGTCTGATTAGGTTCTGGAGTCGAGGCACTCGATCGAGTATGTTGGGCACTCGATCGAGTGGCCTTAATTCGATCGAGTGGGTTCTGGCACTCGATCGAGTGGGGTCTGTGCAGGCTATATACGTGTTTTGGGTTATAGTATGTATGTTTATATCTACCTTTTCTTACATAGTTTCAAGATGCCGCCTAAGAGAAACGCCCTGTACGCTATAGCTGAGAGCATGACCACCGATGACATAGTTAAGATGTTGGAGCACCAAGATGCTCTTACGGAAGCTTTAAAGAGAGTGGGGGAAAGATATGGAGGTTGATCACTCAAAGATCAGTATCTACATAGCGAGGTTTAACCCGAAAGAGTACAAGGGGACCGGGGATCCAATTCTTCTAGATAATTGGCACAGGGAGATGGAGAACATCCTAGATTTGGTGCATTGTCCTGATGAGTTGAAGGTAGAACAAGTTGCGTTCTACTTGAGAGAAGCGGCAGGTGAGTGGTGGGACAAGGTAAAGGTGAATGCTAGGGACATGTATGCGAAGCAGGGGCTGCCTGCTATTCCTTGGGAAGAGTTTAGAAAGGTTATGAAGAGAGAGTTCGTACCGGAGCATGTGAGGAGTAAGCTGAGAGAGGAGTTTGATGGGTTTAAGATGACATCTGACATGACGGTAGCTGAGTACTACCAACAGTTTAATGAGAAGGCTAGGTATGCTGAGGATATGGGATTGAGTGATGAGAACCTAGCTCTGAGGTTTGAGAAGGGGTTGACCCCCAAGATAATGGAGAAGCTACCCGTGGGAATCCTTACAGATGTTAAGGAAGCTTATGAGAGGGCTGGGAGAGCTGAGAGGCTGGTAGAGATGACCCTAGAGAGAGAGGAGCTGAGAAAAGAAAGGCTGAGAGCGAGGGTGGTGGCTAATCAAATTACAAGAAGAGCAACCACACTCAGGCTAGAGCGTATTCATATGGTTCAGGGTTTAGTGTTGAGGCTTCCTATGAGCGTGGCCATGGGAATAGTAGCAGCAGCTGGGGGATGACCTGTTTTAACTGTGGCGGTGTAGGCCACAAAAGACATGAGTGCACCAGTGCGGTGAACGGGGGTTACCAGAGGCCGGGACATGGAAGATTTTCTCAGGGGCCGGCACAGAGTTATGCGAGCAACAAACCGGTTGGGTCATGGAACAACCGGGGAGGTCAGAGCAACAACGGTGGAGGTAACCGCAATGGCGGTAATTCTTATCAGAAGCCAGCTACGAACACCAACAACAATCAAGGGTCGGGTACTAAGCCGACTACCTCTGCCAGTACTGTCCAGGGAGGTGGGCAGAAGACCAGTGGAAAGCTATTTATGATTGAGAAGAAAGCAACTGAGGACGACGCACATGTTATCACTGGTACTTTTCTTGTTAATGGTGTTCATACCTTTGTTTTGTTTGATTCGGGGGCATCACAGTCATTTGTATCTTCGAGTCATGTTAAACAGTTGGGTCAGAAGGAATATGAGAGAAAGTTTTTATACCCTCGGGTGAGTCCGTATCATATGGGAGGTTGTATAGGGATGTATCTATGATAGTTGGGCAAGTTGATCTACATGTAAACTTGCTAGAGTTTTCTTTAGACGGTTTTGAGATGATAGTTGGGATGGATTGGTTAGGAAATTACAAAGCTAAGATAGACTGTCATAAAAAGAAAGTGTCTCTGAGAGGTCCTAAGGACATTAGTGTGTCTTATCGTGGGTTTGTTGTCAAATCCAAAGTTAAGTTGATTGCAGCTGTGACCTTGAAGTCCTATCTGAGGAAGGGGTGCCCGATGATCTTGTGCCATGTGAAAGATGACAGTATGGAGAGTCCGACGGTTGATCAGATAGCAGTTGTGGGGGAGTTTTCAGACGTCTTTCCAGAGGAGATTCCGGGGTTGCCACCGAAGAGGGAGATAAATTTCAGTGTTGAGCTGAAACCGGGGACGGGGCCAATCTCTAAAGCACCATACTAGATGGGTCCTAAGGAGTTGGAGGATCTTAGGAAGCAGCTAGATGATCTGATAGAGAGAAGATACATTAGACCTAGTTTATCACCGCCGGGAGCACCAGTTCTTTTTGTGAAGAAGAAAGACGGGAGTCTGAGGTTGTGCATAGATTACAAGGAGCTGAACCGAGTGACGGTGAAGAACAAGTATCCTTTGCCTAGGATAGATGACCTTTTTGATCAGTTGAGTGGTGCATAAGTCTTTTCCAAGATTGATTTGAGGTCGGGGTACCATCAGGTGAAGATTAGAGAGGAGGACATATCAAAGACAGCTTTCACGTCGAGGTATGGCCATTATGAGTATGTGGTGATGCCTTTTGGGTTATCTAATGCGCCGGCTGTGTTTACGGATTTGATGAACATAGTCTTCAGTCATTTTTTGGACAAGTTTGTGGTATTTTTCATTGATGACATCTTAGTCTATTCCAAGACTAAGGAGGAACATGAGGAGCATCTGAGGATTGTGTTGCAGACCTTGAGGGAGCATGAGTTGTATGCAAAGTTGTCCAAGTGTGAGTTCTGGTTGGAGAAAGTTGCTTTTCTAGGGCATGTGATTTCTAAGGATGGGGTAGTTGTGGGCCCGGCAAAGATTGAGGCAGTTACCAAGTGGGAAGCACCAAAGAATGTAGCTGAGATCAGAAGTTTCTTGGGTTTAGCTGGATATTACAGACGGTTCGTGAAAGATTTCTCCAAGATTGCTAGACCTATGATAGCTTTGACGAGGAAAGAGAACATGTTTCGTTGGGATGAGAGTTATGAGACGACGTTCCAAACATTAAAGGAGCGTTTGACCACAGTTCCAATCTTAGCATTTCCTGAAGAGAGTGAGAACATTGAGGTTTATACATATGCCTCAAAGAATGGGTTGGGATGTGTGTTGATGCAGAGCAGTAAAGTGATTGCCTATGCTTCTAGGCAATTGAAACCTTATGAGGAGAATTATCCTACACACGATCTGGAGTTGGGTGCAGTTGTGTTTGCTCTCAAGATTTAGAGACATTACCTTTATGGGGCGACCTTTAAGGTATTTTCAGATCACAAGAGTCTCAAGTACATCTTCACTCAAAAGGAGTTGAACATGAGACAAATGAGGTGGATGGAGTTGATTGGCGATTATGACATGGATATTATCTACCATGAAGGGAAAGCCAATGTAGTCGCCGATGCTTTGAGCAGGAAGAGTGTACATTTTTTGTGCACAACTATATCCTTGATGAGGTTGAGAGATGAGGATGGGAAGTTTGGGATACATATGATGCAGAAAGGGGATGCCATGGGGGATTTGACAGTGCAGCCTGATCTATATGATGATATTAGAGGAAAACAGGTGTTGGATCCTAAGATGGTGGAGTGGAGAGATGGAGTAGAGAAAGGGACAGTGTCTAGATTCTCTATTCATACAGACGGTAGTTTGAGGTTTGATGGGAGGTGGGGTATCCCTAATGATGAGGAGCTGAAAAAGACAATCATGACACAGGCATATTGTACACCATATTCGGTACATCCAGGTGGTGACAAGCTGTACAAGGATTTAAAGAAGACTTTATGGTGGCCTGGGATAAAGAAAGAAACAGCTAAGTTTGTGGCCCGTTGTTTAACATGTCAGAGAGTTAAAGGGGAACAGCGACGACCACAAGGTAAGATTCAGTCTTTATTGGTACCTGAGTGGAAGTGGGAATCCATTTCGATGGATTTTATCGTGGGTTTGCCAAAGAGTCAGCAAGGTAACAACATGATATGGGTTATAGTGGATCGACTGACCAAGTCAGCTCATTTTGTGCCAATGAAAGATACATGGACTAAAGCACAATTAGCTATGGCTTATCGGAAGAATGTGTTAAGGTTACATGGGGTGCCTAAAGATATAGTTGTGGGAAATATCGGTATACTTCCCTTAAAATTAAGGATTATAACGAAATTATAATCTATGAAAAACGAGTCATAAATGAAATTACATAAACAAAAGAGAAGAGATTAAGAAAACAACCTTCGGTCCTAGCAATTATGGCCTAAGAACAATATCGAATTGATATTCGCTTAATCGTTGCACCCAAGATGCTCCGAGAAATGCCCTTGTTCTTGCTAGAATAGATCCCCAAAAAAGTAAATTAATTTTTAGGGTTTTTGTGTGAATGATGAGAGAATTAGGTCAAGTGAATTAGGGTAAAAAGGATAAGCAAAATGATCTCCCTCTCTGCCTATTATAACCGAAATAGGGAGAGGAATAAGAGAAAATATTTCTTCCTTTTTTTTCGGTTTTGACCAACCGAAAAATAAGAGGAATTATTCTCTTATTTTCGGTTTTTCACCTACCAAAAATAATGAGATTAAATCTTCTTATTTTTGGTAGTTTACAAAATGTATATAAAGTGTATTATTTATAAATTGTCATTTATTTTATTCCGTATTAATAAGTCTACACACAACAGCGTGCAGTCGATTTATTAATGCCGGTCTGTAATAATTTATTATGACAATCTCGTATAATGTATACTTTAATTATAAATATCGCATATTTATAATTAGCTAATAAATATAACTGGTTACGTTTAATTACGAATTAACATCTTAATTCGTTCAAGCTAACATTATATACATTAATTAAATATAACATATTATATTCAATTTACGAATTGACAGTTAATTCGTCTCAGCTAATATTATTTAATTAGATTAAATAATCGTCTCATCAACACATTGACTAACTGTTTAGTCAAATACATGGACTAACCTTTTAGTCAGGCATCAATGTGATTATATTTTCATACAATCACATCTCTCAAACACATCCTTTAGGTGTGACTTTTAGGGACCAGTTGATCACCGCCATCAATATGATAATAACGTCAAACTTTCTAGCAAGCCAACCGTTATTAAGTAATCGTTAATCAACTGATAAAATACGAAGTATACCTTGTGAACCTATAAGAGATTTATAAATGTTATCACACTAATTGTGGAGGACACAAGCTCCAACAAACTCCCACTTGTCCTCACAAGTGCATGTGCGATAACCGATTCTCATATCCTAAAATTTCTCCCACTCAATGTAAAACAATTTGCAAAATCCGTATTCACAACGGTCGTATTTTACAAGTGATCAATATCAAGAGTGGTTTCCCCGACTAGAGAGTAACTTAACTGATAAACGAATCATCATTCGAGCATGGCCATGCATTTCAGTTACAACTCCTCGAGTGGCCCTGAGAAATAACTAAACCTGATAAAGGTTGGATATATTCTTCAACTCGAATCCTGAGATATAAGCACAAGATGAAATGACCCGGAAAAAATCTGCTTAGCCTCCTGTTACGGTCGACCGTGAGAAAGAAACCAAAGTCACCCAAAAACTGTCTTAATCTCAAGAGACAGTCGATAGTCAAAAGAATCGACTCTAGGAACACAATGGGCGTCCAATCCACGACCTGGCACCGAATGTTTTTAAACATTTAGGACTCCATTACGTTGTCACAAAAATTGTCCTACGAGGTATCATTATAACTCGTATATGTGATCGATCAGTCAATCGTTTGACTTATGGCTCGTTGAACCCACCATCAATCGACTGCACAATATAATAGCCAGAGTTATCAGCTCATTAAGGCGATTACGGACCAAAACAAATATAATGTAATTCAGTTCACTTTGTGGCGTTCAATGTTGTCAGTATAATCCACATGAAAAACAAAATATGAAATAAAACGATGAAGTTATAAATAGTATATGAAAAATATAATGTATCAAATCCATAATCAACTACTACAACTCAGGAACACGTTTAATTCCCATGGAAATAACGTGCCCTTCATGCTTATTATAATTATTCAACGGTTTAGTGAGAGGGTCCGCGATGTTATCATCCGAAGCTATCTTGTCAATCACTATCTCCTCTTGCTCTACGTAATCACGGATCAGGTGAGCCTTCCGATGTACATGTCTAGACTTGTTGCTAAACTTAGGCTCCTTAGCCTGGAAGATGGCACCTCTATTGTCACAATAGATGGTGATCGGGTCATTCGAACTAGGAACTATCGTAAATCCTTGTAAGAATTGACGCATCCATATAGCTTCCTTTCTTTGCTTCGAAGCGGCATAATACTCGGATTGATTCAAAGAATGCGCTACAACACTCTGTTTGGAACTCTTCCAGCTGACCGCAGCACCATTAAGAGTAAAGACGAACCCGAACTGAGATTTTGAGTCATCTCGATCCGTTTGGAAGCTAGCATCTGCGTAACCGATATCAACGTATCCCAGATTAATACGATTACATTTATGAGTAGTGAGTTTACATAGTTAGAGTCAAACGCACCCGTGATTCTCACGGGAATAAAAACTAGTGTAGTTATTAAAAGTTGTTACTTGGGTAAATTAACTAGTGGTTTCTTCAACAAAGCACATTTAAGCAAACTGCCTTTGTAAAAAATTCAGTGACAAGCTTGGTTTGGTCTCTTCTGCGTAATCTTAAGACCACAATTTTGTATGCAGTTAGAAATTAGAGGTGGTCAAAAGCGGGTTTGAGTTAGACGTGAATCGAGTTAGCATGATTTTTTTGGTTTACGGACATGCAATAGTGGTGAAAAAGTTCAGCGAATACGAATAAGTAATGTCATAAGGCAAACTCGAAAAATTTCACAGAACCAAAACTCTCGCATATCCATTATTGAGCGGGAGCGATCACCCTGACTCGTCCCCTAAATCCGCCACTACTTACATACAGGATTTGTGGATTTTGGAAGAGTTCGTGGTCCGGGCTTTGTAAATTTTGAAAACCACATAATTTGTTAAATAAAATTATCAATAAACAATTAAGGAGTACTCCGTATATGCTAAGGTCAACGTTTATTTTAATTGTCTGTGGATAAGAATGTTTCATTATTTGATCAACCCAACTCCATTAAACACGGAAAATATAATTAGAAAGTGGAGGGTTTCTTTGCATCATATATTAATTCTTACAAGCTAATTTGAGGAATGGTCCATGCCTTGATTAACAAGGGTCAACAACATAATTTTATTCTATTTACATGTACATGTCTTTTTATTCAACCATGGTTTTGGATAGGGCATCTCAAGGTTTATATAATATTATTTTCGTTTCAGTCATTTTTTTATTGGAAAGAAGGGAAGTATACTATTTCTTCTATATAGCGGCAAATTCTCTTCTTCCTGAGACGTTTTAAACATATTATATATTTCACAATTATTTGCAATTTTTTAAAGGACTTGGTCCTTAACTTTCTCTTTACGCGGAAATTCTCTTTAATTGGATCCCTTTAAAACCCCTAATCGACCTTTGTTAATCCAGGGAAGTAAAAGGTCTCCAAAATGTTTCACCAAAACAAAGATAATTCCGCGGAATTCAATTCAACAAACTCAGGCGAGATCATAGGCCACAATGACGGAATTCTTTCCGAAATTCTACTTCCGTTAACTACAAAGCAACTCACCGGCTTCAAGTTAGTCGCGAAACAGTGGCGTTCTTTGATATCCGACCATCATTTTCTATCAAGGTATACCCTTCGTCACCCTCCTTCTCTTTCCGGCCTTTTCCTAGTCCCTCAACATCAAAATGAAAATGACGAAAATCTTATCGAGTACATTCCCTTACAGAAAACTCACTCATTAGCCACGGCAATACATTTCTTAAATTTCCGAAGCATCAAAATTATACAATCTTGTAATGGACTATTGCTCACCTGTCATGGCCAAAAACTTTATGTTTTCAATCCAACGACCGGAAAATCACAACTCATTCCTAACTGCCCGAATCAAGTACTTAATAAAAACCTCGAAATCCCCTTTTCTCCTTATAGCTCTACTTATTACAGTCTTGCATTTGATCCAAAAAAGTCGATACATTACATGATAATTTGCATTGAAAAATCAGAGGATAAATGCAGAATAGCAACATATTCATCAAATGTAAAGCTTTGGAGACTCTCAAAAACTCGTGAAATTTCCGCTCCTCGTGATGTAGACTTCAGTAAAGCAATATACTGCAATGGCGTGATTCATTGGACGAGAAGAACCCCAAGAGGAGTGTATTTTGATATCGAGAAGGAATTGATGAACCAAATGCCCGAAATTCCAAGGAAAGAGCAATATAGCTGTGAATATTTCGGTCAGTCTAAAGGGCGGTTATATAGTGTGTTCACAATGGAAGGATTGCATTATTACGAGCTATTCGAGATGGAGAGGGATTACTCGAGATGGGTTTTCAAGTGTAGGATTGACCTTGATGAATTGGCATTCAAGTTTCCAAAAATGGGCAGGGGAATTAGTTGTCAAAATGCTCTTTTTAAGTACCCATGTCATGTTCTTTCGGTTGTTCATAGTAGAAATGGTAAAGTTCCGAAGGTTATTATGTCGATTCCTGGTGAGATTATTGCTTATAATTGTAAGAAAAAGACGTCGTGGAAGATTTGTGATTCGAGGCTCAGATCAAAAGATAGGAGATTATGGTACAATGTTTACTGTGTTTATGACAACTTCGACTCCTTGTCTCCTGTGTAATTGCATCTACATTCAGTCGACCAGTATCGTAAATTTATTAATGAAGAATAACTGGGTTGGTTTGACAATAAAGTTATCATCAATTCGGGAAAAAATTGTGTTAACCAAGTTTACTCGAAATGTTGTAAATAAATCAATTCTTTTGTTTATTGCACTCCTTGTACTAGCGTTAGCTACATTCTTGATATAATAGTTGTTGTCGTTATTCCAATCACTCTTGTAAAACCACCTTACATAAACGTTATTGTTTAGAAGTTCATACGTTGGTACTAGATGACCCGAAAGCTTTAGAGGTTTGTGTTGTAATTTTTGTATTACAATAGACTACAATAATACAATTAATACAAAGACACTATACAAACAAAAATGAAAACAATATGAGACGGTATATTGCACGCAATCGAATCGTATTGAACACACTTTCCTTAGAGTATTTCGACCTTATTGCCTTTGGGTTACACGAAATCTCTATAGGATGAGACAATTCCTTGGTCTTAAGGCAAGAACAAAGAACGATTAAACTTAGACCCTGTTCTTTTGGACTTAATTTCAGTTCTAATAAGTTCAGTTCAGTCCAGTTCAGTTCAGTTCAGTTCAGAGTAGTTTATTTCAACATTAATATTATTATTCTTATTTTATATTCTTATTGTTATCATTATTATTATATTAATTTATTTACTATTGTTATTATTTTATTAAAATTTATTTTTAATATTTATTATATTACTATTCATATTTATTATATTTATTTATTATTATATTATTATGATTAATGGCAATATTAGGATATTAATATTTGTTATTATTATTAATATTATACTGTTAAATTATATTTATTATTTTATTAGTATATTATTTTTTATTAATATTATTAATAACATATTTATTATTATTATTATATTAAATAATTATTATATTACATCTATTATTATTATTACTATTATTTATATTAATTATTATTATTTATAATATTTATATTATACTTATCATATTTGTTTTTTAGTTATTTTTATTAATATATTATATTATTTAATATATTATAATATTATTTATATTACTAATATATTATTATTATTATATTACTATTTTATTTTATTTGTTTATTTACTTATTATATTATTATATTATATTGATATTTTATTATTATTAATAATAATAATGAATAATATTATTACAATATTTATTATTATTATTGATATTATTGTTGTTATTATTATTATTATTATTATTATTATTATTATTATTATTATTATTATTATTTTCGTTCAGTTCAGTTCAGCTCTATTAAGTTCAGTTCAGTTCAGCTCAGCTCCATTAAGTTCAGTTCAGTTCAGTTCAGACAATTTCAGTCCAAAAGAACAGGGCCTTAGAGAGTTTTTGTTTTCTTACTTTTTTTTGGTGAAGGGTAGGTATATATTAAATAAAATAATAACAAATACAAAGTTTGATCAGAACAAAAATACACAAGCTATAAAAAGTTAACTCCTGCTATCAAGCCGCATCTGATCTCTCAATTTCAGTGCATTCTTGTTCCTCTATTTGCATCGAGCTTTGATGTCATCACAAATCTTGTTCACCAGTACCCTAGGGATAGGGACCTGGTGTTCCAAACGAGCCCTATTCCCGACAGCCCAAATAGCATAAATAATTCCCACAAAGCAAGCACCAGTAAACATCTTTTGAAGAACACTTCTGCTCTTGTCTTTAGAGAACCAAGCAACCATATCAGAGGCATGGAAAGGAATGTGGATCTTATCTTGTAACAATTTTATGCAAGCTTTGACATAAGAGCAGGAGTAGAACAAATGAGAATGAGTCTCAGGTTCCACAATACAAATAATATAGCAATCAGAGGCATGCCCCATCCCCATCTTTTAAAGTCTGACCAAGGTAAGAAACCTTTGATATTGACAAGCCCAGATGATGAATGAGGTCTTTGGCACATTCATACTATTCCAACACAGGAATCTCCAAGAAACCTTAAGAAACTTAGGCCTGAGCCATTGATATCCAGCAGCAACATAATAAGGCTTATTAGAATTATGCCAGAGATTGTTAGTATAGCCAGGTTTTAAAACATTCTTGATCTGGACAAATTTCTTCCAAGGCCAGCTGTAATCTGAAGGAGCATTATAAACTTTCCAGTCAATACCTTTCATATACATATGATTGACCCACTTGACTCATAAATGGTCCTTCTTTGAAGCCAGCCAACCAGCATACTTACCCAGGAGAGCTTTATTCTATTGTGAGGCATTCTTTACACCAAGGCCACCCTCTTCTTTTGGAGTACAACACTTCTCCCAACTTATATTTGGAGCTCTAAGGTAGACATCCTTACCTCCCCATAAGAAATTTCTACAAATGGATTCCACTTTCTTCATAATCCCAGATGGAATTAAGAAAATGGAAGCCCAGTATGAGTGCAAAGTGGTCAGGACAGAGTTCACCAGAATTAGTCTTCCTGCATAAGAAAGGTGCCTTGTACCCAAACTCCTAATTCTGGCCACAATTCTTTCAATTAGTTTCTGACCCGCATACTTAGTAATTTTCTTAGAGGATATGGGGACCCCCAGATACTTGAAAGGGAGATTACCAATTTTAAACCCAGATATCTGAACAATGCCACTCATAACTGAGTTCTTAACTCCATTAAAATATATATCAGTCTTGTCCCTATTAAGGCATAACCCAGAAGTAGCAGAAAAGGTGGAGAAAGCCCTCAGCGGCCACATAATTGAAGATTCATTTCCTTTGCAAAACATTAGTAGGTCACCAGTAAAAAGCAAGTGATTTAATCTGATGTGGCCACATAAGGGATGAAACTTGAAGCTCTCTTGCAGGGATACAATGTGCAGAATTCTAGAAAGATACTTCATGCAAAGAGTAAAAAGCATAGAAGAAAGAGGATCACCCTGTCTCAATCCCCTCTTCTCAGGGAAAAACCCAAAAGTGTTACCATTAACATTAAGTAAGAAGGTGAAGTCACACATGTCATGATCAAATGAATGAAAGGAGGCGGGAATTTCAAAGCTATAAGCATATGATGAAGAAACTCTTATTCTACAGTGTCATAAGCTTTCCTTAGATCAATTTTTATAAGACATCTTGGGGAAGCTGCTGATAGGCTTATCGCGTACCTATGCAAATATAATTTTCCTAGACAACAAATAAATGTAGTAATAGGGGTCGAACACAAGGAGACGGGAATTACGTTATGAAATGCTATGGGAGGATTCTTATCAAGATCGATTTCGTTTCGGGTTTGTTTGGTTATTTAATGATTAACAAAAGTTGTAATGTAAATTATATAATAAAAAGGAGTCTAAGGGGGTCAGGTCACACAGGCAAAGGTAAATATATGATTATGATAAACTCGGTACTAATAACATTGTCAATTGCTTAGGCTTAAAGATACCCACCTTACGACATTAGTATCAACCATAGATCGGGTCCTAGAGAAACTTTCGTCCATGACTAGGTCATCCTACTACACATACTTTGTCTAACTCGATTCCATGCCTCTCGACTTTTAGAATGAATGAACAAACTTAATCTATGCATAAGGCCTTAAACAAGGATTAAACGTGACGATGCAAACATGTGATAGAAGCAATATGAACAATATTATTATTAACCTATTTTATCATGTTACATATTTGATTTTGCATGGCTCCCCTAACCCTTAAACTAAGAGATTTAGCTACTCATATTAAGGTGTAAATTGTAAACTATATTAAAAGAAATGACAAACATGATTGTATGATTTATGTAAACTAAATGATTTAACATGTAAAAGAAATAAAACTAAAGTAATCTAAATGAAGTACTTAATTATAAACTATGTATTAACTGAAATAGAAATGTAGAAATGTAAACTATAAATAGAAATACCTTAATAGTAGAGAACTTGTATGGAAAACAAAATTATAACCAAATGCTTGAAAATGTATTAAGAACAAAATGTTTAAGGACTACAAGCTTAATTATTTTGTAAATTAATATGAAAACTATTGAGAGAGATTATAATGTTTAAGGCTATGTAAGGAAATGAGACATAAAAATGAGATAAGATGTGATGTCTAAAGCCTTGAAATGCCTCTCCTATTTATAGGAGAGGGGAGATGAAACGTAAATGACCAAGCAACAGCCAACCCCGATCGGGGTTGGGGGCTCTGATCGGGGACGTAGTCCTCCGGGTAATTTTTCTTAATTCCTCACTTAAATGCTTGAGGAATCCAAAGTACGTGTTTAATTGCCCTTAATGCACCCGGGTAAATGCTTGCTTAACCATTCTCTAAGGCTTCCAAAGAGCATCCTATGCATGTAAGAATCTTATGCTTGACCTTGACTTGGACTTAGAAGTTGGGCTTGACTTTGATTGTTGACTTCTCTTGTATTTTTATTTTGATCCAACATTTCCTTCATGCAAAGTCCATGCAACATCCAATTCTTAGTCCATTTGCTCTTCTTTCCACTTAGCTTGCAATTTCTAGCAACTTTGTAGTATTTTAGCTCCAAAAAGCTTATTTCCTACAAAATATATCAAAACATCCAAAACAACTAGAAATGCAAATATTAGCTATAAAACACTTAAGATAAGTGCTAAAGACATGTAAAATCAAGCTAATATAGGAGGTTAAAATGTATAAAATATGCACTTATCAAACTCCCCCAAGCTAAGTCCTTGCTTGTCCTCAAGCAAGAAACCAAATCCCATCAATTGCAATATCCCAAACAAGCTAAGCATAATGATTTAAAATCTCGAAACAACATGGGCAAGGAATAAAGCAAAACATGGATGAGATTTACACAGCGGCATAGCATAGAAAACTTTGAATGAACCTTTAAGCTCTTGCATGATCTTTTGACTTATGGACTCTCACGGGGCCGCTCAAACTCTTTTATATGTGAAAGGACAATTTTGTGAATGAACACTCAACTATCCTCAACTTATAACAATGTGCCCGCAATCTAATATGGTAAACATGTCAAGACTAGTAAGCAAAGACAATCAAATGTAAGCATGATAAAGAAGTCAAATGGGTAAGAAGAAGACAAATAAACATGGGTAAGAAAGGGAAACAAATGAATTGTGGATTGTGGAGCTAATGTCAAGCTAGCAACAATCAAATGCAAGGATGCTTAATCCTAATTCTAACTCAATTTGCAATTCAAATCATAAGAAATTCTCCAAAATAATATGAATAATGCATGAGAATTTCTCACATCTTCTCTTCTTCTCTTTTTTCTTTTCTTTTCAATTCTCACTTCTTTTTTTTTCATTTTTTTCATTTTCTTTCTCCTTTTTTTCCATCTTTTCATTCTCATTTTTTTCATTTTCTTTCTCCTTTTTTTTTGAGCATTAAGACCAAGCTCACATGATTTCCACAACCTTTGAAACAATTTGAAACAAATCTCAATTGAGCATCCAAAAAAAACAAAGCTACTAGTTCAACAAGGGTAGGCAAATTATAATGTAGCTAGGAGAATGTTTATGAAGGGGTCAAGAAGGCAAATATGTCATGTGAATGGCTCCAAAATGCTATAACAAATGAATGCATGCTTACCAAGAGATGACATGAGAACCATACTTGTGCGTTTTGATAAAACACACATTATAAGGAGACACCTACACTCATCTAAAAGAGCGGATATTGATGCATCGGTCAAAAGAGGCTCTACCTTACCATTTTGTAGCTTGCCATAAGTCAAGATCAAGCCTATTAGGTTCATTCTCCATCTCCCACCTAATATGTCAAGACATCCCCATGTAGCTAATATCTCATCATGAAAGAATAAATCATTAGAAACAAGCCATTATTAGGATAAGCAAAGACGAAAGTAGGCTACAAGCAAGCACAAAGCAAAAAATTTCTCTCAAAAATTTTCAAACTTTCTACACTACATGCAAACTACACTATATGCAAATGCAATATCCCCCCAAGCTAAATATCACATTGTCCTCAATGTGCCAACAATTCAAATTACCCAATCAAACCATAAAAAAAATGGCTCAAAGCACAAAACAAGAAGGACTAGAGGTTATGTTTAATGGGTTGCAAGACCTAAACTAAAATGTAAAGCAAATAAAAACTACTCGACTTGCTAGCCTCCCCCTAAGCTAGCATGGATTCGGGGGATTTCTTCATCAATCATCTAAGAAAAGGGCCAAAAATTGAACCCCTTCCTCCCTTTCTTCTACTTCTTACCACTACCACTTGATTCACCTTGTTGGCCACTACCACTTGAATCATCCTCTTTAAGAGGAGTGACATACTCATCAATATCTTGGCCACTACCAAGACCATCACCATAGCTACTATATCCACCATACCCTCCATATCCACCATAGCCACCATAACCTCCTTGTAATGCGTCAACACCATAGTCCGAACCGCAAAAATCCGGATCGGGTGCATATGTAGTTAAAGTACCTGCATCATTGTTAGGAGGAGGAGGGGGAATAGAGGAAGAAGGAGGGAATCCACCCGGAGGGTAAGTATAAAATGAAGGGTGTGGCCCCTCGGGTTGTGATACCCGTCGTTGTGAGTACCAAAAATAATATTTATATTTCCTATTAAAACTAACCTAGGCTAGTGGTAACAGGGTCGAACCACAAGGAGGCGAATGTAATTAATAATTGTCTAATTCTAGTCTAAGGTAACGAATGTGGGGGTTGAATTAATTTGGTCTATAGCTAAAGGCAAAAAAGATAATAAACTAAATAGACGGATAAAACAAATATTGAAAAGGGGTGCAAGGATGGTCGGTTCACTATAGTTTCGGCGGCAGCAAACTAGGTAGGTCTAAAACAATCACGTGAGACGGGAAAATAAGAGGTCCTCTCGGTCCACTCTCACAGGTAGCATCTTTCGATCTCGCTACAGGTCCCTAATATCACTAATACTGACTTTCGTCCTGAAAAGTGACTAAAAATCTAAACGATACCTATCTTTCGATCTCAGCAAAGTTTAGTCATTTTAATTGGTAGTCTAATAACCTTCCCTATCTTTCGATCTAATGGGTCAGTCATATACTAAGCATTCAACTAGTCGCATGCATTCGATTCGTCAAATATAGCAATTAAAACAATTAAAACGTAATAAAGCTCACGAGGTCAATCAATCGACCGGATAGGGTGGTCGATCGACCACCACGCGATTAGTTCTCCATAATTCTAATGCCGCCTACACTATAATTCCCCTACATCCTAGCACAATTAATTTAGCTACTCATACTAGGGATGATAACAACAATTAAATTGACTAAATAATCTACTGAATTCATGCTTAAACTGATTAAATGAACGATTAATATAAAACAATAAATTGGCTTCAGGAGATCTAACTTAGAAATTCTATACTACGAATGAAAACTAAAAACGAAATATCAGAACAGAAGAATACCGCGTGTAGGAATTGTAGAGGAAAGATCAAACCCGATTGCAAAAGTAAACTTTATTGATGAAAGAATAAACTAAAACTAATCTATTGAATTGTATGTATAGAACTTGATGAATAAAACTGGATGCCAAAACTGAAACCTAAAGTTACGTTATATAGGAATATAACGTCACACTTATTCCTAAACCTAAGAATACATTGGGCTTTCTAATTCTCGATCTTTTATTTTGCGTCAGACCCGTTGTTCACTCGATCGACCATAAGCATCAGTCGATCGACCAACTTGCGCTGTACAGGAGCTTCTGTATGTCGTGCTCTGGTCGATCGACCATGTAGGTCAGTCGATCGACCGAGGGTGCTTTATGCACTGCATTCTGTCGATTCTGCAGTCTTTCCGATCTTAAAATAGCTGTCATTTCTTCGTTACTTAGTCAAATCAGGCGTTCTACGCAGCGTTGGAAAGCTAAGAGGATAAGCTTTCACCTCCAATTAGAATCACTCGATTATCAGCTCTAGAACTTGAGATATTGCCATCTGAAGCAGGCTGCAATAATGTGAAGTGCTTCTTTGCTTGTTAAACTCGTACGCACCCATGCTTTTGCTATCTTTAGGCCTTGAAACGCGCACCAAGCTCATTCCTTGAGTCAATACTTCATATAAAATGCAATGCTAAGTACTTAGGGACGGATTTGGCTCGATTTTTACTCATTTTCACATAAATCTGCAATATTACATAAAAATACGAAAGTAGACAAAATGGGGCAAATAGTAGCATAAACTACATGAATGAGCTCTGAAATGCGTGTAAAATAGGGCGTAAAACAACATATTTAGGACACGCATCAAACTTCCACAAACCAAACCCTTGCTTGTCCCCAAGCAAACTAAATGCAGAACTAAATCTAGATAGAAAGGAGCAAAACATGGACAAACTGAAAATCGTCTACTTAAACCAATTTAATGCATATGAATCAACTACTAATAGCTCAATGTCACGCAAATGAATTTATGCATATTTCGAAAAGATGTTGAACGTTTGACCTTGCAAGACTTTCAAGATTGGACTCTCCCGGGTCACTCTTCTCTCAACAAAGCAAATGGTAAGCAATTTATATGTAAGAGAGAAAGAGACAAAAGTCGCTCACCTAGACTCAACCAACATGATCATGCATGCAATATAGTATGATAAGTAATTCTAGCTACCGTGCACATACATTCCAACCATTCAGGGTCCATCACATGTCGAATACTTGCAAAGATTTGGATAAGTCTGACCATTCAGGGTATCAAATTTTGGCGCCGTTGCCGGGGAGGCAATAGTTCTAATTTTTAGTTGTTCTATTTTTAGTCTTTCTTAGTTTAAGGGACTTCTGTTCCTTAAACTTTTCTTATATTCTTTTTGTAGTTTCTTCTTATGCGCAGTCACGGGGTGGTGAACTAGTACCATTCGATCCCGAGATAGAGAAATCTTTGCGCGAGTTGAGACGATCACAAAGGGTATTACCGAAGCGAGAGGAAGAGTGAGTACTCTATCAAGCTATCACGAGAACGAGCTGTTCAAGGAAGACCCACATTCTTCACCCGTTTCCACCTCTTCACTAAGAGACGATTACTTTTCCGAAATTCCAGTCATGGGAGGAAGCGAGTATAGCTAGTCATTACGAGCCGACAAATGCAAACTTATATAAGGGGTTCGAATTGCCAGGAGATGCCAGGAAGTTCGAACCAAAGCCTTCATACATTAATATGGTTGAGAGAAACCGATTCGAGGGAGTCGCAAAATGAAGATGCGGCTAAGCATATGGAGACGTTTATTGACTCTGTCACTTTCCATACCCCCACCAAACGCGTGACCCAAGACCAGATCAAGGAGACCATGTTCATTTTCTCGCTCCGTGATGCTTTGCAAGGAGTGGTATAGAGATCTGGATCGAGCCGCTCATGGGATCACCGACTGGAATTCCTTGGCATTGGCATTCTACAAGAAGTACTTTTCCGCTTCAAAGACGATTGCTATTAGAGCTCAAATCACGAGTTTCAAACAAGGGCCGGATGAGAACTTCCACGAGGCATGGGTCCGATTTAAGAAGCTGGTGTGAACCATACCGCACCATGGTTTCGAAAAATGGAGCTTGTGCAATCATTTCTATAATGGGTCAGTATGACGATCGGAGGGCTATTTTGGATCTGCGACCAATGGCCGATTTGTTGAGAACTTGGGAGAGACCAAGGGGTGGAAGATCATCGACGATCTAGCCACCCACAAGGCTGAGTATGGGAATTCCGGAGGGAACCGCAGAGGAGAGTGCTGAATCTTCCTCTGTTCTTTGCACTTGAAGCTCTCACTGCGAGATTTGACAAATATGAATTAGGAGAAGCTTCAAAGGGAGGTATTTACCAAGTAAATGCTTTGTGTCGACGGTCCTTTCGTCATGCAGTGAAAGGTGCGGAGCCGAGGGACACGTTTCAAGAATTGCCCTAGTCCCTTTGAGTCTTGTCTTTGCCTTTCGATTATAGGCGACAAACACCTACTATGAGCCTAATGTTCATCCCAACCTGAGGTGGAGTAGCCAGAATGTCCTAAATCCAACTCCCCCTCCGCAGCAGCAACCCTATGTGCCTCCTCATCAAAAGCAACAACAATATCAAAAACCTCCTTATGTGCCGCAGCAGCAACAACAATCCCATAGTTCTGATTTTGCTGAGTTTAAGAACTTGTTGATGAAGGAGTCCCAAGCAAGAGAGGCCGGGATGAAGCTACTAGAGAGCCAAATTGCTCAATTGGCTAGTAAGAGTACCTCTCGAGCTCCGGGACACTTACTGACTCAAACCGACCAAAAGGAGACCCTAAACGCCATCACGTTGAGGAGTGGGTCCACCCTGGAGGGGCCTGCCATGGTCGAGGACGCTGTTGAAAAGAATGAGGCGGATCCGAGTCAAACGAAAGCTGTAACGAATAATTCAAAGAAAAAAGTGTCTACCAGGTATATCAGTCGATCGACTGATACACCCGGTCGATCGACTGATACGCGGGTTACAACAGCTTCTGGAACTGTACACCTCGGTCGATCGACTGAGGATAGTGGTCGATCGACCAAGATCACTGCTGATAGCGAGATTGTTCGTCCTCCGATGCCCGATAACTTAAGGGACTATTTGTTTCGGGGCACGACAGCTCCGAAGGTGTTAGGGCCAGACCCGAGTGTTGATGGGTCCATCCCGATTCCGAAGTTCGATCCGATGACGGTTAATGGCTCACATTTGAGACGGTCTGAGGAAGATTCGAGCTTTAACAAGGAGAAAGCAGTGGACTTCCAGCCTAAGTCCACGGATGCCGGCATGCGCAACTTAGAGGAGAGGGCTAAGGCACTTCTTACAGCCCCATATCCGGAGAGACTAGTGCCAACAAAGGAATAGGTATCTTTCAGTAAGTTTGAAAAAGTTATTCGTAGCTTGAATGTACAAGTACCCTTCCTTGAGTTGGTCGATCAAGTGCTCGCCTACACTAAATTCATGAAACAACTCCTGTCTAAGAAAAAGTCGCTTGAACATGTTCACACTGTCGCTTTAACTAAAGAGTCATGCTCTTACTTGTCTCACACTGCACCCGATAAACTAGAGGACCCGGGTAGCTTTTCTGTTCCTTGCAATATAGGTACCTTCCCTATTAAGAAGGCATTATGTGACTTAGGAGCTAGTATAAGCGTCATGCCTTTGAATCTAGCTAGGAAGCTCAAATTGACTAGGTTTGCAGTGACAGATATGACAGTACAAATGGCTGACCGATATGCGGTCCAGCCAATAGGAGTCTTAGAGGACATCCCTGTCCAAATAGGGAAGTTCTTCTTCCCCGTCGACTTTGTTGTACTTGACATGCCTGAGAATGCTCATATACCCATTATTTTGGGTAGGCCATTTCTGCACACTGCTGGTGCAGTCATAGATGTCGGTCTAGGAACCTTGACTTTAAAAGTGGGAAAGCATTCTATTGTCTTTGCCCAACCTGCTAAGAAAAAGGACCTCATGTGGCCTGTGACTTGTAATACGGTTTCTGAAAAGAAATCGTACTTTGTGCTTTCTGAATTGCCTGTCTCTATTAATACTTCTCTGTTAACCCCTCCGCCCCAGACTGGGAGCAAAAAGGAGGAAGAATCATTGTTTTAGATGTTGCGGAGCTGGTTTGGGAAGGAAGTCTTTGCAAGTTGCTCCACCAGAAAAGAAGCCGATCATTCAAAGAGGAGGTCTTGGTTGCCTGAGCTATGGAATTGATGAGGTAGTTGATGACGAGCCAGTCAAAGCCAGAAAGTCTGATTTGGATTCTGACAAGCCCGAAGAGATCCTTGACTGGGGAGATGTTGAGAGTGTTGATCCGTTGAGCCATACGGACGTGGAAGCTAAGAAGGGTGCAAATTTGCTCGAATAAGCACCGTTGAGGCTACCTCTAGTAGCCGAGGCGAAGCGAAAGTGGGCCATACCGTGGTCATTCTTGATCAACTATTAGTTGATCGAGCTCTTTATAAACTTCATTTTATTTGATTTTGTTAGACGTTTTTTATTGCTTTTGTGTGCGCGAAAACTTCGCATTTTATTTTGTTTGCTTAGGATTTTATACGGTTGAGACTTTATTTTGGGTTTTGCGCAATTTTAGGCGCGTATTATTGTGCACTTGCAGGTTTTTAGACCTCATTAGCTCAAGTTATTGAGCAAATACGAAGAAATAAGGAGTACAGCAGTATTTTCAGTCGATCGACTGGCTACATTGGTTGATCGACTGAGTTGCACTTTCCAGGAGCTACTGTTCCTGACACATTGGTCGATCGACTGCCATCCTTGGTCGATCGACCAAGGACGCTGTTGTACCTATTCACGACCTCTCCCCTGTTGTGTTTGGTCGATATGCGGACTTAAGGGAGTTTTCTACTCCACTTTATTTTCCGTCCAATTATTTATTTCTTCTATTTTCTCAATTGTGCACAATTTTACCGCTTCAAATTGTCTTCTACATTTTATGCGTGGGTTTTATTTGTCTTTCAGGTACCTTATTAGTAGCACTGCTGGCTACTGAAACCTCCTAGCTCACGCTGGTTTGGGGAGGTTTCCCTTTTGCTGCGCTTAAAGTCTTGTAAGTTCCCGATTTTCACTTCATGTCTTATTTATTTCATTTCCCCGCAAATTCCCATTTCTCTTTTCTTCATTACATGATTTTGCACAATGGGGACATTGTGTGATTTGGTTTGGGGAAGGGTTTTGCGTCGCATATCATTTGCTTGCATTCACGTTTACATTCTGTTTTGCATTGTTCATTTCACCCTTATATTTATACAAAAAAAAATCCAAAAAAAAAAAATTGAAAAAAATTTCATCAAAAATTTCCATAAAATGCACGTTTATTTTAGCATATATGTCGAGTCGGAACGGTAGTATTTCAAGGATGATATTGCATTCTGCACCTGTTTTTGCCTAAGCCTTGCTAATTGACATGTTATTAGTAGAATCGTATAAGTGCATATCTACGAGTTTTCGTTAATATTTTGCTGAAACTTGAGACTTGACTTTGAAAATTGGCAAACTACATCATATTTCTGAGATTTAGAGCCTATAACCGGTGACATCTATGACCGGTTTATTTAGGAATGTGAGTAGTACTCCTTATGAGGCATGTCACATAAACGTGCATAAATATGAACTTAATCTGCTTAATACCTGTACGCATTCGGTCTGTGGTTAGTTGACACATGTGGTTGAGGTTTCTCCTTATTCGTTTTGCCCATGAACTCTACACTGCCAAAAATATCCTTTTTGTCCTAATTACTACATCCTACAATTAGCCTGTCCTTTGTCAAGCTAGTAGTCTGTGTTCTTGGAGTTGTTACTCATTTTTGGTGGCATATGCTCTGTTGAGACGATATTGGGAAGATGAAAAGAAGGAAAGAAAGAAATAGAAAAAAAAAGAAAAAAAAAGAAAAAAAAAGATGAAAAAAATGATTCGAAGAGAAAAAAAAGAGTTATGTACTGTTTAAGCAGTCGATCGACTGCCCCTTTTGGTCGATCGACTGAGGTTCGAGAGAAAGAATCAATTCGCATAATTCAAATCCTTATCTTTTGGCGATTTTTGCTCCCATGTATTATTCATATTTTATGGGGAGTTAGTTGATTACTTTTATCTCTGGAAATTGTGAGATTTGTGCTTGCTATAGCACCGTTTCGATTGATTTTGAGCAAGAAGTTGGATGTTGCCATATGGTTCTGTTTTGGTACTAGCTTGATCACCTGTACCTCCACTTTCCCATAAATGTTTTGCCTCTTCTTACCCATAGCCTCACATATCCATATATACCTCGGCATGTGTCATGGTCATTTGTTGGTTGGAATGCGTATGTACGGTTGTAGAGATTGCTTTCATATTAGACTGCAGGCATGTTCTTATAGGTCGTAGTTAGGTGAGCGTCATTACATTTACTTCTTTCTATCTTACATATACTCACCTGTGTTTATTGAGCGGTATGAGCGACCCGTGAGAGTCCAACTTGATATTTCCCTGCAGTTGACGGTTCAGTAGTTTTAACGACTTTATAACTCGTTTGCATGATTCATTTGCTAATTGATTGTTGGTTGTGCATTAAATTGGTTTAGGCTTTACATGTTGCATTTCGCTCTGAGATTGAACTCGTTCCATTAGGTCATTAGATCGAGTCTAGTTCTTGCTTGGGGACAAGCAAGGGTTTGGTTTGGGGAAGTTTGATGCGTGTCTTTTATATGATGTTTTACATCCCATTTTACACGCATTTCAGAGCTCATTCATGTAGTTTATGCTACATTTCTCCCTATTTCCGTCTACTTCCGTATTTTTGTACATTATTGCAGAAATGTGAAGAATCCAGCGGAAATTGAGCTAAATCCGTCCCCGAGTATCCTGCATTGCATATGACGTGAAGTATTCACTTGAGGAACGAGCTTGGTGCGCAATTCAAGACCCAAAAGACAAGTCCACGAGTTTATAGAAGTCAAGTAGAAGCTCAAGCAGTCGATTGACCACTGACATCAGTCGATCGACCAACCATCGGGTTCCAGAAGCTACTATTCATTGCAATTTGGTCGATCGACCAGTCCTAGCAGTCGATCGACCAAATTGCTATTCCAGACGAGAATTAAAAGACCGTGAATCTTGAAGCCCAAAGTTATGTTAGGTTTAGGAAATAAAGTTACGTTAGTTGCTATATAACGTAACCTAGAAACATCAGTTTATCATGGAGTTTTACATCAAAGTTTTTATCATTCAGTTTTACTAGTTCAATAATCAGTAATTTAGGGTTCTTAATATTGTTCTATATTCAATACAAAATCGGTTTTCGGATCTTTCTTCTGCAATTTCGTTCGGTATTATTCTGTTCTTATTTCAGTTTATTGCTTTATTATTTTTCATAGATATAGAATTGCTAGTTAGTATCCCTAAAGCCAATTTATCATTTTATGTTATTTGTTTATCTCACCGCATTAATCATGAATTCAGTAATTTTATGCCCTAATTTTATTGTTGTTATCGTTCTTAGTATGAGTAGCTAATTTATTCGTGCAAGGATGTAGGGGAATTATAGTGTAGGCGGCGTAGAATGAACACGGACTGAATCGCGTGTCAGTCGATCGACTGACTTACTTGGTCGATCGACTGACCTCGTGGGGTTTTACTATCGTTTTAATTGTTTTAATTCTTTATTCGACGAATTGAGTGCACACGACTAGTTGATTGTTTAGGATGTGACTGACCCATAAGATCGAGAGATAGGGACAGTTGTTAGATCACCAATTAAAATGACTAAACTATGCTGAGATCGAAAGATAGGTATAGTTCAGACCGTTAGTCACTTTTCAGGACGAGAGTCAGTATTAGTGATATTAGGGACCTATAGCGATATCGAAAGATGCTATTTGTTAAGAGTGGACCGAGAGGACCTCTTGTTTCCCGCCTCACTTGTGTTCGATTTAGACACTTTTAGTATCTTTGCGGCCGAAGGCCGTAATAAACCGACCATCCTAGTACCCCTCCTTTATCTGTTTAATCCGTCTTTTTAGTTTATTGTCTTTATTTATTCTTAGCATTAGACCAATCCAATCAAATCCCCCACCTTATTGTTACCTTAGACTGAATTTAAACAACTAGAATTTACATCTGCCTCTCTGTGGTTCGACCCGACTGCCGCTAGCTATAGTTGTAGTTGGAAATTATAAATCGAACACAAGTGAGGCGGGAAACAAGAGGTCCTCTCGGTCCACTCTTAACAAATAGCATCTTTCGATCTCGCTATAGGTCCCTAATATCACTAATACTGACTCTCGTCCTGAAAAGTGACTAACGGTCTAAACTATACCTATCTTTCGATCTCAGCACAGTTTAGTCATTTTAATTGGTGGTCTAACAACTGTCCCTATCTTTCGATCTAATGGGTCAGTCATAAATTAAGCATCTAACTGGTCGCATGCATTCGATTTGTTAAAAACATCATTAAATTCAATTAAAACGAAAGGTAACCTCACGTGGTCAGTCGATCGACCAGGTATGGCGGTCGATCGACTGACACGCGAATTCAGTCCAATTTAATACTACGCCGCCTACGCCATAATTCGCCTACATCCTAGCACAAACTATTTAGCTACTCATGCTGAAGGTGATAACAACAATAATACTAGGGCATAAAAGTATTGAATTCATAATTAAAGCAGTAGGACAAACAATTAACATGCAATAATAAGATGGTTTCGGGAATCTAACTAGCAATTCTATACTAATAACGAAATAGAAGTAAATTGAAATGGGGCAGAAAAATACCGAGATTGCAGAGGAAAGATTAAGAACAAGAACGAAAATTCCAATGCTAACAATATTCCCAACCCTGATTCTAAGAACCGTATGTAGAATTTAATGTAAAAACTTGACAAAAATCGGATCTGAAACTTAGATAAAAACTGGATAATCAACTGATGTTCTAGGTTACGTTATATAGCAACTAACGTAACCTTATTTCCTAAACCTAACATAACTTTGGGCTTCAAGATTCACGGTCTTTTAATTCTCGTCTGGAATAGCAATTTGGTCGATCGATCGCTAGACTCGTCGATCGATCAATAGCAATGAACAGTAGAGCTTCGAACCCGATGGTTGGTCGATCGACGATGGCAAGCGTGGTCGATTGATCGCTTGAGCTGCTACTTGACTTCTATAAACTCGTGGACTTGTCTTTTGGGCCTTGAATTGCGCACCAAGCTCGTTCCTCGGGTGAATACTTCACGTCATATGCAATGCAGGATACTCGGGGACGGATTTAGCTCAATTTCCGCTGGATTCTTCACATTTCTGCAATAATGTACAAAAATACGGAAGTAGACGGAAATAGGGAGAAATGTAGCATAAACTACATGAATGAGCTCTGAAATGCGTGTAAAATGGGATGTAAAACATCATATAAAAGACACGCATCAAACTTCCCCAAACCAAACCCTTGCTTGTCCCCAAGCAAGAACTAGACTCGATCTAATGACCTAATGGAACGAGTTCAATCTCAGAGCGAAATGCAACATGTAAAGCCTAAACCAATTTAATGCACAACCAACAATTAATTAGCAAATGAATCATGCAAACGAGTTATAAAGTCGTTAAAACTACTGAACCGTCAACTGCAGGGAAATATCAAGTTGGACTCTCACGGGTCGCTCATACCGCTCAATAAACACAGGTGAGTATATGTAAGATAGAAAGAAGTAAATGTAATGACGCTCACCTAACTACGACCTATAAGAACATGCCTGCAGTCTAATATGAAAGCAATCTCTACAACCGTACATACGCATTCCAACCAACAAATGACCATGACACATGCCGAGGTATATATGGATATGTGAGGCTATGGGTAAGAAGAGGCAAAACATTTATGGGAAAGTGGAGGTACAGGTGATCAAGCTAGTACCAAAATGGAACCATATGGCAACATCCAACTTCTTGCTCAAAATCAATCGAAACGGTGCTATAGCAAGCACAAATCTCACAATTTCCAGAGATAAAAGTAATCAACTAACTCCCCATAAAATATGAATAATACATGGGAGCAAAAATCGCCAAAAGATAAGGATTTGAATTATGCGAATTGATTCTTTCTCTCGAACCTCAGTCGATCGACTGCTTAAACAGTACAGAACTCTTTTTTTTCTCTTCGAATCATTTTTTTCATCTTTTTTTTTTCTTTTTTTTTTCTTTTCTATTTCTTTCTTTCCTTCTTTTCATCTTCCCAATATCGTCTCAACAGAGCATATGCCACCAAAAATGAGTAACAACCCCAAGAACACAGACTACTAGCTTGACAAAGGACAGGCTAATTGTAGGATGTAGTAATTAGGACAAAAAGGATATTTTTGGCAGTGTGGAGTTCATGGGCAAAACGAATAAGGAGAAACCTCTACCACATGTGTCAACTAACCACAGACCGAATGCGTACAGGTATTAAGCAGATTAAGTTCATATTTATGCACGTTTATGTGACATGCCTCATAAGGAGTACTACTCACATTCCTAAATAAACCGGTCATAGATGTCACCGGTTATAGGCTCTAAATCTCAGAAATATGATGTAGTTTGCCAATTTTCAAAGTCAAGTCTCAAGTTTCAGCAAAATATTAACGAAAACTCGTAGATATGCACTTATACGATTCTACTAATAACATGTCAATTAGCAAGGCTTAGGCAAAAACAGGTGCAGAATGCAATATCATCCTTGAAACACTACCGTTCCGACTCGACCTATATGCTAAAATAAACGTGCAATTTATGGAAATTTTTGAAATTTTTCAATTTTTTTGAATTTTTTTTTAATATAAGAATGAAATAAACAATGCAAAACAGAATGTAAACGTGAATGCAAGCAAATGATATGCGACGCAAAACCCTTCCCAAACCAAATCGCACAATGTCCCCATTGTGCAAAATCATGTAATGAAGAAAAGAGAAATGGGAATTTGCGGGAAAATGAATAAAAATGACATGAAGTGAAAATCGGGAACTTAGAAGACTTTAAGCGCAGCAAAAGGGAAACCTCCCCAAACCAGCTTGAGCTAGGAGGTTTCAGTAGCCAGCAGTGCTACTAAAAGTTACCTGAAAGACAAGTAAAACCCACGCATAAAATCGAGAAGACAATTTTGAAGCGGGAAAATTGTGCACAATTGAGAAAATAGAAGAAATAAATAATTTGTCGGAAAGTAAAGTGGAGTAGAAAACTCCCTTAAGTCCGCACATCGACCAAACACAGCAGGGGAGAGGTCGTGAATAGGTACAGCAGCGTCCTTGGTCGATCGACTAAGGACGGCAGTCGATCGACCAATGTGTCAGGAACAGTAGCTCCTGGAAAGTGCAACTCGGTCGATCAACCAATGTAGCCAGTTGATCGACTGAAAATACTGTTGTACTCCTTATTTCTTCGTATTTGCTCAATAACTTGAGCTAATGAGGTCTAAAAACCTGCGAATGCACAATAATACGCGTCCAAAATTGCGCAAAACCCAAAATAAAGTCTCAACCGTTTAAAATCCTAAGCAACCAAAATAAAATGCGAAGTTTTCGCGCACACAAAAGCAATAAAAAGTGTCTAACAAATGCAAACAAAACGAAGTTTATAAAGAGCTCGATCAACTAATAGTTGATCAAGAATGACCACGGTATGGCCCACTTCGTCGGCTTCTGGCTACTAGAGGTAGCCTCAACGGTGCTTATTTGAGAAGATGCACCCTTCTTAGCTTCCACGTCCGTATGGCTCAACGGATCATCACTCTCATCATCTTCCCAGTCAAGGATCTCTTCGGGCTTATCAGAATCCAAATCAGACTCTCTGGCTTTGACCGGCTCGTCATCAACTACCTCATCAATTCCATAGCTTAGACAACGAAGACCTCCTCTTTGAATGATCGGCTTCTTTACAGTTGGAGCAACTTGCAGCACTTCCTTCCCCAAACCAGCTCCTGCAACATCTAAAACAACAGATTCTTCCTCCTTTTTGCTCCCAAATCGGAGGGGTTAACACGAAGTAGTAATAGAGACATGCAATTCAGGAAGCATAAAGTACGATTTCTTTTCAGAAACCGTATTACAAGTCACAGGCCACATGGGGTCCTTTTTCTTAGCGGGTTGGGCAAAGACAATAGAATGCTTTCCCACTTTGAAAGTCAAGGTTCCTAGACCGACATCTATGACTGCACCAAAGAAGCGGTGTGCGAAATGGCCTACCCAAAATAATGGGTATATGAGCATCCTCAGGCATGTCAAGTACAACAAAGTCGACGGGGAAGAAGAACTTCCCTATTTGGACAGGGATGTCCTCTAAGACTCCTATTAGCTGGACCGCAGATCGGTCAGCCATCTGTACTGTCATATCTGTCACTGCGAACCTAGTCAATTTGAGCTTCCTAGCTAGACTCAAAAGCATGACGCTTATACTAGCTCCTAAGTCACATAATGCCTTCTCAATAGAGAAGGTACCTATATTGCAAGGAACAGAAAAGCTACCCGGGTCCTCTAGCTTATGGGGTGTAATGTGAGACAAGTAAGAGCATGACTCTTTGGTTAATGCGACAGTGTGAACATGTTCAAGCGACTTTTTCTTAGACAGGAGTTGTTTCATGAATTTAGTGTAGGCAGGCACTTGATTGACCAACTCAAGGAAGGGTACTTGTACATTCAAGCTACGAATAACTTTTTCAAACTTACTGAAAGATACCTGTTCCTTTGTTGGCACTAGTCTCTCCGGATATGGGGCTGTAAGAAGTACCTTAGCCCTCTCCTCTAAGTTGCGCATGCCGGCATCCGTGGATGTAGGCTGGAAGTCCACTGCTTTCTCCTTGTTAAAGCTCGAATCCTCCTCAGACCGTCTCAAATGTGAGCCATTAACCGTCGTCGGATCGAACTTCGGAATTGGGACGGACCCATCAAAGACTCGGTCCGCCCTAACACTTTCGGAGTTGTCGTGCCCCAAAACAAATGGTCCCTTAAGTTATCGGGCATCGGAGGACGAACAATCTCGCTATCGCATGATCTTGGTCGATCGACCACTATCCTCGATCGATCGACCAAGGTGTACATTCTAGAAGTTGTTCTTTGAACCGCGTATCGATCGATCGACGGGTGTATCGATCGATCGACGATATACCCGTAGACGCCTTTTTCTTTGAATTATTCGTTCTGACTTTCTTTTGACTCGGATCCGCCTCATTCTTTTCAACAGCGTCCTCGACCATGGCAGGCCCCTCCAGGATGGACCCACTCCTCAACGTGATGGCGTTTAGGGTCTCCTTTTGGTCGGTTTGAGTCGGTAAGTGTCCCGGAGCTCGAGAGGTACTCTTACTAGCCAATTGAGCAATTTGGCTCTCTAGTAGCTTCATCCCGGCCTCTCTTGCTTGGGACTCCTTCAAAGAACAAGTTCTTGAACTCAAAGAAAATCAGAACCATGGGATTGTTGTTGTTGCTGCGACACATAAGGAGGTTTTTGATATTGTTGTTGCTTTTGATGAGGGGGCACATAGGGTTGTTTTGCGGGGGAGTTGGATTTAGGACATTCTGGCTACTCCACCTCAGGTTGGGATGAACATTAGGCTCATAGTAGGTGTTTGTCCGCCTATAATGTTGAAAGGCGACAAGACTCAAAGGGACTAGGGCAATTCTTCAAACGTGTCCCTCGGCTCCGCACCTTTCACCGACGAAAGGACCGTCGACACAAAGATTTACTTGGTAAATACCCCCCTTTGAAGCTCCTCCTAATTCATATTTGTCAAATCTCGCAGTGAGAGCTTCAAGTGCGGCAGAACAGAGGAAGATTCAGCACTCTCCTCCGGTTCCCTCTCGGAATTCCCATACTCACCTTCCGGGTGGCTAGATCGTCGATGATATTCCACCCCTTGGTCTCTCCCAAGTTCTCAAAGAAATCGGCCATTGGGCTCGCAAATCCAAAATAACCCTCTGATCGTCATACATCCCATTATAGAAATGATTGCACAAGCTCCATTTTTCGAAACCATGGTGCGGTATGGTTCGCACCAGCTTCTTAAATCAGACCCATGCCTCGTGGAAGTTCTCATCCGGCCCTTGTTTGAAACTCGTGATTTGAGCTCTAATAGAAATCGTCTTTGAAGCAGAAAAGTACTTCTTGTAGAATGCCAATGCCAAGGAATTCCGTCGGTGATCCCATGAGCGGCTCGATCCGGATCTCTATACCACTCCCTTGCGGATCACGGAGCGAGAAAATGAACATGGTCTCCTTGATCCGGTCTTGGGTCATGCCGGTGGTGGGGGTATGGAACAATGAGAGTCAATAAACGTCTCCATATGCTTAGCTGCATCTTCATTTGCAGCTCCCCCGAATTGGTTTCTCTCAACCATATTAATGTATGAAGGCTTTGGTTCGAACTTCCGGCATCTTCCTCGCACCAACCCCTTATATAAGTTTGCAAATGTCGGCTCGTAATGACTAGCTATACTCGCTTCCTCGGCCATGACTGGAATTTCGGAGAAGTAACTCGTCTCGGTACCAAGAGGTGGAAACGGGTGAAGAATGTGGGTCTTCCTCGAACAGCTCGTTCTCGTGATAGCTTGACGAGTACTCGCTCCTCCTCTCGTCGGTAATACCCTTTGTGATCGTCTCAACTCGCGCAAAGATTTCTCTATCTCAGGATCGAATGGTACTAGTTCACCACCCTGTGACCTGCGCATAAGAAGAAACTACAAAAAGAATATAAGAAAAGTTTAAGGAACAGAAGTCCCTTAAACTAAGAAAGACTAAAAATAGAACAACTAAAAATTAGAACTATTGCCTCCCCGGCAACGGCGCCAAAATTTGATACCCGTCGTGAGGTGTCAAAAATAAGATTTATAATTTCCAACTACAACTATAGCTAGCGGCAGTCGGGTCGAACCATAGAGAGGCAGATTTAAATTCTAGTTGTTTAAATTCAGTCTAAGGTAACAATAAGGTGGGGGGTTTGATTGGATTGGTCTAATGCTAAGAATAAATAAAGACAATAAACTAAAAAGACGGATTAAACAGATAAAGTAGGGGTACTAGGATGGTCGGTTTATTACAGCTTCGGCGGTAGCATACTAAACAGGTCTAAATCGAACACAAGTGAGGCGGGAAACAAGAGGTCCTCTCGGTCCACTCTTAACAAATAGCATCTTTCGATCTCGCTATAGGTCCCTAATATCACTAATACTGACTCTCGTCCTGAAAAGTGACTAACGGTCTAAACTATACCTATCTTTCGATCTCAGCACAGTTTAGTCATTTTAATTGGTGGTCTAACAACTGTCCCTATCTTTCGATCTAATGGGTCAGTCATAAATTAAGCATCTAACTGGTCGCATGCATTCGATTTGTTAAAAACATCATTAAATTCAATTAAAACGAAAGGTAACCTCACGTGGTCAGTCGATCGACCAGGTATGGCGGTCGATCGACTGACACGCGAATTCAGTCCAATTTAATACTACGCCGCCTACGCCATAATTCGCCTACATCCTAGCACAAACTATTTAGCTACTCATGCTGAAGGTGATAACAACAATAATACTAGGTCATAAAAGTATTGAATTCATAATTAAAGCGGTAGGACAAACAATTAATATGCAATAATAAGATGGTTTCGGGAATCTAACTAGCAATTCTATACTAATAACGAAATAGAAGTAAATTGAAATGGGGCAGAAAAATACCGAGATTGCAGAGGAAAGATTAAGAACAAGAACGAAAATTCCAATGCTAACAATTTTCCCAACCCTGATTCTAAGAACCGTATGTAGAATTTAATGTAAAAACTTGACAAAAATCGGATCTGAAACTTAGATAAAAACTGGATAATCAACTGATGTTCTAGGTTACGTTATATAGCAACTAACGTAACCTTATTTCCTAAACCTAACATAACTTTGGGCTTCAAGATTCACGGTCTTTTAATTCTCGTCTGGAATAGCAATTTGGTCGATCGATTGCTAGGGTCGATCGATCGATCAATAGCAATGAACAGAGCTTCGAACCGATGGTTGGTCGATCGACTGATGGCAGTGGTCGATCGACTGCTTGAGCTGCTACTTGATTTCTATAAACTCGTGGACTTGTCTTTTGGGCCTTGAGTTGCGCACCAAGCTCGTTCCTCGGGTGAATACTTCACGTCATATGCAATGCAGGATACTCGGGGACGGATTTAGCTCAATTTCCGCTGGATTCTTCACATTTCTGCAATAATTTACAAAAATACGGAAGTAGGCGGAAATAGGGAGAAATGTAGCATAAACTACATGAATGAGCTCTGAAATGCGTGTAAAATGGGATGTAAAACATCATATAAAAGACACGCATCAGGTTGGATTACTCCTTGCCTAGCAAAATGATCATAAATGGGATGCAAAACGAGTCTTTGGTCATCACGAATTTTATTAACATTTAAGTTCATTTCCCGCATCATATTCACCATTTCTAGGCTAGAGGGTGATTCAATGCTAGAGGTGGAGTGACGTGCTTGAGAGGGTTGGCCTCCCGCACGCCTCTCAACGGTGGTATGCATCTCACCTCTTAGATCCAAATGGTAGGTAGGTCTAGTAAAGGGGCCACTCCCATGGTAAGGCTTAGTGTAAACCAAGCCTTAATTTCTTTCTTTTCTTCGGGTAGACTAATGGAGTCTTGTCTACCTATTTTCCAAACCATGTTAGGGTGAGCATCCCTAAACCAATTACAAGAAAGAAAATATTCATAATCAAGCCCAACCCCCTTTTCCTTAGACTCAAGCAATGGTCTTAAAGTGGTATTCTCTTGGTTAAACCTACATAAGTGGTTTGCAATCTTAATGACCAAACCCCACAAGACAATACAACTATTTTTGGGGTTGCATTGTTTCGTCAAATGGACCGCAAAGTGGTAGGGGATATTGATTCCCCATTTCTCATCACCATTAAGATTCAAAAAAGCACCCAAAATATCTACCTCAATATTCCTCACAGAATGAGGTTCATTACTTCATTTCTCCCAAAAAAGGTCCATCCCATAAACCTTTGCAAAATCCTTATGCCGGGGTAATGTATAAATTGATGAGGGCCATGGTCCCAACCTTGAAAAGGCAAGTGAGAAATGGTATTCCAAGTCAAAACGGGTTATAAGATTCGGGTGATTCGGTGGTTAAGTCCTTGTGACGCAATTGAAAGATAGCGGCAAAGTCCGCTAAGTCCATCTTATGGTCTTCATTAAACAAGCGAAAGGTAACAAAAACTATAAAACCGAGTTTCCTAGACCTATGAAACTTGAAAGAGCTTAAGAACTCAAGGGTGAGTTCGGGGAAGGTCTTATAATCCATTGTGTAGCAATGCTTCATGCCAAGATTTTTAAACAATGCTTTAACATTTTTCTCAATCCCAATATTGTTTAAAGAAGCTTGGTTTGATAAATTTTGTTGGTTTCATACCTTTGTTCTTCAAGATGACCCAATTGTTGTATTGAGCTTGTGAATTGAAGATCACGTTCGGAAATTACGGGTCATGCCACTCCGGCACTTTTTCCATTTGCACATCCTGCGCGGCATTTGAAGGTTCCGCCTCACATCTCCTTCTCTTAGAAGCACCTTGGGTAGGAGGTCTTCTTGGTGCCATTTTTCTGAAAATTAAGACAAGATTTCATCTTAAGGCAAACCAAAATTCATCCTAATAGACATAATAGTACAAATTAGTTAACTAATTCATACTACAAACATGAAACAAGCATTCTACAATCAATTTCTAGCACTAAAAAGTACAAAATCGAATTCCCCCAAATTGAGTTAGGGTTTGCATAATCCAATTAATTGATTGAAATGGATGAATTTAAAGAGAAAAGAAAGAAAATTTACCAATTGATGTTAATGGTTGAATGAATCTTGCAAATCAATGAAGAAATTGATGTTTCCTAGTGATTTTAGGTGAAGAAGTGAAGAAAATATGGAGGAGATAGAGTAGAGGATACCGTCGTGTGTTTTAGACAAATGAGGTTTCTTTTTTTTTCTTACCCGTAAAAAAAACACGCAGCAACGTAGAAAACCACGACCCCGATCGGGGCCACCAACCCCGATCGGGGTTGACTGCTCATTCCCGTTTTTGGCTTGCTTCCTTATTTGATTTAATTAATTCTTTTCTCGTTTTTCGAAAACCACGTCCCCGAATAGGGTTCTTGCATGGGGAAGCATGCCAGATTTTCTTCTAAGTCTCCTTTCTTCATTTTTACCTACAAATCACAAAAAGAAACATCGTCAAGTCGAGCATTTTATTTCTAATCTACGAAAAACAATAAATTGCAGAAAATAAAAACAAAAATAAATAAAAACAAATAAAAAGCTTGGGTTGCCTCCCAAGAAGCACTGGTTTAACGTCCTGCACGACGTAAGAAGCTATTTGATCAAGTTTCATCATTGCGCTTGCCACCAGCCAAGCTCCACTTCATAGCTATCTTTGCATTCCACAACCATTTGAAATTGTTCAAATAAAATTTACTTTTCTTTTTGGCACTCTTAGCAATAGTGCCCTTAGCATCGCCACCTACAAAACAAACAACACCAATATCATCCTCCAATGGATCCATTAGTAAGGAGCCAAATGTAGTAGAGGCAAGAGAAGAGTCCACAGTGCTAAATAAATAACAAGACTCTTGTAACATTGGGCTTCTAATGTTGTTGTTTTTGCTAAAGGAAACCCGGTCATCATCCACTTCCAACGTCAACCTCCCATTTTTCACATCAATTAGTGCACCTGCGGTGCGTAAAAATGGCCTACCCAATATAATTGGGGTTTGTGAGTCCTCAGCCATATCAAATATGAGGAAGTCAACAGGTATGAAAAACTTGCCAACCTTGACGGGCACATATTCTAAGACACCTAAAGGTCACTTTAAAGAACGGTCCGCCATTTGCAATGTTGTACTTGTGCATTTTAAAGCATCCATGTTAAGTTTTTCACAAAGGGAATAGGGTATAACACTTACACTAGCACCTAGGTCGCAAAGGGCCTTATCAATGGTATATGTGCCTATAGTGCAAGGAATAGAATAGCTACCTGTAGATACCCGTATCCGTCGATATTGGAATTTATAGAGAACCCGACAAACACCCGATGATGATAGGACACATGTATTCTTTAGTTGTCACTGTCATTTATTTGGGTTCGTTTTACGATGTAGAATGGGCGTCGTCGATGAAGTATTTTATTAATTTAAATGATATTTAAATTAATGTTTTTTTAGTGAGTTCATTTTATTAATTTAAATTATTTTTTAAATTAATGTTTTTTTTTAAGTGAGTTCATTTTGTTAATTTAAATGATATTTAAATTAAAGCTTTTTAAGGTAAATTCAATTTATTTTATTTTATTTTGAATTTATTTTCCCAAGTTTATTTTATTGAAAATAAAATAAATAATTGATTTGAAAAATCATTTTATGAGTATATTTGATTTGAAAAGTCATTTATTTTAATGGGTTAATTGATTTGAAAAATCGATTTGAAAATCGAAAAGAACTCGTTTTGAACACTTGTTTTTGAGCTCGATTTTAGCTCGGTTTTTGAGCCCGTTTCCTTTACGAATTGGCACGAATCTCGAGTACATTAACCAACCCAAGCCTCTACCCATCCACCCTTGTTCGAACCCCCTATCCACGGCCCAATTTCCATCCCCAAATCGTCCCAAACAGCCCGCAACAAACGAGCAGCCCCCCTGTTTTGGCAGCTCAATCTCGAGCCCAAAACCCGCTCCAAACACTACCAAGACCCGTATCCATTAACCCTAACCCATACCCTAGTATCCTACCCATATTATCCTAGCTTAATCACCAAGAAAACCCCCCTCAAACCCTCACAAAAACGGCTGGACAGCAGCCATACGGGATGAGGCCCGATTGCCTCTCCCTCCCTTTTACCCTACTTTAACTCCTTATAAATACCACCCCTTCACCATACATTCATTCCTCTAAGTTCTACATACATCCTACCTTCACTCACAAGCTTTAAACCTCAGAAACAAACCCTAATTGCCTCTCAAAAACCCTCCACAAAACCGACATCCAAACTGGAACAGTTTGTGTGTCCTCTTCGAAAAACAATTCGTTCCTCCTTCAAATCTCCATCAAAACTCGAGTTTCTTGTTCCTAATTAACCACATAACATCCATCTACACATTAGACAAAGATTTACGAGCCAAATTGCCCTTGAGAGTACACGAAATCCCTCGAAAAACAGAGTGTTATACACTCTTGTTTTTGCGATTTATTCTTGTCTGTCCAGTTCTGTTTGTGCTCGTTTTTCGTGCCCAATAACCCAAAACGAGCAGGGGTTGCTTTAAGATCCCTGTTCTCCTCTCTTTCTAGTTTCCAAAACATCTTTTAAATCGAATTTTCGTCGTGAAACGAGGGAGATATCATCGTTTGAAAATCGCTGTCCAGAAAGTTTCCAAAACGCGTGTTTGCTTTATTCTTCGTCGACGACGGCCTCTCGAGATAAAATCTACCATCGATTACGACCCAAGACGGTGTCAACGATACATGTAGGTTGAGGGTGCATCAAATCCTCCTCTTTTCCCTTTTATTTCTTTTGTTTTATGCTTGCTTTTTTATTGTCTTATTTTTGTTTGTTTTCGTTTTGTTTATCGTTTGTTCTAATTAACTATGAAACTAGTTAGTCCGAGTATGAGTTAAAGTACCACCATGAACACCCGCGTTGACTTGAGATGGGAAAAGAAACCGCTACATCAGTCGGTCGTACACCCCCGTCTCATTTACATATCCTCGTGTTCAAGGTAGGGCATAAATAAAACGATTGTCTAACTTCGCTCTTCGCTTTTGACCCCCTTATTGTTTCGGCCAATTCGACATACCCTAGGACCCGTTGTATGTTAGTTTAACCTCTGATTGTTAACCTATGACGTATTTAGATGACATTAAATTAATTTAATAATCTAATTAGACACATTAGGGCACATCGACATAGCTTTAAAAATCAACTAACAATTCTGTAACTTAATGAACGCATCTCTCTCTTTCACCTAATTTCTCGCTAGTATAAGAGTGCGTGATTAGCACCTTCTTATTAACACTCGAAGAGTTAAATTAATTAGCGAACTTGACCTAATTTGACCCCTTTTGAGCCGTGTAGAATACACAATTGTAAGACCTCTTTTTCATCGATCAACGCGTTTCTAACTTGTTTTCTAATTCGTTCCTAACCCGTTTCGCAATCATCGATCTAACCTAATGAATCTAACCTAAGAATTAGGGTATGCTAGATCGTGTGGGCCGTGTCCTTGTAGTCCCTTTTCTCGTTTTTTTCTCATCTTTATCTCATTATTTCGTATCTTGTAATTACTTTGTTTATCGAGTCGTGTTTGTTAGTTTGGTTGTAATTTTCAAGTTAGTTTTCTTTTATCGAGTCAAAACCTCTTTCAAAAAACCTTAGTCTTGTTTGGTTAGATGGTTGTGCCCCAATGTTTGTAAGAGCGTAGTAAATCGCATGTTGTTTAAAGCAACATGGCCCGATTTATGCTAATGCATGCTTTGGTGCGCGGCCCTATGTCTAATTCGATGAGATTGAGCGAAAGCACACATTACGAGGAGTGACCCAAGGCCGTGAGTCATGTGAGCCGTGGGCCACCCCTTTGTGCACGTTTTCCTAGGCCGAATTGGCCATGTGTCGTGTATGGTATCGTATGTAGCAATTGTATTTAGATCGAGTTGTATCTTTAATTTATCGTTGTGTCGGCATGAAATGTCTGGTTTGTAATAGGTAGATCCCAACGGCTCCCCCATTCCCCCTTAAGCCTTGTTTGCTTTGTTTTGTATGTTGTTAGATCAATCAACCCACATGCTAAATTACAACTTTGACAAAGTTAGTTTAGTTGCATCTAAAACGACATAGAAATTGTTGTCACATGATAGGGTTAAAACAACGTTTGCATATCATACATCGTACGTAGCTATGACCTTGTTTGAAATCCGACACTTGACTTAGTAGAGGCCGTTATTGACGGGCGGGGTTGGGTGTCCTTATGGGCTTCCCAACACGTACCCTCACCCCTTACTCAAGATCTATGGTTTGTGGATCCGTCTAAATACCATTGGATTACGAGAGTCATTCAAATCGAGTGATATAGGGTACAAGTCTTTATCTTTAATCACTCGTAGTCGATTGGCTTTATGCTTTTCGATGAAAGGTGTAAAGTTGACTTGAACGGTTCCAAGTTCCCAAAAAACTTGGTGGCGACTCTAATATGTCTTAATTCGATTCGAAAGAACCTCGAGTCGATTATGCCTAGTGTGGATCCCGCGGACGCAGTTCCCGAGGGCCTTGTCCACGCTTTGGCGACTCCTTTGGGAAAAGAGGACTAGTTACACTTTGTTTCTAGGGTCTTTTCCTCCGAGGTGAAACTTGAAAAGAAAGTGTTGGAAAGTAAAACATTACTCATAGTGCTACGATTCATGCATAAACCCTTAAGGATTTTCCCGGGCCGTCCCAGCGTTTCTTTGTGATGCGTGGGGGGCGACGTCCCACTATGCTAGGAAGCTGCACATTGCTCGCTTCCACTTCACCTCGCGTGGTTCTTGATGGTGGGGACGATCTTCTAGGTACTCTACCTTAAGACACCTTGCTCTATAAGACCGCAAAAGGATGGAGGGCATAGACCTTCTTGTAGAAGACTTGCCGAGACTTAGAGATGTCTAGGAGCATACATCCTTATAACATGAGAATGACAATGTGCAAATTGTTTTCCCGAGTCTTTTCGAAATTTTCCATGTCCTTTTCGAAACCGAACTTTTGAACAACTTACTTTCAAAATTAGCATGGTTTTAAAAACGCGGAATGCTGCCCAAATAGGACTAGAATTTTCGGCCAAAAATAAGCATTTATAGCCGGCATGCTGCCCATTTCAAATCTCATTTTCAAATCAATCTTTTTGTTTTTCAAAGTCAATCCAAAATGCCTCTCGAACCTCAACCAAGCATGAAATGCGTCAAGTCGTGTCCGGGTCATGGCCGTGTTAGGCCGGGTGTGTTTCGTTCTAAGAGTCTAGAACACGACCTTGTTGGGTCACCCAAGCTCACCTCTTGGGCCTTGAGTCATGTTGGTCGACCATTTGGTCTAGGATAGTCCACAAAAACGCCCAAGCTAGGCCATTTAGGGCGTTTCACCTGAACCTATGGGCTATGTTAGTCCAATCACGGGTTTGGCCACACCGAGTCCGGTTTATAACCGATTTATGACAGTTTGAGTCATGTCGTTTTGCCGAGTCTAAAATGAACCAAGGTCTAAATCCAACCGTGAGTCGAACCTTCGGTTAGTCAGTCTCAAGTCAAGTCTTTGTTTGAGTCAAGTTGGGGTCGTGTCCTTAAGTGTGCAGGGGCTCTTACTTTAAATATTGACTCAGTACGGGGTTTTCTTGTAGAAAGGCCGCCAAAAACCCGACGTCAAGCAATGGAAGATGCTGTTAACAAACTCACTGAGGCCGTGAACCTCATGATGACCAGAATGGATGCGATCGAATCCAAGCTGGGTGAAGATTCCTCTTCATCTACCCCACCTCTGACTGATCTGGAGAAACGGTTCAAGTTCATTGAAGACCGTCTGAAACTCTCCCAGGGGAAGAACATCCACTATGAGAATGCTAGGGCCTATGCCCCGATTTCAGATAAGTTGCCCACGAACATGGTACTCACTGACATCCCAAAGTTCAAGGGCACCGAAGATCCAGTCCACCATGTTAAGGCCTATAAAGGGTACTTAGCACTGAAGGGAGTACCTGCTGACATGCTCTCTGAAATTTTCGCCCAATCTCTGGGTGAACACCCGAAGGCATGGTTCTATAATCTTGACCTTAAGAACTTCCCCACTTTCGAAGATATTACGGTGGAGTTCTGTAAGCACTATGCTGACAATGTCGAGATTCAAACCAACATAAGGACTTTGGAAGTAATGACACAGAAGGAAAAAGAGGGCTTTACTGAATTCCTTGCAAGATGGCGCGCTGAAAGCGTGAAATTAGCCAAGAAGCCTGACGAAGTTGAAATGGTAGATAAGTTCGTAAAGAATCTACGACCTATTTACCGCAATGCTCTGAAATACCAGAATTTTGGCTCTTTCAAAGAATTGATAAGAATCGGGATAAAGGTAGAAGATGATGTCATAAGGGCAGAGGCTGAAAAGCCGAAAGGGTACCAAGGGGCCTCATCGTCTAAGGGCAAGGCCCCAGCAACCGCCCATATTGATGAAGCCATCAATCTCTTAGAAGGGCAATCGAAGAAGTCACAACGCCAAACACCTAGGGCATTCACCGATATCGGATGCACTTATACATACGCTCTCCAAAGGCTCATAGCCCAAGGAAAGCTGAAGCCTATTGGTCCAACTCCGGACCCTCCTGCTGATCAACAAGGTAAATGGTATAAACCAAATGCCTATTGTGCCTTTCATCAAGGGAAAGGCCATGATACTGAAAAGTGCTATCGACTGAAGCACGAAATCCAAGACATGATCGAGAATGGAACACTCCCGATCTTAACTGTTAAACCCAATAACATCACCAATCCATTTGGCGATCACACCAACTTTGTTTCTGTCGAAGACAATGTCGATTATTCCCATCTTATCCGCCCATGTCACTTGAAAGGGGTGTTTATCGGGAATATATTTGTGGATTGCTGTGAATTCTTGCCAAACCCGAAGAATGAAATTCAAATCGGGAGTCTCGCTCTAGAATGTACCCCTCTCGTTAACGAAGTTAATAAAGGACAATTCGATTCACCAACCTTCATCACTGGCATAGATCCTCAGAGGACTACCTCGGGATGGAGGCAAACCATCACAGGGATCAAGGACAAGAGCCGAGCATCTAAGTTGACAACTGAACAAGGGATAGCTCAAGACCAGATTTGAAATTATGAGTTGGGTCTGTTTTCTTATCTTAGTTGAGTCGAGTCTAGGACTTTCTTTTCTTGAAGTTGAGTCGTTTGTTCCACGATGACCTAGGGTGTGTCCTAGGAATCGTTCCTTCGAGTCTGTTAAGCACGTGTCATTCCAATAAAAGGTTGCAGTTACGTTTCCAAATATGTCTTGTTTTCAATCCTCAATCATTCCGAAAGCATGATAAAAATGCACAACACACTCAAAGGCATCCCTGGGGTATAAATATGTCCCGTTTCAAAATGGAAGGTACACCAGGATCCCGTGTTTGATTCCTTTACCTATTCCATGTCTGGCGGTAGAAAACCTCCAACAGAACCAATGTTTGTGACAAGCTTTTAGATGATTCTATGACAAACCCGGACTAGCTCCTTGTTTCCCCTATCGATGATGGAAGGCAAGCCTTTTCCCCAACAAAATCATCCCATCTCGAAGAGAGAAGATATCAACCCATTCTAACAAGGAATTGTTAGTTCCTACCCAAATTAGTTGGCGAAGCCCAGTTTTCAAGGTGTATCCATTTATGACTAAGAGAATGAATAGAAGATCATTTTCAAAGAGAGAAAAAAGGTGAAAAAAAATGAAAAAAATGAGAAAAAGAGAAAAAATGAAAAAAATGAAAAAAAAAAGAAAAAGATGAAAGAAAAAGAAAAAAAAAGAAAAAAGATGTTGAAGTTATTGCGGAATGCTTTTTGGTTGAATGTCGAAGTTACGGAAGCCAGAATTCAAGTCAAGTACCCATAGTTGAGGTTCAATGGGCGAAGCCCAAAAGCGTAAGTAGTGACCTCTTTACCCTCTAAGTCCTTCCTGAGACAGTTACAAGGGGATAGTCAGGAATTTTGAGAATCATTCCGCTTGTGCTGTTATACCTAGCCTTTAGGGTCCAGACATGGAAATTTGAACCCACATCATTTTCCAACCCATTTGCACTCGGGTTTCATCAAACCCGAGACACCATTTCCAACCACATCAGAAGCCATAGCTCTTAGCCTTAGCACCACAAAACAAACCTTCAGAATGATGGTTAACCATTCCAACTTGTTATTACCAAGCTCCACATCCCAAAAGATCCAAGCCTTTTACACCTAACCCCGAACACGGGATTTAACGGTACTTTACAGGCTAGAATGGGATATGACATGATACCTTAGGTGAAACCTTTGAGTGTGTACACACAATCAAAATGCCATGTTTATGCACCATGATCGAACTACGTCGGATTTGATTTCGCTCCACGCGAATACGTAGGCAGTCCTTCAGAATAAGGGATTCAATCCACTCATCAACCAAGTTGTCATCTTGTCGGTTTCTTACGGGTCTTAACCAAGTCCAAATGAAGCCACCTTTGTTTGAGTCGGTCTTAGCACTCGATGTAGGCTAGGATAAGGATATAGGTTCAGATGAGTAGTGTCAAGTCTCGGAATGAGCTTTATCTAACGGTGTAGGCAAAGATGCTCAGTCAGATAGATGTGGGTTTTTGTTGGGAATAGAAAATATGAAAAACCCGCTGAAAAGAAAGAAGGCGTGGAAGAAAAAATAGTAAAAGGCCGCTGAAAAGAAAGAAGGCGGTGGCAAGAAATGATGAATACTCGCTGAAAAGAAAGGAGGCGAGGAGAAGAGTGGCAGAATGTGGCCAACAAGAGTGATGTGTGATGTCAAACTGTTCTTATAAAACCAGTCCGTGTTTAGTGTCTAGGCGAAGCTAACGTTGTTGCTCCATGAGTTTAATCCACCTTGTCAATGCCAAGTGATCTTGATTCCCATGTGCCCTTGGGAGCACACCCATGCCATACGATATCTCCGTCCCAAGTTCGACGACCTTGTGATTCCCATTTGCCATCTTTTGGCGCCGGAACGGCCAATCTACATTTTTACCCCCAACAAGTCAATAATTGAATTAAAACCCGTGCACACTTAGGGTTTTATTTTCCTTTTTTGTTTTACGGTAGCGGGCTACGCCCACGTTGTTTACGGGTCATGCAGAGTGTCTGAGTCGTATTTCCTGCTCACCCGTCAAGGTTCGATTCCAAAATGCCAAAGATTTCAGAATTCCGAAATTTCAAAAACTTTTTGCATCAAATTTTGGGTCGACGACCCAACATCCAAGTGATTCATTTCAAATTCAAAATTTGGGTCGATAGCCCAATTATTCAAAATTTTCAACATGTTCAAATTTCGGGTCGATGACCCAGTCTTTCAAACTCAAATTTCGGGTTGATGACCCAACATTCCAAGTGATGTCAAATTCAAAATTCGGGTCGATGACCCAATTATTCAAAATTTTCAAATTCAATTTTCAGGTCGATGACCCAATCTTTCATATAATCCAATTTTAAGATCGATGATCCAAATGTGCTTATGTGATGATTATTGCTAGTACGTTTTTGTGTTTCAAATATAGCAGGATATGCTTCAATCGGGGCTCTAAAGTCTTCGACTTTAGAGCCATTACAAATCGGGGCTCTGAAGCCGTTGGCTTCGAGAGACCATTATCAAGATGAAAGGGATGACATCCACTCGAATTCAATTCAATACAAGAGTATGAAATGGAAGAATTCCGCACCGAAAGCAAATGATGAAAGTGGCGGCAACCTCCTCGAAAGTCCCGTCCCATTTTGGCACTGCTAGCGAGATGATAAACTTTGGGCAAGTGTCGCAGATACGAATTTCGGACAAATGCCAGGCGAGATGATAAACTTTGGGCAAGTGTCGGCGGCGGCCGAACTACGACGCGGTTTGATTCCGTCGAAAACGTATACGTAGGCGCCTAAGGATAAGGCTCAATCCACCATATATGCATTTATGGGTCGATGACCAACGATGACAATTTGACGCAACAGAAGCAAGAGTTAATCCCCGACGAAGTTTCGGTATGATCTCTTCTTATGGTCAAGCGAGCTTATATACGCAAGTCTAATGGACTATAAACGACCCGAAGAATCCTCCGGTCGAGAGGGACCTGGGGTATACTTTGACTTTCGCCTTGTCCAAGCCTCGGTCAAAGTGGGGGCTCAGAGATACCCGTATCCGTCGATATTGGAATTTATAGAGAACCCGACAAACACCCGATGATGATAGGACACATGTATTCTTTAGTTGTCACTGTCATTTATTTGGGTTCGTTTTACGATGTAGAATGGGCGTCGTCGATGAAGTATTTTATTAATTTAAATGATATTTAAATTAATGTTTTTTTAGTGAGTTCATTTTATTAATTTAAATTATTTTTTAAATTAATGTTTTTTTTTAGTGAGTTCATTTTGTTAATTTAAATGATATTTAAATTAAAGCTTTTTAAGGTAAATTCAATTTATTTTATTTTATTTTGAATTTATTTTCCCAAGTTTATTTTATTGAAAATAAAATAAATAATTGATTTGAAAAATCATTTTATGAGTATATTTGATTTGAAAAGTCATTTATTTTAATGGGTTAATTGATTTGAAAAATCGATTTGAAAATCGAAAAGAACTCGTTTTGAACACTTGTTTTTGAGCTCGATTTTAGCTCGGTTTTTGAGCCCGTTTCCTTTACGAATTGGCACGAATCTCGAGTACATTAACCAACCCAAGCCTCTACCCATCCACCCTTGTTCGAACCCCCTATCCACGGCCCAATTTCCATCCCCAAATCGTCCCAAACAGCCCGCAACAAACGAGCAGCCCCCCTGTTTTGGCAGCTCAATCTCGAGCCCAAAACCCGCTCCAAACACTACCAAGACCCGTATCCATTAACCCTAACCCATACCCTAGTATCCTACCCATATTATCCTAGCTTAATCACCAAGAAAACCCCCCTCAAACCCTCACAAAAACGGCTGGACAGCAGCCATACGGGATGAGGCCCGATTGCCTCTCCCTCCCTTTTACCCTACTTTAACTCCTTATAAATACCACCCCTTCACCATACATTCATTCCTCTAAGTTCTACATACATCCTACCTTCACTCACAAGCTTTAAACCTCAGAAACAAACCCTAATTGCCTCTCAAAAAAACTCCACAAAACCGACATCCAAACTGGAACAGTTTGTGTGTCCTCTTCGAAAAACAATTCGTTCCTCCTTCAAATCTCCATCAAAACTCGAGTTTCTTGTTCCTAATTAACCACATAACATCCATCTACACATTAGACAAAGATTTACGAGCCAAATTGCCCTTGAGAGTACACGAAATCCCTCGAAAAACAGAGTGTTATACACTCTGTTTTCGCGGTTTATTCTTGTCTGTCCAGTTCTGTTTGTGCTCGTTTTTCGTGCCCAATAACCCAAAACGAGCAGGGGTTGCTTTAAGATCCCTGTTCTCCTCTCTTTCTAGTTTCCAAAACATCTTTTAAATCGAATTTTCGTCGTGAAACGAGGGAGATATCATCGTTTGAAAATCGCTGTCCAGAAAGTTTCCAAAACGCGTGTTTGCTTTATTCTTCGTCGACGACGGCCTCTCGAGATAAAATCTACCATCGATTACGACCCAAGACGGTGTCAACGATACATGTAGGTTGAGGGTGCATCAAATCCTCCTCTTTTCCCTTTTATTTCTTTTGTTTTATGCTTGCTTTTTTATTGTCTTATTTTTGTTTGTTTTCGTTTTGTTTATCGTTTGTTCTAATTAACTATGAAACTAGTTAGTCCGAGTATGAGTTAAAGTACCACCATGAACACCCGCGTTGACTTGAGATGGGAAAAGAAACCGCTACATCAGTCGGTCGTACACCCCCGTCTCATTTACATATCCTCGTGTTCAAGGTAGGGCATAAATAAAACGATTGTCTAACTTCGCTCTTCGCTTTTGACCCCCTTATTGTTTCGGCCAATTCGACATACCCTAGGACCCGTTGTATGTTAGTTTAACCTCTGATTGTTAACCTATGACGTATTTAGATGACATTAAATTAATTTAATAATCTAATTAGACACATTAGGGCACATCGACATAGCTTTAAAAATCAACTAACAATTCTGTAACTTAATGAACGCATCTCTCTCTTTCACCTAATTTCTCGCTAGTATAAGAGTGCGTGATTAGCACCTTCTTATTAACACTCGAAGAGTTAAATTAATTAGCGAACTTGACCTAATTTGACCCCTTTTGAGCCGTGTAGAATACACAATTGTAAGACCTCTTTTCAGTCGATCAACGTCGTTTCTAACTTGTTTTCTAATTCGTTCCTAACCCGTTTCGCAATCATCGATCTAACCTAATGAATCTAACCTAAGAATTAGGGTATGCTAGATCGTGTGGGCCGTGTCCTTGTAGTCTCTTTTCTCGTTTTTTTTCTCATCTTTATCTCATTATTTCGTATCTTGTAATTACTTTGTTTATCGAGTCGTGTTTGTTAGTTTGGTTGTAATTTTCAAGTTAGTTTTCTTTTATCGAGTCAAAACCTCTTTCAAAAAACCTTAGTCTTGTTTGGTTAGATGGTTGTGCCCCAATGTTTGTAAGAGCGTAGTAAATCGCATGTTGTTTAAAGCAACATGGCCCGATTTATGCTAATGCATGCTTTGGTGCGCGGCCCTATGTCTAATTCGATGAGATTGAGCGAAAGCACACATTACGAGGAGTGACCCAAGGCCGTGAGTCATGTGAGCCGTGGGCCACCCCTTTGTGCACGTTTTCCTAGGCCGAATTGGCCATGTGTCGTGTATGGTATCGTATGTAGCAATTGTATTTAGATCGAGTTGTATCTTTAATTTATCGTTGTGTCGGCATGAAATGTCTGGTTTGTAATAGGTAGATCCCAACGGCTCCCCCATTCCCCCTTAAGCCTTGTTTGCTTTGTTTTGTATGTTGTTAGATCAATCAACCCACATGCTAAATTACAACTTTGACAAAGTTAGTTTAGTTGCATCTAAAACGACATAGAAATTGTTGTCACATGATAGGGTTAAAACAACGTTTGCATATCATACATCGTACGTAGCTATGACCTTGTTTGAAATCCGACACTTGACTTAGTAGAGGCCGTTATTGACGGGCGGGGTTGGGTGTCCTTATGGGCTTCCCAACACGTACCCTCACCCCTTACTCAAGATCTATGGTTTGTGGATCCGTCTAAATACCATTGGATTACGAGAGTCATTCAAATCGAGTGATATAGGGTACAAGTCTTTATCTTTAATCACTCGTAGTCGATTGGCTTTATGCTTTTCGATGAAAGGTGTAAAGTTGACTTGAACGGTTCCAAGTTCCCAAAAAACTTGGTGGCGACTCTAATATGTCTTAATTCGATTCGAAAGAACCTCGAGTCGATTATGCCTAGTGTGGATCCCGCGGACGCAGTTCCCGAGGGCCTTGTCCACACTACCGCGGTCCTTAAGTTTCGGGGGAGACTTATTTTTGAGTGCACTACACTCTTCAATGAAAGCAATGGTCTCAACCTCATTGAAGGATCGCTTCTTTGAGAGAATCTCCTTCATAAACTTTGCGTAAGAAGGGACTTGAGTAAGCAATTCCATAAACGGAATGGCGACTTTTAAATTCTTACAAACTTCCAAGAACTTACCGAATTTACCTTCCTCCTTATGCTTTGCTAGACGATGAGGAAATGATACTTGAACAACTTCATTTGGATGAGCATCCTCCACATCTTTCACTATCTCGTTCTCAATTGGGACATTCGCCTTCTATGAAACAACATCACTCTCCCTATCATTAGGGGAGACTTCCTCAACAATTACCTTGTCATTTTCTTTGGGCATAGGGGGCTCAACATCTTTGGCATTAATCTTTCTCTTCCTCTTTAGCATCAACAACCGATGGGGAAATGGTACACGGTCTTTAACAAGAGGCTCTTCACTAGCCTTCTTTTTGTCATTTCCCCCAAACTTAGCCTTTTCAACAACCACGTCATCATCCAAGGTCATGGATGGGCCATCATAGCTTGTACCACTACTCAAGGAGATAGAATTAACGGTCTCGTGCGGCGGCGTACCTTGGGGAGGTAGTTGACCGTTCTTCCTTTGAGAGTTGGAAGCGGGTAGTTGAGCCACTTGTTGTTCCAACATCTTGACCACTGCACTATGAGCTTGATCATTATTTTGAATTTGAGCCAATAATTCCTTTTGCATTCTAACTATCAAGACCTCAAGCTTACCTCCTTCTTGGTTGTTTTATTGGCCATTTTGTGGTGGTGATTGATTTTGTTGGTAATTGTTTTATGGGGGCCTTTGTTGATTTTGATAACCCGGTGGAGGATTATACTTTTGTTATTGAGGGACATAGGCATTTTGTTGTGGTGGGGGTTGATTTTGTTGAGGATTGAGCACATTGTTGCTCCTATAAGACATATTCGGGTGAAATCTTGTATTTGGATTGTATGTGTTTGAGAACGTACCCGGTGGATAAGCATTTTGTCTTAGAGTAAGGAACGCATTTACCTCTTCAATAGGAGCTTGGCAATGAGCGGCATAATGACCTACACCTCCACAACCATCGCAAACAACGATTTGACTTGTAGAAGACATGGCATTGAGTTGTTGCACGGAGTCTCTAGCATCCCTTTCCGCCAATTGTTGTTGGAGTAAGGCAATTTGAGCTAGCAAGGTGGAATTTTTGGAGGATTCTTCTTTACCTTTGAGTGGCACAATGCGAGAATTGACATATTGAGCATCATGGACCGCCATAGATTCGATCGTGGCATGAGCAAGGTCGGTGTCAATTTGATCAAACCGTCCATTGTAGGCGGAATCAAGAATCCTTCGGGACTCGGCACAACATCCATTGTAGAATGTTATTGCTAGAAACCAATCATCTAGCCCATGATGTGGGCATTGACTTTGTAGCTCTTTGTACCTCTCCCAAGCTTCATATAAGCTCTCAATAGCTTGTTGACGGAATCCGGTGATTTGGTTCCTCAAAGTTTGAGTTTTCTTCGGTGGAAAAAACTTTTGATAAAACGCAAGAGCCAATGTCTCCCAATTGGTGATTTCCAAGACGGTGCGGTCAAGGCTATTGATCCAAAGCTTGGCCTTGTATTTCAAAGAAAAAGGGAAAAGTATTTCCCTTATTTGGGCTAGAGTGACGCCCGTTTGTCAGATCATGAACCAATAGTCACAAAAATTTTGCACATGCAAATTGGGATCCTCCAAAGGAATTCCCCCAAATTGTTTTCTCTCCACAAGGCTAATGAAAGCTTGTTTGATCTCGAATTCCGGTGCGGTAATTTGAGTAGTGGTGATACCGGCCGGAAGCATGGCCGCGGTGGGCTTTAAGTGATCGGAAAATTTCACCATCTTTTTGGTAGTAGATGGTGGTGGTGGTGGTGGAGATGATGATCAACTAGAAACCTCCTCCTATTCAAGAACATCTAGATCGTCTAAGTAAGACTTTCTATCACTTTCAACTTGTATGGGAGAATCGGCTTCTTTCTGTAGATACCCAGTATCTGCACCTTCCAAAAACCACCCGATGATGATCGGACTATAACGTGTTTTTGATATGCGTGCATGGATTGGCTATTCATGAGACGGTTTAGTGCACTACTCGGATATGAAAAATGATTTCAAAAGTTTTCTAACTTCATTTGCATTAAAATAACACTATTTAGAGTTAAAACCTTCTTCGGACCCAAAACCGACTCAGAAACCAGCAACTCGAGTCAACTTGAATCAACCCGAGTCAAACTAAATCTCGAATGTCGGAAATAATTCCATGAATGTCTTTATCATGTCATTTACATTAAAATGAACCTATTTAGAGTTAAACCGACACCGGGCCAAAACCCGACTCGAAATTCAAATCCCGACTCACACGGGTCAAACCCGAGTCAAAGACACAAAATACCTACCCCAAATATCACCCAAGAGTAAGCTTACACGGTTAAGCAAACCTCAAAGACCACAAATCACAACCAACAAAACATTGGTTAGAATAAATGCAAAATCCAAATTTCTGAAAGGGATAATACACCCCTTCAGTCACAAGGTAGCTCGCGCCTCTTTAGGCTGTCTGCTTAGTTTATACGCAAACTCAACCAACCTACCTTCCCACATTTCTCAATAAATACCAACCTTCATACACCATAATCAACACGCGAACTTTCGCCCCTCACCTCTCCCTTAAACTTCTAGACTCGACTTCCTAAGTCACAAAATCGACACGTGTTTATGACCTACCGATCGTAAACACAAGCCTTACACATATTGTTTGGTACCGTCGCCGTGCATTCGACCGATCCATTTGACCAACTCAACATTAATCAACATGTTTTAATTAACATACTTTCAACATATTTTCAAAACAAAATCCTTTTTAAGGCACACTTTTAAACTTCTTGATCGTGAGTAGTTGCTACGAGCAAACCGTCTCTAAAGTCGTCTATGTCGCAAACATCATACACATAAGTTTGAGGGTGTAAACAACTCATTTATTTCATGTCTTTATCATTTTTATGATTTTATAAGCATGAATGATGCATAACACGATTCAAATATAGGTTAGACGAGCCAAAACCGAGTTTTGGTCCGAGACAGAAGCCCCTTGCTATGCAAAGAGGCTCGCGCCTCATGTGGGTTATCGGGTCAGACTCATCCGTGTTTGTTCTCGTCTTTTCTCTTTATTTCATTTCTTATTTGTAATCGGTTTTTACCATTTCAAATGTTCCAAATCATTTTTATGACAAACTTTTTAACCATAAATCATAATCACCCTTGGTTCTTTATACCATGACGGTTTATTCCGTGACTCGATGATATTATCGGTTAATTACATTTTAATGGGTATTTTAACACCATTTTCTTTTATTTAGCCTTTTTCTCATTTGTTTACATTTGTAAACATATTAGTCATAATTCATAATCATCCTTGGTTCTTTATACCATGTCGGTTTAATCCGAGTACGATGACAAACTTGACTAATTACAAAGAAATGAACTTAACATATTTAGTTCAAATCAAACATTTTACATTTCTATATGTAAACTATGCTTTTCAAACATGCAAATACGACAACGAATATTACTAACATAATAGTAATTATTCCGAGTCATGTAAACAACATTTGCAAATCTTTCATCATAAATACGGTTTTAAATAACCTTTTCATGAACCAGGAGAAGCCCCCTTAGGCCGACTCATGGATCGCGCCCCAAAAGGTCGTCTGTTTTCATATTCCAAAAACCCAGGTAGACCTCTTCCCCTCGCCAATAGGCTCGCGCCCCAATGGGACTGCCTGGTGCTGTTCTGCCTAATTTTTAGCACTTGTCTAGGACGATCCCGATTACGGTTAATCTGAATACATGACGGATCATATTGACAAGTTATCATTTTTACACTTTGTCATTTGACACACTTTTTCAAATAAATGTATCGTGTTAAGCATCATAACCCGAATTTGGTAAATGGGTGTTTAATTTCCGTTTTCACATGCAAATCAATCTAAATCCAACTTTGACACCAATTTCTTGGTACATGCATAAACAACCGACTTAGGAAATATTCACATGTTAGGTTAAGCTTTTGGATGCGCATTCATGCATTTAAACCGTTATATCAACTTTTACACTTAAACCACCACGATCGATCAGTAGAGGCCGCTAACGCGGGCGGGATTGGGTGTCCGATTAAAGGGCTTCCCAATACGTACCCTCACCCCTTACTCAGGACCTTTGGATAGTGGATGGCCTTATCCAGGGCGTACGAGAGTCATTATAGGCATAGAATGCTAAAAGGGGGACGAGTCCTTATCTTTAGTACCTATGTGAAACACCGCTTTTTGCCTTGATTGACCTAGGTATAAAGTGGATTAGAATGGGTTACAAGCATTCCACAAATGCTTGGTGGCGACTCCGAACATCTCTAATCTTTTCAAGACCTTTACAGAGACAAAACCGACCGATCTAAAGCGATCCGGTCGAAAGCATTTTTACGCCACCGAGCGTGGCTTTCAAAAGACCGCTGCATGTCCACAGTTTGGCTTAGCGTGCAGGTGGCCTGTGACTATGGACCGGTAGGTGGCCCCCAAATCCACAGACCGGCTTGTGGCCCATGTCCACAGATTGGCGACTCCGCTGGGGAAAACTAGGACACTTGTGTCTTTGTGATCCTTAGAGGTGAAAATCGAATGAGGTCATGGTTAAAGTGCATTAATTGATATAACGGTCATAAGTCGGGTTCCTTGTCCGGGCCCACAACCTAACCCTTTTCGACCAATTGGCTCGTCGCGTCGGCGTGAGTTTTCTCATCCCCGCGTTTCGAATCCCGATTGAGTCAAGCATACCATTGATGTTACACATTTTTGTTTCGTCAAAGAGCTTTCACTTTCTTCGTGAACGACGCTAGGGCACCCTCCTTATACATTTTGTTTGGATTGGTATCCGTCTCGAAAATCGGGGTTTGATTGCTTGGTGTGTAACCCACCCTTTTAAGCCAAAACTCGTGTCAACATTATGCATAATATAATGAACTGTGAGTGCTTATGTGTTATGTAATTATAAGTACTTCCGTTTCATTTTCAAACTTTCAAAAACACCCTTTTGCGGCGTTATAATGGCCATTTCAAACCTCGGTCTTTCGTCGACCGTTGCACGCCTTTTTAGGCCGTCGTAATGACGATTTTCAAACCCGGTTTTTACAACCGTTTCAAAACACCTTTTTCATGCCATTGTATTGGCCATTTCAAAACCTCGGTCTTTTGCCGACCGTTTCATTTTAACACGCCTTTTTAGGCCGTCGTATTGACGATTTTAAAACCCTATTTTCTACAACCATTTCAACACGCCTTTCTAGGCCGTCGTAATGATGATTTTCAAACCCAGTTTTTTACAATCGTTTCAAATACACCTTTTCATGCCGTTATAATGGACTTTTCAAACCTCGGTTTTTATAACCATTTCAATCACATTCTTATGTCGTTGTAATGACGATTTCAAACCCTGGTTTTCAAAAACCATTTCTAAAGTCCCCTTTTACATCGCCATAATGGTCGTTTCAAACCTCGATCCCTCGCCGACCGTTGCATTATCAAAGCGCTCTTTTACGCCGTCGTACTGAAGAATTCTACCCTTGATGAATTTTTATAATTCGAAATCAATTTTCAAACAAAAACGTTTTTCAAACCGATGTAATGACAATTTCAACCCATGCAACTTCCCAAATTTCAAATCTCGTTTTCGAAATAAAATTTGGCTTTTCTAAGCCGTCGTAATGACGATTTCAATCCTCACAATTTCCAATTTCAAACCTTGAAAACCAATTTAACCGTTATCCAATTTCCAATTTCAAATCATTTGAAAACAAATTTGACCGTTTTCAAATTCAAATTCAAAATCGATTCTTTGAAAACCAATTTAACCGTTTTCAAATTTCCAATTTCAAGTCATTTGAAAACAAATTTGACCGTTTTCAAATTTCAAATTCAAAATCAATTCTTTGAAAACTAATTTAACCGTTTTCAAATTTCAATTCAATTTCAAATCATTTGAAAACTAATTTAACCGTTTTCAAATTTCAATTCAAAATCGAACCTTTGAAAACAAATTTAACCGTTTTCAGATTTCAAATCAAAACTCAAATCTTTGAAAACAAATTTAACCGTTTTCAAATTTCAATTCGAAATCGAATCTTTGAAAACAAATTTAACCGTTTTCAAATTTCAAATCCAATTTCAAATCATTTGAAAACAAGTTTAACCGTTTTCAAATTTCAATTCAAAGTCAAATCATTGAAAACAAATTTAACCGTTTTCACGGCCATTGTGATGACGATTCCAAATCCCTCAATTCTCGATTCTCAAATCTGTGATACGGAATTTCAAAAACCGTCTTTGGAAACAACACATTGTTTTCAGAGCCGCCGCAATTTCAACTCAAATCGTCTTTTGAAAACAAACTTAAGACAACTCTTTCAACTGGCCGACCTTCTAAAGATCCCCACTCTTTGGAAGTCGTCCATTAAACGACAAACGAATCTTTTTGAAAATTTCTATTTTTGAAAATTTCAATCCACCATTCCGATTCAGCCTCGAGTCGATTAGAGTCCAGTCGATTTCAAGTCAAGTCGTCTAGATAACGTCGAGTCTCTCCCGAAGTTAGTACGTACCTTCTGGTCTAGTTCATGTCGCCTAATTGTCGAGGCATCTCCAATGGAGTTAGCAAAGTCAAAAACCTCTCGGGTATTTAAACCCGTAATTTCCCTTACATTACGGGTCAAAGGCAAACTTTGTGTACATGTCTTCTCCAACGGCGTCACACCAGCAACAAAGCTCCAAATCTTGTCGTAAGTCATCTGTCTAGGCATCACTATGCCAACATCGACACTCGAGTCTAAGTTCAAAGTCATGCACCAAGAGTTCAAACAGAAGAGGTCATTCGCGATCTTTAATGAACTCATAACCTAGTCACACCGCCGCGTCTTCACGACATAACTGTCTTTTATATATGTGTCGCAATTGCCTTTGTTTGTGCAATCCCATGTCAAGACAATTTATAACGCCTATCGTTATGTCAAATAGGAATCCCTTGGGTGCCATCGATCGCCAACCAGGAACTCAAGAAGCCGATCAATCTTCATCCGCCATGACTCCTGCCGCAACCAACAACATGGTCCTTCGACTCCTAGCTACCGTGGAAAACTTGAGCACTCGTCTCTCCCAAGTTGAGGACAAAATGATAACCGGGAATTTTCCCTCTTCTGATATTGAGCAAAAGGTTAAGCTCCTTGAAAACTGGCTACTTGCCAACGACAAAACCAAAACCAGACGACCTCATAGGTCCTTCCCAGATTTGGGTATGCCTTATGCCACGGCCTTGGAAAGGCTAATCTCCAAAGGAAAGCTCAAACCGGTTGGCCCAACTCCGGGCCCTCTACCAAACAAGCGAGGACGTAGGTGGGACGGAAAACTGTTTTGTCAATATCACCAAGGTCGCGGACATGACACTGAAATGTTTCTCCCCCTAAAAGGCGTTATCCTTAACATGAATGAAAAGGGTGAGTTACCATTACCTCCCTCAAAATACAACAAGAATAACCCTCCAAAATACCCTATTGGACACAGTCAGGAATCTTCCCTAGACTGCTCTCTCCTAATCTCTCCTGACGATGAGTAAATTCATGCAATTGATGAGGATGACATACAAAGCGGTATAATGATGCTCTCCATCTCCATCAACAACATATTCTCAAAGCTTCAAGTGGCTATCGATGATTTGAACACTCGGGTAGCTAATTTGGATGAGAGGTTTGATAGTACCCAAAATGAACCTGGCCACCAAGGAGAAAACCAACCCTCCGTTCACCAACCAATAGCTGTTGAAAATGAGGAGTCATCCGATGGTTTCCACATCCACGAACCTACCAACAAAGAAATCACCTCACCAAAATCCCTTTCAAAATATCAAGCAACATCCCCAAAACTTCCCATTGACAATGACCAAATCCTGTTTCCACCCAGGATTGACAAAATCAAAAACAAAAACAAAACTCACAAAAACATCCCAAAAAACACCAATGTTGGAACCATGGGAAAACATCAAAGGGTATTAACAGATCTGAGAATAACATATGGCACCGCTCTGGAGATTCTTGCTTCAGAAGGAATGCTCCAACCCATTGGTCCGACTCCGGACAAACCTGAACACAAAAGAGCCCGATTCTGGGATGTTAATGCCTATTGCCAATATCATCAAGGCAAGGGCCATGACACCGAAACTTGTTTCAAACTCAAGCATGCCATTCAGGATATGATTGAAGCTGGCAAAATCATAATTGCACCTCTCAGTCAAGACAATCCTACTGGATGTCTCAAGTCAAACAACAAGGTTGAGCGTTCACAAAGGACATTCACCAAACTCAACACAACCTATACCGCAGCTCTTCAAAAGCTTATGACTGAAGGGAAGCTACGACCGATCAGACCCACCCCGGATCCTTCTGATGCTAAGAAGTCCCGTTTCTGGGACGGCAATGTCTATTGCCAATATCATCAAGGAAAAGGTCATGACACTTAAACATGCTTCAAGCTGAAACATGCTATTCAAAATATAATCGACAACCATGAACTGGTAGCTTCATCCCTAGGCTTACCAAGTGATTAAAGCAACCCTCATGAACATCTCTTTCTGGAAGGAAATAAAAGCCTCATGGACTATTGTCCTCTTATCATTCCCAACAACGAGAGCGAAGTGCTCAAGTTGGTTAATGCTCAAGACTAGATATTCAAGCCGCTGGATGCTGCGAAAAAGACCATCGAGGAGGAACATGATGATTAGGAGTCCGTATCTACGATTGAGTGTGAGTCCGAGTCCGAGTCTTAGGCTTTCTCATATCTATCCTAATATTTGTCCTTATATTCCTAAGTGGCAAACTGGGGGGCTGTCCCCATGAGTCACATGTATTCATCGAATCTGTGCTAATATCTTATTTATCTAAATAAAAGCACAATTTCCAATTTTCATATATCTTTTATATTCTCCCTTTACCATTTCTCATGACAACGAGAATTGATTTAAGAATTGATTTAAAACAAACAACATGTTCCAATTCAATGTGAGTACACTCGAGTGACGTTCCATACCGAGTAAGCAGAGGACTCGAAACTCCGTGTCCATTTTCTTTACCTATTCCATGTCTGGAAATAGAGACCTTTCATTAGCGCCCAATATAGAACGAGGTTCTATCAACGGGATTCTATGACAAACCCTGATAACAAACCAAGAACATCTCCTTGTTCATGATCAATGACGGAAGGCAAGCCCATTTCCTCACAAAAACATCCCATCACCAAATATCAACCTCTCACCAACGGGTACATCCCCGTCTGCACCTCTACCTTCCACGGATGAAGGACGGCAAAAAAACAAAAGGCCAAAATCAAAGGCCCAAGCCAATATCCATTAACCTAAAGCCAAAGTAAAAGGCCAAAATCAAAGGTCCAAGCCAATATCCATTCACCCAAAGCCAAAGCTCAAGGCCAACGCAAAAACCAAGGCCAAAAGTAATTCACTCAAGGCCAAAGCCAAAGTCAAAGTCAAAGCAGAAACCAAAGTCAATTCACTCAAAGCAAAAGCCAAAGCCAAAGGCTACTCACCCAACGTCAAGGCCAAGACCCAAGCCAAAATCAAAACAAAACAAGATTAAAACCCTTTTCTCAAAAAAGCCAAAATCCAAAGAAAGCATCCAACACACAAAATCCATGACAAGTGAGTACAAAATACTAAGTTCAGGACCAACAAGTCCAAAGCACAGGACACATGAGTTCAAAACACCAAGTCCAGGACCAACAAGTCCAAAGCCCAGGACCTATGCGTCCAACAAGTCCAAAGCCCAGGACCCATGAGTCCAAAACACCAAATACCAAAACCTCAACCAAAACTGCTTGACCCCTAAGTCCTTCTAGAGACTGTTACAGGGAGACCTATCTAGGCTTCTGAGGATTCCCCTCAAGCTCGTAATATCACACCTTACCCTTTAAGGTCGGGACATGGGATTCTTATCCCAAGTTATTTACCAACCATTTCGTGCTCAGGCCACATCAAGCTTGAGGCCCCTTTCCGCACAACACTACAAGCCGTAACCCATCGGCCTAAACACCACAAAATACAAACTCCAGATTTTTATTTGTTAAACAAACCTATTATTACAAGGCTCCACATTCCATAATGTCGAAGCCATTTTCACGATGACCCATATACGGAGTCTTCAAAAACCATTGCTTTCTTAGAGTCCACTTTTTTAGTGTACTCACTTAACAAGAAACATTTTCACAAACTATGCCTTTTTTATCCATGATCAAGAGGTAATTCTCTCCAATCAACTTTCGAGTCACGAAACGGAATTTTCCGTCGTGACCCTCAACTCCAGATTTTTATCTGACAAACAAAACCATTATTACCAAGCTCCACATTCCATAATATTGAAGCCTTTTTCACCCTGGCCCAGATACGGAGTCCTCGAATGCTTTGCTACCGAGAACGGGACATACCCAATCTACCCTTAGGGTCCACTTTTTAGTGTGCTCACAAGATAAGAAACTTTTTCATAAATTACACCTCTTTGATTCATGATCGAGGAGAATTCTCTCAAATCAATTTTTCGAGTCAGTAAACGGCTTTTACAGTCGTGACCTACACAATTTAAGGTCTTAACAACTCTCTTAGGCACACATTCAGAACTACGATCTGGTTTGATTTCACTTCACGTGAATACGTAGGCAGTCCTTCAAGGACACAACCATACACCTCAAAATCACTTTAAGGTCCTAACAACTCGCTTAGGCACACACACACTCAGAACTAGGATCTGGTTTGATTTCGCAAACACGCGAATACGTAGGCAGTCCTATTACAAGGGCACAACCACACACCCCACACACATTAAATTTTCAAACTTTCAACTTGCAACCCATTGCACACACACGCAGAACTACGATCTGGTTTGATTTCGCAAACACGCGAATACGTAGGCAGTCCTATTACAAGGGCACAACCGCACACCCATTTCAATCTCAACCATCAACATCAATCCTCAATAACCAGCTCAGAACTATGATCTAGTTTGATTTCGCACACACGCGAATACGTAGGCGGTCCTATTACAAGGGCACAACCGCACACTCATTTCATTCTCAACCATCAACATCAATCCTCAAAAGCAGCCCACCATGCTGCAAATTTTAATCTTATACCTCTTTACTGGGGGGGGGCTTCTTCCTTAAGACGTCGCCTATTCCTTACTTTATCAAAATCCCACCTTCTCACTCTGGGGGCTTCCCTTTCAAGACGCCACCCATCATTTATCCTTAAACATCTTTTGAGTCTCAGCTACAGTCCAAAATAAAATTGCCCATAGCCTATTGCTTGGTTCGGACGATGACAAGGTCTTGGTTCCGCTCTCCGAATCATCATACCTTAAGAAGGGATCTCAAACAAGCAAACGGGGGCAAAGATGTCTGGAGAAGATAATCAATGCATGTTCCCTAGCTGAGCGAACCTTCTACTCCAGGGATTTGATACACGTTGTCACCCTTTTCTTGGATAAGGAGTTTCACTTACATGTGCAAAGTCTGTCAGAATCATCCCTGTGTCGTGTCAACACTAAGTCTACATCACGTTCACGACCGCCTGTTTGTCAGTCTGTCAGTATGCGTCCATGTGAGTCAATTTCGCAACAGTCACGTGTCTCCAATCTGTCAAATCACAGATTTACGAGTAACAAGACTCAATTTTAAGCTCCACAACTTTCAAAACTTCTATCTCCCCTCGCGTGAGATATTACATGCTAGTTGCTTATATGCTAACTGCTCACATGCGTATGTGCTTACGTGCTTATATGCTTGCATTCAACGTGCTTGTCTATGCCACTGCGAGTATGTGTGGTCACTAACCATGCAGGAAATCTTGAGAAGACAAACTCACTCCAACTGAGTACTGGGTTCTTCCCAACAAACGGCGACCTATCTAGTCCAAGGGCTTTAACCCCGTCGATTACATGGCACACGCTACCTCCCAACGAGCAGCAACTCATATCCCCAGCGAATCCTGATAAGTGTCTAACTCCCCAGCGAGTGCCGATTTTCAAATGGAAGTCCCACATGCTATTTCCAACAGTTGATCTTTCGACCATCGATGGCTGGCGGGCCTCGAAATGCACCTCCAACATGGCTGGCGAGCCTCAAAATGCACCACCTTCAACATGGCTAGTAAGCCTCAGAACGCACATTTAACATAGCTGGCGAGCCTCAAAACGCACTTTCAACATAGATGGCGAGCCTTTGCACGCACACAAGAAGCAATCCAAGGACATATCCCGAAGATGCCTAAGGTATGACTCCTTCCTATGGCTGGCGAGCCTCAAAACGCACCACCTTCAACATGGCTGGCGAGCCTTATAACGCACTGCGGCGGGCGAGCCCCTTTGCATCCGCATCAAGCTGGCGAGCCTTTGTCCGCAAACAAGATACAACTCAAGGACGTATCCCGAAGATGCCTCGGGTACGACTCCTTATCACAGCTAGCGAGCCTTTGTCCGCAAACAACTCAAGGACGTATCCCGAAGATGCTTCAGGTACGACTCCTTATCACAGCTGGTGAGCCTTTGTCCGCAAACGCGCAAGGACATATCCCGAAGATGCCTCAGGTATGATTCCTTCTTATGGCTGGCGAGCCTTTATACGTAGTCCAATGGACTTTAAACGACCCGAATCGGAACTCGACAGACTCTAAACTGTTCCCGACGGCAGTTCCTTGACTCGAATCCCCGAGTCGCCCCGACGTCGCCCTTCCCGACGGCAAGTCCTTCGCTCAAACCCTTTTGAGTCGCCTCGACATCGCAATGGTCTTCAGGTTGTAATCTTCGATTGACCTGGAGATCATACTTTGACTTTTGCCCTGTCCAAGCCTCAGTCAAAGTGGGGGCATGGAGATACCCAGTATCTGCACCTTCCAAAAACCACTCGATGATGATCGGACTATAACGTATTTTTGATATGCGTGCGTGCATTGGCTATTCATGAGACAGTTTAGTACACTACTCGGATATGAAAAATGATTTCAAAAGTTTTCTAACTTCATTTGCATTGAAATAACACTATTTAGAGTTAAAACCGTCTTCGGACCCAAAATCGACTCAGAAACCCGCAACTCGAGTCAACCTGAATCAACCCGAGTCAAACTAAATATCGAATGTCGGAAATATTGCATGAATGTCTTTATCATGTCATTTCCATTAAAATGACCCTATTTAGAGCTAAACCGACACCGGGCCAAAACCCGACTCGAAATTCAAATCCAGACTCACACGTGTCAAATCCGAGTCAAAAACACAAAATACCTACCCCAAATATCACCCAAGAGTAAGCTTACACGGCTAACCAAACCTCAAAGACCACAAATCACAACCAACAAAACATTGGTTAGAAAAAATGCAAAATCCAAATTGTTGAAAGGGACAATACACCCGCTTGAGTCACAAGGTAGCTCGCGCCTCTTCAGGCTGTCTGCTTAGTTTCTACGCAAACTCAACCGACCTACCTTCCCACATTTCTCTAAAAATACCAACCTTCATACACCATAATCAACACGCGAACTTTCGTCCCTCACCACTCCCTTAAAATTCTACACTCGACTTCCTAAGTCACAAAATCGACACGTGTTTACGACCTACCGATCGTAAACACAAGCCTTAGATGTGACACCCCCATACTCCAAGTGCCTTACCAGTACCACTCAGGTATAAGAACATCACCATCTCGGTTTCCCAAGGCAATGATAATCAAATGACAATAACGAAACATAATTTAAATAGTAATAAATTTTAAGTGATTACAATCCAAATCCAAACTGATAAAAATACGGTACACGTTCTCAAAAACCAAATGTATCAAACTACTAAAATACGACAGCGGAAGACTCTAATCAGCTTGTGAAGACACATCCCAGCTAGCCCAAATGTCTCTAATCAAACCTGTTCAACAACTGCTCACCATCCCCGAATGGATCACCACAGTTTTACAAAACAAAGACGGGGTCAGTACTACTTACACAATACAAATCACGATATAACAAAGATCAAACAGCTCAATCGTCACATCCAAAACCCAGTCTCCATACACAATCTCCACATAACTGACTACACACTAAAGTGTATAGCCCTGCCAGAGTAGCCATGGCAACAGATACTCCACACCGCCAGTGGGGGACCGCAGCCGTACCCACCAAATCCCCGCTCATCTCCATCGAGCGATAAACCCAAGTCCATTAATGTGCACATCCCTTCTGTGGCGGGTTCCACAGAAGGCAAATTATGGGCGTGAAGCCACTCCCGCAAGTGACTCCACTCAGCCAGGGACACGCCCTGAAGAACACAGACAGATAAACAATAACTATAACACCAAAATCCACAACCGTCTGAATCAATCAACAAGATATAATCACAACCGTCTGAATCAAACAACAATCACTAACTACAGCACAATCACCACACATACCATGTAACTAATACCGAGTAGAGAAAACCCTACCTGGAATGCAACACAAACTGCAGACGATCTTAGCAGCTGTCTCAAAATCTCTCCTATACGAATCCTCCTCCTATCACATAATCATACAATTACTACATAGACAACTAATCATAAAAACTCCAATCCCAAAATTAGGGTTTAAGCAAAGTCAACCAAGCGCTATAAAATTGGTATGTAGGACTTACCCTTGACACAAGGATCACAAAACACAAAGAACAATGAAATCCGACCTCTCAAGCTCCGGGATTTGCCAATAATGCGGATGAAGAGAACAACGTAGTTTGAATCTCCTTTTTGAGTGTATTAGGTTTATAAAAGTTTTTATGAAAGATGACGACATATTATATATACTAATCCGCATTATTAACAAAACCCGTCAAAATATAACCCGCTAACCGAGCTACTCTATCGAGTAAGTAATGTACTCGATCGAGTGCCCCTTACTCGATCGAGTGCCAAGGCTACTCGATCGAGTACCCTACAGACAGAATACTGCTTCGTAAATCAAAACACCCTTACTCGACAGAGTAAGGCCCACTCGATAGAGTACCCAGAGACTCGTAAAACCGTAGTATTACAGTCTTCCCTCCTTAAAAAGAACTTCGTCCCCAAAGTTCAAACCACAACAAAACAAAAGCACACTAACTCTCTCCCGACGCAACAACAAAACAAAACTCAACATAAAACTTCCCAAAACATACGTACCAACCAAACTCAACCCGACTCAGACAACTACTAACTATAACCAAAAGCAACACAAAAGATGTAAAAACTCTTCGCGGCCATCTCCTACCCCCCTAAAAGAAACAAGGTTACGTCCTCGTAACCATACATACCTGATTAAAAAGAAACAGATAGCGCTCTCTCATGGCCTCCTCTGCCTCCCATGTAGCTTCCTCAACCTCATGATTAGACCAAAGAATCTTAAGCAAGACCGTCTCACCATGTCTAGTCTTCCTAACCTTCCGATCAAGAATCTATTTAGGCACCTCAAGATAAGACAAGGACTCATCTAGCTCTATGCTCTCCGCCTCTAACACACGTGACGGATCACTCACACACTTCCACATCTGAGACACATGAAACACATTATGTACCCTATCCAAAGCAGACGGTAAAGCCAAACGATAAGCAACCTCTCCAACTCGGTCTAAGATCTCATATGGTCATATGAACTTCTGACTCAGCTTGCCTTTCTTACCAAATCTCATGACCCCACGCATAGGAGACACTTTCAGAAGAACCTTGTCCCCAACCTGAAACTCTATATCCCGGCGATGTAGATCTGCATAACTCTTTTGTCTATCCTGAGCCGCTCTCATCCTCTCCCTGATCAGCTTAATCTGCTCAACCATCTCATGTACCATCTCTGGTCCTAAAACCACTGCATCAGCACTGTCATCCCAACAAATCAGACTCCTACATCTCCTCCCATATAAAGCCTCAAATGGTGCCATGCCAATCCTGGTGTGATAGCTGTTGTTGTAAGAAAACTCAATCAAATCTAACCTCTGTTCCCAGCTACCAGCAAAATCCATCACACAAGCTCGTAACATATCCTCAAGAGTCTTGATTGTCCTCTCTGTCTGACCATCTGTCGCAGGATGAAATATTGTACTCATCTTCAATGTAGTTCCCAAATACTCCTGCAACTCTTTCCAAAACCCTGAGATAAACCTCGAATCTCTGTCATATACTATGTCTTTAGGCACCCCGTGTAATCTCAGCACATTCTTCCAATAAGCCATAGCCAATTGTGTCTTAGTCCATGTATCTTTCATTGGCACAAAATAAGCTGACTTGGTCAATCGGTCCACTATAACCTATATCATGTTGTTACCCTGCAGACTCTTTGGCAAACCCACGATAAAATCCATATAATGGACTCCCACGCCCACGCAGGTATCTCTAAAGACTGAATCTTACCTTGTGGTCATCGCTGCTCCCCTTTAACTCTCTGACATGTCAAACAACGGGCCACAAACTCAGCTGTTTATTTCTTCATCCCAAGCCACCAGAAAGTCTTCTTTAAATCCTTGTATAGCTTGTCACCACCTGGATGTACCGAATATGGTGTACAATGTGCCTCTGTCATGATTGTCTTTTTCAGCTCCTCATCATTAGGGACGCACCACCTCTCATCAAACCTCAAGCTACCATCTGTATGAATAGAGAATCTAGACACTGTCCCTTTCTCTACTCAAGTTCTCCACTCTACCATCTTAGGATCCAACACTTGCTTATCACGAATATCATCATAAAGATCAGACCGGACCGTCAAATCTCCTATGGCATCCCAACCTCATCTCTCAATCTCATCAACGATATAGTTGTGCACAAAAAATGTACACTCTTCCTGCTCAAAGCATCTGCAACTACATTGGCCTTCCCTTTATGGTAGATAATGTCCATGTCATAATTGCCAATCAACTCCATCCACCTCCTCTGTCTCATGTTCTACTCCTTTTGAGTGAAGATGTACTTGAGACTCTTGTGATCTGAAAATACCTTAAAGGTTGCCCCATATAGGTAATGTCTCCAAATCTTGAGAGCAAACACAACTCCACCCAACTCCAGATCGTGTGTAGGATAATTCTCCTCATAAGGATTCAATTGCCTAGAAGGATAGGCAATCACTTTACCATTTTACATCAACACACATTCCAAACCATTCTTTGAAGCATCTGTATACACTTCAAAGTTTTCACTCCCTTCAGGCAATGCTAAGATTGGAGTTGTGGTCAACCGCTCCTTTAATGTTTGGAACGCCGTCTCACAACTCTCATCCCAACGAAACATGTTCTCTTTCCTCATCAAGGTTGTCAAAGGTCTAGAAATCTTGGAGAAATCTTTCACGAACCGTCGATAATATCCAACTAAACCCAAGAAACTCTTGATCTCAGCTACATTCTTTGGTGCTTCCCACTTGTTAACTGCCATAATCTTTGCCGGATCCACAGCTGCCCCATCCTTTAAAATCACATGCCCCAGAAAGGCAATTTTCTCCAACCAGAACTCACACTTGGACAACTTAGCATACAACTCATGCTCTCTCAATGTCTGCAACACAATCCTGAGATGTTCCTCATGTTCCTCCTTAGTCTTGGAAAAGACTAAGATGTTATCTATGAAAACCACCACAAACTTGTCCAAAAATTGACTGAAGACTCTGTTCATCAAATCCATAAACACAGCTGGCGCATTAGATAATCCAAACGGCATCACCATATACTCATAATGGCCATACCTCGACGTGAAAGCGGTCTTTGGTATGTCCTCCTCTCTAATCTTCACCTGATGGTACCCCGACCTCAAATCAATCTTGGAAAAGACTTTTGCACCACTCAACTGATCAAACAGGTCATCTATCCTTGGCATAGGATACTTGTTCTTTACCGTCACTCTGTTCAGCTCCCTATAATCTATGCACAACCTCAAGCTCCCATCTTTCTTCTTCACAAACAGAACTGGCGCTCCCCACGGTGATACACTAGGTCTATTGTATCCCCTCTTAATCAGATCATCTAACTACTTCCTGAGCTCCTCCAAATCCTTAGGACCCATCCGGTATGATGCCTTAGAGATTGGCCCCTTCCCCGGTTTTAGCTCCACACTGAAATCTATCTCCCTCTTCGGAGGCAACCCCGGAATCTCCTCTGGAAAAACATCTGGAAACTCCCCCACAACTGGTATCTACTCAACTGTCGGACTCTCCATCCTGTCATCTCTCACATGGCACAAGATCAACGGGCACCCCTTCCTCAGATAGGACTTCAAGGTCACAGCTGCAATCAACTTAACTTTGGGTTTGACAACAAACCCACGATAAGACACACTAATGCCCTTAGGACCTCTCAGAGACACTTTCTTTTGATGACAGTCTATCTTAGCTTTGTACTTTCCTAACCAATCCATCCCAACTATCATTTCAAAACCGTCTAAAGGAAACTCTAGCAAGTCTACATGTAGATCGACTTGCCCAACTATCATGGATACATCTCTATACAACCTCCCACACGATACAGACTCACCCGAAGGTATAAAAACTTCCTCTCTTACAGACTCATATTCTCTCAAACCCAACTGTTTAACATGACTCGAAGATACAAACGACTGTGATGCCCCCAAATCAAACAAAACAAAGGTATAAACACCATTAACAAGAAAAGTACTAGTGATAACATGAGCGTTGTCCTCAGTTGCTTTCTTCTCCATCATAAACAGCTTTCCACTGGTCTTCTGCCCACCTCCCTGGACAGTACTAGCTGAGGTAGCCGGCTTAGCACCCGACCCCTGGTTGTTGTTGGTGTTTGTAGCTGGCTTCTGATAAGAATTACCGCTATTGCGGTTACCTCCACCATTATTGCTCTGGTATCCCCGGTTGTTCCATGACCCAGCCGGTTTGTTGCTCACATAACTCTGTGCCGGCCCCTGTGAAAAGCTTCCCTGTCCCGGCCTCTAAAAACCCCCACTCACCGCACTGGTGCACTCATGTCTCTTGTGACCTACACCGCCACAGTTGTAACAAGTCATTCCCCAGCTACTGCTACTACTCCCAGGGCCACGCCCAAAGGAAGCCCCAGTACTAAACCCTGAACCAGATGAATATGCTCTCGCCTGAGTGTGGTTGCCCTTCTTGTAGTTAGATTGGCCACCACCCTCACTCTTAGCCTTTCTTTTCTCAGCACCTCTCTCTCGGGTCATCTCCACCAACCTCTCAGCCCTCCCAGCTCTCTCATAAGCTTCCTTAACATCTGTAAGGACTCCCACAGGTAGCTTCTCCATTATCTTGGGGGTCAACCCCTTCTCAAATCGCAAAGCTAGGTTCTCATCACTCAACCCCATATCCTCAGCATACCTAGCCTTCTCATTAAACTTACGGTAGTACTCAGCCACCGTCATGTCAGATGTCATCTTAAACTCATCGAACTCCTCTCTCATCTTGCTCCTCACATGTTCCGGTACGAACTCTCACCTCATGGCTCTCCTGAACTCATCCCAAGGTATAGCAGGTAGCCCCTGCTTCGCATACATATCCCTAGCATTCACCTTTACCTTGTCCCACCACTCACCTGCCGCTTCCCTCAGGTAGAACGCAGCTTGTTCTGCCTTCAACTCAACCGGGCAATGCACCAATTCCAGGATATTCTCCATCTCTCTGTGCCAACTATCTAGAAGCATTGGCTCCCCGGTCCCCTAATACTCTTTAGGGTTGAATCTCGCTATGTGGATGCTGATCTTTGAATGATCAACCTCCTTATCCTTCCCACTCTTTTCAACGCTTCCGTAAGAGCATCCTGGTGCTCCAACATCTTTACTATATCATCGGTGGTCATGTTCTCAGCTCTAACATACAGGGCGTTTCTCTTTGGCGGCATCTTGAAACTATATAAGAAAAGGTATATATAAACACGCAAACTATAACCCAAAACACGTATATAACATGCTTAGGATGCTTTTTGGGAGCTCTAAAGATCATAGATGGAGCATTTACCCAGGTGCATTAAGGGTCATTAATCACGCTCTTAGGATTCCTCAAGAAATTAAGGGAGGAATTAAGAGGAAATACCCGGAAACACACGACCCCGATCGGGGTGGGGTGGCCCCGATCGGGGGTGCATGCCTCTTGGCTTTTACGTTATCCTCTTCTCTCCTATAAATAGGAGAGGTATTCCAAGGCTTTGATAATCTCAATTTTTACGTCTCATTTTAGTTCTTCATAGCCTTAAGCAATATAATCTCTCAATAGTTTTCATATTAGTTTACAAATTAGTTAATCTTGTAGTTCTTAAACATTTGGTTATTATTACATTTCAAGCATTTGGTTCTATTTGTTTCTTCCATACAAGTTATTTCTATTAAGGTATTTCTATTTATAGTTTACATTTTACATTGCTATTTAGTTTATTATTAATCTCATTTCATTAGCATAATTTCCTTTACATGTTATATCACCTAATCTGTTTAGATCATAAAATCATGTTTATCACTTCTCTTAATATAGTTTACAATTTACATCTTAAAATGAGTAGCTAAATCTCTTAGTCTAAGGGCTAGGGGAGCCATGCATAAATTTAATATATAAACATGATAAAATAAGTTAATAATAATATTGTTCATATTGCTTCTATCACATGCTTGCATCGTCACGTTTAATCGTTGTTTAAGGCCTTATTCAAATGATTAAGTTTGTTCATTCGTTCTATAAGTCGAGAGGCACGGAATTGAATTAGACTAAGCATGTATAGTAGGACGACCTAGTCATGGACGAGAGTTTCTCTAGGACCTGGTCTATGGTTGATGCTAATGCCGCAAGGTGGGTATCTTTAAGCCTAAGCAATTGACAATGTTTTAGTACCGAATTTATCATAATCATATGTTTACTTTTGCATGTGTGACCCAAACCCCTTAGACTCTCTTTTATTATATAATCTACATCATCATTGTTATTAATCATCAAACAACCAAACCAAACCAAATCGTAATCAACCTTGATAAAAATCCACCCATAACAATTCACGACGTAATTCCCGTTTCCTTGTGTTCGACCCCTATTGCTACATTAACTTGTTGTTTAGGGTAATTATATTTGCATAGGTACGCGATTAACGGTTTTATTGGTTTTTGAATTGTCGATTTTTATCTTGTTTTCCTTTGTCTTGGGGAACACTTGTTCCTTGAGACCGTTACTTATCACTTCTCTAGAAATTGTTGTCTTATGCCCAGGTCCTCTCGAAGTGGAGAATTGCTTTCACCGGATTCCGATCCCGAGAAAACCTTTAGGAGAAGACGACGATTTTGGAAGGAAGTGAAAGAAGCTACTTCTCCCATACAAGTTGAAAGTGCTAGAAAGTCTTACTTAGACGATCTAGAAGCCCTTGAAGAGGAGGAGGTTTCAAGTTCATCATCTCCACCACCATCACCATCTACTACCAAAAAGATGGTGAAACTTTCCAATCATTCAAAGCCCACCGCGGCCATGCTTCCGGCCGAAATCACAACCACTCAAATCACGGCACCGGAATTCGAGATCAAGCCGGCTTTCATTAGCCTTGTGGAGAGGAAGCAATTTGGAGGAAGTCCTTTGGAGGATCCCAATTTGCATGTGCAAAATTTTTGTGACTATTGCTCCATGATCCGTCAAACGGGCGTCACCCAAGCCCAAATAAGGGAAATACTTTTCCCTTTCTCTTTGAAGGACAAGGCCAAGCTTTGGATCAATAGCCTTGACCGCACCGCCTTGGGAATCACCAATTGGGAGACATTAGCTCTTGCTTTTTATCAAAAGTTTTTTCCACCGGAGAAAACTCAAACTTTGAGGAGCCAAATCACCGGATTCCGTCAACAAGCTCTTGAGAGTTTATATGAAGCTTGGGAGAGGTACAAAGAGCTTCAAAGGCAATACCCACATCATGGGCTAGATTATTGGTTTCTAGCAATAATATTCTACAATGGATGTTGTGCCGAGTCCCGAAGGATTCTTGATTCCGCTAACAATGGGCGGTTTGATCAAATTGACACCGACCTTGCTCATGCCACGATCGAATCTATGGCGATCCATGATGCCCAATATGTCAATTCCCGAGTTGTGCCATCCAAAGGTAAAGAATAATCCTCCAACAACTCCGTCTTGCTAGCTCAAATTGCCTTACTCCAACAACAATTGGCGGAGAGAGATGCTAAAGATTCCATTCAACAACTCAATGTCGTGTCTTCAACAAGTCAAATCATTGTTTGTGATGGTTGCGGAGGTGCGGGTCATTATGCCGCACATTGTCGAGCCCCCATTGAAGAGGTAAATACTTTTCAAGCTTTTAGACAAAGTTCATATCCACCGGGTACATTTTCCAGCACTTATAACCCGAATTCAAAATTTCATCCGAACTTGTCTTACACTAGCAATAATGTGCTTAACCCTCAACCCCCACCACAACAAAATGTCTATGTTCCTCAAAAACAAAAGTATATCCCTCCGTCGGGTTATCAAAATCAACAAAGGCCCCCACAAAACAATTACCAACAAAATCCACCACAAAATGGCCAACATCAAGGAGTTGGTAATGTAACACCCAGGATTTGTAGGAGCGTTGTTGACCGACCTTGTTGACCAAACAGACCTTAGGAATGATTGGGTGAGGGATCAGACTGGTAATAGGAGACGTATTGGTTAGTTACTCGACCTAGCTGAGGCCACTCGGCCGAGTATCACCAATACTCGACCGAGTAGAGTCTACTCGGCCGAGTGTTCCTATACTCGACCGAGTATGGCTGCTGTCGACGCGTTAATATAAGTACGAGTTCGCGAGATTCATTTCTATTTTTCTCATTTCCTCGACAGTTTCTCTTTCTCTAACCCTAGACCATCTCCCTACTCTATCACTCCATAGCCTCATACCTTAAAGGGATTAGCTTAAACCCCTACCTTGGGAATGTCGGGATTCGCGGAGCAAGGAGGACGTGGGTGGTGGTTGTCTATGTCGTCACCGATGTGCAAGGGTGCTTAATGGAGTCGTGCGTGGCTATAAATGGAAGTCTTTCATGCTTTGTTATGAGGTAGGATTTCCTACTCAGTCTACTGTTAATTGATTGAGATTATGATTGTATTGTGATTCATGGTTATCCGCTGATCATCGGAGTATAGTGGTTGTGGTAATGATGGCGTTGTCATGTGACAGCAGCGATGCTGTGATTGGGATTGTGGTGGAGTCACTTGCGGGAGTGGCTTCACACCCTAGTTCGCCCTCCGTGGAACCCGCCACGGGAGGGGATGTGCACATTAAGGGACAGGGACTGTTAGTCGCTCGTTGAGGAGCTGGACTAGGTGGGGATGGGCTGCGGTCACCCACTGGCGGCGAGGATTACCTGTTGCGATGGGTAATCTGGCAGGGCTACACACTTCGTGTGTAGTCGGTGTTTGTACGAGGTGGTGAGTTTGGGATTGTGGATGATCAGCTATTTACTTTATTGTCTTATCTTATATTTGATTAGTCAGTACTGACCCCGTGTTGTTTTGTGGTATCTGCGGTGATCCATTCGGGGATGGTGAGCGGTTGGTTTAAGCGGTATTGTTGGTTCTTCTTTCTGGGATTGGAGGGATCGAGTCATCACGCTACTGGTCAAGAGTTGTAGAATCACTAGTGTTGTAATTGAACTTTATTTTAGAGACTTGAATAAAATGGTATTGTGACAGATATTCTATTAATGTAATATTGTCCTTGTATTGTCTAATTTGATCTACTTCCTCGAAAAACCGAGATGGTGACACCGTCATACACTGGAATGGTCCTTGGTAAGGCGTTCTGGTGTGCGGGGGTGTTACAAAGTGGTATCAGAGCCGACGATTTTGGAACCTGAACTAACGAAATTAATGAACATAGGGTGTCAATTAAAATGAACCTGGTGTATGTACGTTGGGAGCCCCAGCCGATGCTAGATTTTGGGTGAGTAGGCGCCCTCATTTCAAAATCATGGCCCCATCGGACTTAAGCCAGACACGGGAAAAGGGTAACTAGTGTGAGTCGTGGATTGCTAAGTGTTGTGTGTTGTGTGCATCTATTGTGTGCGTATCTATTACTAGAGTGGTATGTGTTAGATAGATGTGTGGAAAAGTGGAAGTGAATATGGAATTGTTGCAAGGTGTGATCAGTGACAAATTAATCAATTTGTTTTATGATGAATGTGTTAGGTGTGAAATTACTGTGTTACAAATGTGAATAATGTGTACGTCCGGTGATTAGCGTAGAGAAATGATGTGATATAGAGCTAAACCTGGTAGGTACCGTAATTAAATTGTGACATATGCCATATGGGTGCAGTAAAATAGTTTCTTGGCATAGTGAGGGATGAAGGTAGAAGTGATGATTGTTTGGAGATGAATGTACGGATACGTGTTGTTATGTGTTTACGTGGTAGGAATCAGTTTTAATTGTGACGAGCCGGAATCCCGGAACTCCGAACGATATTATTTGATTTTGCAGAACAAAGAAAAGTTACGAATCCTTCTTTATTTCGAAAAAATTCGACCGAGTAGATGCGAGTACTCGACCGAGTAGACCAAACTCGGCCGAGTATCAAGTTACATAACCGAGTACCCATTTTGTCAGAATAATAATCGACTCTGGTCTTAAAAACTCGACCGAGTAAGAATGGTACTCGACCGAGTAGTGCTCACTCGGCCGAGTATCCTAAATACTCGACCGAGTAGTGAACACTCGGCCGAGTACTCCCAACACTCGACCGAGTGTTCTTTGTAGTGAGCCTTTTTTGGGTTATACAAAAACCCTATTTTCGTGCCTTTCTTTCTTATTTCCGCCTCCCATCTTCATCTTTCCTTCTCTCTAAAACTCCATACTCTTCCTTCCTCAAGTTTTTGGGTAACATCTTGGCGTCACACTTGTTCTTAAGTGCCCTAAATCAGTTTAAGGTAAGATTTAAACTCAAATTCCTTCATTGTTTCAAAGACTTGGTGTATTAGCATGCCATATTTCGATTTCTTGTTAAAAACAATTGAAAATCAGTCTTAAATTTAGTGATTTTTTTTCGAATTCGACTACATATAGACTTTGTGTACATTTTGGTTAATTATTGTATGAGGTAAAAATCCAATTTCTGAATTCTAGGGTTAGCAAAAACGAAATTTTTCTTATTGCTGATGAGTATTTTCTGATTTGAAGCAATTTGGAAACTTGGGACTATGTGAATTGTAAAATACATGGTGATTTCTGATAGTTTATCTTGCAAAGCTTATTCCAAAATCGATATACAAGTAAAACAGTCCGTCCTTTGTGTTAAGAACTTTCAAGTGTCAATCCTTTGTTAAAAACGATTTTCTTGCAGTATGGTGAAAACTAGAGGTTTACCCAACAAGAGACCTCGCGCGAATGCCCAACTCGAGGCGGGGCAATGTAGCAGTGGGCCGGTTGTACCGCCGGTGGAGGCACATCCATCGGTAATTTTTGCTAACTTCGATCATCGTAAGGCTTTTGTGGCTCTTATGCGTCGTCCTTTTCGCCCCACCCGTTGTGTCAACCCTAGTATTCTTGAGACTCTGGGGATTAAGGAGGACATAGTTCACATTTTCAAGATTTTGGGCATGGAGGGGTTGTATCACTTGAGAAAGAAATCATACCCCCACTTGACCTTAGAGTTTTTGAGCTCTTTTGTTTATGATAGGAAGGGCAAGACCGTCTCTTTTCGCCTCATGAATGAGGATCATGAGCTTACCCTTGATGAGTTGGCTGACCATTTGGGTTTAGAGGCCGAGGATGATGACTACCTTAGTGACGTGGCCAAGAACAGTGGCGCACCTCAGTACCTTCCTTATTTGACCGTGCGGACCCGCCCTAAACCGTCGGTGCCATGTTGATTAATGATATCCACGTTTCCCTTCGTATGTTTCTAAGGATGTTGACACATGCGCTTTACTCGAGAGAGGACGTGAGTAAGCTCAATTCTCACGAATTCATGCTCCTTGTGTCCTACCTTAACCTCCACCGCCGGAAACCGTTTTACTACAGTGCTCCTGGTATAGTGTGCGCTAGTCTGGAGCGCATGGCACAGTCTGAGACCCGATTTATTGCTTGCGGGGCCATAGTGACCCGCCTAGCTCGGCCGACGACCGACTTTGAGGCCCCACCTCCCGAGGGGAATGAGTATGTTGAGGTTGTACCCACCATGGACGCCTTGATGCGGCGTCGAACCGATGGTTGAGGAAGATGGATGATGGGTCGTATGCTTGGAGGGTGAGGGTACTATGTGGATGGTGCTTCCGACCCACTCATCTCCCTGTTGATCATTTGGCCGAGTGGGAGCCTTGTGGCATCCCTAGACTGAGCCCCCGGGCCCCTACTGATCGACCCATGGATCCTCCCGGACTTACCCGAACCTGTTACAGTACATGAGGGACAGCAGCAGGCACCTCCCCCACCTAGGGAGCGTCGTGGAGTTAGGCAGCCTAGGGTAGACCCGGTTGTGTCTGAGCCCTCTTACTCTGCCCCCGACTCTTACCCTTACCACCCCTATCAGTACTCGCCGTACCCTACGGTGCATGACCCTAGGATGCGGCCTCGTGAGTGGGCGAGCGGATCTCTTCTACTTTGGTGCTCCGCAACCTACACGAGATGACCCTTAATCAGGGCATAGGGACTGATTTGGCACAGCCTGTATGGTGGAGAGGACCGGGAGTGGATACGGGAGTGTTCCACAGTTATGGGGTGGACCCTAGTTTGGAGACCTCCCGGAGGAGACGAGTTTGGCTACCTCGCAGACCGTGGGGAGCCAACTCCGTGATCACCGGGAGGGGACTACTCGGCGGCGGGTTTTCCAGTGCGGTACTTAAAGGCGCGGTGGTGGTGATGACATGGAGGAGGGTCCTCGTTGCTGATCTTGGATGTTAGACTTATTTAGTTGATTTCTTGGATGTTAGACTTAATTAGTGGTGATGGACTTGTTTTGTGGTGTCGGATTTATTGCCTCTTCTTTAGATGTTGCTTTCGGTATTTGGTACCTTCTGTTGGATGATTGTATTTGGCCATAAGGCCGTTACTTGGTTAACGTATGGAGACGTGTTTCATGTCACTTCAGGTAGAAATTAGTTATGTATTAAACCATTGTGAAGAATTGTTGCAGGTTGTTAGTGATAGCTAAGTGATATCGACAAAACGCTCTCTGGCGGGCATCACTCGACCGAGTATAGATTACTACTCGACCGAGTAGAGCTTACTCGGCCGAGTATTCCTATACTCGACCGAGTAGAGCGTACTCGACCGAGTAGTCTTTCATACTCGGCCGATTATTGCGACTTCAGAGGGACATTGGAAATTTGTTATGAAAATTTCATAATTACGTGATAATTGTGTGACAAAGCTTGCTAGATACTTGTTTTACTATGTTATACTAGATGACGTCCTACAGATGGATCATTATGGTATCATGGATTTGTGATTGTTGGTATCGGCTATAAATTTATGAATGTTTCGTTGTATAAAACAGGTTAGTTATTTTAAGGGGGGGAAATACCCTAGACATTTAATTATATGAAGGTAATACTTTACTCATATCACGTGCTCACTGTAAGAAGTGTTATACGTATGTATATGTTTAGTTACAATGATAATTGTTTCAATGAGGTTATGTATAGACCTGTTCTTTTTCAATTATCCTATATGTTAACTGTCGCTATAAGAGTATATATGTTGGTTGCTGAAGTATTTGGTTTTTATAAGTCACCAGAGTGTAATGTCGTAAAACAAGTTGAGCTACATGAGTTTATAAGTAATGTCGCCGTCATGTGGTACGTTTTAGCGTTGGGTTTGGGAAAACGATTACTGGTGAACTTCGGGGACGAAGTTCCTTTAAGAGGGGAGAGTAATGTCGCGGAATTAAGTATTTAATTATGTAAAATATGTGTTTAGTTATACCTATGATTTTGGAATTACATGTATGTAGTTAACATTCGGAATTTATGTTCATGTTTCCTTGAAGCGATAGCTATGTTGTATTCGGGTAATATGAAGATTATACTATACACGGATGTCTCAACTCAAGTTTTATGATAAGTATTTTATTTGTGAAATATGTATTTTATTTATGTGTAAGTATTTAATTTTATGAAATATTGGGGAATTATATGTATGTTAGGTGTTCACATTCGGAGTTACTGGATTACAATTATGTTTTCTTTAAGCCGCATCTATGTTGTATGTAATTAATATGAAAATTATATGGTGCATGGGTGTCAAGTATTATGAAGATTCGGTTCAGTTGATGATAATTGGTATACGTGTTCGGAATGTGGTGATGGTGTACTTAGGTACCTTATAAGGGTGTATCGCTTTGCTTTTGTATATTTAATATAAGCGTACGGAACGTGGTAGTTTACATTTGGGTATGGTTTCTTACATTGTGTAAAGTGTTTCAATTGCATACTTGTGTAAGTATAGGGTTGAATGCTGTTTTGACTAATCTCCGTATGTATATGTGTAAGTTGTGAGTAGCATTGTTTGGGAAGGTAGCGGTGATAAGCGATTGTTGTTGGATAAGATGGCTGATGATAATTGATGGATAATGTGAATTTGTGCACCTTTGTGAAGGTGGTTAAGGTCTTGGTACATAATTTTTTGCGGGGAGTGTCGTACGGGCTGAACTTCGGGGACGAAGTTCTTTTAAGGGGGGAAGATTGTAACACCCAGGATTTGTAGGAGCATTGTTGACCGACCTTGTTGACCAAACAGACCTTAGGAATGATTGGGTGAGGGATCAGACTGGTAATAGGAGACGTATTGGTTAGTTACTCGACCTAGCTGAGGCCACTCGGCCGAGTATCACTAATACTCGATCGAGTGGAGTCTACTCGGCCGAGTGTTCCTATACTCGACCGAGTATGGCTGCTGTCGACGCGTTAATATAAGTACGAGTTCGCGAGATTCATTTCTATTTTTCTCATTTCCTCGACAGTTTCTCTTTCTCTAACCCTAGACCATCTCCCTACTCTATCACTCCATAGCCTCATACCTTAAAGGGATTAGCTTAAACCCCTACCTTGGGAATGTCGGGATTCGCGGAGCAAGGAGGACGTGGGTGGTGGTTGTCTATGTCGTCACCGATGTGCAAGGGTGCTTAATGGAGTCGTGCGTGGCTATAAATGGAAGTCTTTCATGCTTTGTTATGAGGTAGGATTTCCTACTCAGTCTACTGTTAATTGATTGAGATTATGATTGTATTGTGATTCATGGTTATCCGCTGATCATCGGAGTATAGTGGTTGTGGTAATGATGGCGTTGTCATGTGACAGCAGCGATGCTGTGATTGGGATTGTGGTGGAGTCACTTGCGGGAGTGGCTTCACACCCTAGTTCGCCCTCCGTGGAACCCGCCACGGGAGGGGATGTGCACATTAAGGGACAGGATGATGTTAGTCGCTCGTTGAGGAGCCGGACTAGGTGGGGATGGGTCTGCGGTCACCCATCGCGGCGAGGATTACATTGCGATGGGTAATCTGGCGGGGGCTACACACTTCATGTGTAGTCGGTGTTTGTACGAGGTGGTGAGTTTGGGATTGTGGATGATCAGCTATTTACTTTATTGTCTTATCTTATATTTGATTAGTCAGTACTGACCCCGTGTTGTTTTGTGGTATCTGCGGTGATCCATTCGGGGATGGTGAGCAGTTGGTTTAGCAGGTATTGTTGGTTCTTCGCTGGGGATTGGAGGGATCGAGTCATCACGCTCGGTCAAGAGTTGTAGAATCACTAGTGTTGTAATTGAACTTTATTTTAGAGACTTGAATAAAATGGTATTGTGACAGATATTCTATTAATGTAATATTGTCCTTGTATTGTCTAATTTGATCTACTTCCTCGGAAAACTGAGATGGTGACACCGTCATACACTGGAATGGTCCTTGGTAAGGCGTTCTGGTGTGCGGGGGTGTTACAGGTAAGCTCGAGGGCATGATAGTCCAAATGCAAAGGGAATTGTTTTCTCAAATTCAAAAAAATGATCAAGCCCATAGTGCCGCGGTCAAGATGTTGGAACAACAAGTGGCTCAACTAGCCGCTTCTAGCTCTCAAAGAAAGAACGGTCAACTACCTCCCCAAGGTGAGCAACCACATGAAACTGTTAATTCTATTTCCTTGAGAAGTGGTTCAAACTATGATGGGCCATCCATGACTTTGGATGATGAGGTGGTTGTTAAAAAGGCTAAGCTTGGGGGAAATGACAAAAAGAAGGCTAGTGAAGAGCCTAGTGTTAAAAATCGTGTACCATTTCCTCATCGATTGTTGATGCTAAAGAGGAAGAGCAAACTTGATGCCAAAGATGTTGGGTCTCCTATGCCAAAAGAAAGTGATGAGGTGGTTGTTGAAGAAATCTCTCCTAATGCTAAGGAGAGTGATGCCGTTTCAAAGAAAGTGGATGCTCCTAAGGAGAATGAGAAAGAGAAAGTGAAAGATGTGGAGGATGCTCCTCCCAAGGAAGTTGTTCAAGTACCATTTCCCCATCGTCTAGCAAAGCACAAGGAGGAAGGTAAGTTTGCTAAATTTTTGGAAGTTTGTAAGAATTTGCAAGTCACCATCCCGTTTATGGAATTGATTACCCAAGTCCCTTCTTATGCAAAGTTTATGAAGGAAATCCTCTCAAAGAAGCGATCCTTCACTGAGGTTGAGACCATTGCTTTCACCGAAGAGTGTAGTGCACTCTTACAAAACAAGTCTCCCCCGAAACTTAAGGACCCCGGTAGCTATTCCATTCTTTGCACTATAGGCAAATATACCATTGATAAGGCCCTTTGCGACCTAGGTGCTAGTGTAAGTGTTATGCCCTATTCCCTTTGTGAAAAACTTAACATGGGTGCTTTAAAATGCACAAGTATTACATTGTAAATGGCGGGCCGTTCTTTAAAGCGACCTTTAGGTGTCTTAGAAGATGTTCCCATCAAAGTTGGCAAGTTTTTCATACCCGTTGACTTCCTCATACTTGATATGGCCGAGGACTCACAAACCCCAATTATATTGGGTAGGCCATTTTTACGCACCGCGGGTGCGTTAATTGATGTGAAAAATGGGAGGTTGACATTGGAAGTGGGCGATGACCGGGTTTCCTTTAGCAAAAACAACATCATTCGAAGCCCAATGTTACAAGAGTCTTGTTATTTATTTAGCACTGTGGACTCTTCTTATGCCTCTACTATGCTTGAATCCTCACTAACGGATCCGTTAGAGGACGATATGGGTGTTGTTTGTTTTGTAGGTGACGATGCCAAGGGCACTAACGCTAGGAGTGCCAAGAGGAAAAGGAAAATTTATTTGAACAATTTCAAATGGTTGCGGAATGCAAAGATAGCTATGAAATGGAGCTTGGTTGGTGGCAAGCTCAATGATGAAACTTGAATCAATAAGCTTCTTACGTCGTGCGGGACGTTAAACCAGCGCTTCTTGGGAGGCAACCCAAGCTTTTTATTGTTTTTATTTATTTTTGTTTTTAATTTTCTGCAATTTTTTTTGTTTTTCGTAGATTAGTAATAAAATGTTCGACTTGACGATGTTTCTTTTTGTGATTTTTAGGTGAAAATGAAGAAAGGAGGTTTAGAAGTGAATATAGCACGCTTCCCCATGCAGGAACCCCGTTCGGGGACGTGGTTTTCGAGAAACGAGAAGGAATTAAAATCAAATGCGGAAAAGAGTCAAAACCCGAAGGAGTAGTCAACCCCGATCGGGGTTGCCAGCCCCGATCGGGGTTGCCAGCCCCGATCGGGGTCGTGGTTCCGTGAATTTTTGGCCTTTCTTTTTTATGCGGGTGACGAGTAAATCATTCTATCATTCTTATAGAAACCCGATGGTACCTTCATTCTCTTTCGCTACCATTTTTCTTCACTATTTCTCACCTTAGTCACAAGGAAACATCTACATCCCCCGAATTCATGCTAGCTTGGGGGAAGGTTAGCAAGTCGAGTAAGTTTTTAATTGCTTTGCATTTTAGTTTAGATCTTGCATCCCATTAAACATAACCTTTAGTCCTTCTTGTTTTGTGCTTTGAGCCGTTTTTATGGTTTGATTGGGTATTATGAATTGTTGGCACATTGAGGACAATGTGATGTTTAGCTTGGGGGGAGATATTGCATTTGCATATAGAATAGTTTGCATGTAGTGTAGAAAATTTGAAAAATTTTGAGAGAAATTTTTGCTTTGTGCTTGCTTGTAGCCTACTTTCCTCTTTGCTTATCCTAACAATAGCTTGTTGCTAATGATTTATTTTTTAATGATGGGATATTAGCTACATGGGGATGTCTTGACATAGTAGGTGAGAGATGAAGAATGAACCGAATAGGCTTGATCTTGACTTGTGGCAAGCTACAAATTGGTAAGGTAGAGCCTCTTTTGACCGATGCATCCATATCCGGTCTCTCTTAGGTGAGTGTAGGTGTCTCCTTATAATGTGTGTTTCATCAAAACGCACAAGTATGGTTCTCATATCATCTCTTGGTAAGCATGCATTCTTTTGTTAAAGCATTTTGGAGCCATTCACATGAATATAATTGCCTTCTTGACCCCTTCACAAACAATTTTCCCTAGCTACATTATAACTTGCCTACCTTGTTGAGCTAGTAGCTTGTTTGGATGCTCAATTGGGATTTGTTTCAAATTTTGAATATCATGTGAGCTTGGTCTTAATGCTCTTGAAAAAGAAACGAGAAACAAGGAAAGAAAAAATGAAAAAAGAAGAAAAAAGTTGAAAAAAGGAAATGGAAAAAGCATGGAAAAAGAAGTATGAATTGAAAAGAAAAAAGAAGAAGAAGAAGTTGATGTGAGAAACTCTCATACATTATTCACATATTTTGGAGAGTTTTTTTTATGATTTGAATTGCAAAATTGGGTTAGAATTGGGATTGAGCATCCTTACATTTGGTTGTTGCTAGCTCGACATTAGCTCCACAATCCATAATTCATTTGTTCCCCCTTCTTACCCATTACATATTGCCTTCTTCCTACCCATTTGGCTTTTTTATCATGCTTGCATTTGATTGTTTTGGCTTGCTAGTTTTGATTGTTTACCATATTAGATTGCAGGCACATTGTTATAAGTCGAGGATAGTTGAGTGATCATTCAAATAATTGTCCTTTCACATAAAAAGAGTTTGAGTGCCCCGTGAGAGTCTATAAGTCAAAGGATCATGCAAGAGCTTAAAGGTTCATTCAAAGTTTTCTATGCTACGCCGTCATGTAAATCTCAACCATGTTTTGCTTTATTCCTTGCCCATGTTGCTTCGGGTTTCTAAATCATTATGCTTAGCTTGTTTGGATATTGCAATTGATGGGATTTGGTTTCTTGCTTGGGGACAAGCAAGGGTTTAGCTTGGGGGAGTTTGATAAGTGCATATTTTATATACTTTCATCCCCTATATTAGCTTCATTTTATTTGTTAATTAGCACTTATCATAGTGTCATAAGCTAATATTTGTTGTTCTAGTGTATTTGCTTGTCTTAACATGTTTTTGTAGGAATCTAAACATTTAGAGGCTTTTTCCTATCATTCTATACACTAAGTTCATTAAGCTAAACAAGACCAAGTGTTGGACTAAGCATGGAGCATTGGATTGGGTTTTGCATGGAGAAATTGATGGATTAATATGTATAATGCAAATGTTGACAACAACCAAAGTCAAAGCCCAATGATCAAACCCAAGTCAAGGTGGAAAGCATAAGATTCCAACATGCTTAGGATGTTTTTTGGGAGCTCTAAAGATCATAGATGGAGCATTTACCCGGGTGCATTAAGGGTCATTAATCACGCTCTTAGGATTCCTCAAGCAATTAAGGGAGGAATTAAGAGGAAATACCCGGAAACACACGACCCCGATCGGGGTGGGGTGGCCCCGATCGGGGTTGCATGCCTCTTGGCTTTTATGTTATCCTCTTCTCTCCTATAAATAGGAGAGGTATTCCAAGGCTTTGATAATCTCAATTTTTACGTCTCATTTTAGTTCTTCATAGCCTTAAGCAATATAATCTCTCAATAGTTTTCATATTAGTTTACAAATTAGTTAATCTTGTAGTTCTTAAACATTTGGTTATTATTACATTTCAAGCATTTGGTTCTATTTGTTTCTTCCATACAAGTTATTTCTATTAAGGTATTTCTATTTCTAGTTTACATTTTACATTGCTATTTAGTTTATTATTAATCTCATTTCATTAGCATAATTTCATTTACATGTTATATCACCTAATCTGTTTAGATCATACAATCATGTTTATCACTTCTCTTAATATAGTTTACAATTTACATCTTAAAATGAGTAGCTAAATCTCTTAGTCTAAGGGCTAGGGGAGCCATGCATAAATTTAATATATAAACATGATAAAATAAGTTAATAATAATATTGTTCATATTGCTTCTATCACATGCTTGCATCGTCACGTTTAATCGTTGTTTAAGGCCTTGTTCAAATTATTAAGTTTGTTCATTCGTTCTATAAGTCGAGAGGCACGGAATTGAATTAGACTAAGCATGTATAGTAGAACGACCTAGTCATGGACGAGAATTTCTCTAGGACCCGGTCTATGGTTGATGCTAATGCCGCAAGGTGGGTATCTTTAAGCCTAAGCAATTGACAATGTTATTAGTACCGAATTTATCATAATCATATGTTTACTTTTGCATGTGTGACCCGAACCCCTTAGACTCTCTTTTATTATATAATTTACATCATCATTGTTATTAATCATCAAACAACCAAACCAAACCAAATCGTAATCGACCTTGATAAAAATCCACCCATAACAATTCACGACGTAATTCCCGTTTCCTTGTGTTCGACCTCTATTGCTACATTAACTTGTTGTTTAGGGTAATTATATTTGCATAGGTACGCGATAAGCCAATCACCCACCTTACGGCATTAGTATCAACCATAGACCGGGTCCTAGAGAAACTTTCGTCCATGACTAGGTCGTCCTACTACACATGCTTTGTCTAATTCGATTCCATGCCTCTCGACTTTTAGAATGAATGAACAAACTTAGTCTATTCATAAGGCCTTAAACAAGGATTAAACGTGACGATGCAAACATGTGATAGAAGCAATATGAACAATATTATTATTAACCTATTTTATCATGTTACATATTTGATTTTGCATGGCTCTCCTAGCCCTTAGACTAAGAGATTTAGCTTCTCATATTAAGGTGTAAATTGTAAACTATATTAAGAGAGATGACAAACATGATTGTATGATTTATATATATAAACTAAATGATTTAACATGTAAAAGAAATAAAACTAAAGTAATCTAAATGAAGTACTTAATTATAAACTATGTATAAACTGAAATAGAAATGTAGAAATGTAAACTATAAATAGAAATACCTTAATAGTAGAGAACTTGTATGGAAAAACAAAATTATAACCAAATGCTTGAAAATGTATTAAGAACAAAATGTTTAAGGACTACAAGCTTAATTATTTTGTAAATTAATATGAAAACTATTGAGAGAGATTATAATGCTTAAGGCTATGTAAGGAAATGAGACGTAAAAATGAGATAAGATGTGATGTCTAAAGCCTTGAAATGCCTCTCCTATTTATAGGAGAGGGGAGATGAAACGTAAATGACCAAACAACAGCCAACCCCGATCGGGGTTGGGGGCCCTGATCGGGGGCGTAGTCCTCCGGATAATTTTTCTTAATTCCTCACTTAAATGCTTGAGGAATCCAAAGTACGTGTTTAATTGCCCTTAATGCACCCAGGTAAATGTTTGCTTAACCATTCTCTAAGGCTTCCAAACAGCATCTTATGCATGTAAGAATCTTATGCTTGACCTTGACTTGGACTTAGAAGTTGGGCTTGCCTTTGATTGTTGACTTCTCTTGTATTTTTATTTTGATCCAACATTTCATTCATGCAAAGTCCATGCAACATCCAATTCTTAGTCCATTTGCTCTTCTTTCCACTTAGCTTGCAATTTCTAGTAACTTTGTAGTATTTTAGCTCCAAAAAGCTTACTTCCTACAAAATATGTCAAAACATCCAAAACAACTAGAAATGCAAATATTAGCTATAAAACACTTAAGATAAGTGTTAAAGACATGTAAAATCAAGCTAATATAGGGGGTTAAAATGTATAAAATATGCACTTATCAGCTGCTTTCCTATTATACAGCCTAACCAAATCTTGACAAATCAACACATTCTCCACGATATGCCTTCCTTTAACAAACCCCCCTTGACTATTATTAATGATTTCCGGCAATACCTCTCCCAAGCTATTACAGAAAAGTTTAGTAATGCATTTATAAAGAATATTACAACAAGCAATAGGTCTATACTCCAGCACACTACTAGGACTAACACTTTTAGGAATAAGAGTAAGAATAGTGGTATTAATCTGCTTTAAGAGCTTTCCATAATCAAATAAATCAAGGACACCACCAATAATATCCTTCCCGATGATATCCCATGAATCTCTATAAAACTGACTGGTAAAACTATCAAGCCCAGGAGATTTAGTAGCAAGAATGGAGAAAATACATTTTTTTATCTCCTCAGGACTGACTGGTCTCAAAAGAATGTTTCTATGCTGATCATTTATCAAAGTTCCAGATTTGACAGTAGGTATATGAACCTTACTAGTAGTCTTGCGTGTACCCAACAGACCCATATAATACTCCAAAAAAATTTGCTCAATCCCTTGGGGTTCCTTGTGAAGTATCCCCTGGAGTATCTTATTATGCAGTTGTCTAGCCTTTATCTAATTGTGAAAATACCTAGGGTTCTCATCCCCTTCAAAATACGAAATACCTAGGATTCCTCTTTGTTATCCTCTTTTATTAACCCTTTCGTTTCATTAACTGCCCCAAGATCTTTCCAGGGATCCAAGCTATCACCATAAATATCATCGTCGTCATCATCAGATGAAACCGTATCTTTTGATGTTTTAGACGGCTTAACTTTTTTGCGACGTCCAATTGAACCATCCATGTGACCCTCTGCTAATTTTTGGTCCCAGTGCTTTAGAATAAATACTGAGGAAATCTCACAATCGGAATCTTCAAATACGTCATCAAATCCTTCGAAGGAATCAGGTTCACCATACCCATGAGTATCCGAGTAGTAATATAATGTCTTAGGAAAGTACCGTTTGGAAGAAGACATAGTATGTTTAGGATCTTATAGAGGACATTAATTAGTAATGATAGATCTGAAAAAAGAAACAAGAAAAATGGTGAATGTCTTGTGCCGCAAAGGTAGGAGAGATGCAGAAATTAGGGTTTGTGAGATGAAAAGAGGGATAAAGGAGGCTTCATGGGTAGGAGTAGTAATGAATTTAGGTGTGATATTGGGTTTAAGTTGGGTTTGCAGGTATGATATCTAAAAAATGGGTTTTTTGATCCAAAAATATGAAGGTTTTGGTGCGTAAATTGTTAAAAATCTAAAATTTTTGGAGGGAGTGTTTAAGTAAGTTAATTAGGATTAACTCACTTAATCTTGAAAAAATTATTAAACAGAATTATTTAAAGAAATTAATCAGTGGCAAACAATGTAATTACATGAAAGTTATTGGGACAAAATGGTAAAAAGACTTACCAAATAAGGAAATGATGAGAAGTGGGAAGAAAAAAAAATACTCCCTCCTATTCATTCATTTTGTCCCCCTTCTATTTTGCATAAGAATTAAGAAAATGATTTTGAACCACACAAAACACTCTATTCCACTCTACCCCACATGTAATTAAATTTGGACCACACAAAAGTTACCAAAAAAGGAAAGAGGGACAAAAATCCGACTAGCTTCGATAAGGAAAGAGGGACAAAATGAATGAATAGGAGGGAGTACTTCCTAATAAGGTAAGTGGGAAGAAAATAGGAAGCCGGAGGGAGTAGTAGGTGTGTGGACTACACATACATACCATACTGTCAAAAGAGAAAAGGATGTTACTTTTTGTAACAACCAATGATAATCAAGTGAATTAGCCGCCAAATACATAGCATAGTCACGTGCGAAAAACAGAGAAACATACAACCCCTATCGGGGATATGCCACCTCTATCGGGGACTTAACCAAATTCTATATCAGTCAGACGACCATTATTCGTCACGAGCTGAAGACGAATAGTGACCCACTCACAAAATGCAAGTGGGTGGTAAGTGGGGTATCCATTTTTCCCCCACTTGCACTATCCATTTGCATTTTATGAGAGGGACATTATCCGTCTTCAGCTTGTGACGGATAGTGTCCATCTTCAATAAGAATTTGTGCTTCTATATTTGTCAAACTTTGCTTCTCAAATTCCGTCAAGTATATAATAGTATAATATTCTTTGACCCAGTGATGGACCTAGAGCTTTATGAATGGAAGTGCACACTTGAAAAAAAAAACTCGAACAATATAGCAAAATGATTAAAGTCCATCATGGTCATCTCTTATATACTAAGAGAATAAAAATTTTCAAAAGTTTTTCTTCCAAACTCCAGCTACTTAGACCACCCCCAAGCAAGGTCAATTGGGGGGTCAATTGGTGAAAGGTCACCTTAATTCATATTTAAGCAAAAAATTAGGATGACCCAAAGGTTGAAAAGGTGAGAAGAGGTCAATTGGTGACCTTCATTTGCTCAAATTGACCCAACAATTGACCTTACATGTGTCAAATTGTAAATTGGTTACAATATTTAAAATCCAATAAAAAAAAGAAAACTAATATATTAACATTAAAAGTACAAAGAGTATGCGGTTTTTTTAATGTATGCGGCTTTTTTAATTATGTATGCGGTGTTTTTAATTATGTATACGGTTTTTTTAATGTATGCGGCTTTTTTAATTATGTATGCGGTTTTTTTATTGTCAATGAAATCGGCTTTTCGATTATTAAATTTAACTTTGTTATTTAATAATTTTTTTTCCGAAGTGTACGTCATTAAATTAATGTTTAATATATTGGAGTACTTTTATTTTTTTAAATTACAATAAAAACTTGTGTATAATTAGTTAGTAAATAATAATTGAAAAAAGTAAGAGAGAGTTTTAGTAGGGTAGATGGTAGAAAATGATTGAAAATGTTAGAAAGTGGAAAATGATTGGATTAATTGACCCAAGTCGTGACCTTTTGCTTGGGAGGGTGAACATAGGTCAAGTTAATAAGGAGTGATTAAGAGTAAAATTCTAATTGACCCGATTAAGTCGACCTTTTGCTTGGGGATGGTCTTATATAAGGAAAGAAATGAGATTTTTTCCATTCAACTATTATTTTTTCTTTAAATTATAATTCTTTTATTAAATTCTAAACTATAATGTTTGAATCAAAATAAAATAAAATGGTATAAAGTTATAAAATACAAATTACTAATCATTAACTTTATGATAGAAGATTCATTAAAATACAGATTTCATGATATACTCAACTTTTTTATTAGTTTTACAATTTAATTTTTTTTTCTCACATCAAAATATAATGAGTTGAAATATGAAAAATTACTTTATAAATTTGGAAGGAATAAACAAAATACAGTCAAAAGTAAAAATTCTATAATACCACCGCATTTATTGCGCGGGATTTATGCTAGTTATATAGTAAACATAATGCTGAAAAAAATTACAAATTCTATAGACTTAAAGTCATCCAACGAGGGAAAAAATCATTGCCTTTTGAACTACTAAGGTTTTATTACTAATGAAAAAGATGTATTTCTCTCTATGTTGATTTTGAACCCTGCAAGTTGAGATTTTACGCATGCCTTTTTTGGTGGATTAAACAAAACTCGAAATTATTATACTTTTCTATTAATCTAAAATGAAAAGTATATTTGTACATAATTGGGATTTCAGATTGATAAATTGTAATAATAAGTCCTAAATTACGGCTCAATTCGCAAACTGAAATTTTCGTAACTAAGGATCTATAAATCTAAAATTGGGGTTGACAATTAATCAAAATTTAAGAGACGGCCAGCAAACGTAGCACGTTTAATCAGATGAGGCTTTGATGATTTAGGAGTTGACAACATTGTCGATTTTGGCATTGGTGCACTAGTCCTCTTCAGGATTGATGTTGGTGATTGTTTATTGGTATTTGTTCAACTAACAGCCTTCTTCACCAATGTTTCCTAGATAATTTCAATTTTCAGAAACATACAACATTAGCTATAGCAAAACTAGCAATTACGCCCTCCATTATATGTCCTCAGCCGGATTAAAGCCCTTGCAACCCACCCCAAACTCAGCAGGACTAAAGCCCTCCGTTCGAAAACCCACCTCATCTCCTCATCAGCCGGATTGGCGATGGTACGAGCTACGAAGGCGGTGTCGTGGTGGGATAGCGTGTTGAGTTTTAGTGGTGGGGACAGTGTAGTTCGGTGGTGTCGGTCGACATTGAACTGGTGGGGTGAGGGTGTGAGGCTGAAAATGGTTTTTGGTGTTTGCTGATTGATAATGGATGAATTACCTTATCCATGTTATAGTTGAAGAGGGAGCTATGGGGGATGAAGAAGGAAGGTGGAAGAAGGTGCAAAAGGTAGGTGAAAGGTAAACTCTGAGAATGAAAAGTGAAAATAAACAAAGCCTAGAGAAAAAAAAGGGTAAATGTGTGTAACATAAAGGGTAACCTATTTAACAGGTTGCCCTTCCAAAGTATCAAAATGAGTTAAATGATAGAAAAGATCAGATTAATATGGGATAATCAATAGGTTGGATTAAATGGGGAATTAGAGGCTTAGATTGGATTATTGTCATTAAATACAATATCCATCATCATCAGAGAGCTCCTTAACATTTCAGATCTCCTCCATCTCCCAATTTGAGATCACTGTCCAAATCAATAAGTATCAATCATATCTCTATAAGATGATTGTATTTCAATGAATTAATTTACAATAAGGTTAATCCTATTTATACTACTAATGACCTAATAGATGGAGTCATATACAAGAAGGCTATATTTACAAGATATGGAAAATATATTACAAATTATATACTCGAGTTATTTGTTGCAGTTTGTGACTCGATTTGCTTGCTTGAGAAAGATATGGAAGATATGGGAGATCTTGAGGATATATCGTTAATACGCCTCCATAAGATGGACGTAGGTGGGAGGAGTCCAATCTTGTCACGTAGATCATGGAAACGAGGCTTGGACAGTGGCTTAGTCAGAGCATCGGCCAGTTGATCCTTGCTTGCGACGTGTTGTATGCGAATGTGGCCAAGCTGGAGTTGTTCTCGAACAAAATGAAATGAGAGAGCCATATGCTTCATTCGTGAATGGAAGACGGGATTTTTGGCGTAGAGAGTAGCAGAGATGTTATCACAGTAAATGGCAGGCGGCTTGGTGACTTAAATGTGCAGCTCAGTAAGAAGATTACGAAGCCGGAGAACATCAGTGGTGACAGCTGCGACAGCCCGGAATTCGGCCTCAGTGGTTGATAGAGCAAGACCTCGTTGCTTTTTGGAAGACCAGGGATGGGATTACGGCCAAGATAGGTAATGTAGCCGGTTGTAGAGAGGTATTGATCCTTATCACCCGCAAAATCAGCATCACAGAAGGCATGTAAACACAAAGGAGAGGTGTGATAGAGTTGAATGCCAAAAGTTTGTGTGCCCTGGAGATAGCGAAGTAATCGTTTTAAAGCAGACCAGTGAGTTGCGGTAGGATGATGGAGAAATTGTGCAAGTCGGTTTGTAGTAAAGGCAATATCTGGTCGAGTAAGTGACAAATTTTGTAGACTACCGACAATAGCTCGATAGTTCGAATGGTCGTGAAGAGGTTTATTGTCGTCACGGACAAGGTGGCAATCGGCTGCCATGGGTGTAGAATTTGGTTTTGCATTTGACATGTTGTATTTTAGGAGTAAGTCATGAACATATTTGGACTGGTTTAGATGAAGACCGAGTGAATTTGGTGTGACTTCAATGCCTAGAAAATATGAGAGTGGTCCAAGATCTTTAATGGAGAATCGATTTGCTAATTGGTTGATAAAAGATTGTAAATGATGATGGTTTGGTCCAGTAAAGATTATATCGTCAACATAGACAAGCATGTATATACGAATGTTATTAGTCTTAAAAATAAACAAGGATGAGTCTGAGATGGATTGTTTAAAACCATAGGTAATTAGATACGATTTAAGCTCGGTGTGCCAAGCTCGAGGAGCTTGTTTTAGGCCATAAATCGCTTTGTTTAATTTGCATACATAGGTGGGCTTTGATTCATCGACAAAGCCTTGTGGTTGTGCCATGTAGACATCGTCTGTCAGAGTGCCTTGTAAGAAGGCATTGTTGACATCAAGCTGTCGTAATGGCCAGGATTGTGTGACCGCTAAGGAAAGAATTAGTCGCACTGTGGTGGGCTTGACGACTGGGATGAATGTCTCGGTATAGTCAAGACCCGGTCGTTGATGAAAACTTTTCGCAACTAGGCGCGCTTTATGTTGTTTGAGTGAGCCATCGGGATTATATTTAATTCGATAGACCCACTTGCATCCAATTTCATTTTGAGATGGTTGTTTGGGGACTAATGTCCATGTTTGATTTCGTTCAAGGGCGTGAAATTCTTCTTGCATAGCTGCACGCCATTGAGTGGAAACAAGAGCTTGTTTTACGGTTGTGGGTAGCGAGTGTGGTGAAGCGGAAGTAAGAGCGAGGTTAGCATAGCGTGGATTTGGTTTGTGTATGTTGTTGGTCAGGCGAGTTACAATTTTATGTTGTGTAGAGGGTGGTGGTGGGTTGGTTTCTTGAGTGGCAGGAGAAGGAGATGAAGGTGTAGTGGATGGATTGGCATCGTTGGAAGAGGGTGTGGAAGAAGGGGTGATTGTGAGGTTGGTCGAGGAGGTTTTCCGTCGGGTATATACATTGGTGATTGGGTGGCGAGAGCGAGGAATAGATGAAGGGGTCGAGGTGGTGGTTGGGGCGTGGTCTGGTGAGGATGGGGTAGCAGCGGGTTGAATGGTGAGCATTGGAGGACATCACTCGTTGGGGTCCGTGTTGTCACTTGGTGACGAGGTCGTGGCGAGTAGTCGAGAGTATGGAAAGTCATCTTCAACAAATTTAACATGACGCGAGGTATATAGTCTACTGGTTTTGGGATCGAGACAATGAAACGCATTTTGAGTGGAAGAGTATCCAACAAAGACGCAAGGAACGGAACGATACTCAAGTTTGTGCTTTGTATACGGTCTTAGCCATGGATAACAGAGGCATCCGAAGTTGTGTAATTTTGTATATACAGGTAATTTGTTATGTAATTTGTAGTATGGAGTTTGTCCTTGTAATGTAGGTGTGGGCAGTCGATTAATAAGGTATGTGGCCGTGCTAAATGCGAAGGGCCAAAACGTGGTAGGCAGCTTAGCATGAGCAAGTAGAGCTAGCCCGGTTTCAACTATGTGACGGTGTCGTCTTTCAGAATACCCATTATGTTCAGGAGTGTGAGGCAGAGTGGTAAAATGACTTATGCCATTGTCGAGCAAGGTGGGTATCATTTTTTGAAATTCTCCACCATTGTCGGAAAAGAATTGTCTTATTGGTTTTTGAAAAAAAAAATTCTACAAGTGCTTTAAATCGTAAAAAAACTTGTTGTGTTTCCGATTTGCGTTTTAGTGGAAATAACCAAATATATTTGCTAAAATGGTCAACAAAAATTACGTAATATTTGTAATGTTCACGAGAATAAACTGGACTTGTCCATAAATCCGAAAAAATGAGTTCGAGTGGTGCGTTGGTTTTGAAGGTGGATGTTCCGAATGGTTGTTTCGTGCTTTTACTAATATGACATGATTCACAAGACGAGAAATTGTATATATTAATTGGTAAATTTTTATTGATAATTCGCATTACATCAAAGGTTGGGTGTCCTAATCGATGATGCCACGATAGAGGAGTTGAGCTTTTCTTCATAAAATTTGCAGATGGTTGATGCGTGCTCAACTCATAGATGCCGTGTCTAGCTCAGCCCTGGTGGATTGGTGCTCCCGTCAACATGTCCTTAATAATAAAAGAATCAGATGAGAATATGACATATGCATTATTATCTTTACATAATTTCGAAATTGATAAAATATTGCGCGAGATTTTCGGAACATGTAAAACGTTATTTATTTTTAGAGAGTTGAGAGTGAAATTACCTATATTGGCAATGTCGAGAGCGGATCCATCGCCAATAATGAGGTCATCTTGACTGAAGTAAGGGGTGTGAAGGGCAAGGGTGTCGAGGTCATGGGTTACATGGTGAGATGCCCCACTGTCAAGGAGGTAATTGGGGTTGGGTATGGATCCAGTAGAGACGGTGTGTGCCTGCGGTGGTGGCTGTCGAGTTGGTGGGGCAGGGAAAACAATATTTGGAAACAATTTGCGGAAGAAGGGACAATCGGCAATGAAATGTCCCGTTTGTCTACACCACTGACAACGACCCTTGAATGGTCGTGGGTTATGGTTGGTGGCGGGTTGGTGGCGGGTTGCTGCTGGTTGGTGTGGTAGGAGTGCGGGTTGTTAGAGGTGGGAGCACGGTTGTTTTGATAGTAGTTGGTGGTGGTTCTTTGGTTGCCATAGTCACGGTTTTGGCGATAGGCGGGGTTGGCAGAGGGGTTGAAAATTTCGGCTTCGGGTTGTTGTTTTAGAAGTAATTCATGTTGAAGCAATTTCTCATGAAGTGCTTCGAACGTAATTAGGTTGTCTCGAGCACGGACGGTATCCAAGACGGGTTTGTAGAGCTTGTAATCAAAGCCTTTTAAAACCTTAAATACAATGTCTTCCGGGTCAAGTACTTTACCCATTAAAGCGAGTTGATCAATGATGGCTTTAATGGAGTTCATATAATCGGTTATCGATTGATCAGTGGTTTTGACAATCGATTCAAGACGGTCTTTAAGTTGTAATATGTGCGCACGCGAAGGGTTTGCGTAGGTTTGCGCGAGTACATCCCAGGCCTCTTTCGAGGTTTTGGCCTGGACAATTAAGGCTTGAACAGCCGAGGACAAGGTTCCCATAAGGGCACCAAGTATGAGGCCGTCTTGTTTAAGCCAGGTGAAGTAAGATGGGTTGGGTTTTTCGACTTTGTCATCACCTACAATGGTTGGTGATAGAGATGGGTGGGAACCGTCTAGGAACCCGAGTAGACTATATCCAAAGAGGATGTGGGTTAATTGAAAGTGCCATGAGGTGTAGTTCATGGGTGTTAGTTTCACACAATGGTTGAGATTAGGGAGGTGAGTGGAGTGGTGGTTTCGTGAGGGTTGGAAACGGTGGTGTCGAGGGTGTTGGTCATGGTGGCAGTAGGTTTGAATTGGATTTTTGTGTGGCGTTTGAAGATGGAACGGCGGGGTTGGAGGTGGTTTTTGGCGGATCGATTTGAGCTCCTAGATACCATATAAGATGATTGTATTTCAATGAATTAATTTACAATGAGGTTAATCCTATTTATACTACTAATGACCTAATAGATGGAGTCATATACAAGAAGGCTATATTTACAAGATATGGAAAATATATTACAAATTATATACTCGAGTTATTTGTTGCAGTTTGTGACTCGATTTGCTTGCTTGAGGAAGATATAGGAGATATGGGAGACCTTGAGGATATATCGTTAATAATCTCATCTCGTCGTTATATGGACAAATTAAGAATAGCTTAATTCATCCCTTCAAAATGTCTTTCTCTACCAATAAGACTATTGACTAATATCCCTGAACTACAACTTCATTAAAAAGTTTACATTAAAAAAATAAGGGCTTATTAAAGAAAATAAGTAGAAAAAAAGACTATGAAGTTACGGTATGTCAGTAAATAATTTCTTCAAGTCGTCGTTATCTTAACATCTCCTTAAAATTCAAATAAAAACATGGACCAAGTCACCAAGATATGTGAGATAGTTCATACCTCGAATTTTAAATCAGAAAATATGAGAAAGATAATAATTTGCAATCAATAGAGAAGTTCTGTGTTTAGTCTCTTGTTATTTTGGTTGAAAAGGCGATAATGAACTATCAAACAGTTGATAGTCACTCTTCAGTAACACCAACCAGGGTTTTTTAACAACACTTCAAAACGTGCGTCATGTTCTCACGTTGAAGAAATAAGAATTGTTCAAAGTAACATTGAATAAGTAACTGAAAAGTCGATTAATACTACAAATTTACAATAACCTTTGTATAATTCGTAAAAGATTACAAGAAGAATATACCAATGAGTGAGTCGTCTGATGAATGTGAGGCAAAATCTGGTGAGATTATTGCAGGAAACAAAGACTTATCCAACGAGATATTCATCCGCTTACCAGCAACTTATCTTGTTCAATGTTCATGGGTATCCAAAACATGGTTTTCTTTCCTCTCGGATCCTACATTTATCCAAAGGCACAACCTCGTTCAACCCCCATCGTTGTCTGGCCTATTCTTGATCCCTAGACACACTACCCACCCCAAGAAAGTTCACTTCCTCTCGCTTAATCAAAGAAAACCCAAATTCCCATTTTCCGACTTTCTTAACTCGAGAAGGTTCCAGATTGTTGATTCCTGCAATGGATTATTAATCTGCCATTCTCAAGAGTCCGGAGATTATACTATTTGCAATCCAACAACCCGTATGGTCAAAATCCTACCAAAATATTCTCAAATAGGAAATGGTGAATTCGCCCTTAAACTCGTCTGGGATCCTGTCATTTCAACTCACTACAAGGTTGTTCATATCCAAAAGGTAGATGGGCACAGCGGTCTTTACGAGATTTCACAATATTCATCTCAAAATGGTGAATGGACTCCCTCAAAGCAGCCCGTATTCGTTCCTGAAAACGTGAACTTGAAGAGTGGTGTTTTCTGCAATAATGCCATTCATTGGGTGAAGAACAAACTCGGATCGTATCTCGAACTGAATACAATGACAGTAAGAGATATGCCAGAGCTTCCAAGGAAGGAGGAATATCATTATAATATTAAATTCAAATACTTTGGGAAGTCACAAGGCCGATTGTTCTATGTAATTACAAACCTTCTTCAACACTGTCTTGAGTTGTACCAAATGAAAAAGGATTACTCAGGATGGGATTTTAAATACAGGGTAGATCTCGACGTTTTAAAGCCAACATTCATGATTATGGGTCGACATTGGGGGTTTCCTACGCAGTTTTCGGAGTGTGAGAATGATGTGTTGGCCATCAATGGTGCAAGTAGTGATGAAAGTTTGGAGATTGTGTTATCAATACCAGGGCAAGTCATAGTTCTTCATTTCGAGAACATTACAGCAAGCATACCTTACCCTGTGTTTCGTTATGCTGATGAACCTATATGGCTCAGAATACATTCAGCCTTCCAATTTTTTGAGACAGTGTCTCTTGTTTGATCAAACGACTGTCGGATCGTGATTGAGACATTTGTGATTTTCTCTCTTGTTAACTTGTTATTATGTTCTCTTCTTTTCCAACCGTATTCGAATAAATAGTCTTTTATTTATTGAACTGCACTCCTTGTACAATTGTTAGCTACGTACATTATTGCTATACTGTTGGTATTATTCCAATCACAAATTACTGTTATAAAACTAACTCTATCACCAAGACTCAAATGACATCACAGCCGCGAAAATAAACAGCTCTTGCATCACATTGTTAAGGCAAATGCTAACAATGAAAGGGTGACCTTAGTTGCCACCTAGCAAAATTGACGCGATATGAAATGACTTGACCAAACTCAACCCAAACGCAAATGTACCCAAAATGACTTGTAACAAAGATGTCTCGAGTGATCCATTCAACAAGTCTAAAACAGTTAACACTCAGTAGCTGCTACAAAAGTCTGATGACTTACCTATATCACTATATCGCTACGAGCCTGACAGCTCTTGTTAAATCTCGTCACGTATAAGAATTATCTTCTCGTACTAAATTTAAAACCTTTTATGCTAGCTATAAGTAACAATCTAAGCTTTTAAAGGTTTGTAACATTGGTTATGCATTCATTAAAATCTGCCATAACCATAACCATCAAAGTCAAAGGGATCAAAATACCCCCCTCCCTTAGCGTTTGTGATCGTTCAACGCATGGGCTCTGAAAAAGGAAACGACCACCCAGGCACCTATTTTGGACTCAAACGTCAAAAACGAATTTAGGAATTCAAGTGCAAACACAAGGCTCATAAGCAGCAATGCGTTGATGGGATTCAGAAACTTGCAGGGCAAAATATTCAAGAGTTTATGCTTTCCATGGTCAAATAATGGAATCCTATGTTATAAATAAGAACACAGAGACACAATGAAATCAGTTGAACAAAACATTTTGGAAATTTGGTAAATCTATTCATCATGGAAACTTCCAGGGCAAAAATAGTCGGTTAATCTATTGAAATCAGGAAACACCTTTTTGGGAGGTTAAGTTGCGTACATCAGACCTTATATCCACCATAAGTAAGAGACCTAATGTTGTAATCTTATATGAAAATAGTAACAGTGTAGGTGAAAAAAAGGTATAGACGGACGTACACTTGACCTGGTTTGAACATTATATCTCTCAGAACACAACAGTTTTGTTCTCCAAATATGGTAAAACCCGCAGCTCACAATAATATTTGATCGCCTTGAACAGGCATTGTCGCTCGAGGTTCTCCGATCTCTGTACAAAACTTTGCAAGTTATCTCGGTGGGAAACTCTCTCAACCTACAGCCCCAAAACAGTGGTTTAGGAAATCCAGTACACACAAAGAACTAGTTAGAGCTATGAGTCTGACTGCTCCAGAAAATCCATGATAGGAAGTACGTAACTATGAGTTTGACTGCTCGAGAAAATTAAAGTTAGTCAAAAGGAACTGAGAGGAAAATGGTGAAAATTTCCACCATAGCAATTATTTATAAGTTGAACACCAAAACAAAGGAGTTATCACCTATGGTACTTCGACTCCCACTTCTAGGGTTGAATGCATGGCGGACAGTACCACTATCAAGGACATGGATGTGGTATCCATACCCTACCCTTATCAAACAGACACTACTAGACAACACAAAAAGGGAACCCTCCGTGACAATAGTGAAAAGAAACTTCATATCATCTTATAATGATTTTTAAGCCATATTTCTAACTTGTTTTACAACGTGACCTCCCTGCACCCGTATTCTCATTTTAAGGCATAGTCCAAGTGTCCGACAATAGGATATGCACCCGTGATCGACACTCGTTCCCAAGTTTGAATAGAGAATAGGCTTAGGAGGTTAAACATGATTCGTACAGACGCATACCATTTGTTCAATGATTGGTCCTGCATCTAATTCCTCTGTCACAAAGTGTGTTGTGGCACCGATCATTTTCACTCCACAATCAAAGGCCTGTCAATGTCAGCCGCAAATATTAAGTACAGGGGTACACCATACACATACTGCAAACAGAGGAAATTTCCAGAGGCAGAAAGGACCACATTTTAACCTGTCTAGAAGGATTCCCACCCTTGAATGACGGCAAAAGGCCGTGGTGAATGTTAATTACGTCCTTCCCGTACCTTTTTAAAAAGTTCCCTGACAATATCTACAGAAACATTAGGAGAAAAAAAAAAAGTATTACAGGATCAAAGTCATTGTTCAGCAATGATAAAAAAAAGTTCAGCAATATTTTTTTTATTTAGGAAGGAACAAGAATGTCTGCAGATAATGCAGGCCTAATAAAAGGAGCTTAATGAAAACAGTGCAAAACAAAACCTCGTCATAGCAATCAGCACTCTATTCGATGGATAACTGTATGAAACACAATAGTTCATCCGCCTTCTAAATTACAGTATGTCTTCGAAATATATTTAACTCAGTTTCACAACCATTCCTTTGCAAATTACCCGTTAAAGGCATTATAAAATGAACAAACTATAGCACCAGTACAAGAACCAATCCTTTCATGCATAAACCCCCACACATAGTGAAATCTGGAAAAAAAAAAAAATTTTTGTTTCTTAGTGCTCTACTGTTTGTAAGCTCCAATCTATCTGTATTATGATGGAAATTTGTAACACTAGAAGCCTAAGAAATCTAATGGTATAAAAGCTAATTTCAGTTCAACCTAAAGTGCGAATAAGTGCGCTTCACCTTGCACAAGGCAAGAAAATGTTTACAAGGAGGTACCTGCATGTATCTAGCAAGTACTAGAAAATCTGTATCGTTGACTAAAGTCAAGATTTCCTCTTCTCTTTTGTTGACTGCAGTAGTATCTAAAAAATGATAGGGAATTTGATGCCGCTCAAGAAAACGCATCACATGAGAGTCTGGATCTCTATAATGATTACTGCAAGAACCAAGTAAAGACGTGGAGATGAAGAACAATATATTAATCCCTAAATCGTCAACACCACCATTACCCCAGTGTGTTATAGGCTTCTACAAATTGCAGAATAAGGGAAGTCGGATGTTTCATGTGCTACAATACAGAGAGATTGGGCAAAATTACCCAAAATAAAATTGTGTCAATGTTTGCATCAAATGACCGCTACTAAACAATGAAAGGATGCGCAACTACTTTAGTGAGTTATTTTGTTTTATTCGATCATAATCCAAACCTAAAAAATAATGAGGCATTGGTTCCATTGGAAAGGGAAAATGATCGTCACCAAGAGTACTAAGATAAATGTAAAGGGTTTTTTATTGATCACCTTATCACACAAGATATATCCACAGGCAGTCTTCTATCCTGCCATGCGTGAAGTAATTCAACAAGGCAATGATCCTACATGAAGTTAAAAACAAGATAGTATTAAATGTTGAAACATTGGGTTACTTCCAGAAGCAGAAAGTATGTGCAAAATATGGTGGAAGGCATATAAATAAAGAAGACCTGCTTTGAAGCAAACACTGCAATTTTGTATTTTGGATCCAAATCAGGCACACGAACAACTGATCTTATTGCACCAAACATAGTACTAATTTTGAGGAAGTCCTCGTCCATCTGCTTCCTTGACCATTTTGAGGGATCAAAAATAAATTCACTGCAAAGTAGAGAAATAAAAATAAAAATATCATTTCTCAACCATCAAAACTACAAAAACATTCGTCATGAACCCATGGTGAAGGTTTGCCTACTTTAACATCACTGGTCACCAGCTATTACAATAACGATCATGATACCTGAAAAATTCCTGTGTCCTATGGGACTCTGGGAGGACCGTACTCCTTACAAGTTACACCTAAGTTTATAATATTCTATTTGGTGGATTGCCTTTAGATGTAAGGAGGACGGTCCTCCCAAGTGGACACAAGTATTTTTCGTGATACCTAGCCATACCCAAAATATATGACTTGAGACGTGATTATCAGAAGTTAAAAGTGGTAATTTTTTCCTTAAGGAAGGATGTGAGGAGCAATTTACAGCCAGTGAAAGAGGCCCTAAAATGGACGTTTGGAGTACTTAGACAGTAAAAACACAAGGGTCCGAATAACAATTATAGCAGATGCTACAAAAAAATTACAAGGGTCCCAGCTTGGGAAGCAAAGTGAACAAAAGCTAAAAGCATTAGTTCAATAACTTCAGCAGTCTATAAGCCCTCAAACATCAATAAAATATGTTTTCGCATGTACTTCATTACGTACCAATCTCTAATAAGAACTGCACAATCTAACATTAACCTGTTCTCTCTGGCCAAAATTAATGTAGTAAACACTAGTAGATTAGAACAATAACTGACAAAACCCCTTAACAAGAACAGAAGACCCTTACATCTACTCCTACTGCCTGTACCCCATCATTGCTTTCATATCATTTTAGGAATCCTCAAATCCTTGTGACTCGTGACCCATATGAATAGAAGACAAGTTCGGTAATGCAAGCAAGTATAGGAGTATGTATAAAAAATACATAACCATACACAAGAAAAAAAACAGATAATATGGTAGTAGCATCTCTATTTCACATACTCCACAATTCATTCGAAACATTTCCACCCACGTAATGTAAGGGCTTTAAAAATATTAGCTTTATCCATGTAAATAATGTAATATAACAGTACTCTCTTCAATATAATAAGAAATTTGTTTCATCAAAATGAAAAATAGCATACAATGTATTTCTATATAGCTCTTTACCCTTTTAAGCCAACGATTTAACGCCTCAAAATATAATAAAATACTCCCTATGACCCTACGTTTCAATCAATTGTTTGCCTTCGATTAAAATACCCTTCAAAAAGAGTAAAAAGATAAATAGATGATTAGGACGGAAGGAGAAAAACTTAGCCTAAATTTAGCTATAATCTATCCATTTCAACAATAACAAATACAGTATCAACTATTCCTACCAGGAGTTGTTTGATTTAAGAAGGAGAACGAAATGGATTGGAGTTGATACGGGGAGGTATGGAGTTAGAACTTAGAACTCCATACCAGTTCATAGTTATTTGGTTTGATCATCCACGTAGGGGGGGAATGGAGTTGGAAACTTAGGTGGAAACTGCAGCGCTAAGGGTTTGGAATAGCTTTCAAATTTTAGATTCATAAAGTATTCTACCTTCATTCCAAAATCACCTAACCAAACGCTAGAATGGATCAAATCCATTCCACTCCATTCCGAAACCCTCAATCAAATACCCCTCTGGACATTATCAATCCTGCTAAAAATGTAAAGAGTTGTACATAACAAAAACGCCACAACGAGGTTTATAACTTACTATAAGACCGTTGTACGCCGTACAAGTTGTTTTTAGAGAGTTTGTCAAAAAGACATGATAAAGCAAAGAAAAAGACCTTCTGGAGTAAAAGATATGCTTGTTGGGAGGTGCAAAAATGTCAGCACCAAGAATGTTACCACCCCTTGAAGCAATACATTCTGATAACTTTGCCACAATTCCTACAGCATCCTACAATTTAATCACTCACCCATATCACCATTTCTCACCAATATTCAAAAGATTCAACCTTTATACAATTTACAATCATGGGCATCAATGATAATAATGGAACAATGAAAAAAATCAATAAAATGGAAGGATAACATACAGGGCAGTGAAATACATGGATGCCATGAGTGAGAGGTGGATCAATAGACTCTCCTTGCAATTTCAATGTTTTGAGGGATCTCTTTGTGATTTTGGAGAAGATGGAGTGTTGTTGTGATGATGTTCTTCTAATAACATTCATGTCTTATGCTATGATTTTGGACGTTTAACGCTCGTGATCAGAGTTTGGTTCATCGAAACTTGGAAGTTGGAGGTGAGGAGTCTGTCAAAGCTGAGATTTCACCCAGGGAGATGATAGTTCGTTCTTGGGTGATTATGAGACGAGACCGCTCAAGATCAGTTTGGTAAAAAGACGATAATGATAGGGTATTTACTGGATCACAAAATCTCATTATAGATGGTATATATCTGTTTATAATTACCACATTTCTTAATAGGACAAGTAATAAGTGGGGGTGGTGGGAGCCAAAAATGTCAGAACTTTTAAGGTATTTGACCCGTCTTTAACTATATCCGTCTATGATAGCGTCAAGATTGGGTGTCACGACTGTCGCATGCATCATTTATTGAAGGAGTTCCCATTTATTATATGTGAGAGGGTAAAGACCGAGATTGAGTGTCGTCAGGTGCCCACTCGTTTTCCAAAGAAAAAAAACTTGGTTGGTGTGAGCTTGACTTGAGCTCCAGCTTTTAGTAAGTATTCTAACACCCCCACTTATCAAAGAGTCTTAACAAGACATTCTCCATTAAGTAAGGGTGTTACCATCTCGGTTGCCGGAGGTAAGTATATCAAATAAACAATAACAGAACATTTATTAAGTGTCCTTTACAGATTAAACCAACGTGACCAGGATTACAACTCTAACAACTGAAAGACTACTAAACACGAGTGACAACGGCAACTTGCTAAACAGCGTGATAACTCGATTCCCCTCCATGTCCCGCAAGCAATATATCAACCAATACCTGTTAAACCAACTGTTCACCATCCCCGAATGGATCACCACATTTTTGAAAATATAACACGGGGTCAGTCACCTGTATAACCAAGTAAGAAAAAATAACAAGACAACATCCAACTATCCAAGTCACGCAATCCACATTCCTCCAAACTCCACCAATACCAGTAATCGACTACAGTATGTAGACCTGCCGGCTCCCATCGCAACAGGAGACCCAAGCCGGCAGTGGGGGGCTGCAGCCTTGCCCATCTAAGCGTCGCTCATCGCAACGAGCGAATAACTCATGTCCATTAATGTGCACACACCCCTTGTGATTTGTACACCTAATTAATTTCTTTCATTTTTATCTATGAAACAATAATTAATTAAATATATACAATATAGTTAAAGGTCTAACTAAAGAATTCAATTTATTCCAAGTGAACATTTTTATAATTAATTTTATTTATTATTTGATTATATAATTACCATAATTAAAAATTTAGACAACAACAACATCAGAGCCTTAATCCCAAAATGATTTGGGGTCGGCTGACATGAATCATCATTTAGAACCGTCTATGGGTGAACACACACCTCAAAAAGCAAAGAGAAAAGAGAAAATGAAAAATAAAAGGGAGAGCGAAAATGTAATGGAAAGTCAAGGTAAACTTACAGGTTTTAAAATCAAATTCCGGATTTCTTTTATAAAAACTTAAAATTTAAATCGGGAGAAAAGATTAAAATGATTTTGAAAACAGAAATAGAATTAAGGATCCGGAATGCCTTAAAAGTAAACCAAGTAAAATATATAAGAAAGTGGTTGGTAAAAAATTGTAATAAAAGAGAGAAGAACAAATAATTTAATTTTTAAATTAAATAAAAACACTAAATATGTCAAAAAAATATCACACACTAAAAATCCACATGTATCATTTCCCTCCATTGTGCCCTCTTCGTCACCATACTCTCCTCTAGCCCCATAAATCTCATATCTTGCTCTATCACTCTCAACCATGTCCTGCTCTGCCTTCCTCTACCTCTAGGGACCTTTTCTCACCTCCAAGTCTCCACCTCCTCCTAACCTCAAAGGCCCATAGGTCTCCTTCTCACATGGCCAAACCATCTTAGTCGGTTTTCCAACATCTTGTCCTCTATTGGCGCCACTTTTACCCTTTCCCTAATCACCTCATTCCTTAATCGATCTTTCCTTGTATGTCCGCACATCCATCTCAACATACGCATCTCCGCCACACTCATCTTTTGAATGTGACAATGTTTCATGACCCAACACTCGGAACCGTAAAGTAAGGCAGACCTAATTGTCGTGCGATAAAATTTTCCATTTAATCTTTTGGGCATATCTTTATCGCATAAAAACCCTGAAGCACTCTTCCATTTCAACCATCCCGCTTTAATTCTGTGAGCCACATCTTCGTCTAACTCCCCATGTTTTTGAATAATAGATCCATTTAGAATAAGAAAAAAAAACCTTTAAAATTAAAACCGCGAAATCTCTAACAGATTTTCACTCAAAATTTGAAAATTTTAACTCTCGAAAAGCAAACGAGGATTAAATAGGAAAACAAATAAAAGGAGTTGACAGTAGTCACAGTACAGAGTAACGTGTTATTATGTTTAATTTTCATAATTCACATCCTATTTTATTATTTGTCATGTTTCCAAATAATTTGTGTCTATACAGATGGCATTAACTAAAAGAGGAAAACTTATCAAGACCCGTGATTTTTCACGGGTTTCAAAACTAGTTTTTAATAAATAGTTAAATTTGTAAAATAATATTTCTTAATCAAAATAGTACTAACTAAAATGTTTTAGCCATTAACTCGGAAACGACCCGATCCAAAATGACCCATACTCGAAGTGACCCGACAACAGGTCACCAGAAATTGACCCGAAATCCAAAATGATCCGACCCGACCCAGCCCAACCCGAAATGAATGACAGACCCGAAATAACTCGACACAATTCACCCATTTGCCACCTCTAGAACTATTAAGCCCCCAGTTTAATAAGATAATTAACATTTAAGATAATTAAACTATCAAGTTAAAAGTAGTAAAGTTGGTCCTAAACTCCTAACTTCTTATTCAAAGCAAATAACTAGTGTTTAAACAATTGGTCTCTCTTAAGAACGGACCATTCTGGTACTTCCTCCGTTTTTATATGATGTACCCATTTGTTGAATATATGAGTGGAGTATTTTAATAAAATGGGTACATCATATGAAAATGGAGGAAGTATAAAATTACAACTAAATGTGACTATTTTTGAAAAACAAGTTATATAAGTTGTAAAACTAGTTTGACCATTATGGTTATATTTGACTATAAAATGGTTACTAAATACCGTATTTTTGGAAGATGAAATGGTACGTCTGAAACAAGAATTTGTGGGTTTAAAGCCTATTATAAGCATTTTTAGCTTGTTTGAGTCAATCTCAATTCGTTGTTCGGAGTCGAGCTCAAGCCACACCTCCAACTCTCCAAGCCCATGATTCTAGAGTTAAAGAGGCCAAAAATATTGTAATTCAATTACGGTCCACAATTTTAGAAAATTGGTTAATTAAATTCAAAAATATTAAATTGATTAATAATAACGTATATCAACTTATTTTTAATAAAATTACCTAAAAGAGTAAACAAATTGGAGAAAAAAAGAGTATTTAATATGATTACCGGTTAACCATTAACGGAATTATTTATAACCGTTCAAAATGTTTAACCGAATCTTTTCTAACCGTTAAGTACTGTGTGGTTAATGTTTGGCCGAACCAAACGACATCCAAAGAGAATTAAATTAGCGGTTCGGTGAAATCGAGCCGTTTTTGAACGCCCCTACTTGAATCACCTAAACAACATACTTGAAAATTTTCCAACTGAAGAGGCCCGTCAGAAGATCAAGGTTTGGTGTATACAACAAACTTCTCCTCATTCCTCTTCACAATCATCAGCACTTGTGATCCTTCATAATGCCTGTAATCTTCTCTCCCTATCTCCTTTTATTTTCCTTATTAAAAATGCTAACTTGGGTACATAATCATCAACTAATCAGTTACCCATTTCTGAATTAAATCAGTGATTATGATTTTTATATATTTGGCGGGTTATGATTATGTTAATGTATGATTATCCTTAAAAAAATGCTAGATTTGATAGGTTAGTCAATGATTAAGCTTTGATTATTTGGTGGGTTTTGTAAATCATAATCCTTGAAGAAAATGCTAACTTGGTTAGCCAAGTTATCAGCAACTCAATTCCTGATTTCTTCGTTGAATCAGTGATTAAGCTTTATATGTTTGGTGGTTTGTGTTAATGATTGATTATCCTTATAAATGCTAATTTGGGTAGCTTAGTTATCAGCAATTTAATCCCCAATTTATTCGTCGATTCTGTGATTAAGCTTTAGATGTTTGGTGGGTTGTGTTAATGATTGATTGTCCTTATAAATGCTAATTTGGGTAGCTTGGTTATCAGCAATTTAATCCCCAATTTATTCGTCGATTATGTGATTATGCTTTATATGTTTGGTGGGTTGTGTTAATGATTGATTGTCCTTAAAATTGCTACCTTGGGTAGGTTAGTCTCAGCAAATCAATGCCCAATTTCTTCATTGAATCACTGGCTAAGATGTATGTATTCGGCGGGTTTTGTAAATGATTCCTTAAATATACCAATGTGGGTAGCTATTACATCAACAAATCATCGAATCAGTGATTGAGCTTTAATATATTTAATGGGCTGTGTTAATGATTGATTATCCTTAAAAATGCAAACTTGGGTAGCTTAGTTCTCAACAAGTCAATGCCTAATTTCTTCATTGAATCACTGACTAAGCTGTGTGTATTCGGCGGCTTATGTAAATGATTTCCTTAGAAATGTCAACTTAGGTAGCAAGTCATCAACAAATCAATGCCCAATTTCTTCATTAAATCAGTGATTAACTTCGTATAATTGGTGATTATATGTAATTGCAGATGGGAAAATGGATAGAAGTAGAAGCACCAACCCCGATGAGGTACTTAATGGGAGCAATAGTGATGATGGTAGGAGTTGTTTTGCCAGTGGGTTATCTGATGTTTCGCAACATGCGTGTTCCTTCCACTTCCTCTTTCTCCAAACAAACGTAGGTACTTTTTCCGCCTTTCTTACGCATCTAAAATGTCTTTGGTTTTATGTTTTGTGCTGAGATTCTCAGAAATAATCGTCAATTAGGGTTTTTTGTGGTTTCGTAATTGATTGTTTGTTTTATGCTTGTTAAGTTATTCTTAGGTTAGTTTACCTGAAGTTGATACTGTACTTGGCCTGATACAACTGTACTAATAAATGATTCGATTTTGCGATTTGTTTTTTCTTCATGTCGATTATAAGAATCCAGCGTTATTTGGCTGTAATGGTTTTTGTTGATTGGAGAGTGTGCTAAGAGATGGTTTTAAACTTTTAATAGTAGGTTGCATGTTGATTATTGGAACTTAAATAATGCGGAGTATTATCTGAATCCTCGTGTGCTTTCGGTTAGATTAAGCATTAATTAAGGAAGGGCATAATCAAGCCTTTTTAAAATGATGTAATTATATTTTCTGCTTTTTTGAATGAAAATTTTGGACCTGTTTTGCAGATTGTTTTGACTGAAGGTGTACTTTGGTTGCTTTTCAGGAACAAAGGCATAAATTAGATCAAACTTTCACATTAGATGAGTTGGATATAGTTTTGTTTTGGAAGATGCAGACGAGTTGATATGTTGACCTGACGGATTATGGGAGTATGTAAATGAAAGGAAGTGGTGAATTTTGTTTTATGGAAAGAGGTACTCGAAGACCTTTAATTGATGTTGTGCTTATTAAGACTAATTCAAAGTGATACTTTTTCTTTTTGACAATGGTATATGAATACTAATGATGTCCATTTGCCTACATTTGTTGTGAAGTTTTATTGTTCTCTAGTATGCAGTAATAACAGTATTGCAGTCCAATCGGTAATCGCTGAACTTAGGTCCCTTGTCAAAGTTTATCTTGATCTTTCATCATATGAAGCTATGAACAATCAGTGTTACTCCCCTCTCTTCCCCTCCAAATCCCCTAATCCAATTATCCAAACAAGCCCTTAGTTTTTTTATAGATATGTTTGTGTGATTGAAGTTCCGTAAAATGAGGTTTTCCATGCTATCAATTGCGACATACATTTATGTCACATCCGTTTTTATTTCCTGGTTAATAAGGTTATATAGCTTTTGCGAGTGTGCATGTCAAGTGCTGCATGTTTCATTATTGCATAATTTTGAAGGATATGATACATTAGATTATCCCCAACCAATCTTACTGTCTGACAAGTGTAGGGCACATCTCAGTGTCTGTCACAGTACATGAATGATGATTGTTTCATTATTCTCTAATTTTTAACTTTAGCACAAGGCCCCCTAAAATCGTTAAACGGCATTGCCTTCTTGTTATTTTTGCCGAGCATGCAGACAGTTTTGCTTGTGACGGTCACAAGCTTGTGACCTCTCACAGCCCCCCTCCCACTTGCTCTCCCACTTGTTCCTTGTGAGAAGTCACAATCTTGTGACGGACTAGTGCCGTCACAAATGAGAATTTTTGCCGAGCATGATCCTAAATATGGGGTGTGCTCAACACAGAAGGCAAGGGCTTGTTATAAAATGCAAAGCTTCTTATTTCCAGGAGATGTGGTTTCCTTTTTCTGATCTTCATGTAGCTTGTAGCAAGTAGTCCCCCATGCTCGATTTTTTAATGAAAGCCTGATAGCTGTGTTCGTGGCTTGGTTTTTCTCAAGGATTTTTGTGGCTTGGCACGACACTGTATTTGAACACTTCGTCTTGGCCAAAAAAACGACACGAAACTTCTTCACAGTATATTCATGTACTGTCCGACATTGTGATGTGCCCTACACTTATAGTCGAGACAGTAGCAAAGATTGGGAGATTTGTAATCGTGCTTTGACATTAAATATGTTGTTCATTGTGGTTGCAGTAACATTGGTCGATAATTCGTCATAGGGATTGGTAAAGCATCGTTCTCACTCTCTAGCATTCTGATGTAGAATAACAGAATAACAAGAAAATGCATTTTGGCGCCAAAAGCGGTTACAGTTTGTTAGAAATGAGCTGTCATTTGCTTAAGTCGGTTAGTTGGAAATTAGCTGTCACATTGTAATATAAAGGCTAATTTCCCTCATTTGTAATTCATTCAACATTTTTGACACAAAATCTCAATACAATCTTAATCTTTCAATTACTCTCATCTCTCTGTAATTCTTCTATGTTCGATTGAATGTGTATAGAACCTCGAAACTCCTAATTCTTCCATTAATCTGGGTAGTTTCCTGCATTCTATATCATTGGTATCAGACTTCTTTTGATCCTTTGATTTAGCTTCCGCGCAACTTTCAATTCAATTTCTGGGTTTGTTCTTCCCCAAATTGGAGGACACCTAAACTGGCACCTGCAACAAGAAAGCAGCAATTACAAGCAGCAATGGAGGGTCGAATTTCAACTTTGGAGGAAAAATTGGAGCAGCAAAACTCGGTTCTTGGAGAAATTATGGCTTTATTGAAAGCAAATGAGGCAGGGAAGGGTCCTGTTTCAGGTGAAGGAGGGTATACAAATGGAGATTTCTCTCAATCAGGTATCAGAAATTCCCTCAAATTTACTCCCAAACTTGAATTTCCTTCTTTTGATGGCAATAACCCTCGTATCTGGATGAAAAAATGCCTGAAATATTTCAAGTTGTGTAAGATTCCTGATGAACAACGTGTTGATTTAGCTAGCATGTATATGATGGGTAGAGCAGAATCTTGGTTTAATAGCTATATTGTTATGAGGCAGCATGTTGATTGGGATGATTTCATTATTGATTTGTGTGCACGATTTAAAGAAGAAATTGCTGGCAATGTGGTTGAGGAGTTTAATAAATTGCATCAAATAGGTTCAATTGATGATTATTTGGATGCATTTGAGAATTTAAGAGGTTTAATGTTACAACGCAATCCTTTATTACCTGAGCAGTATTTTCTTGATAGTTTTATTGGTGGTTTGAAACCTTCTTTGAAACCATTTGTGAAAGCATTCAAACCAGGAAGTATTGCATCTGTAGTTGAATATGCTAGGTTGCAAGAAGAGACTTTGTCTGTCACAAAATATACACCCAAAAATTTCACACAAAATTCTGCCTCAATCACAAAAACTATCCCATTTCAACCTTCCTTCCCAAACAAATCTTCTTCTAAAGGACTGCTACCCACTCCCTCTTCTAGTCATACTCATTCTTTCTCAAATAATGGTCCAAAACCCACTCGATTTATTAGTGCGGCGAAAGAAAGCGGAAAAAGCGAAGAAAGGAGGAGAATGCTATTTTCGTAATGAACCCTTTAACAAGAACCATAATCAGAAATTTAAAGGCACTCAAATGTTTGCCATAGAAATAGTGGGGGAGGAGGAGGATAATCAAGAGGATTTTGGCGTGATTGAGGAGGTAGAGGAGTCCGATTTGGGCCATGACTTGGTGGATAATGTTCCTCGCATTTCCATGAATGCTTTGTCAGCGATCTGGATTTCGACCATGAGGGTGACAGCTATGTTGGCAAAAAGTCATCCACATTTTAATTGATTCTCGAAGTACACACAACTTCCTTGATCAAGAAATGGCGATAAAAAAATTGGGGTGTAAATTGACCATATGGAGCCACAATCATATACGATTGCGATGGGAGTCGATTCCCTTGTCGGTTGATGAGCAAACAATTTTCATGGCAACTACAAAACACTTCATTTGTCACTGATGTGTTGATTATTCCACTTGGGGGATGTGATATGGTACTTGGGGTGCAGTGGTTAAGTACTTTGGGTACAGTGAGTTGGAATTTTAAACAATTGAAAATGGAGTTCACCTTCAATAACAGGAGGCATGTGTTGAGAGGGTTGGCACCTCAAAAGGTCAAAACAGTTAAAGCCCTCATCAAAGTTGTTGGAAATCAGCTATTTTGCACAATTGTATTTTTGCAATTGAGTAGCAAGGAAAAGGGTAATTCTCAGATATTATGTTGCTCTCAACAAGTCTTGGGAAGTGAAGGGAAACCTGAAGAGCTTAGTCAATTGTTACAGCAATACAAGGGTGTGTTTGAAGAGCCTACTAGTTTACCCCCTAGTAGAGGAGTTTATGATCATAGGATTCTTTTGATGCCCGATGCCCAACCCGTTAATATCAGGCCTTATAGATATCCTCTTAAACAAAGGGATATCATTGAAAAATTAGTGCAAGAAATGCTAGATCGGGGCATTATTCAAATTTAGTCAGCATCCTTTTTGCTTCCCGGTGGTTTTGGTGGGAAAAAAAGATGGATCTTGGCGTTTATGTGTGGACTACAGGGAGCTTAACAAGAGAACTGTGAAAGACAAATTTCCTATCCCTGTTGTGGATGAACTCATTGATGAACCGGCGGGTTCTCAAGTATTTACCAAGTTGGATCTTAGGGTCAAGTTACCATCGCTTAAGGGTTCATGATGGTGATGTGTTTAAGATCGCATTTAAAACTCATGTGGGCCACTATGAGTTCCTAGTTATGCCATTTGGCCTAACAAATGCTCCTGCTGCTTTCCAAAATTGGATGAATAATGTATTCAAGCCTCTGCTAAGGAAGTGTGTGCTTGTCTTTTTGATGACATACTTTGGTTTATAGCTCTTCTCTCGGTGAACATTGGCAACACCTTTCTGCTGTGTTTGAATTAATGAGGGAAAACAATTTATATGCTAAAAGTAGCAAATGCTCTTTTGCTATTGATAAAGTGGAGTATCTTGGGCATTTTATTTCAGGAAAAGGGGTTGAAACTGATGTCAACAAAATTTTGGCAGTGGTAAATTGGCCTGAACCAAGAAATGTTAAGGAATTGAGAAGTTTTCTAGTAATGGGGTATTACGAAAATTTGTTAAAAATTATGCCCTTATTAGTCACCACTTACTCGGCTCCTAAGAAAAGGAGAGTTTTCTTGGAGTAGTACACTACTAAAGCATTTCAGAGCTTAAAAATGCCCTTAGCAAAGGCTCCCGTATTAGCGATACCTAACTTCAATGAGCCATTTGTGGTGGAAACCGATGCCTCCAACATTGGTATTGGGTCAGTATTAATGCAAGTAGGACACCCCTTGGCATATATAAGCAAGACATTAAGTCCAAAATGGCGAAGCTATCTCGTCATGAAAAAGAGTCATTAGCCATTGTTTTTGCTTTGTTCGAAATGGGAGCAATACCTTACAGTCGTCGAAGTTTCTTATTAAGACCGATCGGAAAAGCTTGAAGTGGCTTCTACAACAAAAAATTTCCACACCATTTCAACAATTTTGGTTGTCCAAACTCATGGGGTTTGACTATGAAATTCAAGATGATCGTAAAGAAAACTTAGCAAAATGATGCATTATCTAGATTACCATGAAGTGAGCTGTTGTGCATAGCATTATCGTAAGCTCGGTCGATATGACACCTTAATCAAGGAAAGTTATGACCTTGATGCTTTCTTGAGCAATTTGAGGCAAAGAATTGCAAACCGATCCTTCCATGGAGAGTGCTTATCGATTCTAAAAATGGGTTACTAAAGAAGAAAGGGAAAATTGTAATTGGTCCCGACTGAATTTGAGGAATAAAATTATGGAATGGCTCCATAATTCACCCCAAGGTGGTCACTCAGGAAGAGATGCTACCACTAGGAGGATTAAGGCATTATTTACCTGGAAAGGCTTAACCAAGGACATCAGTCACTATGTTAGGCAATGTGTTACTTGTCGGCTAACAAATATGACCATTCCGCTTATCCTGGCCTCTTGCAACCATTACCTATTCCATCGAAGTTTGATGGACATTTCCATGGATTTTATAACTCAAGTTGCCAAAATCGCAAGGGAAGGAAGTGATATTTGTTGTGGTGGACAAAGTTGAGTAAGTATGCACATTTTATGGCTTTGGCTCATCCTTTTTCAAAGAATTGAAGTGGCTCAAGCTTATTTGGATAATGTGTTCAAATTACATGGTTGGCCTAGGAGCATAGTGAGTGATAGAGATGCCATTTTTACAAGTCGGGATTACCGCAGGCTTTATTTCGGCTCAAGGGTCTGAGTTCTTTATCTTCTTCGCATACCATCCCCAAACCGATGGTCAAACGAAGTAGTAAATAGGTGTATTGAATCTTACTTGAGGTGCATGTGTGGTGAAAAACCTAAGGATTGGTCTATGTGGTTACCCTTGGCTGAATGGTGGTATAACACTACCTATCACTCTGCTACTCATTTAACTCCTTATGAAGCAGTTTACAATCAGCCACCTCCCATTCATCTCCCTTATTTGCCAGGAGAATCTTCTCGTGGAGAGTGTGGACAGAACTATGCAACGCAGGAGGCTATCTTGGTCATGCTTAAGGAACAATTAACTAAAGCTCAAAGATAGGATGAAGGTACAAGCTGATAAAGGGAGAACTGAAAGAGTGTTTGGCATTGGAGATTGGGTGTGGCTTAAGTCGCAATCTTATAGGCAAGGTTCACCAAAGATAGAGGAATGAAAAGATTTCACCCAAATACTATGGCCCTTTTCGGTCTTTGATATCTGTTGGTAAGGTTGCTTATAAACCGCCCTTCCCGATCTCGCTAAAATCCACAGGGTATTTCATGTTTCTCAGTTGAAGGGGTTCAGGGGAATATTACCTGCTGCAGCCCATATTCCTGATTGGATGCAAGGTCGTTCTAATGAAGAACCCATTAGACCAGCAGCTATTTTGGAGAGACGGATTGTTAAAAGACAAAACAAAGCTACCGTACAATATTTGATCCAATGGGAGGGTTTTCCTGTGCATGATGCTACCTGGGAATTTGCAGAGGCCTTAGAACAACAATGGCCTGAAATTGTCCAAACATTGACTGAGACTTGAGGACAAGTCTCTTTTGAAGGAAGGAGATATGATGTAGAATAACAGAATAACAAGAAAATGCATTTTGGCGCCAAAAGCGATTCTGATTTGTTAGAAATGAGTCATCATTTGCTTAAGTCGGTTAGTTGGAAATTAGCTGTCACATTGTAATATAAAGGCTAATTTCCCTCATTTGTAATTCATTCAACATTTTTGACACAAAATCTCAATACAATCTTAATCTTTCAATTACTCTCATCTCTCTGTAATTCTTCTATGTTCGATTGAATGTGTATAGAACCTCGAAACTCCTAATTCTTCCATTAATCTGGGTAGTTTCCTGCATTCTATATCACATTCCCGTCGAAGTCTCTAACAGGTCTAACACATAATGAGTTCCTTTTAGAATTCAAGATAAATCTTAGGGAGAAAGATTATCGCATAATACTTTATGCCGTTACGGGACTTGCTAAATCCCGCATTTTTTTACGCATTATTCCAAGTCTACCCCTCTCATTTCTCACAACCCTAATTAAGATAGAGAAATAAAAACCCTAAAAAAAATAAGCAATTTCCCCAACGAAGGACCACCGCCCTCGCCCACCCTCAACTGTTTGTGTACAGTTTGCACCCACAGCCCCCCACCAACGACCAACGACGGAGAAGCATGAAGGTCAACGGCGACGGAGTAAGGGGAAAAATTGTCGGCGACGGAGAAGGTTGACGGCGTAATGGTTCGACAAAGGACTGTGGTCGACAACGTGGAGAGGGTGGTCGACGCTGGGTGAGGGGGACGGGGCATGAGCAGGGGCAGGGTGGTTGGAGCAAGGGGAATAGGAGGGGTGGGAGGGTGTCGGGGCTGGGAATCTGGGATAGGGTATCATTTTTTTTCATTGTTTTAGAGATAAGGGTAAAAGTGGAAGAAAAGGGGAAAATGGGTAGGATATAGCAAAATAGTGTGTAGGATTTAGCAATTACCATTTTGCCAGTTTTTCTCTTGCTTTAGTGGTTCATTTGTAAGTCGTAAACAATATCAAAACACCAAAACATTGAGAAACTGAGATTATAGGTTAATAACAATATGTCGAATAAATAGCTCTAGAGTACATTTTTTGGTGATATGTCCTTGAGATTTCACTTGGCTTAAAACAAAATAAAGACACTTCATAAATGCTCATGCTCCTATATTTTCCTAAGCTAATCATTCTGCGAAATTGCGCCATCTCCCAAGTGCTTCACCTGTACGAATCCTATCACCGCGCCTGACAGTAAATCTGAAGTCTGATGATGTATGTTCTTTTGTCACTGGAGCTTGGAAGATAAGGACGACTGTTGATCCCATGTTGAAGGCTGCTACCTGAGAAACACGCGGAATCAACAAACAATTATCTAAGGATCACCCCTCAAAGACTTCGAACATCTACAACAAGACAATAAAATTTCAAGATATATGGCAAAAGATGTCATAACTAACCTCCTCCCCTTTTTTGACCATCAATCCAACACCTCCTTTTTCATATACACGCTCTGCTGGTCGCTCTGATTGTACAAAGTTCTTCATAGGTCGATTTGTCCGAAGCTCTGGCTCAATCAAAAGCTGTGTGCAAAAATATAAATAAATCCAGAAGGTAAGAGATGACAAGGGGGAGAGTACAAAACACGGTATATAAGAAAATTGGAGAGTACGTTATAAGACAATTGGCTGAAGGCCAGCTTGTAATTAGCTTTTAACTCTTAGCTAGGAAGGGTAAATAGAGCTCAAACAATGGAAAAGAGGAAAGTGGTGGTAAATGGTGGTAGTGGAGGGTGGAGACAGGCAGCGATGGGAGAACAATGACTCCTATACAAGGTAATATAGTGTATTACCCCGAGCAGAAGGTGAACAATTCTCCGTTCTGGGTAGCTATAATCGTCCGCCTCCTCATTTCCACTCTTCGCAGCTCTGCCATCACCCGAGTCCCTTACCATCATCTTCTTTCTATTTTGAACTCTATTATTCCCGTAACAATTACCCTTATTACAAGCTAGCCCTACCCTACGTAATAAGCATTCAAAAGCAACTTCTCATTAGAATGTTTCAAGCCAATGAGGGTATATGTTAACACATGGGTACGGCAGTAGACATCCGATCCCACTTGCCTTGCCATTGGCTGGACTCTGGAGGCCCTGGAGCCAATGCTATGGTTTGAGCAATGAATTTCTCTCTCAGGAAGTGAATCTGCGCATGCTAAACATGTCGCAGCAATAGTGTATCAAGGTCCAAGGATTTAGAACTAGTTTCAACTGAAAGTACTCTAAAACATAATCATAGAGAAGATTAGGGCTCCTCTGAACATGAGACTCCCTCAGCAGTTTAACACCACACTGACAAATTGCAAATTAAGCTACCATCAAAATATCAAATGTACCAAATGAAAGACAATTTTTTTAATGGGATAATCTCCTTCCCCAACTGCAACAAAGGACTCAAGGCAAAAATAAGTCAGAAATCATTTGCTAATTCCCAATACAAAATGCAGATAAAGTTCACCTCAATTGACCCAGTATTTGTGGCACCAATTGCTGCAAGTGCTAGATATCCTTGTTGCCATTGACCTTCCAGGACAACCTGGAAAAGTAAAAAAATAAATTCAAATGACTTGAAAAACACACAAAAATGTCAGACACTAACACTTTATTTTGATTCAGCTCCAGTTCAAATCATATCCAACTGGCAGCTGGCACTACGTAATCAAGCTGAAGGTACAGAAAGGAGAATTCTCTCTCTACTATTCACCATAAGTAGAGCGAGTCGTTGGAGCTAAAATGTTTACAGTCATCTCAGTCATGACCGTAACCCCTTTAATTCTGTCTTTAGAGTTGAGTCTATTAGTTAGATAATTTTCTATAACAGGAAATAATTATACAAGTCTGCATACCCTTTCATTCTCAACATACAGGTTTCTGATGGTTCTGGTTGCCCGCTCATTCACAGGATAAAGACGACCTGCAGCGAAAAAAAGATCCCTTGAGATTACTGTGGAAATATTTAATCAGTTAAAAGGGGAAAAAATGAACCTAAATTTTTATAACAGGTACAGAAAGTTCAATAGTTCAGGCGAAGAAAATTGATCTTGGACAGTGATGACTAATGAAATATACATTCTGAAATGTAATGATGCTAAAAACTCAAAAAAATAAAACAAAAAGAATAACATATATCTCATTATAATATCAATCGAGTGCCTTAGAAGATCCTGTGTAAGACTCCAATCCAGTTAGAGCTTTCAATAAACCAAAATAAGAATCACCTGCAAAATGCCTTCGAACAAGAACATTCCAGTCAGCAGGTGAGTGTACTCGATGGTAGTCCCCAGGGCTTAAGTATAAGACACAATAGAAAAGACCTTTAATTGGACTGCAAAAAAAAAAAAAAAATCTGGGTATAAGTCAAATTGTCAGCACCAAGTTTACAACATAATCCATGATCTGGGATTCGACTACCCACTTACCTAGGTGGCATAGGATCCAGAATTTTAGGAGAGGAAAATGAAACTCTCCACCAAGCTTTCTTAGGTTGATCCCTATGATTATCTCCAACGTCGCTGCATTCTTCATCCACATCTCTCCGGGATACCATAGGAAGGAAAGAGTTTTGACCAAGAAGAGCGGACAGAGAATACGAAAAACCTTTCACTTGCTCGATCATGGCACCATATTCTTTCAACTCCCCATATCTCATAACAATTCCATCCACAGGGCTAATCTGTAATGGAAAATTTGAGTAGAACCAGCAAGTAAATTGACATGGATACGTCTCAAGAATCAGATATTAGATGACTACAGAAACTAAGAAACTGTTACCAGTTTACCAGGCATTGAGGATCACCATCTATAGGTCTGGATCCTTCTTTAAGTCCCCTAGCAAAGAAATCACGCATCGAAGAGTATTCTGTCAAAGGCAAAGCTGCCTCTTCCAAGTCTGGAAGTTACAATATTACATTACAATACATGAGATTCAAGCAGTATATATTTCAAGTAACAAAAAGGCAGGCAAATGACAATTACTCGAATGAAATGCCCGTGCCCATGCTTTATAAACATATGGCCGCATTTGTACAGGTAGTTCCTGCGACAAATAGACAAGTAGGTGTGCTCTCAGATCATTAAGAAGCCCATTACAAAAGGGAAATAAAAGAAGAAGAAGATTAAAAGTAATCTCACCACACTCATCACTGAACCCCAGATACGGGAAATCGTGCGCAAAGGAAGAATGCTCAAAAATGATGCCTAAGGCAAGCAAAACAGGGAAAAAAATAATATGTTACCGATGCAAAAAAAAAGGTAAAACAGGATATAGACATGAAAGGATATGAATAAGTGCTCTACTTTAGCGTCAGGCTGAAACCCTGCTTCTATCCCTTTTGCTTTTGCTTCTTCAGCCTATCCAATAAATCAAATACCAGATTATCAATTAAACGTAAGAGGTTAGACACGCACACACTTATTATAGTACTAATACGCACATTAGAAGTTCATTATTTCATCGAATTTGATGAGAGCTTCAACTAAAAGTCATATGCGAGTGTCCCACGCTGACTAGAGAGCATAGCGTGCATCACTTCAAAATTAAGGAGTTACTCCAACTGCCAATTGATATTGGGTTGGAAAGGACTTGGGACCTTGTTCGTGCCAATTGATATTTAGCAAGCACCATACGAATGATGGTAAGCACTTGGATATAAAACATCAAGGAAAATTGTGAAACTTAAGTAATGCATTCCATTTAGCATACATGGTTTACTGATTCCAACACCTTAAAACGGGTTCACCTTTTGCATTATGTTTCGAATAGTAAGTTTCCCCATTTGTCTTATGCATTCCATTACTTGACAAATTACGAATACTATGAAACAACCCCTTCTGGACACCTTCCCATCGCCTGTGCCCAATGGTCTGCCAATATTTTCTCTATTATGTGATACCACCAGCCTATTCATTCTCTCTAACATCAGTGACTGACCCTTTCACTCACATTTTAACTTATATCTTTCAAGAACATATCTAAACTATCACTCACATAATAATCTACTAGTCCCTCTTTTTAACTCATTTCCATATATTTGTTCAAATTATGTGAGAGGAATGTCGAATAAACGTATGGAAATGACTTGAACGGAGGAAATACATATTTGCCTTTCGTTCTGATTTTTGAATACATATTTGCCTTTCATTCTGTTTTTGAACCCGAGCCTTACATACAACTTCAAAACACTATTAATCCCTCTATCTACCATAAAGATCCTACTTTGATTTTCGAATCATCCACACGTAACTCATTGTACACTGTGACTCCGCATCTTTCCTCAAATTTCATTTCCGCCTTAATTCCCGTGTCAAAACATGTACGCAAGAGCAAGACATGAACTCGAAAACACTAGAATGCACGTGAGACTAGAGTTTCAAAGACTAAATTGAGCAAAACGTAATCAACATCTACACTACACTACATTCAGTAAACTAGTCTAGTAGACAAGCATCATAAAAAAAAGACCTTGTTATCGGCATAAAGGCGGCGAGCATGGAGAGTAGCGAGCATAAGCATGGTGGCAACGGTTGCACCTGGTAGAAAATACGATTTTCCTGCGCAAAATAAAATAAATAAAACAGATACCACAATTTCAATTACTCCAATTCATACCATAAATTCTTACAAATATAACATAATGCAATTGAATTGAATTGAATTTAAAGAGGAGAGGAGAGCAACCATTAGAGGAAGTGGAGCTGGAGGCGTTATTAAAGGAAGCTCTTGCAGAAGCAGATAAGCTACGAAATTGATTGAGTTTGGAACAATTGATATTTCGATGAGATTGCAAGAATTTGAGATTGGATAAATGGTGGATAAACCATGGAAATCTATGATTACCCTTATACTTCATTGCTACAGCCTACAGGAGGTGGTCAAGGTTTTTCAAGGTTTTGGTTAGAATTTTGTTGGTTAATTACGTTTGTATATACTTTCTGCTTTTTGGTTGTCTTGGTGGGCAAGACAACCATCTCGACTGACCTGAACAAATGATAGGTTTACCTGTCAAACGGAACAGATCGGATAGGATTGATCAGGTTGGGTTCTGAGTCGAGTTAGGGTCGAAATACGCCTTTTCTAACCATTTCTCAAATCGAGAAAGTATTTTTTTACAAAATCAAATCATTATTAATTAATTTTAATATTTAACCATATTCATGGTCACACTTATTATATTGGAATAATTAAATATAAGTAAAGTTGTATAAAATGGATTTTTTAAATTGTGTTTAAAATTTATTGGTAGTCTTGAGTGAGATAGAAGATTTATTGGTAGGACTGGGAGTCTATGACTATACCCAAGTTCGAGATGTTTTACCATCTCATCTGAATTATACAGACCGGAGTCGCTGTTAACTTATACACAGTACTACGGTACATCTTACATACTACATTCCATGTCCCAGACTCCGGCTTCCATTCCACATCCCACCAGCCCCCTGTCCTCCGGCAGAATATGCAATGCATTAGATGGGAGGGAAGGAGCTGTTCTGAACTCTAAACCCTAATTTCCGGTTGCATGGACGGAAGAATTGTAGACAGCATGATCTAGTGGAAAGGATTCATCCATAATTCCATACGGCACTCGTTCAAGCACAAAATCACAGCTTTTCTAAGTAGTACTAGTACAAATTAAGTTGACTGCTTCTGAATCGCCCAAAAACCAAAATGGATACATTATGCCGTCATTGAAGCTGCTAAGCTGTTCACCAAGTAGGGACCAAGCTCGCCACGAAGGATTTCAATACTGAAATTTAGTCTTATAAGTTTTAATAAAACACAAAATGAAACTAAATACACTCTTTTTCATCATTTGCATGATATGATTGTGAAGACTAAAGTTTGGTCTCTTCAGATGGTCAGCCTCTCATCTAAGCATCTGCAGTTTGGAATTCTTTCTCGACCTCTAGAATCATGCTCCGAGCTTCATCAATTTCAGGGCCTTCTTTCTCGTTTGATTCTTCAAGCTCCGCCTACAAAGTATTTCAAGAAATCAAATCTCATGGGTACGCTACTTCTCCACTACCACATATGGAGTACTATATACCAAAGTCCTATCAAGGCTCAAAACTCAAACTCACATGATGACGGTGTTTACTCATTATCATCTACCGGTCATCTTGAAAACCTACTAATATAGTCAGCATCATTGCCCTAGCGCCACTTAAGAAGCCACCTCTCTAAGTACAACAGAGGTGGTCACGCATTTTTTCTTTGGCAACAACAAAGACGATGCTTCCAGTTTATCCTTTACCAAAACAAAAAGAACACCATTTGCTACTTCTAGTACTTCATGAAAATGAGGAAAGACAGTTGGATTAAGAGACTAGTTGGTCACTTCTTCAAACAAAGTTTACTAATTCGTTTCCTCAAGTCTCGTAGGCTTTAGGCATAGCGCCAAGATGTCAATCGAATGAGGCTAGGAACTCAAAACTGGCATTCCTCAAGCCGCTATTTGCAATTTCTTACGTTTTCAATCCAATTTTTTAAGTATTTGGCCCCCTAATCCAAAATATTCGCAATTTGCACTCAACCCTGTTTTTGTGGCTCTACTGTTTAAAGAGCAATTTTTCTAACTATCAATCTGTACTAGTAACAACATACCAATAATGCCTTTAGGTCAGCCAGGGAAGACTCCAAGCGCTTGCGACAATCAGGAACCATCATCCTTGACTCAGCTAGCACACTTTCCTACAGAGATTAAAACAGAAAATAATTCAGATGATCACTCTTATCACAGGTTAGTAAGGTTCATTTCTTTTACTTTCCAACAAACTCAAATAACATAAATAATTAAATACAACTCTATTGTCTTAACAAGTACTCCGTAACATAGTTATTTTTAATCCAAGCAATTGACAAGAAAAAGAGTAAGCATGTAATAGTTCTAATTATATTAATTAGAAAAAACAAGATTACGTGGAATTGGGAACAAAAAGGAAGTGAAAGCAATATGGCAGTCAGTATACAATGTTCTTCTTAGTATCTGTTACAGGGACGCCAACGAGAAGTGTATGTCCATGTTCACAAGTGTAGTGACATCGCATCCTAAAACCAATTGGTGAAAGAAGTACCCTACTGAAGTTACAAACACGCAACATCCATCTTAATCTTACAACACGCAATAATTACTAGCATCATGCCATGATGATCTATTTGCTTAAGAGAAGTTTCTATGTACATTTTACATGCCATACAATGATCAATCAGCTCTCCAAAACCTCCATTTATACCTAGAAATAGTCATTGAATGAAACTTTCACTGACGCAAAAATCTGAATGGTCCAAAATCAGAGTACTTAAGCACCCCAATACAACACACCATAACAATCAAAGTAATTCCTCTAACTTTCACTTGCTTCAAGAATTCTGTTTGATAGACAACGGGAGTACAAAATGACCACCATGCTGTAACTCCTGTATGATAAAAGGATACTCCCTAATCGCTCTCTTTCGAATTCAAAAGTCACATGATTTCAAAATCTCTCTCATAGAAGTGGTAGGACCCGGGCATTTATTTTTAAATAGAGGAAGTAGATAACACTCAGATCCTCTTTTGAGTAATTATAATCCGACTAAATATTTTAAGGGACGCTGAGCGTTTCACGTAAATCCAGCCACCAAGCAGAATTAAGTAACAAAAAATCATGGAAGAAACTGAGTCAAACATGCCTGCTGCTTAAGGTCATACGGGTCAGCGCCTTTCTCCTTCATGTCAGCAGTTTTAGCAGCTTCTCTTTCCACCTCCTTCTCATAGGAATGTAACTCTTTGATAAGACGTCTGCAAGTGCTTGTCTTGATCTTTAGGTTCCTTAGGGTTGCCATTCTACAATCATAACATCTATTAATATGACAGCGAAAACAAATGCAAGCCTGAAGAAGTACAGAATCACAGACTAAACCAAACATGAAGGCACCCATCAATAGTCTCCAGACATTATTCCACCAAATCTAGCGAACAAGAAACACTAATCTTTTGCGCAATCTCTAACTCCTACGATCCGTAAATGTAGACTTTAATGTTCACTCTAAATTCCACACAGTTTGAGATCTATAGCCTTCTTTTGTCCAATAACTATTGAGTAACACGGTCACACACTATGAGACGGTAAATTGTGTAAAAAGATTACTCAATTATTACTAGTAAATTAGTGAATCTTCTACTTAAAAGGACCGTCTCACACAATAATTACTCCCTTTTGTTTGATAACTAATATAACTCAACACAACTAGGAAAACAAATGAAAAGCATACCCAAAAGAGCAACTGATCCTTTCAAACTAATTCAATATCAAATTAATAACATACTCAAACAACAATTAAGTTGTTGATGCAATTAACAATGACCATTCATTAATTAAGCACACAACAAATCGAACAAATCCAATTGAACAAAACCAAAACCGAATTAGGGGTTTATTAATTTAGGGTTTGAAAGTTGAGAAATTACACTGGGGTTATTAATTTAGGGTATGAAGGTGAGGTCATACCTAGGGTGAACAACGGTGGAGGAAAACGGCCGGACGAGTCGACGACGACGAGCTTATCACCGGTAACAAATCCAAAGCAACCGCTACAAGAGATTTGAGAAAGCTGAGATAGTGGCTGGATGCGGTGGACGTCACGACAAGGATCGTGGTGGTGCGGTGATGGTGATGGTGACGGGTGAGCAGGTGAGGCCAGAGGAGGGGTAGTATTGGTGAAGGAGGAGGTGGGATTCACGAATGACGATTTGAAGGGAAGAGAAGCTGAGATTGACGATATCAATGGAACGTCGTTTTAATTTTTTGAGAAAAAAATTAAGTTTTTTTTTTTTTTTTTTTTTTTGTTAGGGTGCACGTGTCCCCCTCCCTCCCCCGTTCCGACCCGGCGATAACAAACTCTAAATAAAATGAAAAATTATATGAAACTAGTTGTAAACCCGTGTAAAATTGCAGGGGTATGTATTAGATCGATATGAATATTTTTTTGATGAATATTTAAATTTGCATTTTTATTATAATAATTGGGCAATAGATGACATTCCGTGATGTACATGATTAATGTGTAATAGATAATGTTAACATTAACAATCTGAATTAACAAATATTAACATGAACAATTAACAATTAACAATTCAATCCCGTAAATAAATGTAATTCCTTCTCGTAATTATTATTATTATTATTATTATTATTATTATTATTATTATTATTATTATTATTATTATTATTATTATTATTATTATTATTATTATTATTTTTAGATAATGTAATTCATTTATTTGTAATTAGTTTCATTTATTCCGATTTGTAATTCATTCCGCTTATATGCCATTAATTTCATTTATTCGGAATGTATAAAATTATTTCATAATATTATTTCATAGTATTTGTTCGAAGACGGAATTTGTCGCATGTTTGTATAGCCGGAATTCTGAAAAAATAATACTTCCTCCATTCAACTCCACTCTACCTATTTGTATTTTGCACAAATATTAAGAAGGGTGGGTGCAGCAGGAGCCACTGACCAGGACACCCCACAAATGCAAGCAGGCCAAAACAGCACCACACCCATTTTAGGAAGCAACCAAGCTGGGCTAAGTTTAGTGGCTAATAGGTACGAGTACAAGCCCAACCACCAGCTGCCACCATGGCCAGCTGGTTGGTCACTAAACTAGGCTCAGAAAAGTCCTAGGGGTCCAAGGGAAAATCACAATGCAAGTCCTAGAAATCCAAGTCGGATGAATCTGCAAAGAAATGACAAACAACAAAAGCAACCTTTCCATTTCTCAAGCTAAACCATGAGGAAAAAGCACTCAAAGAACTTTTGGCTTGTCTTCCCATATACCCGATACAACCTAGAGCCAATTTTAATGCCAAGGACTCAATCATTTCGTCCTCAAGTGCCTACATTCAACGAAAAAGCCAAGAATACAAAAGAAAGGACCACAACTCCACATCACACACTGCATTTCTCTTTTGTTTTCATTCCAGTTTACAATTAAGAGCTTTTAAACCGTTGTAATATTGTACTTGGACTCTTACCAAAGATGTGATGAGAGATCCTGACCCTTGGATGTAGTTTCCTTTCAAGTTTGTAACCTAAGAAGGCCTATATAAGGACCTCAACTCGATCGTTGTAACACAAATGATTGATGAATGAAACCCAGTTTTCTCAAAATTTAAACCTCTTAATCTTGTGCTTAGTCTGTAGATTAGAGTCGGGCTTGATAATAACCTGTGCTTAGACTGTGGTTATTGATTAAGTACACAGTTAGTAGAGTATAAACTTTCCCGTCTTTGAGACCGTGGTTAGTTTAGCTTTTTGTTTTGTTTTTAGTTGAGTCTTTCCTGTGTTCATCTGTGGAATCTCTTAACTCTAGACACCCAAATTGTTAGCTTAATTCCCTGTGAGAATTCTCCGTGGGTTTTACAAATTGATAATTATATCCAAAGTTCCCTCCTTTCGGTCAAATCCCGAACTACCTCGATCACTTTGTCCCTTTGTGTCATCGGTCGGTTGATTGAGTATTTAAAGTACTTTGAGTCCTCCACAAATCCTAGAAATTTACTCAGAGTTAGTTCTTATATTAAAGGAATTTACTGCCAAGTTTCATGATTTTAGGAGGTCATTTCATAATTTTATTAATTAGCATAAGTTAATTGCATTCTTGAGAAACTGTTTTACTTTTGCTGGTTTGTCTGTTGATTTTGTCTAAACCCTTGGACATTACACTGCAAATTGGTATATCAGAGCAAGGTTTTAACACGATTCTATCTTGTGTTAGTCTTGGGAAGGAAAGTGAGTTCATTTTTACCCTAACTACAACAAAACTACAAAAATAACCCATGAGTGAAGAGAGATTTACTGGTATTGAGACCAGGGTGGATCAGATAGCAGGAAGAATCAATGAACTGGTAAATATTGTCAACACTCTTGCAGAAGGAGTTCCTAACAGGCCACCCTACAGAGGCAGAAGCAGGGGTAGAGGCTTTGTTGGAGCAGGAAGAGGACAACCATACCACCAGGAACATGAAGGAGACATGTCAGATACTGATGAATCTATGGCAGAGGGCATCTACATGGAAAGAGACAAAGATATAAAGGTAGAAATTCCTGATTTCCATGGTAGTTTAAACCCTGAAGATTTGTTAGACTGGATTAGAACTGTTGAGAGAGTCTTTGAATTTAAGGGATATACTGACAGGAAAGCTTTCAAAGTTTCTATCCTTAAATTCAAAGGTTATGCCTCACTTTGGTATGAAACCCTGAAAAGCCAGAGAATGAGAGAAGGCAAGGAACCCATTAAATCTTGGCTAAAACTTAAAAAGAAATTGAAGGATAAGTTTATAGCTAAAGATTACACACAGGATATGTTTATCAAGTTAACCCAGCTGAAACAAGACCAACAATCTGTTGAGTCTTATCTTAGGAGCTTTGAACAACTTACCCCCGCAATGTGAGATCACCAAAAGCCCGAGCAGAAAATTGCTAGGTTTGTTGAGGGATTAGATCCTAAGATTGCTATAAGAGTTAGAATGCAACAAGTTTGGTCCTTTGATGAGGCAGTCAACCTGGCATTGAGGATTGAAAAGATGGGAAAAGCCAAGGTCACTGCTTCCAAACCCCTTACCAGATCCACTTTCAAACCTTTTTCTGGGGTTAGGATTGGAGAAACTCCAAAACTTGCAACCCAACCAACACCAGACAAGGGGAAGAGTCATGTGAATCCTAGAACCAACACACCTATGACTGATGGGAAAATTAAATGCTTCCAGATGTACAAGGGTATGGCCATTTTAGGAAGGACTTTGTCCTTCTAAGAGAACCTTGACAAAGAATGGAAGTAGAACAGTGGGAGAAGGAAGGTTTGGTTCAGTATGAGGAAGATGAGACCCGATAATGGAGGAAGTGGAGACTGAAGGAGAACCGAGAACAAGATGCGCTTGTGGCCCCCCGATACAGTCACAACTTAGTCTTGTGGAGGGTCATGCATTCCCAACACTCACCTCGGAAGTGATCAAAGATCCCTAATATTCGAACCGGATGCACAAAAGGGGAGGGTTTGTAACCTAATCATAGATGGGGGAAGTTGTACAAATGTGGCATCAAATGCCATGGTTAGCAAACTCAACTTGACAACTCAAGAGCACCCAAACCCTTACAAGCTGAGATGGTTGAACAAGGGAGCAGAAGTAAGGGTGGACAAACAATGCTTGGTTCCATTTTCTATTGGGAAGGTGTATAAAGATGAAGTCCTGTGTGATATTGTCCCAATGGATGCCTGCCACCTACTCCTGGGGAGGCCATGGGAGTATGACAGGAATACCACTCACCATGGGAAGGATAACATCTATAGTTTCAAGCATGAAGGCAAGAAGGTCACCCTGACCCCATTACCACCCAACCAGAGAAACTATGGAGGTCCAAGTATGCCAGAGGAGAACAATGGTGTGCTATTTCTTTCTGAAGCAGCCATGATCAAAGAAATGAAGCAAGAACAACCTGTCTGGGTGTTACTATCCAAGGAAGTAAGCAAGGAGGGGAGTCCTGAGATGCCTGCTGAAGTTAGGCCATTAATTCAGAGGTATAAGGAAGTATTTCCAAAGGAGCTGCCTAGTGGGTTGCCACCATTAAGGGGCATTGAGCACCACATTGACCTTGTCCCAGGCTCAGTGCTTCCCAACAGGCCAGCTTATAGAAGTGATCCAGCTGCTACCAAAGAATTGCAAAGCCAAATTGAGGAACTTATGAGCAAAGGATTTGTCAGGGAATCTCTCAGCCTTTGTGCAGTCCCTGCTCTACTTGTTCCAAAGAAAGATGGAACATGGAGGATGTGTACTGACAGCAGGGCCATTAACAACATCACTGTCAAGTACAGGTTCCCAATACCAAGGTTGGATGACATGTTAGATGAGCTCAGTGGTGCCATGATATTTTCTAAAATTGATCTCAGGCAAGGGTACCATCAAGTCAGGATAAGGGAAGGAGATGAGTGGAAGACTGCCTTCAAAACTAAACATGGATTATATGAGTGGCTTGTGATGCCATTTGGTCTTTCTAATGCACCAAGCACCTTTATGAGACTGATGACTGAGGTGCTAAGGCCATGTTTAGGCAAATTTGCAAAGGGTCTACTTTGATGATATCTTGGTTTATAGCAAGAGTGAAAGAGAACACCAAAACACCTTGAAGCTGTGTTCAAGATCCTCAAGGAACAAAAACTATTTGGCAAACTAGAAAAATGCACTTTTATGGTTGAAGAAGTGGCATTCCTAGGGTACATTGTCTCTGGGAGGGGGATTACAGGTTGATCGGACAAAATTGCAGCCATTCAATCATGGCCAACTCCTAAAACAATCACCGAGGTGAGGGGTTCCATGGATTGGCCTCCTTTTATAGGAGATTTATCAAGAACTTGATTCGATTTGTTGCTCCAATTACGAGTGTATGAAGAAAGGAGAATTCCACTGGACCGAGAGTGCTCAAGATCCTTTGAGAGGATTAAGAAATTGATGTGTGAGACCCCTATTCTCGAAATTGCCGGACTTTGATCAACTCTTTGAAGTAGAGTGTGATGCCAGTGGAGTAGGCATTGGTGCAGTCCTAATCCAAGCTCAGAAACCTGTAGCTTACTTCAGTGAGAAATTGAATGGAGCTAAGTTAAAATATTCTACCTATGACAAGGAGTTTTATGCAATTATCGTAGGCGAGTCATGCATTGGAGTCACTATTTGAAGCCAAAGCCATTTGTGTTACACTCTGATCATGAAGCTTTGAAATACATAAATGGTCAACACAAATTGAGTCACAGGCATGCTAAATGGGTGGAGTACTTGCAATCATTCACCTTTTCCAGCAAGTATAAAGAAGGAAAACAAAATGTAGTGGCAGATGCACTATCAAGGAGGCACTCCTTACACAACTATGGGAACCAGGGTCCTTGGTTTTGAGTTCATGAAAGAGATGTACAAGGAAGACCCTGACTTCTCTGAGGAGTGGATCACACAGTTTGAAGGGCATATGGTTCCAGGGAACAAATACTTGCTGCAAGATGGGTTTCTATTCCAAGGGAACAAGCTCTGTGTTCCAAGGGGTTCCTACAAGGACCTCCTAATCAGGGAAGTCCATTCAGGAGGCTTAGGAGGGCATTTTGGTGTTCAAAAGACACTGGACATACTACAAGAACAGTTCTATTGGCCAAAAATGATGGGGATGTCCAAAATGTTCTCGGAGATGTTCGATGTGTCAAATGGCTAAGAGTTCCTTCCAAACTGGTCCATATATCCCATTACCAGTACCAAGTAAGCCATGGGAGGATGTGAGCATGGATTTTATTGTTGCATTGCCAAGGACACGAGAGAGGAAAGGATTCAATCATGGTTGTTGTTGACAGTTCAAGAAGATGGCCCATTTTATAGCTTGCAAGAAAACAGAAGATGCTTTGCCAGTGTTGCTTTGAGCTATACCTAAAGGAAATTGTGAGGCTTCATGGAGTTCCAAAGACAATTGTTTCGATAGAGATACAAAGTTCATGAGTTACTTCGAAAACTCTATGGAAGTCGCTCAAAACAAGATCATTTGTTCAAGATTTCTCACCACCCCCAAACAGATGGCCAAACTGAGGTCACCAACAAAACCCTGGGTAGGATTCTGAGATGTCTTGTAAGCAAGAGTCTAAAAGATTGGGACATCAAATTGGCAAAGAAGACTTTGCCTTCAACAGATCACCATCAATCAAGCTATCGGTCATAGCCCTTTTGAGGTTGTCTATGGGATTAATCCCCTAATGCCTGTAGACTTGTCATCTGTACCAAGAAATGAGATGAATCATGATGCTAAGACCAGGGCAGAACAACTGCTGAAACTCCATGAAACTGTGAAAAGGGAAATTGAGAAGACCAATGAGAAGTACATGAAACAGTCCAAGGTGCATCGAAAAGGAAAGAATTTGTTCCAGGATTTGTCCGGGTTCACTTAAGAAAGGAGAGATTCCCAGCAAGAAGAAAGAACAAGTTAATGCCAAGAGCTGATGGCCCCTTTGAAATTATTGAGAGGATTGGTCCAAATGCCTACAAAGTGGATCTACCAGAGAGATGAGGTGCATGGCACTTTTAATGTAGGTGACCTAAGTCCATATTATGAGGATGCCGAGGGGAGGAGTCACCAGGCTTGAGGACAAGCCCTGTTCAACCAGGGGAGGTTGCAGCAGGAGCCACCGACCAGGACACCCCACAAATGCAAGCAGCCAAAACAAAGACACCACACCCATTTTAGGAAGCAACCAAGTCAATAAGTTTAGTGGCTAATAGGTACGAGTACAAGCCCAACCACCACCGCCACCATGGCCAGCTGGTTGGTCACTAAACTAGGCTCGAAAAAGTCCTAGGGGTCCAAGGGAAAATCACAATGCAAGTCCTAGAAATCCAAGTCGACAGAATCTGCAAAGAAATGACAAACAACAAAAGCAACCTTTCCATTTCTGGCTAAACCATGAGGAAAAAGCACTCAAAGAACTTTTGGCTTGTCTTCCCATATACCAGATACAACCTAGAGCCAATTTTAATGCCAAGGACTCAATCATTTCGTCCTCAAGTGCCTACATTCAACAGAAAAAGCCAGAATACAAAAAAGGACCACAACCTCGTCACTTTGTCACCATTTCTCTTTTGTTTTCATTCCAGTTTACAATTAAGAGCTTTTAAACCGTTGTAATATTGTACTTGGACTCTTACCAGCATGTGATGAGAGATCCTGACCCTTGGATGTAGTTTCCTTTCAAGTTTGTAACCTAAGAAGGCCTATATAAGGACCTCAACTCAGACTGTTGTAACACAACTGATTGATGAATGAAACCTGAGTTTTCTCTCAAATTTAAACCTCTTAATCTTGTGCTTAGTCTGTAGATTAGAGTCAGGCTTGATAATAACCTGTGCTTAGACTGTGGTTATTGATTAAGTACCTGTTAGTAGAGTATAAACTTTCCTGTGCTGAGACTGTGGTTAGTTTAGCTTTGCTGTTTGTTTTTAGTTGAGTCTTTCCTGTGTTCATCTGTGGAATCTCTTAACTCTAGACACCCAAATTGTTAGCTTAATTCCCTGTGAGAATTCTGTGGGTTTTACAGTTGATAATTATATCCAAAGTTCCCTCCTTTCAGTCAAATCCCAGAACTACCTCGATCCACATCATCCTTTGTGTCTGTACGCCGATTCGATTGATTGAGTATTTAAAGTACTTTGAGTCCTCCACAAATCCTAGAAATTTACTCAGAGTTAGTTCTTATATTAAAGGAATTTACTGCCAAGTTTCATGATTTTAGGAGGTCATTTCATAATTTTATTAATTAGCATAAGTTAATTGCATTCTTGAGAAACTGTTTTACTTTTGCTGGTTTGTCTGTTGATTTTGTCTAAACCCTTGGACATTACACTGCAGTGGGGTTGGGTGGAAAATATTGTAAATAAATAATGTGGTATAATGTAATTAAGTGGGGTATGAGTGGAAAAGGGTGGAGTTTGATGTAGAAGTAGTGGGGTATGAGTGGCAAATATTGTAAATAAGTAATGGGGTATGAGGACAAAATGGTCATTTGACATTCCTTTTTAGGAAATAGGTAGAGTGGAATTGAATGGATGAAAGGAAAGATGGTAGAGTGGAGTTGAATGGAGGAAGTACATTGCACACTAACGGGTCCCACCATAACATGAATTTTCCAAAAAAAAAAGATGAATTAATGATGTGGCACGTCCTGGATTGAGTATTGTCTTCTGAATTAATAAAGATAAGATGTGTTGAGTGGATATAACTTTCTTTTATCCGCGAAACGCTTTGGTACATATAAAAAAATAATTCATACTTTGTTGAATAATTAACATTTAACACAAGTGCCCAAAATTTTTACATAATTTGTTTTTTTCCTATATTGACAATTTGATAATTACATTCACAAATTCTGATGAAAGGCAGACACTACCATCACAAATCGAAGACGAATACTACCCCTCTTATAATATGCAAGTGATACAATCCACTGTACATTACTCTTTGGCTTATTAATTATCAAACGTCAGCAAGGGTCCAATACTAATCATTTGAAATGTCATCCTCAAATCGTAGGAATTAATTATACATTTCGGTCTACTTGTAATTATTTTATAAGGCCATTGAAGTAAGTATTTGTAGTGTAAGCTACAATGGGCACAACAAAGCATATTTATTGAAATAAAAGATAGAACAGTGTCGTGGTAAGCTAGCAAAAAATTGAAAATTATTCCCTATTACGGTTATTTATTTACCTTTTTCATTTTTTTTGTGACTCGGTCAATTGTTTATCTATTTATTTTAGGAATGTTTTTTAATAGGAAATTTGATTGATTATCCACACTTAATAATTAGGAAAAGAGACAAAAATAATTATAACAATCTGAAAAGGAAATAATTGTCTCTTTTGTCATTTTCATATTATTGTTGTTTTTTTAAAATATTTTTATTCATATTATTAGATAGTATTCCCTCTATTTCCATTTTATTGTTTCTTTTTGTCATTTTCATATTTCAAACTAATGACTAATCGTCTTCTTTCTATAGTGAAGTGACTATTATACCCCGATTGAATAACTTGTATTATATAGAACTGACATTTTGTAGGTATGTTTAGTGGTCAATGAGCATTTATGGTATTTCATTACCGTAAAGATAAAATGAAATGATATATTCAATGTACTTTATCATATTCGGTGTATTATATTTTTTGCATATCCATCCATTCATGGTATTGCTTTTAGTGGTCAAGGAGCATTTATGATATTTCCTTGTATAATTGTATAGAAATGTTAAATGTACCACTATAAAAGGTTAGGGTAGTGAAAAGTTTTGATGATCAAAAAGAAAAATTAGAGTTTCACCATTCGAGTAAACAATATGACAAATATAATTACATCCTTTGTTATTTTGTCTTCTTTGATTTTCTATGTAAATTTTGTCGCATCATCTCTTATTACCCCGATTAAGGTGATTTTAAATTATTTTATTTTTTTATTATCAAATACTCCTTTCGTCTCAATTATTTTTTTAACTTTTATATACGTTGGATTATTTTGTACATACAGTTAGAGAATGGACAAACATTCAAGTGTGTGGATTTTTATAAACAACCCGCTTTTCGCAATTCCTCGCCAGGCCCCCGGCGAGTTATCCCTATTTATATTGATTGTCATTGTCATGGTTGACTTGGTGGATTACGTTATTTTGTAACTATATCGTGCGCATGTAAAAATGTAAAATACGGTGTATTATCATAAAACTGTCTTATTTTTCTTATTTAAGGCCTGAGAGTTTATATACTTTGTTCCATATTCGTGTCTTAATTATCTTGTATCTCACTGTCTTAATATTTTCAGAAAATGGGACCCAAAAAATCCGCACTCTATTTAACATTATCAAAATCTTATAAATGTATAGTCCATATTTGTTTGGAGTACTCTGTACTTTGTAGATATTATGATTTTTGACTTATCTACCCTATGTATATGTCTATATGACATTCGACCCGTTATAGATTTTTGACGAATATACCTTTCACAACTCACAAGCGAGATTTAATGTTTTTTCTTGATATCTCTCATTCTCTCTTCATTACTTTTTTTTTTCTTATCAAAATTAACACTTTGAATTACATAGAGAGGCCCACTTGGTATTCTGGTATCTTCAATTCATTTTTTTAATGTTTTCCTTGTTTTACTGCGAATGTCAAATGGGGAAGATTTTTATAAAATGGAAGAACTTATGTAATGCGTTAATCGTTTTCTCATTGTAAAATCTGCAAGTATTAACTATTAAGAAACATTTACGATATTACATCGTAAAACCATATAATGAAATTTTTTAATGTCCGTATTATAAAAGTAGTGATTGGTGGAAGGTTTTTTAGTGAGTGATTTTGAGTAAATAATCACTTGATTTAGGAGTAATACCTATATAAGACGATTTTATATAAAAATTGTTGTTTAATTTGAGACCAACGAATATTTTTGTATTATATTGTCGATATTTTTCTAACCCGCTACAAATTATATGCATAGGTTGTGTCGAACTTGGTAATGCTTCAAGATCAAAAAAGCGTAAGTGGGCTTGGACTTGGAAGTCGTGGATGTCCTATTGGAACAGTTCCAATTTTAGAACTATCTAATCAACATGTTGTATATCCGGAAGGTCTCGGGCCACACGCGGGATCTCGTTATCAAGCTAAACAACACTGCGTAAGTTTCCTTGTGATTTTGCAATAGTACGCAACAATAAAATTTGAATGCATGCCTTCGTTAATATTGGACTGTTTGACACTAGTAAATTAAGGGCGTTTGTTTCAATAGCCTGGAATGAAATGAATTGAAATATGAATCCATAATAGTATGAGGTTCTAAACTTATTCCCTCGTAAACTTGTTTGATTCATCTTAAAATTGTAGAAAGCAGGAATGAAGTTTGATAGCAGGGGAAAAGTTGGGTATAAAATTCTAGGGGGTTGGAATGGAGTTAGAATCCATTGGTTATCTAACTCCATTCCAAAAGACTCCAACCAAACATTGGAATGAAGCAAATCTATTCCAATCCATTCCAAGAGAACCAACCAAACACCCCCTAAAAATAGTAATCCTGGCATCCAAATTTCGATACATTCCCTAGTTTCTCTTTTAAACTCATTTAATACGGAATACTCCCGTCTAATTTGACTGAGTGTTGATTCCGTTTTTTTGCACACCAAAATTAAGAAAATGAATTTAGACCACACAAAACTTGCTTATTATTTTAGGGTAAATTATATACTACGGATATGAAAATGGGTAAGATAATTGCGTTGTCATATTCATAATTAGTAAATTTACTAATTTATAAATTATTACTAAAAGTTTTTGATTTTGTTTGTCACAGAGTGCCAAAGTTCAAACAGTTTTTAATGCGAATAAGAAATTCTTTGGAGTTGCGGGGGCTATTACCATATATAAACCAAACGTTCCGGGTAACCAATGGTCCTCTTCGCGTATCAAACTTCTTAATGGTGGCGAGAGCATTGAAGCTGGATGGATGGTATGGTTATTAATTCTCGTCTTATGTATACCATATATATCATTTTCCATTATTTTATTGGTTTTTGTCACAACATAAATGTTATATTGTCGTCGTTTATTTGAACTTTATTTCTTCATATTGTGGAACATAATTGGCGCCATTCGGAGGTACTGAAAATCGGTTTCTACTCTAATTAACTAGTTTTAGTCAGAGACTAGATGGATTAATTAGTTATCGTTTCTTTCAAATAATTCTACAATAATTTTAAATCTATGAGCTACACATCCTAGTGACTTATTGTGGCATACTCTTTAAGTTGAATTTATAATATCATAATATAACTTGTTCCTTTTCTTAAAAATTTAAGATGTGATAATCTTCATTCCTTTTGATTGTCTTATACATAAAGAAATAATAATGTGTAAGGCAATTTTACGTTAGTATAATTGTAAAATGGATCCAAAATATTTCTGATATTTGAGGTATATGGCGTAAGTAGTACTGAATTTCAGTTTTTCCTAATTACACCATTTAATTTTCCATGTTGTAATCGTGAGTACAATAATGCATCCATATCTGATTTTTTTTTTTTCAAATGTAGGTTAATCCAAGTAAGTTCAATGATAATAATGCTCATCTTTATGCGAGTTTTAGTGTAAGTATTTTGTCACTTTCGCAAATATTTCTCTCTTTAATACAGATTGTATTGTGTTCTCGGTAAATTATTACCTCAAAAACTCTATTAGTCATTAAATTTCTTTTAACCTTTGGTTTACATAGGGAAATGGAAGAGGGTGCATTAATTTGGATTGCCCTGGTTTCGTACAAGTAGCGACTGATATCCCATTGGGCTTATCTCCGAATTCATATTCTACGTTTGATAGACAAATTCTTTGGGCCTTATCCATTGACAAGGTACGAACTTAAACGTTGACATGTTGCGAAAATATATTAATATGAGGCCGTTTTCTAATGGTCTGATTGTATAAGATGAGACTTATTGGTTGTATGTAGCATCAAGATGATGGAAACTGGTGGCTATCAATTACGAGCAGCAAGAAGGCAATTGGATATTGGCCTAAAAGCTTATTCTCGTCGCTACAAGATGTAGCTAATCAAGTTGAATTCGGAGGAGAGATCCATAATCCAAATGCAGTAGAACCTCCAACTCTAATGGGAAATGGATTTAAGGCCGCATATGATACTACCGTTTCATCATGTTTTTTCCGTGCTACTGTTGTCGATGAGACTAATACTAACGTCAATCCTCCAGATACTGAAAAATTTGCTGATTGTCCGGATTTATATTCAGTGCTCGATGGTGGTCATCAAAAAGACCCGAACTTAGGCCGCCTTATTTTCTATGGAGGCCCTAATGGTCCTCTTAGTGATGCCCGTGTTTAAGAGCTTTATCAATTCTTTATTTCTTAGAATCTTGTAAAATTCTATGAAATATACTTTGTATTTTATATTATAATCCTCCTAAATAAATAAGAATGACAATTTTATGACATTTGCTTTTGATTGAATCTTTTTTTAATGAGAAGTTGATTCCTTTTAAATCTTTTATTTAAATTTAATTACTGATTAAATTGACGTACATGCCCTTCAAATAGTACAATCCTTCTTAAATTAAGCCAATTGCAACAGTCAAAATGGTCGCAATTCACGAAATTGTCGCAATCTTTGAAACGGTCTCAATTCAGTCACATAAGTTTAAATTGCAACCTGTTTTTATTTGGTCAAAATAAACCGTGTTATTGAGCCGTGTTTTTTTTATAGTGACAAAGACATTGTTGATTGTTGGTAATGAAACTTTGATAAAGGCGGTTGCCTAATATATTTTTGGCTCTGTTTGGTAAATTGCGGATTAATTTCAGCATAAGCAGATTGCAAAAGCAGATTATAAATGTCAAATTTTATAAGAAAAATTGACTAGCATATTATAATTAGCAGAATTAATTTGAGTATTTGGTAATTGGCAGTTTTCTTTGTAAAATGGAGAAAAAATTCCTATTTTACAACATATTGTAAAACAGCATATTGACCATGTTATTTCAATATGTTGTTTACCAAACACTAAAATTAGCATATTGATTGGTCAAACATGCTAAAACCCTTGAATATGATAAAAATTGGTCAATATACTATTTATCAAACAACGCTCTATCTATCTCATAAGGTTGTTTAAAATTTCAGAAAATTTCTCTAATGAGCCATGGTCTCTTAGTAGTTATTGTGTGCGACCGTATGACTAAGGAAATAGAGTATTTTATACTCCTTAATAAATAGTGACTATTTCTTTGTTTATTTATCCCAGAATGGTCACCTTTTTGTTTTGTTTTTTTATCGTTGGCAGTATATAATCGTGGTAAGTCTAATCCGTTTGTTAAAACAATTTATCTACTCTAATATTTTGTGGGGTGAAGAACTAACATTTGGCGTGAAACAATCTAGACTTTTAAGTCTTTTAAGAGTTGTGGTATCACATGCAATTAAATTGAGACGAAAATAATAACCTCAATGTTTTTTTTTCAAATACAAAGTATATATGTTTTGTATCACATTTTGAGACATTCCCTTATGAAATCTTACCAAAAAAAAACAACACATTCTTCATCCACGCCGAAACCAGTAAGCAAGAATGCCAATCTATAACATATTTGGTAATTAGATGATTATGTAGTAATATTTGTATAATCCTTAACTTGTTTACACTTACTGTTGGAGCTAGTGTCCTCCACAGTTAGTGTGATAACGTGTATAAATCTCTTATAGGTTCACAGGGTATACTTAGTATTTTATCAGTTGATTAACATTTACTAATAACGGTTGGCTTGCTAGAAGTTTGACACTATTATCATACTGATGGCGGTGATCAACTGGTCCCTAAAAGTCACACCTAAAGGATGTGTTTGAGAGATGTGATTATATGAAAATATAATCACATTGATGCCGTATATGACTAAAAGGTTAGTCCATGTATTTGACTAAAAGGTTAGTCAATGTGATGATGAGTCGATTATTTAATACAATTAAATAATATCAGCTGAGACGAATTAATTGTTAATTCGTAAATTGAATATAAACAGTTATATTTAATTAATGTATATAATATTAGCTTAAACGAATTAAGATGTTAATTCGTAATTAAACATAAACGGTTATATTTAATTAGCAAATTATAAATATGCGATATTTATAGTTAATGTATATATTATACGAAATTGTCATAAAAAATGTTGACAGACCGGTATTAATAAATCGACTACAAACTGTTGTGTGTAGACTTATTAAATACGTAACGACATAAATGACAATTGATAAATATACACATTTTATACAATATAAAACCAACCTACAATAAGAAGATTTTTCCTCCTTATTTTGGGATTCACGGTTTGAAGAAAAAAGAAGAAGAAAATTTCTTCCCTATTTTTCTCCCATTTTGGACGGTTAAAAGAGGAGAGAAGGGAATCATTTTTCTCACTTGATTTTTCACAAAACACTCTCATCAAAAACCCTAAAAACTACTCTAAGTTTATTAGAAATTAGGGTTTTCTTTCTAGCAAGAAAGAGGCATTTCTCGGAGCATCTTGGGTGCAACGATTAGGAGAATATCGATCTCGATATTTGTTCTTAGGCCAAATTGCTAGGACCGGAGGTTAATTCTAATCTCTATTCTTCTGTTTATGCAATTTCGTTTATGACTCGTAATTTCATATTTCATAATTTCGTTATAATCCGAATTTTCTTGATGAAATATACCGATATTTCCCACAAGTGGTATCAGAGCATAGGACACGAAATTATTTTATATGATTTTCATAAATGGATTAAAACAAAAAAAAAAAATTTGAGAATTTTTTTTTTCGGCCGAAACATTTTTTTTTTATGCCGAGATGTTTTTTTTTGTTTTTGATGCCTTATTTCCATTTTGACTTATTGATATTGTTGTTTTAATATGTTAAGATGATAATATGATAAATTTGTAGATGTTTTGATTTAATAAGAATTAAATTGACATGTAAATGGAAATTGTTTTGATTGTTGATGTTCATTTATTTTTGCTATATAGTTTTGGCATACATGATGTTAAATTGTTGTTTAAAGAATCATGATTCATTAATTTAATAATGTTCAAATCAATTGTGATGAATCAAATATTCAGATAATCGATTTAATCATAATTTAGATATTCTTTTTAAGAGGTTAAATTGAATCATCTGGTTTGGATCTATGTTTAAATTAAATGTTGATGATTATGCCAATCTTCTTCTAGTAGCAACATTAAACAAATTTGTTCATATTAAAAAGGGTTGTTTTCGAAAAGAAAAAAAAAATCTGTTTTTTTTTCGATTTTTAGGGCAAATGCCGAGAGGAGCCGAGAGCATTTAAAAAAAAATTCTGTTTTTTTTGTTTTGGCCATTAATTATTATACATTAAATCTATAATGTATGATTGTTTGTTGTGAAAAAGTTCACAAATTTTAGATACCCAATTATTTTAAAGTGGTTTAAAATAATGTTAGATTAATTCATATTACAAGTTAATGTGTATTAAGATTGGAAGTAGTGTGAGTAATTGAGGAATTGTCACATAATTTTGATCATTTTAAAATAGGTGGTTTGGATAAATTACTCTACATAATTAAGGAATTATGTCTTGAATGATTAATTTATTGTTGATGCATTTTATTTAGTTGTATGAATTGTTGAATGGTTTATTTACGTATTTTTGCAATCAGTTGTAATTTTGTATTACCTAGTGTGGCCTTAGTTGATTATGTTTTCGTAATGATGGAAACATAATCTTGATGTAATTTTGAGATCTCGAATCTCCTTTGGTTTTCTTTAAGTATTATGTTTTTGAAATTAGAATGTAAATAGGTTTATTTTGTAATTTATTAATTATAATTTTGAGAAGACTAAAGATGGAGATTGGATTGCTCACTCCCGCTACATGGACCAAGATGGAACATCAAGACAAGTTTCTCGGGTCTTAGGAAGGATTCCAAAGTTGTATTTATGTTCATTTTGGTAGATAGGCCACACTAGGACTTTATTTTTGTTTTACGTTTTTCCATTCTTGTTGCTTTTCTTCGCATGATAGTTAGTGCATCATATTCCGCCTGAACCAAACCACCTACTTATATGCATGAAAATTGACTCATATAGTTTGGATGTTAGTTATCATGGACATAAAGATGTCACACTATTTTAAGCCATCATCTTAGTTTATTCATTCTCGCATGCTAGATATTAGTTCACTTAAAATGTATTAAAGTAAAGTTGATGGGATCTTCCTCTAAAACTAAAATTGAGACTAGTCTTTATAGGCCAAACAACTATGAATCCCTTCTTCGTCGGTAGGCATATAGGACCTTACTCTCCATGTGACCCTTTCTACGTTGGGTAAGTAGTTTGTGTTGACTTATTTTACCTCAACATTATAATCCGAAGAGTTTCTCGAGATTATGATGGACTATAGATAGAATTTACAGAAATTTATCAACCAAGAATTCTAAAAGTAGAATTAGCCAAGAGGTTGGCTTATCAATTTACAGATAATTGAGTCTTGGGATCATTTATATAATTCTTAAAGGAGGTCAATTGTATAAATGCTTGAGTCTTCGCATTTTAACAGTTTTTGCATTAGACTTAAATCATAACGATGAGTATGCTTATTATATTTTTCTTCTTCTTTTCGCAGTGTAGAATTCGTTTTATATTGATAATATCGCTTCAACAAATGGTCGGAAATAATGATATCCCTATGCCAAGTGCCACACTTGCACGCGAGTCCTGGCTCAAAACTTTCATGGACCACATGAATCACCCACACGATCAAGAATGACGGTCCAACTTTGCGGACTGGGAGGCATCATTACGGAATGCTGCCATTGCTGACGGTAAGCTCAAGTACTTGACTGAGCCAATACCGCCAAACCCAGGCCCCAATGCAAGAGCAAACGAGTCACTTGCTTATAGTGACTTCGTCATGGAAGCGGGTGCGATAAAGAACGTACTCATTTTTGCAATGGAAACCAATTTGCAAAGACGCTTCATTGCCCAAGGTGCAAACAAGATTTTCACCACGCTCACTAATGAGTTCTCAAAAGCACCGAGAATCGTTACTTATGAGCATACCTGTCGCTTCTTTGAGGCGAAACTCCAGAAGGGACAACCGGTTAGCCCACACATTCTTAACATGATTGAGAATGTCGAGAAACTGGAGGCACTTAATTGCAAAATCAGTGAGAGCATAGTCATTGACCGTATGCTTCATTCACTTCATGATGGTTTTGCCCTTTTCAGGGCAAATTACTACATGAATGACATGAAGAAAAGTCCTCATGAGCTACACTCACTTCTCGCACAGACCGAGAAGGATATGAAATTGAGTGGGAGCATGAAGCAAGATGTTCTCATGATTTCCAACAAGAATAAGGGTAAGGGCAAAGCTCACGGCGACCTAACTGTAGAAAAGCCAAAGTTTAAGAAGTCAGGAAACGGTAAGAGTGGGCCTGGTGAGACTAGTGGCTCACAAGGCAAGGAAAAGAGCAAGGGCGGTAACATTGAATGCCACCATTATCACAAGACTGGGCATTGGAGGAGGAACTGTCCCGTGTACCGTGAGGACATAAAAGCAGGCCGCGTCATTCCTGTTGGTATGCCATCTTATATTCATATGATTGAGATTAACCATGCAAGTTTCGGAACTTAGGTACTAGATACTGGTTGTGGTTCTCATTTGTGTAATCATTTGCAGGGCCTAAAAAATATCACACCCCTCGCAAAGGGTGATGTGGACCTGCGAGTCGGGAATGGAGCAAGAGTTGCTGCAGTCTCAATGGGAACATACGTAATCCAGCTCCCGAGTGGTTTTGAGTTATATTTATATAATCACATTACTATGTATCCAGTTTATCTAAGAATATTATTTCTGTTTCCGTACTTGATAAAGACGGTTTTTTATTTTCAATAAAGGACAATAGCTGTATTTTCTCTTTTAATGAAATGGTTTATGGCAAAGCAGTTTCCATGAATGGAATTTATATCTTAGATCAAACCACAGATATATTACATGTGAATAATAAGAAATTAAAGGTTGGTGACAAAGATCAAACTTATCTATGGCATTGTCGAATGGGACACATAAATGAAAAACGTGTAAAGAAACTCATTGAGAGTGGGACTATCTCCACATTTGATTTCTCATCATTTAGCACGTGTGAATCATGTCTTATCGGCAAAATGACTCGAATTTCCTTCAAAGGTGTTGGAATGCGCGCTAATGACCTATTAGGACTCATACATACTGATGTATGTGGACCTATGTCAATCACCGCAAGAGACGGCTATAGATATTTTATCACTTTCACAGATAATTTGAGTAGATACGGATATGTCTACTTAATGAAGCATAAAAGTGAGTCTTTTGAAAAATTCAATGAATACCAGAATAAGGTTGAGAACCAACTGGGAAGAAAGGTTAAAGCACTCCGTTCAGATCGTGGTGGCGAATATCTTTCAAATGAGTTTGATCAACACCTTAAAGACTCGTGGAATAGTTTTACGATTAACTCCACCGAACACCTCAATTAAATGGTGTGTCCGAACGGAGAAATCGAACACTACTTGATATGGTTCGATCCATGATGAGTCACACGGTAGTACCGATTCATTATGGGGTTTTGCTCTTTGTCACCGCTCTTATACTTAACCGAAGTCCGTCTAAAGCTGTTGACAAGACTCCGTATGAAATATGGAAGGGAACGGTCCTTAACTTGTCCTTTATTCGGGTTTGGGGCTGCGAGGCTTATATCAAGTGGAGACACGAGGATAAGCTCGGCCCGCGATCGGTCAAGACATACTTTATTGGTTATCCAAAAGGAATGTTTGGTCATTACTTCTATTCGCCTACCGAACATCGAGTTTTTGTTGCGGCTAGTGCAAAGTTCTTAGAGAAAGAATTTCTCGAGAACAAGTCAAGTAATAGAACCTTCGAGCTGTCGGAGATTCAAGAACCAACAACCGAGGAATAGATGGAGGAAGATGTTCCTTCAACTAATGATACGGTTAACATTCCTCAGGAACCTAGGAGGTCGGGTAGAGTCTCTTATCCTCCAGACAGATACATTGGTATGGTCGAGGAAAATGACGTTTTGCTCCTAGAGAGTAATGAACCCGCTACCTATAAAGATGCCATGACCTGTTCCGACTCTAAGCTATGGCTTGAAGCCATGCGATCCGAGATGGACTCCATGTATGAGAATGACGTATGGGATCTTATTGATTTACCTAATAAGGTATGACCTCTTCAGTGCAAATGGCTTTACAAAATAAAGCATTCTGTAGAAGGGCAACCAGATACCTATAAGGCACGACTAGTGGCAAAAGGTTTCACTCAAGTGCACGGATTGCATTATGATGAAATTTTTGCACCCGTAGTTATGCTGCGTTCCATTCGGATAATCTTAGCGATTGCCGCTTTTCATGACTATGAAATTTGGCAGATGGATGTGAAAACCGCCTTCTTAAACGGTTATTTGGAGGAAGAATTGTACATGGTACAACCCGAAGGTTTCATAGATCCTGAAAATCCTAAGAAAATGTGCAAGCTTAAACGTTCCATTTATGGACTTAAGCAAGCTTCTCGGAGTTGGAATCATCGTTTTGACCAGGTGATAAAAGAGTATGGTTTCACTCGATCGGTCGAGGAACCATGCTTATATGTCAAGTCGAGTGGGAGCAAGATTGTTTTCTTAATATTGTATGTCGATGACATACTCTTGATTGGGAATGACATTGCTCTCTTATCTTCGGTAAAAGGATGGTTGAAGAACCATTTCCAGATGAAAGACCTGGGTGAGGCACACCGCATATTGGGAATCCGTATCTATCGAGATAGATCACGACGGATGTTATCACTGAGTCAGGAGTCTTATTTTGATAAGATTCTTGAAAGGTTCAGCATGACCAACTCCAAGAAGGAGAACCTTCCAATGACTTCTGGGATGCATTTGAACAAGTCTGAGTCACCCAAGACACCTGAAGGGGTTGAACGCATGAGTCGCGTTCCTTATGCATCAGCCATAGGATCAATCATGCATGCCATGATATGCACACGTCCAGACGTGGCATATGAATTAAGTATGATGAGTCAGTACCAAGGTAATCCAGGTGAAACACACTGAATGGCTGTTAAAAACATCCTTAAGTACCTACGGAGAACAAAGGATTGAGCATTGACTTATGGAGGAGATACTAAGCTATGTGCAATCGGTTACGCAGATGCTAGCTTCCAAACGGATCGAGATGATTCGAAATCTCAGTCTGGATTCGTCTTTACTCTTAATGGTGCTTCGGTCAGCTGGAAAAGTTCCAAACAGGAAGTTGTAGCAGATTCTACTACTGAATCCGAGTACTATGCCGCTTCAGAAGTAGCAATGGAAGCTATATGGATGTGTCAATTCTTACAAGGACTAACCATAATTCCTAGTTCGAATGACCCAATCACCATCTATTGTGACAATAGAGGTGCCATCTTCCAGGCTAAGGAGCCTAAGTCTAGCAACAAGTCTAGACATGTACATCGGAAGGCTCACCTGATCCGTGATTACGTGGAGCAAGAGGAGATAGTGATTGACAAGATTTCTTCGGATGACAACATCGCGGATCCTCTCACTAAACCATTGAAATATGATAAGCATGAAGGGCACATTATTTCCATGGGAATTAAACGTGTTCCAGAGTTGTACTAGTTGCTTATGGATTCGATACATTTTCTTTTTCATATGTTATTTATAACTTCATCGTATTATTTCATATTTTGTTTTTCATATGGATTGTACGACAACATTGAATGCCACAAAGTGAACTGAATTACATTATATTTGTTTTGGTCCGTAATCGCTTACATGAGCTGATAACTCTGGCTATTATATTGTGAAGTTGATTGATGGTGGGTTCAACGAGCTACAAGTCAAACGGTTGGCTGATCGATCACAGATGCGAGTTATAACGATACCTCGTAGGACATTGTGACAACGTAATGGAGTCCTAAATGTTTAAAAACATTCGGTGCCAGGTCGTGGATTGGACTTCCATTGTGTTCCTAAAGTCGATTCTTTTGACTATCGACTGTCTCTTGAGATTAAGGCAGTTTTTGAGTGACTTTGGTTTCTTTCTCATGGTCGACCATAACAGGAGGCTAAGCAGATTTTTACTGGGTCATTTCATACTGTGCTTATATCTCCAGGATTCGAGTTGAAGAAAATATCCAACCTTTATCAGGTTTAGTCATTTCTCAGGGCCACTCGAGGAGTTGTAACTGAAATGCATGGCCATGCTCGAATGATGATTCGTTTATCAGTTAAGTTACTCTCTAGTCGGGAAAACCACTCTTGATATTGATCACTTGAAAAATACGACCTTTGTGAATACGGATTTTGCAAATTGTTTTACATTGAGTGGGAGACATTAAGGATATGAGAATCGGTTATCGCAGATACACTTGTGAGGACAAGTGGGAGATTGTTGGAGCTAGTGTCCTCCACAGTTTGTGATAACTTGTACAAATCTCTTATAGGTTCACAGGGTATACTTAGTATTTTATCAGTTGATTAACGTTTACTAATAACGGTTGGCTTGCTAGAAGCTTGACGCTATTATCATACTGATGGCGGTGATCAACTGGTCCCTAAAAGTCACACCTAAAGGATGTGTTTGAGAGATGTGATTATATGAAAATATAATCACATTGATGCCTTATATGACTAAAAAGTTAGTCCATGTATTTGACTAAAAGGTTAGTCAATGTGATGACGAGTCGATTATTTAATACAATTAAATAATATCAGTTGAGACGAATTAATTGTTAATTCGTAAATTGAATATAAACAGTTATATTTAATTAATGTATATAAAGTTAGCTTAAACGAATTAAGATGTTAAGTCGTAATTAAACATAAACGGTTATATTTAATTAGCAAATTATAAATATGCGATATTTATAGTTAATGTATATATTATACGAAATTGTCATAATAAATGTTGACAGACCGGTATTAATAAATCGACTACAAACTGTTGTGTGTGGACTTATTAAATACGTGACGACATAAATGACAATTGATAAATATACACATTTTATACAATATAAAACAAAAATAAAATAAGAAGATTTTTCCTCCTTATTTTGGGATTCACGGTTTGAAGAAAAAGAAGAAGAAAATTTCTTCCCTATTTTTCTCCCATTTTGGACGGTTAAAAGAGGAGAGAAGAGAATCATTTTTCTCACTTGATTTTTCACAAAACACTCTCATCAAAAACCCTAAAAACTACTCTAAATTTATTAGAAATTAGGGTTTTCTTTCTAGCAAGAAAGAGGCATTTCTCGGAGCATCTTGGGTGCAACGATTAGGAGAATATCGATCTCGATATTTGTTCTTAGGCCAAATTGCTAGGACCGGAGGTTAATTCTAATATCTATTCTTTTGTTTATGCAATTTCGTTTATGACTCGTAATTTCATATTTCATAATTTCGTTATAATCCGAATTTTCTTGATGAAATATACCGATATTTCCCACACTTACCATTAGTTTAAGCAATTCTTTGTATAAATTTTAGTTTTACTCAATAAAAAGATCACACGTTTAACCTTCCAACACTATTCTCTTCATAATTCCGACTTAGGACCCCAAAGTACACGGAAGTTTTATTACAGATTATGTAAGTTATCCTAAGTTTACATAAACGATATACTAATAAGTTCTTTAAATTGGTAGAAATATCAAGTTTAGTAAGAATCATACCAAGTTCATCCCACTCATTGTTTACCCTTTTTATTCTTGATCAAGATCATTTTAAGTAAAAGTATACAATAATTGGGATGTAGAAAGTACATGTGATGAGAGTGTCGTTGGGGCTCTCAATCAAACACATTTATAATTCTCAATAAACAACTAGTTAGAGGTTAAGTCGAGGTCGATCCATGGGACGGTGGGTACTCAAATTATTTAATCTAATTATAGTTGTGCTTGGGGTTGTCACAATTGTAATGGGTTGAAGATTCTAATCTAATAGAAGCAATGGAAAGTAAAACAAGCAAATAAAGGAAGGATGTAAACAAATGACTAAAAATGCTAGGATATCATGGGTTCATAAGGGATTCATGGGAAGTGATCATACAAACATGTTCTCTACTAGATGCAAGAATTTATTGTTGTGATGGGATCGAGTTAGTGTATATCTTACAATCCCTAAGAAGGTTTGGGTCCCGGAGCCGAATCGATTAGATTGTACAACACCTACAAGTCGACTTAGTCCTTCCTATTCAACTATATGCATGGTCTAATGAGACTCGAGTTGGTTTATCTCTTACAAGTCTCATTGAAAAGATAAGTGATGGGTAAAAAATGCAAGGATTCATAGGCTCGCATTTCATCAGACATAACATGTGCATAAGTTGGAATCACAACAAGCAAGCAAATTAATTATGAAAACATATTAGATTAAGCATGAATCATTCCCTGTGTTTGTTTCCCCTAATTACCCATTAATCCTAGCTAAATGACTATTCACTCATAATCAAGTTTAACATGTTAATAAGGTTGTCAATCATACTAACAAAGCCAAACATGATGAATAAATGATGTGATTAACAATAATTAAACAAGAGTAAAAGAGATTATACCTATGAAGATGATTCCAAATAATAAAGCAAAAAAATAAGAGAAGAGAACTTGATTGATTGATGAAGAGTTGTCAATTCTCCAATAATAACCCAATAATAAACTTGAATTGCCCAATAATAAACTTGAACAATAATTAAGGAAAGATTAATGTGTGATTTGTGGAAAGATTAAAGAGTAATCTATTCTAATCTACTCCTAATGAAGGTTTAATCTAATCTAAGAAAAGTTGATTTAATCTAAGGAAACTTGGTGGTTTGATTATTACAAATGGAGTATATATAGTGGTACATCATTAGGTTAAGCAAGAGTAGATTAGTAAATAACAATGCTAAGTGTTGAGTTGAGGAAGTGCTCCTCTCCATGGAGATGCGCATATCCTAGGACTGGGATGCTCATCCTGAGCTCGGGATGCGCATATCCACGAGCAGACTATTCTGAAAATGGCACTGCAGCTTGGGAAGAGCGGATTGGTCTCGGGACGAGCGTCTTGGCGGACAACTTGTCTATTTGAGCCCGGATTGTAAAACGGACGTCATTTCCTCATCCGGACTCCTATTGGAGTGATTCAAAAGCCTAGACCACTTGAGTTTTAGACGCCGTTTCATATAGCATACTTTCAGAGCCAAAGGAGCAACTCTTGGTTTAGGTTTCGAGCAATTTCTTCTTGCAATGTCTTCCTTCTCGTCATCCTTGCTTTTAAGCCTATGATCTTTCTATATACTTTTTAATCCTACATCCTTGGTCATCATTATTGCTTCCTTTTCATACTAGTCCATCCAATATCATTAAAAAGCTTCCAAATATGCACGGAAGATGAGAATTTTCGCCTAATTATCTTCCTTCCTACAAAACATACGAAATGCACTAGGAAAGCAAAATAGAAAGCATTTGACGGATAAAATGGCTATGGAATGTTATAATAGTATGCAAAATAGGCTCAATTAGGGGACTAAATATGCGTTGTTATGAGACATCAAATATCCCAAAACCGAACCTTTACTCGTCCCGAGTAAAGAGGTGACAAAAACTAGGACCCTTATTCAAATTAACCTAATAATATAGCCGATGTGAGACAATTAGCGGGTCTCACTCCGCCCCTTCAACTCACAACTAGTCAACCATGAGGTAGGATGTCTTCTTGCAAGGCAAGGTGGGGCTTGCCAAAATGGCGACACATCCAAGCATTAAAGCACACAAAACAAGTAATGGATGCATCTACAAAAATGAATAGCCACTTTCCTCATCTAAGTGGCGGAAATTATCTAAAGGGGAAACAATCTAAGGGTACACATTCCATTATAGATATGGTTTCTTCAAACTACTAAGCCTAGAAGGATACCAATAAATCACCTCCAAGTTGTGTCAAGCTAGGGTACCTTTGTCCTCAATCGTTAAATGCTTTTGTCAAGAATAGACTCCCTATGGTGTTAGAAACACTGGAGGATCGCGGAATTCCCCTTCTTGCCTAGACAAGAAGAAGGGTCGTCCCCTCTCTACCATGCACAAAAGTGGATACGATGGAAAATGGATCAATAGAATTTTGAGTTTCATGTGGGAGTTTGCTTTTGTTGTTGTTTTTCCCCCCAATTTGTGGCATTTGACATTTTGAGTACATTTCTTTGCCATTTCTTTTGATGTTTGGCATTTTCAACACTTGACAATTTTTCAACCTTTTGTATTTCTTTTTGAAAATTTTCAAAGCTACCCCATTTGTAGGGAGGGTGCTTATATTTGAAACTTTAGGAGTCTATTTTTCTCCTCTTTTCATTTGATACAATTGCAAACTTTTTTTACTTTTCATTTCAATTCTTGAACTCAAATTTTGAACAATTTTTATGCCCATTCCCTTTGATGACAAAATGTGGTAGAATGTGGAAGATGGTTGCATGGTTTCAAGGGTCACCTTGGAATAAACGGTACCCAAGGAGTTATCACACCACAAGGTACTATTGACTAGGCCTTAATCCATGGGTCAAAGGATACTAGCATGACACATCCTATGGTGTTTTACAAGTATTCTAACAAGCAAAGTCTTAAGAAGAAAAAGCATCTACAAGGGCCTTATATACACTTGTCAAGCTTCCCAAATAGATGTTTTTACAAATTTTTTTCCTAAATGCAACTATATGCCATGATGCAACTAACATTTATACAACCTAATGCATATGCTTCTACCAACTAATATGCCATATAATCTAAATGCAACTCCTAACAACACATAGATACACAAACCGCAACAACAAAATACACACATCCTCCTTGACATGTAAGCCCATCCTCCTCATATGAATAATGAAAATAAATGGAAGGGAAATAGAGATTAGAACGATCATACCAAGCGATCTTCATTTTACCTTACTAATGCCTCAAATGTAGTGTTGTATCTATGTGAGAAGAGAACAAAAACACAAGTATATACAATTCTACGCAACTAAATTAAAGAACATGTTTTTGGTTTTTGAAATTTTTAAATTTTTATGGTTTTTTTTTATGAAATTAAAGAACATATTTTTAGGATTTTTCGGAATTTTTCAATTTTTATGCATTTTGGAATATAAATTCCCATCCCCCACTTTATTTTGGACATTGTCCTCAATGTACATGTAGGAGTAGGAATGAAAAAGAAAGTACATGTTTTTTGGATTTTTGAGTAAATGCAATGATATGAATGAATGCATGCTGTAACTAAATGCAATTCTATATGACATATATAACAAATGAATGCAATCTAAACTATATTATATGATGCATGATTTCTAGTAAACTATGGCCACCTATGATCAAACCTCCCCAAACCGATTTAAACACTATTTCTAGTAAAGAAAGGAATAGGTTTGGTCATTAGTGGCTATACATGAATGCAACTAACTATATGAGACATGTGAGATATATTACAATGCAAGCTATACTATATGATCTAACTAATGTAAATGCAATATGAAATATAATACAAATGCAAGCCTAAACTATATGATATATGTATGTCGCTTCATTGTTTAACCTCCCCAAACCTATTTTAAACACTATTGCTAATGTAGGAAGAAAGGGGTTTAATCATGAGGCAACTACATAAATGCAACTATACATGAGAGATAGGGAAAGAAAAGGGTTCTTACAATCATTGAAGGAGATGAAGATGGTAGATAGGAAACATATATAGACATGACACGAGCCAAATGAGAGAGAAAAAAAATGAATTTCAGGGTCAACCCGCTCGGGTTGAAAATAACCCGCTCGGGTTGGTAGCTGAGACGCGCGTTTTCTTCAGAATCCGCTCGGATTCTCAGGCAGAAAGCTTTTCCTTTTTTTTTGTCTTTTAATCCGCGCGGATTGGACTCGGGATGCGCAGATTTCCAAAAATTTCGACCCAACACCTTTTTAATGATAACAAAGGTGCTCACAAGCCCAAAATCTCCATTTTCTTCATTTCTTTACATTTTCCATCTTCTCATTTTTATCAATTCCCTTCAAAAGCTCAATTGAAATATGATATCCCTCCCTTTCATCTCTCATGCAATTTATTAAATGAATGCAAATCTACACTAAATGCATATATACAAATTAATGGTTATTGAGGAACTCCATCAAACCAAAGATTGTCATTAACAATTTCATAGAAAATTATCACTACCACTCAAAGCACGTAGAAGTCGGTCAAATTCTTGGGAGTGAGATATAAATAAGCATGGATAACAACACAAGATTATGCAATGAAATAATGCCCAAGTAAAAGACCGAACAAGCATGTCAAGAATGCTATGACAAAAATCATAAGAGATGTGATGGATGGTAGGAATATGAAATGGGTAGTTGGTTGGCAATTCACTCAACTTATCCTCCAAATAGTCAAAATCACCACTTTTAATGTAAGTACTCTCATTATCAATCAAGGTGATTTCAAGGGTGTCTATTTGGGGTTCCCAAATATCCTCATATTCTTCATCCCAACAAGGACCATTATTAAAGAGGTTGTCATAACAAGGCTCACCAAGTTCAACACAATTGTCTCCCTCTAAAATGTCATCCTCAAAGGGTGAGTTTTCACTCAAGTTCACATCCATATCACTCTCACTTTGCCCATTATCATCAAATTCCATGGAAGTTGGGTTCATTGATACACAAGAAGAGTAAGGTGACGACATCCAAGCATTGATTTCACAATCAAGAATGTACTCCTCATCATCATCACTCTCTTCATCTATCACACCATCTTCCCAAGGAGGGGCAAATTTGTGGACATAGTGGGTTGGCTCAAGGTTATAGGAAGGTTTCTCATTCTCACAAATCTCATTTTCATCATAGTTTTCCTCAATGAATTTTTGAAATGTGATTTTTATTGCTTCCATACGTTCCTTGGCACTCTCAAAGATGTCATGTACAATTTGCTTAAGACAATGGATGGTCATGAACTCAACAAATTCCCAAAATTCCTCACAACTCATCTCACATATCCTACCACCACTCAAGTGAAATGCCAAGTTGCGGGTTTCAAGGTTCATGCTATTATAAACAACACAACATGCTTCATAATTTGAAAGAGTAAAACCATAATTCCAAGCATGAGTCATATAATCTTCAAATTTAGCAATATACTTATCAAAAGACTCATTTTCATGTTGCCAAAAAGTGAATGTAGACATGTTAAGCATGTGAAATAGAACAAGTACAATAAAACTCAAGAAAAAGAAGCACAACTAAAACTAGCCAAAAGAACGATTCAAATACACAACACCGTCCCCGGCAAGGGCGCCATTTTGATGAGAGTGTCGTTGGGGCTCTCAATCAAACACATTTATAATTCTCAACAAACAACTAGTTAGTGGTTAAGTCGAGGTCGATCCATGGGACGGTGGGTACTCAAATGATTTAATCTAATTATTGTTGTGCTTGGGGTTGTCACAATTGTAATGGGTTGAAGATTCTAATCTAATAGAAGCAATGGAAAGTAAAACAAGCAATTAAAGGAAAGATGTAAACAAATGACTAAAAATGCTAGGATATCATGGGTTCATAAGGGATTCATGGGAAGTGATCATACAAACATGTTCTCTACTATATGCAAGCATTTATTGTTTTGATGAGATCGAGTTAGTGTATATCTTACAATCCCTAAGAAGGTTTGGGTCCCGGAGCCGAATCGATTAGATTGTACAACACCTACAAGTCGACTTAGTCCTTCCTATTCAACTATATGCATGGTCTAATGAGACTCGAGTTGGTTTATCTCTTACAAGTCTCATTGAAAAGATAAGTGATGGGTAAAAAATGCAAGGATTCATAGGCTCGCATTTCATCAAACATAACATGTGCATAAGTTGGAATCACAACAACCAAGCAAATTAATTATGAAAACATATTAGAGTAAGCATGAATCATTCCCCATGTTTGTGTCCCCTAATTACCCATTAATCCTAGCTAAATGACTACTCACTCATAATCAAGTTTAACATGTTAATAAGGTTGTCAATCATACTAACAAAGCCAAACATGATGAATAAATGATGTGATTAACAATAATTAAACACGAGTAAAAGAGATTATACCTATGAAGATGATTCCAAATAATAAAGCAAAGAATAAGAGAAGAAAACTTGATTGATTGATGAAGAGTTGTCAATTCTCCAATAATAACCCAATAATCTTCAATTACCCAATAATAAACTTGAATTACCCAATAATAAACTTGAACAATAATTAAGGAAAGATTAATGTGTGATTTGTGGAAAGATTAAAGACTAATCTATTCTAATCTACTCCCAATGAAGGTTTAATCTAATCTAAGAAAAGTTGATTTAATCTAAGGAAACTTGGTGGTTTGATTATTACAAATGGAGTATATATAGTGGTAAATCATTAGGTTAAGCAAGAGTAGATTAGTAAATAACAATGCTAAGTGTTGAGTTGAGGAAGTGCTCCTCTCCAAGGAGATGTGCATATCCTAGGACTGGGATGCTCATCCTGAACTCGGGATGCGCATATCCACGAGTAGACTATTCTGAAAATGGCACTGCAGCTTGGGACGAGCGGATTGGTCTCGGGACGAGCGTCTTGGCGGACAGCTTGTCTATTTGAGCTCGGATTGTAAAACGGATGTCATTTCCTTATCTGGACTCCTATTGGAGTGATTCAAAAGCCTAGACCACTTGATTTTTCGACGCCGTTTCATCTAGCATACTTTCAGAGCCAAAGGAGCAACTTTTGGTTTGGGTATCGAGCAATTTCTTCTTGTAATGTCTTCCTTCTCGTCATCTTTGCTTTTAAGCCTATGATCTTTCTATATACTCTTTATTCCTAAATCCTTGGTCATCATTCTTGCCTCCTCTTCATACTAGTCCATCCAATATCATCAAAAAGCTTCCAAATATGCACAGGAGACGAGAATTTCCGCCTAATTATCTTCCTTCCTACAAAACATACGAAATGCACTAGGAAAGCAAAATAGAAAGCATTTGACGGATAAAATGGCTATGGAATGTTATAATAGTATGCAAAATAGGCTCAATTAGGGGACTAAATGTGTGCAATTATGAGTCACATCAACATGAAAACAAAAAAGGAAATAACGTATCAAATAATTACTAAAATAATGATTTTTTTTGGTGTTGATCAGAAACATCCTATACCGACAGATTACAAAAAATAATGAAAACAATCAGTAAAACTCTAAGAGTCCATTATTTTATTCAACAATTATTTTATTTTTATTTTGGTGCACAAAAGGGTCTATTATTATGGTACTCCCTAACTCCGTAAACTGAAAAGGAAATAACGTATCGAAGCAAACACGCTACTTATGAATTACCATTATTGATTTTTATAAAATATTATTACTTCATAAGTTCATATGATATCTTGTAATCTTGTACGGAGTAATTGTTTTCATATTAAGCTTACTATTGTATGTCCTTTGGGTACACGTTAGAAAAATCGTTATATGTCTATATTAAGCTTATTAGTTATTATTATGTCCAATGTATCTTATTGTATCTCTTGTATTATTTGTATATATCCATTCATGGTATTGCTTTTTGTGGACGCGGGCCCACGGGGGTCGCTCGGGAGAAAAGCGAGCAAGCTTTTGCATTTGTGGAGTCGCCACCAATTTATTGTGAAAAATTGGAAACCGTTCGATACCTCATGTCATGTCAAGACACAAAGTAGTGACATGAACACCAAGAACTCATTACCCTTAGCATTATATGTCTAGAATGACTCTCGTGGATGCCAATGAACACGGATGTTCACAGAGATCTGGAGTAAGGGGTGAGGGTACGTATTAGGAAGCTCTTTTGATCGAACACCTAATTCCGCCCACCTCGATAGCGGCCTCTACTAATGATTAGGGAAATTATTCATACTCGATATGTTGAAGGTTATATGCATGCAATGCAACACCTAATGTTTTGATCCTAGCATGTGAAGATTAACTAAGTCGGTGAACAATTAATTAGCATTCATTAATATCGAATTAGGGTTTAGATTAATTACATGTGAAAACAAGCAAATAAATCATCCAATACGATAATTAAATAAATGCAACAATTAAAATTACAATAATTACAACAGATTAATTGATTTACGTCGAAAATATATTTAAAATGGATGATTTGGGAAAAGAAAGGGAAAATAATTAAAGAACAGATTAGTAGTGATAATACGAGTAATAGTTAATTAATACGTAAAATAGCTAATTAGGTCAAAGCAACAACGGAAGGTCAGAGACAGAATTCAACTCGGAACAGGCTCAGCAGAGCTGCGTCCTTTGGAAGAGGCGCAGCAGTTGCTGCGTCTGTTCCTGAGGTGAATTCTGGATGTGAAGCCGGAATTGCATATCGTTAATGTTAATTGGTAATTTAATGATCGATTATGGATATTTGACTCGGATAGAAATGATTTAACATATTATTTACATATGAATTGGTCATAAAAACGATAAAACATGAGATGAAACTAATTATAACAAACTAATTACAAGATCAATAACAAGATTAACAATGAATTAACAAACTAAGACAAATTAATCAGGCTATTAGATTTATTAATGACGAACTAATGATGATGATGATAAATGTAATACTACGGTTTTATGAGTCTCTGGGTACTCTATCGAGTGGGGCTTACTCTGTCGAGTAAGTATGTTTTGGTTTTCAAAACAGGAGTCTGCCTGTAGGGTACTCGATCGAGTAGCCTTGTCACTCGATCGAGTAAGTGGCACTCGATCGAGTACGAGACTTACTCGATCAAGTAAGTCGGTTTGCGGGTAATATTTGACGGGTTTTGTTAAGAATGCGGATTAATATATATAATACTCCGTTATTTTTCCTAAACACTTTTTACAAACCTAATACACATAAAGAGAGATTGCAAACTACGTTGCTCGAATAATCCGCATTATTGGCAAATCCCGGAGCTAGAGGAGTCGGTTTCTTTCATTGTTGATATCATTGTGATCCTTGCGTCAAGAGTAAGTCCTACATACCTTTTTTTGTAGCATTTGGTCAAGGTTGGTTAAACCCTAATTTTGGGATTGGGGGTTTTTATGATTTTGTTGTGTTAGTAGTGATTGTACGATTGTGTTATAGGAGGAGGGTTCGTAGAGGAGAGATTTTGAGACAGATGCTAGATCGTCTGCTTTTGTGTTTGCATTCCAGGTAGGGTTTCCCTACTCAGTATTAGTTACATGATTTGTGGTGATTGTGCTATAGTTAGTGATGATTGATTGAGATTCAGACGGTTGTGATTTCATATTGTTGATTGTTTTAGATGGTTGTTGAATGTTATCATTGTTGTTGTATCTGTCAGTGATCTTCGGGGCACGTCCCTAGCTGAGTAGAGTCACTTGTGGGAGTGGCTTCACGCCCTTGATTCGCCTTCCTTTGAATCTGCCACATAAGGGATGTGCACATTAATGAACATGGGTTTATTGCTCGATGGAGATGAGCGGGGATTTGGTGGGTACGGCTTTGGTCCCCCACTGGCGGTGTGGAGTACCTGTTGCGATGGGTACTCTGACAGGGCTATACACTTTAGTGTGTAGTCAGTTATGAGGAGATTGATTATGGAGTTTGGGGTTTGATGTGACGATTGAGCTGTTTGACTTCTGTCTTTTGTGATTTATGTTGTGTAATTAGTACTGACCCCGTTTATTGTTTTAAAAACTGTGGTGATCCATTCGGGGGTGGTGAGCAGTTGTTGAGCAGGTTTGAGTTGAGGCATTTGGGCTAGCTGGGATGTGTCACCACGAGCAGTTTAGAGTCTTCCGCTGTCATACTTTAGTTGTTTAAGACATTTGGTTTTTAAGAACATGTATCGTACTTTTATCAGTTTTGGATTTGGATATGTAAACACTTTAAACCGTATTGCTATTTAAATTATGTTTCTTTATTGTCATTTGATTATCATTGCCTCGGGTAACCGAGATGGTGACGTTTCTATACGTGAGTGGTCCTTGTAAGGCACTTGGAGTATGGGGGTGTCACAAAGTGGTATCAGAGCGACGATCCTGAAACCTGTAACCAATGAATCTAATGAACATAGGGAGTCAAATTAAAATGAACCCGGGGTAGAAGTTGTAGGAGCTAATGCAAAGGCTTGGGAGACGTCCTTAAGTCGCGAACTCGCCCTACAATTTTGAACCGGTCACATGGGTACTTGTCAGGGTCGTATGTGTTGTCTTTTGGTTTGTATGTGTACATAGTAGCATGTGGTGTGAATTGTTGGAGGTGTGGAATAAAAGTTGAGAAATATGTGATTTGTATATCGAATTGGATGCAAAGCATGTTGGGTGTTTATAATGTGGCATATACGTAATGTGAATAGATCGTTTTGTTGATTTTATAACGAGTTACGTGCATAAGTAGTTGTTGTTATTTTATTGAAGTTATAGAAGTATATATATTATGTTGGGAAAGTGAAATGAACATGTGGGTAGTATATACGAGTCTGCATAGCTCGATTGAGTAGCAAGAGAAATGCTAGAGCAATACTCCGTAAATAGCTCTATATGCCTGCACGGATCTTCTTCAGGTACCCCCTAAAGAGATTTCTCTCGACCAGCTGTATGTAAGATGGGTGGATTCCAAAAGTTCCCGACTCAGTAGTGGGTAGTAAGAAACCTTTTGGAAGGGAATCCACATTAGGCTCTGAATGGCTGGTTATATTCGGCATTTTGACAGATAGAGTTTACAAAGAAGAACAGGTGTGACGATGTTCTCTTTTAGAACAGATAACCTGCAAACTAATCAAAAACTTTGCAAAAAAAAAAAAAATGAGATCAGTCTCAAGGAATAAATTCCTTGAGACGAGAGACAAACTTAAATAAGCAACAAAATTGCGCCACCTCCCCGGCAACGGCGCCAAAATTTGACAGAGCAGTCGTATACCTATAAAAAATAACCAACTGGCTCTAACTAATATAGCTAGGGAAGTCGGGTCGATCTCCACAGGGAGATGGGAAAATGTCAGCTTTGTCTAAGTTCGTCACGGTAACCAATTGGGGGGTTGTGTTTGTTTGTTTTAAACTAAAAAGCCTAAGAAAGAGAGGAAAAGCAAGAGAATAGACATTAAGCAAAAATAGAGAAAGAAGCTAAGACAGACGGTTCACCATGATCATTCAGTCAAGCAATCTAAATCTCAGGTCAATGCAAGTATGGTCTGAGGAGCAGTGAATATCTCCTTCCGGTCTCAATTCGCCCTAAGGCACAAATAGCTTAGCTTCCGCCCTCACTACAGTGCCATAATGTTCGCTACGAGTCTCGCCCTTTCCAACCTTCCGGTCTAGGTCAGGGTTTACTATGATAAAATGACTAATTGCGTCGACTCAATTAGACAGAAACAGTTAACTGCAACGATTAACAACAGAGACTACACAAGCACAAAACCTAAAATGGCAATTACTATCCCTTCATAATCTTGGATCCCCTAGTCTTAGCAAGGGAAATTAGCTATGCATCACCATCGAATTAACAACAATAACACATAGACAATAAGAATTAAACATGATAATAATAAAATGAAATGAAAACAGTTAGCAATAGCAAAATAAAGGAATAGAGAAAGTAGAAGCAATGAAATGAATTAAGAATAAGAACAAGAATTAAAAGGGAATAATAATACCGAATACAAGTTCCGAATCTGAGTAGAAAAGAGTAGAAGAAGAGTAAAATGAAGAAGCAGTAGTAAAATATAGAGTGAAGGTGAATGAGGAAAAGTTACGCAGTCTACTGTATTTAGTAGTATACGAAAATCCTCCTCTAAACCTAATCCATAGCCTAATTACAAAAGCCCATACAAAATTAGGCGGAAAAACTCTATTACAGGCAAAACCACTCGATCGAGTGGTAATAAACCACTCGATCGAGCAACTAAGCGACAAACCCCTCGATCGAGTGGAAATAAACCACTCGATCGAGTAACTCCTTGTAATGTCTTCTCGATTGAATACTCGAACTGCTCGATCGAGTAACCTTCAGTATATAAAGCATTCGATCGACTAGAAAAGTAGTCGATCGAGCTATTTTGGCACGTTAGACACTATGACACCTTCTGAAACCAGCTCACGCGTCTTCAAAGTGATAGATTCCAAGCTCCGACTCCTTGTTCTCCATAAATACATGCAAATGGGACGAGTTTAGGCTCGATTTATCTCCTCTTTGGTTTATTCCTGCAATTTACATAAAACGAACCAAAGTAGAATATTCGGGGGTATTTGTAGCTAGATGCCACGTAAATAGTACAGAAATGCGTGTAAAAATGAGGTAAAAACCTTATATAAAATACACGCATCAAATCTCCCCAAACCAAACCTTTGCTTGTCCCCAAGCAAACTATGAATGCAACTAAGAATAAACAATGGAACGGGACCAACGTATCAACTACAAATAACCCACCAAAACCAGTTTAATGCAAGAACTAACAAAGGGGCAAATGATAGGTGCAAACGAGTTAAATCAATGTTTCAAACTTACTGAACCATCGACCTTGCAAGACTCAAAAGTGTCGGACTCTCACGGGTCGCTCATCACTCAAATTTTGGCACGAGGTGAGTATATATGTGAAAGATGGAAAGAAGTAAAGACACTCACCTAACTCGACCTATAAGAACATGCATGTGGTTAACATGAATAAAGTCTCTACAACCGTACATATGCATTCTAACTAGACCTGTCAAAACTCGACCCGACCCGACCCGACCCGTTTTCTTAGGGTTAAAAACCCGGTTTTTTCGACCCGCGACCCGTTTGACCCGAACCCGAAATGACCCGTTATTTTAGGGTCGAGACCCGACCCGAACGGGTTGACCCGTTGGGTCAAGGGAAAATCATGAATTTTATTAAAAATATTATTATTTATACATTATATTTGAAAATATAGTTAAAAAATTATTTTTTTATTACTTAAAATTAAAAATTCAACTAAAAAGTCAATTTTATATAACTTTTATAATATTTAATAATAAAATAATTATTAAAAAAACTTTATTTTAATATTTATATCAATATAATTATTGTATATGATGAATATGACTAAAATAATAATTTTAAACATATTTTAATTTTTGAAAAAATATTTTTAAAATTAAAAAAATCGTTTAAAAAAGGCGTTAAAAATTATTTCTTGACCCGTATTCTGACCCTAACCCGACCCGTGACCCGTATGACCCGACCCGTATTCTGACCCGACCCGTATGACCCGACCCGGGACCCGACCCGCCCGACCCGTTTGACAGGTCTAATTCTAACCATACTAATGACCAAGACACATGCCGAGGACTTACATTTGGGTAAGTGAGGTAATGGGTAAGAAGGGGCTAAGATGAATTTGGATATGTGGAGTTAATAGCCAGGCTAGCAACAACGAATCCAAATATTGAACTGCATCCCAACTTCGTACTCAATATAACAAAACAGAACGGTGCAAATTCAATGCACTCATCTCACAATACGCCATAAACTTGTCAGCTCCCCAAAAAATATAAATTAGACATGGGAGTGAAAATCATCGTACAACTTCTCGTTTTTTTTCTTTTTCGCACATGATTTTTTTCTTTTTCGTATTTCCAATTTTTCTTTTCATTGTTTTTTTTTCTTTCATTTTCATTCATCATTTTTTCTCTTTTCATTCCCTTCAGTTCTTCCACCATCTTCTAAAATCAGATAAAAGTAACCAAACTGCAGTAAAGCATTCCAAACAGCTACACATCACTAACTTGGCTAGGGTAGGAAAAATTATAGTTTGTAGCTAGTAGGACAAAAAGGGCAATTTGGCTATGTGGGGCTCATGGGTAGAATGAAATAAAAGGGAACTGCCTCGCCTAACATGTGTCACCATCCACAGACCGAATGTATACAAGTATTAAGAAGACTAGACTCATGCTTATGCAAATTGATGTTACATGCCTTACAGAGAGTACTACTCACATCCTAAATGAAACCGGTCATGAATGTCACCAGTTTATAAAGCTCTAACCTCAGAATGTAATGTAGCTTGCCGATATGTGAGTCAAGTCTATTCGTTCAGATGAGAGAGAAACAAAAACTCGTAGATCATGCACATAATCACGCCAGCTAAATGTTAAGAAAATGCATGGCTAAGGTAAGGATTCAATGTAGCGTCAAAGTTCAAACGTTCCGACTCAAATTAAACGTGATTTTTTTTGAAATTTATGCGATTTTGGAAATTTGAATTAAAAACAACAATGCATGCGAAAATAAATAAACGTGCAAACGAAAATGCAAGAAACCTGCAGACACAGATATGGATGCATACCTCCCCAAACCAAACCGTACAATGCCCTCATTGTACCAAAAATAGGGAAAGAAATGCAAACTGAGGAGAAAAGGATAACTCGAGGCAGAATACTTACAAAACGTCGTGAAGAGGGACCTCCCCAAACCGACCATGAGCATGGGAGGTCAAAGGAAGTCAAGCAGTAGCTCAACAGACGAAAAGTAGCAGCTGGAAGACGAAACCACTCGATTGAGTGGCTTGGAATAGCTCGATCGAGTGAATTGGTGTCAAAAAGGACTCGATCGAATAAAATAATCACTCGATCGAGTAAACATGAATTCGCAGCTTGTCGATCGAGTAGAAATATTACTCGATCGAGTGAATCTCTTGGCAAAAGTACTCGATTGAGTAGAAAAACCTCTCGATCGAGTAACTGCACCTGCAAAACACGTATAAGAAGTATAGGGAATGTAGAAAAAGCATAGTTTTGTGTTCTAAAGTTCAACAAAAAGCTCAAGGCAAAGAAATAGTTCAACAAAAATACAACAAAACAGTCCGGGTTGCCTCCCGGAGAGCGCAGGTTTAAGAGGTCCCGCACGACCTTTCTGGCATCAATTAACTGGCGCATCAAGCTCGTCAAAGTACAGGACTTCAACACGATTGTCTACTTAATTTGCCTCGTGATAGTGCTTCACATACTGCCCATTCACCTTGAACCTATTTCCCTCGGGGCTTTCTAGCTCAACGGATCCAAATTTGGTAACAGCCGTACCGTATAAGGACCACTCCACCTGGACTTCAGCTTGCCAGGAAATAATCGCAGTCGGGCATTAAATAGCAGCACCTTTTGCCCAACATGAAACTCCCGAGGTAGAATTATTTTGTCATGCCATCTCTTCGTCTTTTCCTTATAAATGCGCGAGCTATCATAGGCATTAAGCCTAAATTCTTCCAACTCATCTAGCTGCAAAAGACGATTCTGACCACACAACTTAGGATCAAAGTTAAGCTCACGAATTGCCCACCAAGCCTTACATTCCAACTCAACAGGTAAATGACATGATTTCCCGTAAACTAACCTATAAGGTGATGCACCAATTGGTGTCTTAAAGGCGATTCAGAGGCCCATAATGTGTCTTCTAATTTAAGACTCCAATCCTTCCATGATTTAGAAACTACCTTAGACAAGATCTCTTTTAGCTCGCGATTAGAGACCTCAACCTGACCACTAGTTTGGGGGTGATACCCCAAACCACGCCGGTGTTGAACACCAACTTTAGACAAAATGGAAGTTAGTTTCTTTTCTTTAAAGTGCATTCCCCCATCACTAATGACGACCCTAGGGACACCAAATTGGGGAAATATGACCTTTTTAAACATTTTTATCATGGTCTTGGCATCACAATGAGGTGAGGCAATTGCCTCGACCCACTTCGACACATAATCTACAAACTAAAATGTACCCGCGTTACCTTTATCGACGGAACGGTCCTTGGAAATCAATGCCCCAGACATCGAAAACCTCGACCTCTAAGATACCGTTTTGTGGCATCTCATGTCTCTTTGAAATGTTCCCTGATCATTGGCAGGCATCATAAGCTGAAACAAAAGACTTAGCATCGGAAATAAAAAGAAGGCCAAGAAAAACCGGATCGGTACCTTAGCCACGGTGCGCGATGGACCGTGGTGACCACCATAGGAAGAGGAGTGACAGCCTTCCAGGACTACTTTGGTCTCCCACTGCGGAATACACCATCTGTAGAGACCGTCTGCACATTCCTTAAACAAATAAGGATCGTCCCAAAAATACTGCTTAGCGTTATACAGAAAACGCTTCCTCTACTGATGAGAAAGGTCAGGCGGCAGCTTGCCACCGACAACGTAATTAGCTATATCTGCATACCAAGGCTCTTGGTTAACAATAGACGATAATATAGCAAATAAAGTATCATCAGGGAAAGAGTCATCAATAGGTAAAGAATCTTCCCCTTCTTGTCGCGACAGATGATCAGCTACAACGTTCTTAATTCCTTTCTTATCTTTAATCTGCAAATCAAACTCCTGAAGAAGGAGTATCCATCTCAATAGCCGTGGTTTAGCCTCCTTCTTAGCAAGGAGATGCCTCAAAGCTGCATGGTCAGTAAAAACAATAACTTCTGACCCAATCAAGTAAGAACGAAATTTCTCTAAGGCATAAACTACAAACTAGCGGCTCTCTTTTTCGATGGTAGTGTACTTCACTTGAGCCTCATCCGTTAGTTCGCTCGCATAGTAGATTGCATTTAAAGCTTTGTCTTTCCTTTGGCCTAGCACTGCTCCTAGTGCATAGTCACTGCATCACACATTATCTCAAACGGCAAGTCCCACGGAGGTCAGATGATCGGCGCAGAGACCAAAGCCTGCTTTAACCTGTTGAAAGCAGAAAGACACTCATCAGTAAACATAAAAGGGGCATCCTTAAGTAGCAGTTGTGTAAGTGGTTTAGCAATTTTCGAGAAATCCTTGATGAACCGGCGATAGAAGCCGGCGTGGCCAAGGAAACTCCTCACCCCCTTGACATTAACAGGAGGTGGTAATTGCTGAATCACTTCCACCTTTGCTTTATCAACTTCTATTCCCCTATCAGAAACTAAGTGCCCTAAGACAACTCCCTCGTTGACCATGAAATGACACTTCTCCCGATTAAGCACAAGATTAACCTCAATGCGATCTTTGCAACACTTTATCAAGGTTAGACAGACAGTTAGAAAAATCACTTCCATAAACACTGAAATCGTCCATGAAAACTTCCATAATAGACTCAATATACTCTGAAAATATCCCCATTATGCACCTTTGGAAGGTGGCAGAGGCATTACATAAACCAAAAGACATCCTGCGATAAGCAAACACGCCTTGAGGACAAGTAAATGTAGTCTTAGCTTGATCATCTGGGTGAATAGGGATTTGAAAGAACTCTGAATACCCGTCTAAATAGCAGAAAAACTTATGAGAAGCTAACCTTTCTACCATTTGATCAATAAAAGGAAGGGGAAAGTGATCTTTCTTGGTGGCGGCATTCAGCTGTCTGTAATCTATACACATCCGCCAACCAGTCACTACTCGAGTGGATATTAACTCATTTTTGTCATTCCTAACCACGGTAGTCCCTCCTTTCTTCGGAACCACCTGCACTGGACTCACCCATTTAGAATGACCAACAGAATAGATAATACCTCGTCGAGCAGCTTCATTACCTCAGCCATCACAACATCTTGCATCTTCTGGTTCAACCGGCGCTGACCCTGTCTGCAAGGTTTGTGATCTTCCTCCAGCTCTATCCTGTGCATACAAATATCGGGACTAATCCCCTTGATATCGTCCAAAGAATAACCCAAAGCTTTCCTGTTTTTCTTAAGCACAGCTAACAAAGAAGTCAGCTGATCATTATCAAGCTTAGCACTAACGATGACTGGATATCGCTCAGTATCATCTAAAAAAGCATATTTTAGATGAGAGGGAAGAGGCTTACGTTTCGGCACCTTTACCTCAATGGAGCAAAGGGTACTGATCATCTGTTCCACTTGCTCTCCCTCAGCGTCGGTGAGCTCACGCTCATCTAAATCATCTATAAGCAAATCCAACACAGCATCATCGTCATCTGGGTTATCTGCACACTCATCCAAAAGCATAAGAGCTTCTAGTGGGTCCTTCATAAAAGAACCCGACCAGAAGTCATAAATAGACTCATCAATAATATCAACTGAATAACATGTATCCTCTATCATTGGCTGAGCTAAGGTACTAGGCAGACTAAAGGTGATCGCGTCATCCCCTACCGCAAGAGTCAAACGCCCTTGTTTGACATCAATAATGGCCCCAGCTGTACAAAGGAACGGTCTTCCTAAGATAATTGGGGTCCGGGTGTCCTCAGCTATGTCTAAAACAATGAAGTCTACTGGTATAAAGAACTTGCCTATTTTCACAGGAACGTCCTCTAAGACACCCAAGGGTCTCCTAACAGATCTATCAGCCATATGTAGGGTAATATTAGTCAACTTAAGATGACCCATATTCAATTTCTTGCAGACAGATAAGGGCATGACACTGACGCTGGCTCCTAAATCATAAAGAGCCTTATCAATAACCACATTGCCTATAATACAGGTAATAGAAAAACTACCCGGGTCTTTCATTTTAGGCGGAGCCTTATTTAAAAGTAAATTACTAGACTCTTCCATAAATGAAACGGTCTCAAATTCACTTAGCTCTCTCTTACGCGTCACAATATCTTTCATAAATTTAGCGTAAGTAGGTACCTGGGTAACAAATTCAGTAAAAGGGACAAGATTACGAGGTTCTTCACAACGTCCACAAACTTACCATACTTTGTCGCTCGACTTTCGCGTCCTTCGCATTTACTTGGAAAGGGTACTCTGGTAGCAATGAGTGGACCCGCGACTTTCTCTTTACCTTTATCAGTGCGTGACGTCTCCACAGCAGGGGAAGATGACACGGTAGCGGAATTAGATATCAAAATAGGGTCTCCGCTGCTTTTGGTACTCGATCGAGTACTTTCCTTACTCGATCGAGTAGTTTCATGTTGGCATTTACTCGATCGATCATTTTCTTCACTCGATCGAGTGATTTCTTTTTCTTTTTTCACTCGATCGAGTAATAGTATCACTCGATCGAGCATCTTTGATTTGGGCACTACTCGATCGACCATAATTATCACTCGATCGAGTGACTGGATGAACTATTTCACTCGATCGAGTAGAAATTTCACTCGATCGAGTGTCTGGACAACACGCAGCAAGGATTTCGTCTAGAAATTCATCCAAATAATCGTCCGGGGTATTATCAGCTGTCACAACCCCGTCTTCTGGTACTTTTGGTCCCTCATGAGCAATACCACCTTGGAGATTCGTAACATTAACTGGGTCGCATGTCGGTGGATGGTTGGCTTGGTCTTTCGCGAGTGTTAACTGCGCGACTTGTTCTCTCAACTCCACTATAACGATTTCATTCCCATTGCATTTCTCCCCAAACTGTTATGTTAAACTCAACATTAGGGACTTCAATTCGGCAATTTCCCCATTCGTAGAAGGAGAGACCGGCTGCGGCGCTGGCGTAGAAGGAGTAGAAACACTTTGCATTTCCTCATATAATTGAGAAAAAGGAACCCCTTGCTTGTATTTCTGATAAGTAAGGACACGCTCTATACTTGCCAGACAATCAATGGGGTCATGCCCCTCCATGCCACATCTACCGCATATCTCCACATGCTCAATAATTGCACAAACTTGTGCACTCTCACTCATAGCCTCCGTAATCTCCACATTACCTAGACTTTTGCTAGGACTTTCCACTGCAGCTGAAGCCAACTCGTTAACTTGCCTACTCCCTCGGGGATTTCCATATTCTGCAACATGGATAGCCATCTCTTCAATAAGACGCCACCCTTGATCATCTTCCACATTTTTAGTGAATCTCCCCTTAGCTACACAATCAAGAATAGCTCTTTGGTTTCGATATAGTCCGTTGTAAAACTGAGTACAAAGGAACCAACGCTTGAAACCATGGTGAGGCACAGAACGGACAAGTTTCTTGAACCTAGTCCAAGCCCCATCCAAATCTTCAGTGGGCAATTGTTCAAAAGAAGTAATCTGAGCTCTAAAGGCATTGGTGCGCTGCGGTGGGAAATATCGCCTGTAAAAGGCCAAAGCAAGGGAACTCCAGTCGGTTACACCGGTTGTCTCCCTATCTAGATCCCTCAAACATTCCCGGGCATCATCAGCTAAAGAAAAGGGAAAAAGAACTCCCTTCACTTTGTCCTGTGTCACCCCAGTAGCAAGAGGAATGGTAGAGCAATACTCTGTAAATAACTCTATATGCCTGCACGGATCTTATTCAGGTATCCCCTAAAGAGATTTCTCTCGACCAGCTGTATGTAAGATGGGTGGATTCCAAAAGTTCCCGACTCAGTAGTGGGTAGTAAGAAACCTTTTGGAAGGGAATCCACATTAGGCTCTGAATGGCTGGTTATATTCGGCATTTTGACAGATAGAGTTTACAAAGAAGAACAGGTGTGACGATGTTCTCTTTTAGAACAGATAACCTGCAAACTAATCAAAAACTTTGCAAAAAACATGAGATCAGTCTCAAGGAATAAATTCCTTGAGACGAGAGACAAACTTAAATAAGCAACAAAATTGCGCCACCTCCCCGGCAACGGCGCCAAAATTTGACAGGGCAGTCGTATACCTATCAAAAATAACCAACTGGCTCTAACTAATATAGCAAGGGAAGTCGGGTCGATCTCCACAGGGAGATGGGAAAATGTCAGCTTTGTCTAAGTTCGTCACGGTAACCAATTGGGGGGTTGTGTTTGTTTGTTTTAAACTAAAAAGCCTAAAAAAGAGAGGAAAAGCAAGAGAATAAAGATTAAGCAAAAATAGAGAAAGCAGCTAAGACAGACGGTTCACCATGATCATTCAGTCAAGTAATCTAAATCTCAGGTCAATGCAAGTATGGTCTGAGGAGCAGTGAATATCTCCTTCCGGTCTCAATTTGCCCTAAGGCACAAATAGCTTAGCTTCCGCCCTCACTACAGTGCCATAATGTTCGCTACGAGTCTCGCCCTTTCCAACCTTCCGGTCTAGGTCAGGGTTTACTACGATAAAATGACTAATTGGGTCGACTCAATTAGACAGAAACAGTTAACTGCAGCGATTAACAACAGAGACTACACAAGCACAAAACCTAAAATGGCAATTACTATCCCTTCATAATCTTGGATCCCCTAGTCTTAGCAAGGGAAATTAGCTATGCATCACCATCGAATTAACAACAATAACACATAGACAATAAGAATTAAACATGATAATAATAAAATGAAAACAGTTAGCAATAGAAAAATAAAGGAATAGAGAAAGTAGAAGCAATGAAATGAATTAAGAATAAGAACAAGAATTACAAGTTCCGAATCTGAGTAGAAAAGAGTAGAAGAAGAGTAAAATGAAGAAGCGGTAGTAAAATATAGAGTGAAGGTGAATGAGGAAAAGTTACGCAGTCTACTGTATTTAGTAGTATACGAAAATCCTCCTCTAAACCTAATCCATAGCCTAATTACAAAAGCCCATACGAAATTAGGCGGAAAAACTCTATTACAGGCAAAACCACTCGATCGAGTGGTAATAAACCACTCGATCGAGAAACTAAGCGACAAACCCCTCGATCGAGTGGAAATAAACCACTCGATCGAGTAACTCCTTGTAATGTCTTCTCGATTGAATACTCGAACTGCTCGATCGAGTAACCTTCAGTATATAAAGCATTCGATCGACTAGAAAAGTAGTCGATCGAGCTATTTTGGCACGTTAGACACTATGACACCTTCTGAAACCAGCTCACGCGTCTT